>NW_027117670.1:0-600000 GCF_038497685.1 Kockiozyma suomiensis
TTACAACAGAGGCGGAGTACATGGCTTTGAAGCTGGCTTCGCAAGAGGCTTAGTGGAGGAAAAGACATTATGAGTTTATCTGCGGAACTAGTTCCCCAAGTCAATGTTGCAGAAAACAAATTTCTTGAAGGAGCTCATTTGAAGTTGGCCAAAAATCCACAGTTTCATGAGAGAACTAAGCACATTGATTTCTTAACTCATTTCACCAAATAAGCAATCAATGAAGGGGTTATCAGTATTTTTTGCTGCAGCACTAAGTATAAAGTTGCTCACCTTTTATTTTTAATCAAAGGAAATGCTAGAGACCGGAATGAATTAGTGGGAGTATTAGAACTTATTATTATTGATGCTGAGTGTATGGCATAGTGTATAACTTAGTAGATAGCTTAGTACAAAGCTTAGTGCATGGCTCATGTGATATTTTTGTCTATATATTGGGCATGTGTTCTCTTGATGTTTATTAGCATTAACAATAACAGCAACAATAGAACTGCAAAACACTCAAACGGCTTTCTCATAAATAGGATAACAACCCTGTCAACTTTGTTATGTCTGATTCTTCCACTGACAAGCAGCCTTTGCAAGATCACATGTGGGCCAGAAAGCAGATTATTATATCTTGAGCCAGTATCTCCTTTTTATCGATAACGAGCAATAGCAACAACAATTTGACACTGAACACTCAATAAGTAATTTTATAAATATTGATCAGCTTGAAAATTTTTTTTGTCTGATTATTCCACTGATAGACAGCATTAGCAACAGCATTTGCATTTATTAGCACATCGCTTAGCTTGATAGAAATGGTGTGGAGGTAAATTTTGTCTGGAATAATGCTCAAAGTCAGGATCAGTTTGGGATGATGTCAATTACTGTCTTGTAAAAAATGCTGCTAGTCAGTGGAAGAATCAGACATAACAAAGTAACTAGGGTTGTTATTCATATTGATGAGAGAGTATAGTTTTTAGGTTGTTAATATTGATATTGATATTGTTTCTAGACACTGAGGAGCTGGGGTTCAATATGTAGACAAACTAAAAACTATACTCTCTCCCCTGAACAACCTCACTATGCCTACACCATGAACTTTCCTCAGCTTCCTCTAAGGCTTCTTACATTGGAACACAATTTCCAACAGGTTTGACCTATTTGGAACCTCCTTCCTTCCAGTTATTCTCAACTGAAGCAGTCAGTGACATGGTGGTATGGGTGGCAGCAGTTGTATAAGTAAGAGCACTGAGTATGAGGCTCTTCCAGCAAGCTTTGCATTCACATTATGTGCATAGCACTCACTCACTGCAGCAGTTTCTTAGCAGAATCAGCACAAGCTGATACGGTGAATTAAAAATGAAAGCCTTCTGTACACCAGTTGTCTGGACAAAAAGTATATAAGCATTGAAGTCTCTAGGCATCTTAACATTTGAGTCTCAGTAGTAACCTAGTTGTTGCATATGGACAATAAGCTTAGATTATTAATATGGATTGATTAGCATTTGTAGTCAGATTCTCAAGCCCTCAAGCATAATCCATGGCAGACTTGACTGCAGAGCGCAATTTTTCATATTGAGGGCCAAGCTTGTTAGAAACTGTACTTTACTGCAAGGAAGAAGCTCAGAAAGAAGCTCTTGTGTTGCATATATATTGAGCATGCATCTTTTGTTTTGTAGTAATGATAACAAGAATCTTAAATCAAAGCACTTGTTACAAGCAACCACATCAACATTAATAATAATTCTATCACCTTTGCTTTGTCTGATTCTTCCACTGTCAAGCAGCAGTGTTCTACTGAAGCATATTAATCTGTGTCTTAGGTTTTGTTCTTTCTTGCGGTAAAATTTTCTAATCCTTTCTTTATCTTGCAATTATGCCCCTGGAACCTCTTCCAGCTGGTGGATAAGTGTGCCTCTCTGTATTGCACAAGTCCAGACTTTCTCAGAGATAGTCTTTTTTTTGTCAGAGGTTTGTCAGAGGCAATCCTATTTTTTTAGGCAATAGGTTAGAGAGTTCAGAGACTGCCATTGCACCTGGCTCAGGTGTCAATGGTGCTGCTGCAAGCTTGTGCATGAGTGCTGGGAAATTCACGAAAATCCATGAAGTGATTGCTATCATCATCCTTTCTAGCATCATCACATTGTCTGACTAAAACATTTTATTTCTTGCATTTCTGTGATCTCCTTGACCTCAGAAGAGTAGATACCTTCTTTATATTGACTGCTTTGGTGTGTGACACAGAGAGGCTGACAGGTTGCTCAACTTAGCAGCATCAATTTCTGTATCATAGAGCATATTCAGCGACATTTCAGCTCTTTCGGACAGCTGTGGTGCATGGAGATAGGGACTGGGCGTGCATATGTCGGTTTGTTACATATACTTAAGCTATTGATTGGAGGGCTCGAAAAAAGCACTCCTGGGGATGTCGTTGGAGATGTAGGAATCAGCGCTACTGGAGTACTTAATCTATCACTTTGGCTTCGACAAATGTATCCATAGAATAGTCGCTGTCAGTCATAGTGATCTATAGTTAGTGACTTTTGCAGGCATCGTTTGTTGAGCATTGTCTGTTGAGCATTAAAACCTGAAAAGATTTCCAAGATTTAAAAGGTTGAGAGTTTTCTCATATAGCTTGACCACTTCCTGTAGAAGCAAGCCAAATTTACTATCGAACTTTTCAACCGTGAGAGTTCAATCTGATCAGTTATAGCTCGCTAAATTTGCAAAGTGCGTCAATTGCCCAACTATGAATTGTTTAAATGCAAAAAAGGATTCCAAAAAAGGATTCTTTTACAAGTTATCAGCTATCAGATTAAATACACAGCAGAGTTTGCACTTTCTTAAGCTCCGCCCTTGACCTTGTAGCTCGCCCAGGACTTGATCTCCTTCTGTGATGCGTACACTCCCTCATCAACATCCGACGCAAGCGTATCGGCAATCATGCTCTCAACCGCCTCGGTGGACATGACGCCGCGGAATACAGTCTCATTTTTAGCAAGGATAGCCCACGTATCCTCAACATCTTGGGTCCCAGATCGGATGTAGTAGTCGCCTAGCACAGTCCAGAGCATCCACCCAAATTTATACTCCGCAGCCTTACGGTGCAAGCAAGTAGAATACACAGACTCGTAAGCATCCGAGATGTCTTCCTCGCTGTGGCCCCATTCCGTCAGCACGACAGGCAATCGGTTTACAACATCAGTATCGGACTCGTTCAAGCACGCAAATCCATCACTGTATAGACTGGACCAGAACGACTCACATTCGGTCGGCGACGAGTAGGAGTGCAGCTCGAAGACAGCCTTGTGGAGGAAGTCGTAGTCGCGAATGTCAAATGTCGCATTTGAAGAGTCACTCAGGGGGTTTCCGTACACAATTTCGTGCAGAGTTGTGTCATAGTTCAAGCCCGAGAAAAAGATGAGGACGTCACTGTTAGCCTTATGCACAACCTCTGCGGCTTTTGTCATGTACTCGGTCCAGACCTCAAAATTAACAGGGTAAGCGTAACCAGAAGCAGGGGATCGGAGCTCATTGCGCAGGCCGACCGAGGAGAGAGCCTTCCACTTTTTGCCCTGGTTGAATTAACATTTCGTTCGTATCAAACAAAAAAAAAGAGAACTAGTGATAAAGATAAGCTTACATGAGAAGCCATATATTGCCATCCTCGAAGCCAGTTGTGAACATCGAAATAGGTATCATTGAACCATCCATTTCCATCGGTACCGCAGCACCACATTCCCTTAGAGACGTGGTTGTCCAAGTGCAAATAGATACCGCGCTTATAGAGTTCTTCGGCAATAGCATCGTAAACCTCCAAGCGTGTGATGTCTTTATGGAACGAGGGATTGTGCTCGAGGATTTCGTGATAGACCTTTGTGCCGTTCTCCGTGCCGAGGGCTTCGACCAAAGCGGTCTTGATGGGCACATCTTTACCACCGTTTTCATAAATCTGGTCGACGAGTTCGATAGCGTAGGTGAGACGGACGGAGTTCATGCCAACTTCGGCGAACTTACCAGCGATGTAGGACACCGATTGGTACTGAAGTCCTTCGGGGATCATGGCATCGGCAGCACCGGGCCAGTTTCCACCGACATATGTGACGGTCTCGCCCTTGCTGTTGTAGATCCAGCGGCCGCTGGAGTATAGGGGAAGAGCAAGATCAGGGTTGTGCTTGCGAGCGCCGATGGAAGCGGCGAAGGCGCCGGAGAGGACGGCGGCGAGGACGTATAGGAAAGATTGGAGACGCATGGTTTAGTGGCGATGGCATTGTAAATTGCGGTCATGAGAGGAAGACCATATATACAAGAGAATTATACGAGATGCGGGGAAGGCTGGCTGATTTCCGGAAAAAAGCGGGGACCAAGGATGGAGAAGGACAGTACGGCTGTCGAGTGAAGATGCAAGTCGCATCGAGTCAAGGATGAATCGCGGTTGCGGTTAATCCAAAGATATTCAGCCAATTGAACTAACTTCCCCGGTCGGTCCTGCGGCACGCACACCTCCGACGTCCCCGAATTTGACAGGTCATTTCGCTCGAATAAGAATATTAACAACTTCCTCTTTAATCCAAGTTACAGTGCTCTATAGCTCTCCGATGCGCTTGCGCTAATCAGGATTGACGAAGGAGAGAGGGGATGACAAAGAGGGACCCTAAAATTAAGCGCGTACTTGACCAGCCGGATGAAATGGCTAGTCGGTAGAGATTGAGTAATCTGATTTGTAATTTATATTATACCAAATGACTAGCAAGCAGTAGATATAAGTTGTCTAGTCTGCGTGAGCATCGTTAAATCCTGATCGCCCCCGTCCGGTAATTTTACTTTCTGCCGCCTCCCCCACCTTCTCGCATTGTCCCCTTCCCGGCTTTGTTTTGACCCTCCCACAACCATCTTCCTCAGTCTCTGGCAGGCTCCCAATATCCAGTCCATAACATCCCTGTACTCTTGCACAATGATCATCTCGTTCATCTTAAACTAAAGTTCACATCGTACATCAGCACCTTCGACTCGCCGTTCGGCAACAGTTTAGAAAGCATTACAATTGCCATAAAAAGCTCGCAAACGTATTTTGACGCAAGTGTCGGATCGCTGACATTTTAACCAGCATATTCGCCTAATATGTGATCTGATCGATGCGTCCTGCGCTACTGTTCCCGCAAGCGCCATATCTGAAGGACGTTAGGTAACAATGTAATCTAATGATGAAAATCCAGTAGCCCCAGAATCATGGCATACAGACAATCTGTCGACTCAGCTGATGCCGAGTTACCTTTTAAATGCAATTCCCGAAGAATCCCCTCATGCTACTTTGTCAGCCCGGCCAATCGCAACCACAAACTTGGTCCCTGCTGTCGCGATCGGCTCGAAATAATCCTACGCAGAATAGCCCCCATCTTACTTAGCTCAATTACGTGACTTGTCTGCGCTCTCTCAGACCCATCTTCCTCACTCAGCAGAGAATTTGCTCGCTTTGAGTCCTTCAACATTGGGCTGCTTCCTCAGAATCTGCATCTGATTCCTTAACAATGCCGCCCTGAAGATGCACCGCGTCACAAGAACCACAAAATGGTTACCACAACCACCTTTTGTGGCCTTTATATCATCTGTCTCGGTTACAGATCTATGTATCCCTACATTCAATGTCTTCCAATCTCTGCTCGACTGCCGACCCCAACTTTCAGCAATAGGCTGTACTCAATCAAGTTCATACGCATCCTGCTTCTCAATTGTCGCTGACGTCAACGCCGAGATTAGTATCAACTCCCGGAGCTGTACAGACACGTTGAAACTTCCTTCAACGAGATGGCAAGGACTTAATCTTTTGCAAGGAAGCAGCGGACGACGAATTATGAATATTGAAATTTCGACCAAATTAAGAGTACAAAAGTAGTTGTAAACAAATGCCATATTCTTGCATTGCAATACATAGTTTTAGTTATGGAATAGATTAGATTTTTTCACATAATCCAGACGCTTGCCAAATAGGCAAAAAAAAAAAAGAGCATTCGCATTTGCTTTGTCAACTTCTAAGAAGATAATGCTGATTACGCCTTGTATCCTAATATATTTAGCAGATCGTACTTGGCAGCCTCACTTTAATATGCCCTAACCCGCAGCGAATCTATAAAAGTATACCTGGCGGCATCAAATTTTTTTGTTCAATCTAGAAAATTGAGTTCCGGTACAGCATGCCCTACTGGCTTTTCCTGGCTTTTCCCGGGATGAAAAAAAGCAGATAATTAAATTTTATGGATGCTTTTATGTCTAAGATTGAACAATTATGCATTTCTTATAAGAAAATCTATGTACTCAACAGAAAACCACTGCAGCTCATAATCATCGTTCACAAGCCCCTGCAGTCGGCAATCCTCTTGCAGTCCATTTGCCCTAACCGGAAAGCTCTTGGGATTCTAAGAGCGGAGGCCATTCATCTCCTGCGTGCAAGACGATATCTCTCGGAAATCTTCCTGCCAACCAATGCCGGCTTCATCTCCGCCGAAGTAGTCATCTCTAGCTTATCTCTCTGTCCAGCAAATCGTGCCAACAATGACGTACAGGAATCACGCGCGTAACTCCATTCTCCCCGTTCAAGTCGGAGATAATCAGGAAATAGATCAATAAAATGATTGCAGGGTCTCCAAGATTTCTATATGAGAAAAATTAAAGCTCGATTGATGAAGTTGGAAGCCAGAGGCAATATTTTAGATCATTTTCTGACCAGGCTATATTTGCACTCACTATTACTATTGAAGTAACATATGGAGATGTAGTCCAGAAAACCCTTTAAAATATCAAGAATATATAGATTTTGGCCAGTATTCATCACTATTAAACATCAAGGATTATAGAAGTTGGATTATAGAAGTTTTGAAGCAGCCAATACTGTAGAGGTGTATTATTTATTGCAAGTCATTAATGGTAAAGCAACGAAAAATGCACAAAAGCTAACACTATATTACACAAAACAGTCATGCGAGTCTTAAATCTGTATAAGCTTCCCACCTTCAACTAGAATCTGGTAGTCAATTTGACTTCCTATATCTCCATTTTCTAACCGCTTCCATGTGGATATAGAGTTCGTATTTACATCGATTTCAAATAATCGCATTCTTCGCACATAGCCGCCATAGCCGCCATAGCCTCCGAGTCCAGCTCCACCCCCATGGCAAAGCCAGATAGGATGACTACCCTCTCCCATAGGAGAATCTCTAGTAACGCCTTTCTGAGACTGTGCATGAGTACCAGCAGCATCTAAGACTGATTTTGTATTCCATAGGTCCGAGGGTGAATAACTGCGATCATACATGCAGAAGTCATTGACATGGTCATGACCTACACTGACAACAGACACCCCAAGTTCAGAAAGCAGCGATCGAGCACCTGTGTTGTGTCGTGGAGCAGTTGAAGGCTCCCTGTAACTTCCAGTAAGTGGATTGGAGGTGTTGAGATATTCAGTAAGCGGAATGTGGAAAAATGCCATGGATAAGTGCCTGTCCACATCTTGAGAACGTAAAGGAGTGAGCTGCTGATACGACGCTTTGAGAAATTCGAGTTGAGATTCATCCAGCCAATCGTATCCCGGAAGTTGTTTAGGATTGGGGGAGTACTTATGAGTATCAAGGAAATACATGGAAAGAGCTGGCTGATCCTTCTTATACATGAAAACAGTTTGTTGGTAGTTTCCAATGCCTCTTGCAAAGTCGGGGCCTGCCCGCGAAAGACTATAAGGAAGACTACTGACAATATCCATTAGCTGTGCTCGCGAAAGATTTCCTTCGTCATCATGATTTCCAAACGTCATAGCAAAAGGAATTCGTCTAAATATGAAAGGGGAAGCAGCTTTGAGCAGAGCAGTTTGAGCATCAGGCGCAGCATCACCGAATATCTGATCTCCAGTTAGAACAGCAAAGTCTGGCTTTTCTTGATCAAGTAAACGACTCAGAAAAGATAAAGTTCGAGGATCGGCTTCGCAATCTTCTGCGGTCTCTTCTGGAAAAGAATCCATACACTCGCCGACTCCGGTTGATAAATGAAGATCTAAATAAATGTGAGACTGACGAAACTTGCGGGAAATCAACTCTATAAAAAACGTACCAGCCACCTGTATAATTTTGAATTTCCCTTCAGTATTTACTCTGAGTTTAACAGTGGGTGCCTCTTGCTTGCCGCCTAATCTAATAGTTATACGAGGGTGCATTTGACTACCGACAAGTAGTGAGCTGTTTCGATCACCTTTGAGAGACCAACCAAACCGTGGATCAACAGCATCAACGCCGAAAAGTACATCGACGTCTGACACAGCAAAATCTGTCGGCTTTCCGAGTTTCAGCCAAAGATTATGAGATTTCAAAATCCAATTTCCTCTGTTGTCAACAGCCGTCTCTCCTTCTTCCACATCGATAGGCTTAGCTCGATTCATGGTAGATCGTACTACCGTATTTTCAGATCTCTGCTCATGCGCTTCTGGCCGTAGTTGCAGAGAAGTAGGGAGAGGATGACTAGCGAAAACAGGCTCTGGCGAGTTGGGCCCAATGTGAACATCAAGCACGACTAGGTCTTCAGGACCGAGACTCGAGCGAGGAACGTCCGCCGCAAAAAGATAAGCTCGTCCAAGCCACGAGTTCCCGAGGCGTAAATCTTTGTGAATTTTGCGATAGCCGTCTAATGCGCACGAGCCAGAGAAGATTCGAGGACAAACGCGGATGGCGATATCACGAATTAGTATATCAGGGACGTCGGAGGCAAAAATGATATCAGAAGGCTCATCAGCGCCATGAGATCTGACAGAGAAAATAAGAAAAGAGAGGGTGGTGAGAATAAGAACGAGAACCAAGCGAGCACGTAGCAAGTGGCGGGCGAACGCGAGGACGCGACGGACCATGCCGCGAAGAAACGCCTTTGGGCTATATTCTGGAGAAGGAGAGGGTGGAAAATAAGGCAAAACAGAAGGAGAGGAAACAGACACAGAAGCGTTTGAGGTCTGCACTCGTCTGTACGAGAAACGGCGACGGGACTCCAGGGCTATTACTTGTAGATATATGGGGATTGAGGCAACGTAGGCGAGGACGGGTCAAAGTCGTGCGGCGCGAGAGCTGCCTGCTGCTGCTGCTGCTGCACACGTCACATGAGTGGCTGTCCGCGACTTTGCAGCTGCAGCTTCGTGCATCCATATTCTTCCTGCGAATAGTATCAATTTGCGACACACCGCATACTTTTTTATCTTTCTGAAATCTGGTAATAACTATGTTTATATACGGGTCTGGTCGAACAGGTGGCTCCCGAGTTACAGGTCACAGATTCCTTCCTCATCGGGGTCTTTAGATCCCATATCCTGTATTTAATTCTACATTAGCGGCAAATCATCCTATCACATTGATTGAAACTGCATTTCAGTCAGAGAGCTTATTGCTCTGACGCACAAACAAAATGCTTATCTTTATTCGATAAAATATACAGAAATCTCGATCTAAATAAAGCCAAATCATCAGACTGTTCACAGTTACAAGACACCCAAGTGCTTGGCAGCGTGCTCAACATGCTCCTGAGAGAAGGTTGAAACGTAGAAGTACGAGTGATCATATCCTTCGCATATCTTGACCACGACTTCGCTCTCACGACCAACCTGCTTGGCGGCTGCAACAAAGTTATCTATCAAAAGCTGTCCATCAAGAAGGAACTGGTCAGCGGTGCCATAGGAGATGAAAATGTCCAAGGCAGGTCCCTTGTACGACTTCAAAAGTTCAGTGGAGTCGTGCTTTGCCCATTCCTCCTTAGTTTTCAAGTAACCTGAAAACGCCTTTTCACCCCATGGACAGTTGCTAGGGTTGGCAATGGGAGCAAATGCCGAAGTAGATTTGTACAGTTCGGGATGCTTCAAATACAAAGATAGAGCTCCATGGCCGCCCATAGAATGTCCAGTCAAAGACACCCTGCTCGAATCAAGCACTGGATAAGCACTGTACAGCAGCTCGGGTAGTTCCTTGGTCACATAAGTTTCCATCTTGTAATTCGAGCTCCATGGTTCAGCCGTAGCATCGATGTAGAACCCCGCCGCTGAGCCAAAATCATAGGCGTCATGTTCTCCAGGATGGTTCGAACCACCTACATAGTTGTATGTCAGAAAGAATACCAAATACCGTATACGCAATGAGAATCTTACGAGGCGAAGTATCTGGATAAACCATAGCAATGCCGTGCTTTGCAGCCCAGTAATTAAAAAATCCCTTCTCGGCTCCATTGTCTCCAGTGCAAGTGAGTCCAGCCAGGTGCCACAAAACAGGAATCTTTGTTGCCGTGCTGGACGGCAAGAACACATTAAGTGCCATCTTGCATCCCAAGACAGCAGATTCGTGTGATAGCTTCAAAAGCGACCCACCAAAGGTTCTGACCGTCGCATTGACATTAAATGAAGACGACATCGTGCACTCCAATTAAAGGATATATATCTGAAAGAAATTGAGTGGAATGAAGCTCCAAACGATTCTGGGAAGAGGAGCTTTAGTTTAGTAGCTCTACGGGCGGGGCTATTAGGCAACACCCAATCGGGATACACCAACCTGAATTCTGCTCGTGGGATGCCCTAACCCGATGATATATTTATGTAGCAAATTTTTCATTGCTCGATTTATATTACTTATAAGCAGTAGTTTAATCGACAGCTGAACAACTTATTAATAACCAATATGCAATTATTTAGAGGGAACTATAGGTCAGCACGGATAAGGCTACAATGGAACTTTAGTTCAAGATCATGCAGACAGCATTCAACCCACGGTCATAAACGAGCTCTCTCGTTAACATTTCTAGATAATCAGTTATTAGTAAAGTGATTGATTAACGAGTTTCCTTCCTTATATCTCATTGGCGATTTTATGTAGCATCAGAGATCTTGGTGATAAGAGTTGTTTGTCATAACCGTAGTTCCCCAAAGTAGCAAATATTCTTTTTAACATCATCTGCATACATTTTCGCGCTTTGATATGAGATCTTGAAAGGAGAATTCAGAATCAAAACATACCTGCGGTGATCGCGGTATTGCGTCTGATTAAGACGCAAACAGATAGACTCAAAAGATTATCTAGCGAGCAGGAAGAATTGGAGAGTGAGCGCGCTCTTTTCTGTGAAAAAATTTCGTGCATATATGTTTGTATATTTATGCCCTAAATATCTTATAATGACCTAAGGCTAAGAATTTTCCGATATCATTCTCGGGTGATGATTTTCTTTCTACAGTCGATTGTTCGAAAGCAGGCTGATCTGCAGCATATATCTTGACAATGATAAGTCATTCTGTTGTCCGGTCAGCAAGATTGATTCGCCAGTTTGGTTTCAGACGCTTGTTTAGTTCGTCATGTATTCAACTCTTCCAAGGTACTAACCATAATTATGTTTGCTTGCAGTATCTGGATTATTCAAAAGCACATACTAATTTTGTAAACTTAGAAGCTCGTGCCGTTACTGAGCGTGGTCCATCATCGGTACCTGAGGGTGCGAGACTGGCTGGGTGCAATGTGTACAAAAATAAAGAAGATCCTACTGCACTCGCCGATACAGAGTATCCAGATTGGTTGTGGGATATTTTAGATCCCGAGGCTCAGCAAAGGAAGTTGGACGCAGATCCCGAACTGAAAGCGAGACGTGAATGGAGGGCAAAAATGCGCCGGAAAATCAAAACGGATAATTTCTTGAAGACCATGTCATAAGCTATGAATCATAAACTATGAACGGAGCACAAGGAAGGAAGAAAGAATATCTCTATACGAGAGATTTTCGTTTACAAACAGTTTGAGAATTTACGTTACGGTTGGAGTTATTCGCATGAAGTAAAATTAAAAGGCCCGATTTCTGGATTTCAAGTTTGTGCATTTGTACATATCAATAACAAAATAATAATGCTATAATACATTGCAATACTTGCGCTACTAAAATTCACGCTTGAGACTATAAATCTGCTCATACACACTGAGCCAATATCATATTGCATAATTACCTCCTAAACGCCAATTTCAAACCAAAAGTCAATTGTTAGATGTCGAATAGATTCAGTGGTTGTCTTAACAGCCTATTTGAGGACATATTGCTTCAGTAAATTGTTTTCTTCTTTCATAGAGTCATAGTCATCTTCCCCTAAATCACTCGTCGTTTCCCACGCATTTTCAAACTCCACTTGTATCGCGTCGCCTTGCGGGATCACCCATATATTCTCGCGCATTCTCTTGTGCTATTTGTAACCATAGTTAGTAGCGAGAACAACTTAAACAGTACATATTCAGCTACAATAATCTTACTCGTTCGCGATCCTCGTCCATTCTTTTCAGTATATCACCTCTGGAAAAACTTGATATTTCGTCTTTACTTCTACATATCGAATCAACATGTTAGTAGATATATAAAAGCAAGAGGTAGCTACTGACATTTGGGCTTCTCTCTCTTCCAGGCGTTTTGTAACGCGATGTAGCTCTTCTTCGGTAATTATCGTCTTTCGCTGCAAATTATCTATAGCCTGTAATATATCATTCGTGTCAGGCATACAGTAATTGATCTAGTGGTTCAATATTGTTGTGCTATACCTTTCTAGCCAGAGCTATGTTTGCAAGAGCACCCGGCAATACCGGGACAACTTTGTCTAATAGTTCCCACAAATCACGGCGTATCATATCGACATAATCCGGGAATCCAATTCGAATACTATTCTCTCCTAAGATTTCCAAGAAGTATAAGATATTGACACGCGAATTTAGTGATGTCTGCAGTTTGATGAAATTAGCCTACTTTTAACCGTAGAGCAGACTGACTATCTTTTGATATAAATCATACCAGTTCCAGCTCTTCGACAATGCATGAATATAAATCTTCAGATAGGTCTTTGTATCTTATTGCGAATTGTGCGCACTTCGTAGCTGATTGCACAGAGGCGTTTAGTCGGCGGAGCAAATCCGTAAACGCCAATCGAGCTTCAAATGCATCAAGAGGCATTTGATCTATTATATATTGATAAAATGACAGAGTAAGTGTCACAATATTTAATCTGAAATCGCTTTGGATATAGATATTTTAAATCAGTTTGAGTCTTTGCAAGTTATGTTCGCGTGTTAATGCCTGCGGCTTATAGTTTTATAAAGATTAAACCCTATAAACCACCAAATAATTTCGAGATCGCTATAATCCATACGCTATAATCCAAGCTTCAGTTTCGTAATTATTTTTCCGTTGTAATTTAGTTTAATTTGTCGCAATGACATTTATTGTAGTGCATTTGCTTAGTTACTACACTAAATACGCGGAGTAGCCGTGCCCGGCAGCACGCCGCACCGGACGCAATCGGCCTTGACTCCGATATCATCCTTATTCCAGATAGGAAAGCTTTTCTTTCAAGCATCTCATCCCAATTGCACTGCGTACGCCCTGTATAGTCAGCCCCGAATCAATACATTGACTATAACTTTTGGTAAAACAAGAAAAAAAAGATTATACAATGCCTGAAGCTAAAATTGCTCCGTCTATTCTCGCCGGTAACGTTCCCTTTTCTGTCCTTTCAACAGCAGTTGTTCGTCCAGTCAATTAATGCCTTACTTTAAACAGGCGATTTTGGAAATTTGGCGTCGGAATGCAAACGCATGATGAGCTGTGGTGCAGATTGGCTTCATATCGACATCATGGATGGCCACTTTGTTCCTAATCTGACAATTGGTGCACCGGTCGTTACTTGTATTCGTGGAGCAATTCCAAAGGGCGATAGTTTTTTTGATTGCCATATGATGGTGTCCAAAGTATGTTTCAGTCCCCTTGATTGAATTGCTATCTTCATACGCTACTTACATGACTTATTTGTCCTAGCCCGAGCAATGGGTTGATGACTTTGCCAAAGCTGGTGGTGATCAATATTGCTTCCACTTCGAAGCCACCTCGGATCCAAATGCTTTAATTGACCAGATTCATGCAGCTGGTATGCGTGCTGGTTGCGCAATTAAGCCAAAGACTCCAGCCTCGGCTGTTTTCGACCTCGTCCCTAAGTTGGATATGGTTCTTGTCATGTATGTTTATTCTTTCCTTGACTTATCCATTTGGAACTGCTAACAACATATGTTAGGACTGTTGAGCCTGGTTTTGGAGGTCAGAAATTTATGCACGATTGCATGCCGAAGGTTAGTTGATATGAATAGTGATTCCTGTTTTCTTTTACCGAGACTTTATTCTAATTTGTCTCTACTAGGTTGAGGAGCTGCGATCAAAGTTCCCCGATTTGGATATCGAAGTTGATGGCGGTTTGAGCGCTGCAACCATTGATGTTGCAGCTGATGCGGGCGCCAATGTTATCGTTGCTGGCACTGGTATGTGATCTTGAAATTTAGCGATATTCATCAGAGAAGGTTAATATTTTATTTGAATAGGTGTGTTCCAGGCCAAGGACCCTAGAGAAGCAATTGCTTTACTTCGCGACACAGTGAATAAGGCGCAGCTGACAAAATAATTTAAAATCGCCCCCTTTGCGTAAGCTACTATTAATTCACGGATAATGGTCTTTCAATATTGCTATCGAGCAAATCAATATATAATTAAGTCGTAGCAGAAAAATGTATTGTTTGGTAGAATTTTAAGAAAAATCAGACTGCGTTTGCAAGCTATAAAGAGCTGTCTAATTTATTATATGTTGGAGTAGATCACAAAGCTGGCGTAATAATCTCTGTAAACGAAATAGCGCGACGACATCCCGCCAGTGGCGATAACGTAATAGCGATGATCCCCAACATTCTGTCAACTCAGAATACCGTCATTACTGCTTCTTGTTGTCTACGAAGAGAACAAGCTAATGCATTCGGTAGGAGGATTTGCCGGATCGGTAAACGGCATTCAGAAACTTTTTCAATACTCGAGGATTTGGAATTCGCGTTCATCTAGATCATCTGCTCGAATTTTGGTGCTTGACCTGTCGCCCTCGCGCTCAAGAGCGTACAGCAACTTTCCTTCAGCACAGATTAGCTTTCCCGATAAACCAGATGTTTTTTTCGATCACCCTACAGGATTATTTATCAATAATAAGTTTATTGAGTCAACAGGAGACGAAAAGCTTACGACTCGTAACCCTGCGTAAGTAAAGGAATGCATAACTTCTATAACTCCTATAGAATGAAGTCCGCGCTGATAACTTTCGTTAACAGAACTGAAACGGACATAGCTACATTTCCTTGTGCTAACTGGACTGATGTTAATGCTGCTGTGAAGGCTGCAAGATCAGCATTTGATAGTGTTTGGAGACACATGTCAGGAACTGACAGAGGAAAGCTTCTAACAAATCTCTCCGAGCTCCTCGACCAGCATAAACAGTATCTTGGGAAAGTCGAATCACTGGATACAGGGAAGTCCATTGTACGAGAGCTAAATTTATTAGAGTTCATCATAGAAATTGATTGACCTTTATTAAACTTGTGTAGGCAAATGTGATTAATGAAGAGATCGCAGACTGTGTCAACGTGTCCAGGTATTATGGGGGATGGGCTGACAAAATATACGGCCAGACGATACAGCCATACAAAGAAAAACTAGCGTATACGTTGCGTGAGCCTTATGGAGTCTGTGGTTTGATAGTACCATGGAACTATCCTCTGATGTACGTACCTTATTGAATAACCAGAATATATCTTAGCTAACTGTTACACTTCTTCAGGCTTTCTATCTGGAAACTGGCTCCCGCCCTTGCAGCAGGAAACACTGTTGTTCTAAAAAGTTCCGAATTGACACCATTGTCAGCTTCATATTTGGGTCACCTCATTACTAGAGCCGGATTTCCGCCAGGAGTAGTAAATATTCTATCAGGTGGTGCTACAACTGGAGAATATCTATCCCGGCACCCAGATGTCAATAAGGTGACTATTTCATTCGAGTATAGCGTGATGTATTTGCTAAATTTCCGCAGCTGTCATTTACGGGGTCTGAACGCATTGGAAAACAAATTATGAGAGCTGCCGCCGAAAACTTGGTACCTGTCACATTGGAACTTGGAGGTAAATCTGCTGCATTAGTTTTTGACGACGCAGATATTGAACAAGCTGTCAAATGGTGTCATATGGGTGTCATGAGCAATGCAGGTCAAATTTGCACCGCTACATCGCGTATCTACATTGCTCATAACATCTACGAGAAATTTCTTCGCCTTCTCGCTGAGTTTACGCAAGTATCATCTATGAAGGTATCGCTGAATAGCGGAGACTTTAACCAAGGTCCTCAGATTTCACACGACCAAATGGACAAGGTCAACAAATATATTCAAGCTGGTGTTAGCGAAGGAGCTCGACTAATTTGCGGTGGCCAGATTACGAGTGAAAAGGGGTATTATACGCAAGCAACTATTCTCGCAGACGTCAAGGACAATATGATAGTGGCTACTGATGAAATATTTGGGCCTGTAGTCGTCTGCGACTCATTTTCCGATACAGATGAGGCAGTTAAGCGCGCCAACTCGTCGTCTTACGGGTTGGCAGGAGCTATATTCACGTTAGATATCACTCGAGCTCTTGATGTAGCGAGAAGGCTAGAAGCCGGTATGATTTGGATAAACTCTTCGAACGACAGTGATTTCAGAGTGCCATTTGGAGGGTACAAGAGAAGCGGCTTTGGACGCGAATTAGGAGAGTATGCTTTGCAAGCATATACACAAGAAAAAGCTGTACATATAAATATGGGTGTTCGGCTATAAATTGACAAATTATATGAATGAGAGCTTTTACTACTATTATGCTGTAATCGCAGGTATATTAAGTAATAATATAAACATGATGAATAAGCATAGTGAGCGACGAGGTTCGGGTCACGGACACAACATATTGTGCTCGGACACAGTTTCTACCACACAAGCTTGATTTGATCAAGGCCTCTTTCTCGATCTGGAATTTCATGTCCGTATACCATTCATGGTAATTCTGTTCAGAGACTTCGCTGTTAGTGAGCTGCCTAACCTTGTAGAATCTGAATCACGCCAATGGCTGAGGTAAGTTACATGATTGAATCCAGAACGAATTAATATTAAATGGTCGAATGGGCAGGTCCGAAGCGATGACGACTCTCGCCGTCAACGACGCGAGTACTTACTAAGACTTAATACTGCTGCCTGGAAAGGCGAACAAAGTATGTTGACCTTGATGTCAGTGTCGAGCCTGTAGATTGACTAACCTACGATTAGGCTTGTTCAAGACAGCGAGTACGCTAGATTCAAGTTTAAAGAAAAATACAGCTTTTATCAAGCGACTCAGAACCACGATTAATGGCGAGAACCAACAAATCTTATTGAAGGAGATTGCGTCTTTGTCATTGGAAAAATATCTGTCGGAAATTGTTAATGCTGCAGCAGAAGGGTTAGGAAAATGCCGACTTAACAACGATATCTGGGCAGGTGTAGAAGTCACTTCTGCGTTACATCAAAGATTCAACGCTTCGTTCACTCCAACTTTGCTGCTCTACCTCTTACGAGGCTTTGCCAACCCATCAAAAGCCCAGTCATCTGCTCTAACTCCTGAGCAAAGAGAGAAAGAGGACAGCAACAGATTAATTCGTCAGAGGGGACTTTTACGGTTAGTTACTGAGCTGTGGTTATGTGGAATTGCAAGGACGAGTGAAGATGCTCGATTAGTAGCAGAAGGAAACACCGAACAGAAGCATAGCAGCCGTGGTGGTAGCTCAAGCCACGGGCGCTCAGAAGAGTCAAATGTGGCAGCATCTATGCCTATACCTCTCGAAATCCTTGGCGAGCTGTTAGCTTCTGATTTGAAAGACTTTACCTACCTACCGCTGGCTTCTGCTTTTGTTAAAAATTCTGGCGTAGATATACTTGGTATCCCTAAGCGCCGCGTCGACCGCTCAGATCCGAATCCATCCGAAGTTGCTGGCCAGATTAATGGTGATCAGGACAGCTCTCCTGCAGTTGAAGAGGAAATATATTATGGTGTCATAACGCCAGAACTACGCAAGAAGTTTAGGTTAGTATTAGAGTCGTACCTCAAATCTTTTATAGCGTACATCAGAAATGCTCATAAGGTAAGTGAATGACATCTAACAAAGAAACGTCTTTCAAGGAGCTAATTGTTACAGGCTCTCAAAGATCAGGAAAGGCGAAATAATGCAGCTTATATGAGATCTGGCGAAGTATTTGGGGATCGCCAGGCAAATTTTGAGAAACAGCAGAAATCACAAGAGAAAATGCTTGCCAATGCACAAGTGTAAGGTCTTTGTTTTCTCTTCAAGACTGCAATTCATTACTGATCGATCACAGACTTGCGGATGCGTTAGAGATTGATATGCCCGATTTGACAGACCAAGATACGAAAGAGGCGTCAGTACAAGGAGCACAATTTACGTTTACAAAAGGTGGTTTTAGTTCCGGCGATGGTTCAAATGGGTTTGGAATCTGGGAAGACGAAGAACAAAAGCGATTCTATGAAGACATACTTGATCTCCGGTTACGTGTACCGCAAGAGTTCTTCGATGCTGGAAAGAGGTCAACAGATGATTTGACCGACTCCAAATCAGAAGATACTAGTTCGGCAGAGAACGATACCGATGTCAATTCTGACAATGTTGAGATTGAGGATGATATAGGCGATGCTGTCTTAGACGAGGAGGGATCGCTTGTGATAGAAAATGATGCTTCGGTTGCCATTCCTAATCAGTCTGTAGGCGCGCAGGTTGATTTATTAATTTCTCGTTTAACGGATTTATCCTCAAGAGACGGGATTGATCAACTAGCTATTGACTTTTGCTTTTTAAATTCAAAGGCATCACGCAATCGATTAGTGCGGGTTTTAGAATTAGTACCTAAGTCGCGTCAGGATCTGATTCCGTATTACTCTCGACTCATTGCTACTCTGAACCGGTACATTCCGGAGATAGGATCAACGATCGTCCAATATCTTCATCGTGAATTTAGAGTTTTGATCCGCAGAAGGGCATTGCCAGGAAGTGCGGCCGTAGGAGCAGATCGTGGGTTACTAGAAGCTCGCGCCAGGAATATTCGATATATATCTGAGCTTACTAAATTTCGAGTTGTGCCGAACCATGTTATATTTAACTGTATTAAGATACTAGTTGATGGATTTAGCAGGCATGAAATCGAAACACTGAGCAACTTGCTGGAATCATGCGGTCGCTTTTTGCTGCGCAACGAGGAGACTCATGACACAATGGCTGAATTATTGCAGATTATGTGGAAGAAGAAAACCGCAAAGTCACTTGACGCTCGTGAGCAGATATTATTAGAAAATGCGTTTTATTATGTCGATCCTCCTGAACGGCCAGCTATCGTTCAAAAGGAGCGGTCGGCGATGGAGCAATATATTAGGAAGTTGGTGTATGTCGATCTTAGCCGAAAAACTTATCAGCATGTGCTTAAGCAATTCAGAATGCTCCACTGGGAAGATGCAGACACTATCAAAGTAATAGATAAGGTATTCACAAAGATTTGGAAAGTCAAGTACAGCAATGTCTCGCTTATGGCAATTATTGCCGGTTATCTATCGAGCTACCACAAAGAATTCATTGTGCGACTGATTGACTCGTGCATAGAGAATATAAGGGTTGGTTTGGAGAGAAATTTGTTCAAATATAATCAGCAGCGGATTGTAGCTGTTAAATATCTGGCGGAGATGTACAACTACAAGATGATTGAGTCATCAGTAATATTTGACACGTTGTATCTTATTGTTGGATTTGGGCATGAAAGTGGGCGTCCTCAACCTGGTTATTTCACGCCCTTAGATCCTCCGGAGGACTATTTTCGGATCCGGCTAGTATGTACAATGCTGGAAACCTGTGGCATGTATTTTGATCGAGGGGCGGCTAAAAAGAAACTCGATTTGTTTCTGGCATTTTTTCAGTATTATTGCTTCACGAAGGCTACCCCATTTCCTATGGATGTTGAGTTTGAATTGTACGATATGTTTCAGACCGTAAGGCCAGAATTGAAGGTATGCTCGAGTCTAGAAGAAGCTGCTTCGGCGCTATCAGATATTATGGCATCTACGTTTGGGGATTTGAGTATCAATAATACCGGGTCCGAACAAGGAGAGGGAGAGGAGGAAGAGGAAGAGGAAGAGGAGGGTTTGGAAGATCTCCTCGGGGATGAAGATGAGGATGCGGAGTCTGACGAAGTGGACGAGCAGGCTGAGGATTCTGGCTCGGAAAGCAGTTCCAGTGAGTCGTCAGATGACGACGATGAAGATGAAGAGGAAGAGGAGGAAGAAGAAGAAGAGGAGGAAAACAGAGCGCGGCGGCATACTCCTGTTGTTGATGAAGAGTTTGATCGTGAATTTTCCAAAATGATGGCAGAAAGTTTAGAGTCTCGAAAGTTGGAGAAAAGAACTGCATTTGATGTTCCACTGCCTATGACAAGATATCCAGCTCACCAGTATTCTGTGGTTGATATGACCGCTGGATCCGATATATCTGAAAGAGAGCAAGATGCAGTCGAAACTAAAGGCAGAAATGCGCCTTTGCAAAAGGAAAATGTCCAGTTTCGTTTATTAGTTAAGAAAGGAAATCGACAGCTGGTAAGCCAATTGCTACTTTTCTTGTTTACTTTTTTTTCTTTTATACACAAATCTCTATAAAGAAGAGTAGCTGATGAAATGATATAGGTTCACACGGTCGACGTTCCCGCAGATTCGACAATTGCGATAGCGACGCGCAAGCAACAAGAAGCCGAGCAGGAAGAGAGACGGCGGATGAAAGACTTTGTGTTGAATTACGAGAGATCAGGGTAGAGCGCCCTGTTCGCTTGCTGTTGTAACTGTAAATAGCGTGTACTAATAATGAGAGACGTTTATGTTTAATAATTTCCCGGAGCCATGGTCGAGAACGGGGCAGGAAAAAGATGATTATAGATAGAGCAGGCCGGCACGCGTTCGGACGCGGCGGGTGCGGGGCGGCTGGCGTCGGGTGCCTGGTACCAGCTCCCGAGTAAACTCCGACATATTAAGACATTTGTGGCATAAGTTAATATTAGTTTTTTCAGATGTGCCCCCGCCACGTCTTGTACGAGTCGGACAGGCGATCACGGCGGGGTGCGGAGGAAGCGCGCACCGGCGACGATGAAGACAGGGATGCGAATAGGCGATGAAACATATCTTCGTGGAGGATGCATATATTAGAGGAACAGGACAGGCTGCTGCTGGAAGAAGGGCGACAGGGAGCAAGTCAGGAAGAAGCAGAGCGCGGGATGCCGTCGTGAGCGCGTGGTGCTCCCGACCAACGCCCGGCGTATTAATAAAAGCCAGTGTCCGACCGCCGTCCTCCTTCTTCGCCATTCCGACCTCCGACCTTCTTCGACATCATGGCCCCACGCGACAGAAAGAAGACTACGCCGGCAATTAACTTCCTCGCCGGTGGCACAGCCGGACTGTGCGAGGCCCTTTCCTGCCACCCGCTCGACACCATCAAGGTCCGCATGCAGCTCACCACAAAGGCGGCCGGCGGTGCCAAACGGGTCGGTTTCTTTGGTACTGCTAGCAGCATCGTCTCCAAGGAGGGCTTTTTTGCGCTTTACAAGGGTCTCGGTGCCGTCATCACTGGTATCGTACCCAAGATGGCCATCCGATTCTCATCATTCGAGTCCTTCAAGGGTATGCTCGCAAACAAGGAGACCGGAAAAACCTCACCGACCGGCATTTTCTTCGCTGGTCTGGCAGCTGGTGTTACTGAAGCTGTCCTCGTTGTCAACCCCACCGATGTCGTCAAGATCAGACTTCAGGCGCAGCACCACTCCATGGCTGACCCCGCCGACGCGCCTAAATACCGTAATGCTCTTCACTGTGCTTTCACCATCGTTCGTGAAGAGGGTGTCAGGGTCCTCTACCGTGGTGTCATCCTTACAGCCCTCCGACAGTCCACCAACCAGGCTGTCAACTTCACCGCTTACACGGAGCTCAAGGCCTACGCCGCCAAGCTCCAGCCTCAATACGACGAGTTGCCCTCATACCAGCACATGGTGCTCGGTCTTATCTCTGGAGCTCTCGGACCTCTTTCGAATGCTCCCATTGATACCATCAAAACTCGTATGCAGCGTGAAAAGGCTACCTCTGGCGAGTCTGCCATCGCTCGTGTCAGCCGGATATCGCGCAACCTTATACAAAAAGAGGGCTTTCTTGCCTTTTACAAGGGTATTACTCCTCGTGTCATGCGTGTAGCTCCCGGCCAGGCTGTCACGTTCGCCGTTTATGAGCAAGTTTCCACCTTCCTCGAGACCGTCCCCATGCTTTCGGGCAAGCCTGCCGTCCTCACTGCCGAGGACTGATATTGTTTTCTCTTGCATGTGTACAGTACAGTCTACAGTGACCAATGCAGTTAAAATCTGCTCACTGTTTATAACAAAATCTACATATTGGAAATGATATTTTTTTCTTTTGTACTTCACTTTTGGCATCTGTTTTTGTGTATGTTAATAGATACGAATTTTATTTAATTGAAATATTCAACTGACGGGAACGATCGACCAATTGAATGCTCATTTATTGAAATTGCGCAGGCGAGCAAATCGCAAGAATCCTAGTCATTCAATTAAAGCATAATATAGAAAATGAGTTTCGCCGAAAGCAATAGGTTTTTAAGGTAGGGTAATGCGGGGAAAATACGGTTTATCCGAGCCAAAAAAGACACGAGCCCACTCGTTGTTTGTTTTCCTGCCCCGAAAATCTATCCGACCGAATTGCTTTCTCTTGGGTCTTTATCCCAATTGTTTATTAGCATTTCTGATGAACTACAGCCATGCAAATTATCATGAATGTTTGTAATTGTATATAAAAGCCTGCATTAATCGATAAAAAAAAGAGGCACACAAGAAAGAAGATGTGTGAGCGTCTGGCAGGACAATTTGGAGGCTGTCGGGTGCATGTAAAACACCATTGCCGATAGTGCTCGGACTTATTCCTTGTCTTTTCCAACTAATAAATACTATACAAAATTCTTAGACTTGTTTCTCGACGTTTATTGTTTTGTACATATTCTGATAATTTATGCCACAATATATCAGTTTTGCTATGAAATGTCGTAGCTTACTTCCACTAGCATATAATAACATACAATCCAGTTTCACCTTCTCTAGTTACATATTCAAAAAAAAAAAACACTAATTATATTATATCTTTATACACAAATATGACAGTTCTAAATAATACAAATTTCTCTTCGTGTCTTTCCCTTCTATAAATCATGCACCATCAGCTCTACTGTGTCTTCTTCACTAGTAAAGTCTCGGCATCACGCTCCTCATGAATAGAAATATCTTTTGGCTTATAATCCGAGAATAAAGCTTTCAAAAGTCGCTCAATTGCCCACGCACCAACATAATCTAGAGACATCGCAGCGCAAAGTCTAACCTTGAAATCATGCTCGAATGGAACCAATCTTAATTTTTCATTCAATTCTGGAATAAACTCTGATGCTCCGGCAAATGCTAATGCTCCAGCAGCTGCTAAGCCATAGTACATCGCACGATTCTCCGAAATATTCTCGCGGAATGGACGACCTTGATAGTTTACAGCAACCGTTGATACCTGCTGCGAAAGCTGCAGTAAGTAAATCGCAGAATTCAGTAACGAAGGCTTGAATTCAGCCTCAAGATCAATTTCTTCTTCGCGAGGCTCAATAAGATAAGCATGCTTGGTGACATAGATAAGCGTCGCAATGTGAATCGCAAATTGTCCCAAGATCGAACCCATAATATAGAAATTGAAGATACCCGGCTGAGGACGCTCCTTGGAAAGCTTATCGATTGCCTTGCCTCGAGAGATTGAGAAAAAACAGACCGACATGAGCATTCCCGAGATTGTCGCCTGGCCATCGCCAAACTTAATTCCAGCAAGATACAAAACCGACAATGAATAAGCCGAAATGAGACAGTTGAGAGCAAGAATCTTATACATCTGAATGGTAGCCACGAGAGTACAACGACCTTGACGAATAATGTGAACAATTGTGTTTACACTGCCAAGCTTGGAAGTAAACGGAGCCGCCACAGAGGCATCCCCCAGCTTGAGCGTCGGGGCCTCGCCGTCATCCTCTTCGTCAACCATACTCATCATCTTGTCGGCAAGCGACGACGCAGTCTGGCTAGCCTGCATCGCTTGTGGAATCACATTGGGGTCCGCGCGCGAAGAGGTGAAGGCTGCCTTAATTAGAGCCTCATCAACAACGCCGCCGCGCGCCTCAATTGCCTTTCGATAGTTCGGGTTGTTGGGACCGGGAGGGTACAAATGCGCAATCATAGGAGGAACAGGGGGGACCTTTCCACCCCAACGAGTCATCATGTCGCACTGCTTCTGGTAAACGTCTTTCATACGGTTGAACTTTGCATTCTCTGCAATCTTCTTTAGGCTTTCTTCGGTTCCGTTCAAAAGGGCAACACCAATGTGTGCCTGTTTAAGAGCACCGACATCGTTTGTGCCATCACCGCACATAAGAGTCGTGTATCCGCCATTCTTAAGCTGAATCAAAATGTATTCCTTCTGAGCAGGCGACACACGAGCCCAAACCCATGTATGTTTGATAAGATCCCACACATGCTCGTGTTCAGTGAACTTGGCCAGCGCATAACCTGTCACGCATATATCATTTTCAGCAAAAACTTTTTCTTCAATCGGTTTAGTGGGGTCGACAGGAATAACAACGGTTTCATCAACATTTCTGAAAACAAGATCATGAGCACCACCATCAGTACCTTCTTCAGGTGCATCAAGAATAAGCACCTCACGAGTAACAATCTCGACTTCGTGCGCTACATGCACAGCGGTAAGCGGATTATCACCGGTAATCATAACAACTCGGTGACTGGACTCATTTAGCATCTTGACAGACTCGATCGCGTCAGGCTTGAGCGGGCAGTTAAAGACCAAAAATCCAGCAAAAGTAAGGTCTTTCTCAACATCCTCTCGGACAAAATTATTCAACTTGGCAGAAGTAAGATCGTCGCTCAAGAAGCGAATACCAAGAGCGAGAACTCGACTACCACGACGAGTAAAGAACTTGTAGGTCTCCTCGTACTTTTCAGGAACATTCTTAAGCATGAATCGCAAAGTCTCGGGAGCACCCTTTGCAGAAATAAAAAATTTATTCGAGCTGGTAGCAATGCTAGACGAGCGCTTGAGTGCAGATGAAAACTGGAAACGACGCAAGATGCGCACCTTGGTTTGCGCACCACTCTTGTTGTTAGATTGCAAAGTGTCATTCTTGCCAATTGACCAGCCAAGAGCTTTAAGAGTTGCCTTCTCCATAGGTTCACCAACAATCTCTCCTTCATCTAACCGAACTAAAGCATGAGCGGTCGTCAATACTAGTGTAGTATTGCGAGCGACTTGGTTGACATCAAGCAGCTCAGTCGGCTCCGCAAGTAATCCGGCAATACCCTCAAGGACAAGATCTTCTCCAGTAAGTGTTCCGGTCTTATCGAAACAACATACATCCACACGTCCAGCATAGGGAATACGAAAAGGCTCTGTACAGTAGATTGCAAACTTCCCCAAGTGTCCGAGGGAACTATTCACAGCCATTGAGAGCTCCATCGGTAATTCAGGCGGCACAACAGAGGTGATAATGATAATGCAGTCCAAGAGCAGTTTTGAGCGTTTGCGATCGATCTTGACACCTTCAGTCCAGACATACCAACTGGCAGCGATAGCAAAGATGAGCAGAAACAAGATGAAGAACAATGCCTCGACATTGCCGGCACCGACGCGCTCGGTCGAGAAGATCATTGTGCGTACAAGACTTCCCTGACTAGTCTCAAATCCAGTGCGAGTAGCCACAGCCAGTGCGCCTCCATCAGGAGGAAGAGGGATATGTGAGTCAGTTGGTGCCGTGATTTGTAGCACCTTTGTACCACCGTATAATTCAGAGTTCTTGTCAAGGCCTTTGAGATCTAGAATCTCATCCGAAGGTCTCAGAAAAATAGACTCCTTAAGTAAAGGAGTGGACTCGCCGGAAAGCATAGCCTCGTTGACGATGGCAGTGCCGTTGATAAGAAGCAAATCGCAAGGAAGACCCGAGTCATCTTTAGTACGAACAACCGAGACCACATCACCAGGAAGAAGATGATCGGTAGTAATCTCCGTCCACTCGCCATTGCGGTAAACGTAGATATCATATGGCTGAATACCCATACCACGGAACTCAGTCATCGTACGCTGCCGCTGGAAGACGACAGTCGACTCGAAGGCGATGAGCATGAACAGTGTGAACAACGAGTAATACCAGAGCTCATCCATAAGCCATAAAGCAACACAAAACACTTGGAAGACGAAAAAAGGAGCAACAGCGTGTTCGTAAAAGAGCTCAAGAAAAGTAGGCACAGGAATGTCAAATCTGTTGCTGCCAAACTCTTGCGTCAGAGTCGCAATGTCGTTATTACCAGTGGCACGCTGAAACTCTCCAATCTTGCGCTCACGATCAATTGGGTAAATTGGAGGACTAAATGTTTTAGTCTCGGCATCAAAGATAAATCGACGCTTCTGAAACAAAAACGAGATCTCCTCATGGCCACGACTCTGTTTCAAGTTAATATTTACTCAAGTTCATATATAAAAAATCCAGACAAAACAAACCTTGATATGCTCAAGCTTGCAAAGCATAGGCTGACCCGCATTGGCATCAGGGATGACTCTAATCAGCTTCGCTTTCTTTGGATTAGTCGCCTTGGAAGTAGTGAACAACGTAAGTACTTCGACACTCCAGTGGGTCATCAACCATAGCAAAGCCTGGAACGAGATAATCGTGCCAAGAAAAACAAAGGTCCATTCAGATCCATTAATCCACTCTTCGTATTTGAAAAAATAGAAATAGCCAAAGGCAGGATACAGAAAGAAGAACGGCCAGATGAAGGTCTTGAGCACGAAAGGCAGAGGGTCATGAAGAGAGGCGTCTGCCACGCCGGAGATCGGCACAAGCGACGACGCCCTTCGAGATAATTAGTAATTGGTTACAGTCATACCAATGAATATACTACGGACGACTTACATGACAAAAGATATGAGACGTTGGGTGGGATGAGGTGCGAGTAAGTGAAAACTGAAAATGCTTCAGTAAAGAAATCGGTGACTCGGCGGTCACGCCGCGCCACCTACTTTAACGTTCCACACTATACTACTGCTCTCCTCGCGTTACATCCTACCGAGGGGCTGCGCAAATCTATAGTATGAGATAAGAGCAGTGTATTTATTTGAACTACATAGATTAATAAATGTCTGTGACTGAGGAGCCAAGATAAAAGTGCGCTTGTGCTCATTTTATCAACGTCTAGATTGTAATTGAAATATTTTCCAATAAACGTGTCTGTATTACTATAGTGTACACTTTATGAGCAGCGGCAATCACAAGCTCAATCCTACTTTTGTTTCATCTCATTTTAATCATCATTCTAATCATGTCTATTTGCATAGACTCTGCTCACCGAAATTTTAATGCATCGATCATGACAATCACGATAGGCCCTAATAGATGCAATCATACAAACAGTCATATTTAGGCGTTTTGAGTCTAATGCATGGCTCCCTCAAGGCAATTATAAGTTTCGTTGCTAATATGTCCCTGGTTGAACAAGTATTTGTGCAGCGAAGATACAAGCTGTATCTGCTCAGTCACAGTTAAGCTTTGAATAGCCGTCTCGAGAACGTTTCCTACTCTCATATGATGCGTCTTCATCAAAAGTTAGTAAAGAAACAACAGTAGAGTAGAAAATAGCTACTTACGGCAATGAAGCTATCGTAGTACATGTACGAAAAAAATCCCATCAAAAATTGACAATCCATACGGTCGGTAATACCGCCATGACCCGGAATCGTATCTCCGAAATCTTTAATCTTAAACGTACGCTTCAATCCCGAAGCAAAAAATCCTCCAAAAGGTGCAATGAGGGACGCAAAACTGGCCATAATCATAACATGGAAATTAATTGGCGCAAAGTCGAGGGTTGCGCGTCCAACTACGGGAACAAGTACAGACGGCACGCTGTATGTGTGAGTAATGAAAACCGGATTGGGATCACAGGTCAAACCAGAGAATGCATTCGCCGAAAAATCTGTGACGGGGCAAATCATATATTGCCATTTACTTAAGAAATGTGACAGTATCATGCCAAACACAATGGTCGAGATCCATGCGCCCACAAATCCCTCGACAGTTTTCTTAGGCGAGATCTTGATCAGTGGGGTGCGGCCAAAGGTGATACCACAGAGGTATGCACAAATATCGTTGATAATTACAAGCGACGCCGGAAGGAAGAACCAAAAGAGCCCGCTAAAGATGTTGTTCATGATGAACTGTGCCTGCACAACGACAAGAAGCAGAGTGACGTGAGTGAATGCAAATTGGGCAAATTGAAACTTATAATGGCCCTTTTCCAGTGACGACACAAATATCATAAATCCTTGAGACGTTAGTAGAGCCAATTGCATGTATCAAAGCAGGATGCGCATACCAATAATATAGAGCATATAGGAAATGAAGCGATGATGCGTGGCAAACGGAAGCAGGTACGAGTCGACAAGGACGACCTCTTGAAAGTAGTGAATTACACTTTCTCCATAAAGAAAATAAATGGTAGTAGCAAGAAAATACCAATTAATAGTCTTCCCAAATGGTAATTTCTTTTCACGGGCTGGCTCGTTAGCCAGAGCAATGACTTCCTTAAAAGTCATGATCTGAATAACGGTAACTAGCATCATAATATATATGTGTCCGGCAGCAAGCAGACCAAAGAATCCCAGAATCATGACGACAGTCCATATCGTTCGCACAATAAAATTCTGTTTCTTTTTTTCCTTTTCGCCCTGTGATAGTCAGCATAAGATTTCACATTTCAAAACGATTTGACTCGAGGTTAGATGACATACAACTGCGGTGTCTACCACACCGCTAACCTCAGCCTCGACCTTGTGGGCATGGTGTTTTTTCTTATGCGGAGACTTCGTAGATGAGCCCGAGGGCGAGCGCTTCGGGGCCATACTGGATTGTAAGCTCTGAAACTGAAGTAAGCTGAAAGGAGTTCGGTGGAGGCGGGGGTGCAAAAGGAGATTATTCTCTGCTGATTAGAAGGGTGCAAACTTTATTTGACGCGGCTTGGTGTTTACATGTGAAATGCTGATTCAGGCCTGATTCACGGCAATCATTTGGTAATATATTTGCAGATAGTCAGATAACTGTAGAATGTTTTATGAAATATTAAGCAGAAAACCAGCTAGTTACTAATACTAATTCTATGTCTCCTCTAAAATATGTACAATCCAAGTATACATGCCCTGCTCATCCTATTCATACACCCGACTTTCAAAGATATATTCTCTAAGACTCCGACTGAACAGACACAAGTTTCTGTATAAGAATATCTTGCCAATCTCGTACAAAAGCAGGCGAAACCAATTTTAAAGCCGTCTCTGCGTCCTCGTATCTGCGGCCTATAAGCCTTTCAAGCTCTTCACTTAGATTGCCATCTCTGCGCTCAATGTTCTCGATCTACCCACTTTGGTTAATCTAGTTGTTCAACAAAAAATAACAGTACTTCATACAGTCCAGCCAGCGGCAGAAACAGAAAGCCGTAGCGTTGTGCTCTCCTTTGTACAGATATCGATCGAGCAGTCTGAAACCAATGGAAAGTCGAGTATTGAGATGTATTCCGACTTCAAAGCTTCAATTTCTCCAGACCAATTCATTTGTATAAAGAGATAATGAAGCTATTACCTAGATAAAATGGTGCTCTACAACATACGTGTACTGGTATGTGCAGTTATACTGAAGTCAAGATAAGTTGGGAGGAGTTCATCTCATCTTAGACATTTCCATACTTTTGTTATGTGTGGAATTGAGAATCAGGCATTAAAATGATATAACGCTTAGAGGTTAAATCAAAGACCTAGTGTAAATCATATACATTTATACAGTTTTTGTGAACTTGACGCTAAATTAAAATATGAAAGCAATTGAATCCATTTGTAAGCCATTGAATATTATGACATAAGCTCAAAATTTTGGCAGAGAAATTTATACTAGCTGTGGCAACTCATCTTTGATGGCAGCTTGGATGTGTACATTGCACAATGACAGTACTAGATTACGCCGGCAAATTGATTCTGGCACCAATGGTGAGTTTGATTTTTAGATCAAAATGTATTATACAGGCACTAAGTTAGAGTAGGTGCGGTCAGGAGAGTTACCAACGAGGTTAATGTCTCTTCGCTATGGCGCCGACCTTGTATGGTCTCCCGAGATCATTGATCGGAAACTAATTGGCTGTGTACGACGACCCAACGAGCGGCTAAATTGTGTTGATTTCGTGACTCGTACAAAGGAACAGACGTCAGATATTGCAAAAGAAAACAGAGAAAGCAAAGAAACGCTGGTTTTGAGAACGCATCAATTAGAGCGGTCACGACTAGTTTTACAGCTAGGTACAGCATCACCGGCACTCGCGGTCGAAGCGGCATCGCTGGTGGCTCGTGATGTTGCTGGTATAGATTTGAATGCAGGGTGTCCGAAGCATTTCTCGATTCACGCAGGCATGGGCGCTGGTTTACTGAAGACTCCAGACACTTTAATCGCGATCCTCGACGCGCTCGTGCGAGATGTCGGTTCTAAGTTCGGTGTTGGGATTTCAGTCAAGATTCGCATTCTCGATACCCCAGAAGAGACCTTTGCTCTTGTACGCCGCCTCGTAAAGACCGGTATTGTTGCGTTGACGGTACACTGCCGCCGCGTGCCGATGCGTCCTCGCGAACGTGCTATCAGGGACGGTTATCTTGCGGGTGTGGCCGATATCTGTCACGAAGCCGGTGTAGTTTGTATTGCCAACGGTGATGTATATTGTGGGGGAGATCTAGCTACTCTTCGCGCGACCTACGGCGTTGACAGCGCAATGATTGCTACCGCCGCTGAGCGAAATATGTCGTGCTTTGCCGCTAATTCTGTTGACAAAGTACGCGATTGGCATGATGTAGCTCGTGAGTTTGTTGCAGTTGCTAGTGCAGTCGAAAATCATGTTTCAAATACAAAGTACGTGCTGACACAGATGATTCCTGGAAAAGCACCTGAGCGACAACTTATTGCTCGGGCAAAAACTTATGAAGATTTCTCTGAAGTAATAGGTTCTGAAAAAGGGATTCTGCTTGATAAATTTGTGATTGGTAGCATTTCTGCAAAGCGGCGTGTTGAGGAGAACGAGAGCGAAAGCGAAGAGCAGCCAAGGAAGTCTGTCAAACAGGATGCTGTTGAGAGATCTGCAGCTGCAGCTGCAGTTGCTGTATAATATTAGGTTAAGAACATACGGACTTACACTCCGCTATTTCAAAGTGCGCAATGGCGTCTTCGGTTCCGATATGTGCGTCGCTTGTACAGCAAGAGCGAGCACGATAATCCTGTGTTATGCTATGTTGATGTAGTATGACTGAGAAGCACAAGCATACTGATATCTCGCCATTAGTTGCTCGCTACGCTGAGGTATTGAAAGTACGGTACGCTGGGCAAGTTACCGACTGTAAATATTTGACAATGAGGCTTTTTAAGTAGAATTTGGAGTGCGTGAGGATATGTAATAATTAAGGAGATATTGTTTATGTTTATATGTGAAGTAGTTACACCAAATGTTTCTATAGATCAGATTACACCTTTCTTTTAAAAACTTTACAAGTGTTTGGGCATGTTTTGCTCAATTTCAATATTCATGAGTCAATTCATCCAGTGCTACTAGCATGTCTTCCATTCAATAAAAACTTTTTGGCAGAATATCAAAAGAGTACAACTTGTACGTCGCTCTCCATTTACTCAATGCCTTTCCAGACCATACAATCTCACAAATCCCAATATTTGTATAATAAGTAGCAACAAATTGACACTATCCCAAGTTCATATCATATACACTCCCTGTAACCTTCTATCTATTCACACGCATAAGCACACGCACCACTCTGGTTTATAGGTCATTCTAGCTTTTTGCCAAATCCAAAAGTGATGTTTCGCGGCGCTCGCCTCCGTTTAGCTTCAGTGAAAAGTACGTGTCGTTTAGCTATAATCTCAGCCCAATCAGCATATATTTAGATTCACATACCACTGCACCACCCACATGTCTTGTAAAATGGCGAAAACAATATGTGGAAAAAAAGGAAAGTACGTACCAATAGCATCATAGCGCACCATTTGAATAGGTTTCGCTGTACGACGAACGAGCATTGCGCGACGAATACCAGTCATGGCGCTCGACACGAGATTAACAAGCGTCGTCTGCTTTTTGGCTGCGTGTGAATTCGGATTGTTAGTCTTCTCTTAAATTCTTTGCAAAAAATGAAAAGGCAATTAAATATATATTGAGTGTTAAGAAGCATACCTTTAGCCATTTTGTTATGAACGTGGGTGAGACGGCTGAGTGTGAGTAGATTTGTAGAATTTCAAAAGCTTTGCAAGAAAGTGCCGTTCCGAAGCCGCAGTACGCCGCAGTATGGCGTGTACAGTCACATGTTACGTAATAATATGATACCGATTCAGTCTTGTTCTAGGCTGTAGAAGATATTGATTGCGGTAAAACGGAAAAAAGGTAATGATAGTGTGCTGTAAGTTGGAATACCTAATTGTAAGTTTGAATGCATAGTTGTGAGATTGAATTGCTTAAATAAGATTTACGGCTTGTTGGATGGATGGATGTGCGATGCCAGGCTATTCAATAATAAACTGAAACCAAAATACTTCGATCCAAATAGACTGCCAGATAAATTTCAGTGTAGCAATTCTTACTCTTTATAAAACAATTCATCGCTGAAAATGCAAATGATAGAAATCAATGGAGCGAGTCGAGGGGAAAGAGAGTATACGCGTCGAAGGGCCACGCAGTCCATTTTTAAACAGAAAAGAAAACCCTCTCGGCATCCTCTTCCACATCCCATTCTCTCTTACTTTCACACTCTGGTTTTTTTCCATTCGAGTACTGCCCGATTGTATCATACTTTTATTTCGCATTATATTTTTTTCATTATAAGTTTCCAGTTGCGTCTGAATCTTTAAACATACAATGGCAATTGAAAACTCAATAATCGTACCCGCGTACCATGAGCATGACAATATCCGCCCATTGACCAAGCGACTATTTGCCGCTCTCGAATCTGAAGCACCAGCAAGTGAGCTTATTTTTGTTGATGATAATAGTAAAGATGGTTCGGTTGAGGAAGTTGCTGCGTTGAAAGCTGAGGGGTTCAATGTGTCGATTATTGTGCGGACTAAGGAGCGGGGACTTAGTTCGGCAGTTGTGAAGGGATTTATGGAAGCAAGTGGAAAGTATTTGGTGTGTATGGATGCGGATCTTCAAGTGAGCTCTTTTCGTTATTATGATATTACTATAAAACATCAAAAGGCTGATTATTGGGGACATAGCACCCACCGGAACGCGTGCCAGCTTTATTGCACAAGCTGCATACGAACGCGTTTGTTTTAGGAACGCGATATGCACCAGGAGTCGAGATGGATAAAGACTGGCCACTTTATCGGCGAGTTATTTCCAGCGGTGCTAGAATGCTTGCCATGCCGCTCACGACAGTTAGCGACCCAATGTCTGGATTCTTTGGTATTCAAAAGTCATATGTGAGTATTTTCCCATTTTCCCATTTTTGAATTTCTGTCGATTTTGGGTTTGAGGAAAGGAGAGAGCGGGTTTGCGCTAACTAAAGAATTATAGGTCACGAAGGCGGCTGATCAAATCAATGCCCACGGATTCAAAATTGCGCTTGATATTCTAGTCAAGACCGGAATCCCATCAAATTCGATTGCCGAAGTTCCATTCTCATTTGGTGTACGCACGGTAGGCGAGTCGAAATTGACGGGAAAAGTGATGGTTTATTATCTTGATCAACTGAAGGAGCTTTATATGTATAAGTTTGGGCCGACAAAGATCCTTGCTGCGATTCTTTCGGTGGCTGTAATTGGGGTATTGTTGTTAGTGTATCTTGTACGTTTGGTGTTGTAAGTTGTATGATTAGAGTCGATTGGAGTCGGGTTTGTGCAAGAGTTTATATATGTATATATATACATATATACAATATCAACCGGTATATCTAATTTGGGAGATATAACTTAAAAATTAGAATAAACAGCCTGGGCACCATTTTAAAAATCAAAGCAAAATAACTCCAGTTCACAGATAAAAAACCAGACAAATGATGTACATATAATCAAAAAAATCAAATTCAAAGTGAGTCCTCATAATACTCGTCTTCGTCGTCGTAATCAGGAGGCACGTAATCGTTGTTGACGACGACACGAAGTAGAGGAGGGACTTCACAGCCCAAACTAGAGATTTGTTCGACGAGACGTTGGTTTTCTGCGAGTTCACTCTTGAGATATGCCAAGGCTTTAAATTGTAAAAAAATAAATGTTCTATTAGTAGGAGCAGTCTGAAAGAGTAGAGAAAGACACGCACTTTTTTGCAAAACAATTGTCTCGCTTCGGCCTTGACTCTTTGTTAATCCAGGAACAACCTCGGTAAGACGATCAAACCCCTCACGGATAGCCTGGCGACGCTTCTGCTCAGAGGCAATGTGATTTGCTTTTTTTTCTTCGGCCGTGAGGAGTTCGCCAGGAGGTTTTGCTGATTTGGGAACGGGTACGACTGTCATTGGGCCGCGTGAGCGTTTTTGTTTGGAGGTGGAGGAGGGGGACGCTGACATGCGAGGGAGAGAGGTGGCGAGCGGAGAGCGAGAAGAAATTTATTATAGGATTATGTTTAGAAAATTGAGCAGGATAACTGAGGATGAGAGGAAATGAGCAGAGAGAACAAGACGTGAATTAGAGTAGTGAATAGTAATGTCTAATCAAGTAGATAGCAGCAACAATGGCAGGGAAAGAGTAGAGCGGTGGGTAAATGTGATCTAGTCACGTATATATGTGATTATGTGATTATATAGATCTCGGATAACGCACAGACGCGGCTGGCTGCAGCCAGCAGGAAGGAAGATACAGGTGACTAGCAGGCATGTCATTATGAATGACAGGCTTGACTCGGGCGGGCAGCAGGAGCTGAATGTCGGTAATTGTCAGATTAAGGAAAAGTCGGTAACTGCCAAATTGAAAGGTAGCAGGTTGCTATGCTACTATGCGATTAAAGACAGGACTGCAGATTGAGATCGAGATGCATATACAATTAGATGCAGAAGAAGCTTATTCTATGCAGACGTATATATACACCGAGAGTAAAAATCATGCCATAAAGAGTTGTTATCAACTGCGAGATTGCGAATGTATTCTCCGGTAATCAGTTGCTGATGAAGGGATATCCTTGATATAAGGCTACTTCACTGCTGAATGACTACTAACTTCTAGTGATTACCGCCGAATTGGTTCTGGTACTTTGCCAGAGACAGCCAGCAGAAGATATAGATCTGCTGCGAAGAAGCCAGGGGAAGTACTCACGTCGACAGCAGCGATTAATAAAACACAAAACGGTTGCTGTTCCACTGCCGACGCAGATCCTAGTCAAACATCACTATATCTGCACTATCGAGATCCTATACCTCAAGCATCTGCAGCGCATGCATATCGCCGTGGTATCCACTATCTTCTACTGTTGCTATTACTGCCCTCACATGTTCTACAGCATAACCTGGCCCAAGATTGTCGTATCAAATGATCGGGGACTAAGTATTATGTGGGTCTGTCAAAGTACCAGCGGGAAGCAAGGGGCTTGCCGTCATCACCGCTTTCTCGCACACCACGCACCAGATGACAGTCTTTTATTTTACTGCGGTCGACTATATAGTATTAATTGTTATGCGATCGTATAATAATTGTGCTACTATAATCTCTACAGGTTTTATATATATTAATGAGTGTAAATCCTATCACAAATATGGCAGATCCAAAATGCACTCGCTACCAAGCCCTTTAAAGTTTGATCTAGAGAGTTTAATCACTTGCTCGCTCGCTCCTATACAAACTCAATTCGTCAAACTCTAATCCGCGACCCAGTTCTTCTCCTCTACCTTGCCGTATATCTTGCACTAGTCCCTCTTCTGCCTCTCATTCTGCATCTCCTATTCTGTCTGCGTCTCGATAATAATCCACATCATCTACAATGTCATTTTTCAAAAAGCTAGCATCCAAATCAAAGGCTCGGCCCCAGCCTACCACTCCCGTTCAGCGTCCGCTATCGTTCACCACCACATCCACTACTTCCCCTGTCACGCCCATCACTCCGGCTTCTGCTCGCATTCCGCCCTCTCCTGCAATGAGCCAGACATCCTCTGTTGCCTCTGGTGCATACTCGGAAAGATCAAACTCTACCGGATACTCTTCAATACCAGAAGAGCCCGGCTCGGAGAAAGATCCTAACAGTTCACTCTCTTTCCATGAAATCACTATCGAGCTTACAGAAGATGACGTTGCAGCTGTCAGAGAGACTTACAATGAGTAGGCTCCTTTTGTGCTTTTATGTTGTTTTTTTCTACAGTTTCTAATTGATCAAAGAACGATTGGACTCTCGCCTTCTAACAACGCTGGCTCCTCTCTCGGATCGCCGGCCAATCTTTTCTTCAGCCAATTCTACCAAAATCTTTTTGCTCTTCGCCCCGACCTTGAGTTTATGTTCCCCGACATTCAACGTCAGTCGGCAGCTCTGTCCGGTATCTTCTCGGCCGCCCTCGCCATGCTTGACAACATTCATGCCCTAGACGACGTTCTCGAAAGACTTGGACGGCGGCACTCCTACATCATGGGCGTCGAGCCTGAGCACGTATGTTTCCCCCTTTGCATCCTCCTTGTACTGTTTGTGTTTTCTTTCGCGCATGTCAATTTCTTAGCAATTTCGCTGTTCGTTGATTACTCTCGCGAGTAGTTTTGGCGAGCTTCTGGGTTTGAGCTTTTTTTTTGGCGAGGAAGCTTTGGGCGCGGCTCAGGCACAAACTCAAGTCACAATTCACAGTACAGAAACTTGTTCACAGTTTACAGTGTTGCTAATGTTTTTGTATCACTGCAGTTTGAGTTTGTTGGTGTTATATTCATTCAGACTTTGCGAGACCGTTTAGGTGCTGTAAGATTTTCGCGTGAATTTTTTTGTTCGTTTGGAGTAGTGCTAATGAGTTCTCCCAGCGTTTCGCGCCAAACGTTGAAATCACATGGGTCAAAATATATTCCTACCTCGCGGCGAAGATGATCGCAGCCGGTAATGACAACTCGCCATCGTCATCTTCTTCTTCTTCTTCTCCGCAGCAACCACTTGTCAAACCTAAGCAGCTGCAAGTTCCTCCGCCTCCCGAAAAGCCTTTCTTTCCAACAAAGGAGTGCAACGGTCTCTTGGTCCCGGATGCTCCAATCAATGCTCTGAGCCCGCGTGCTCCTCAGCAAAATCAACGAGCGCAACTGCAACCAGCCGACAAATTTCGGCAACACCAGCATCTTACCAAACTGCAGCCGCCGGCGCAAATTCGAGATAATAGCTCACATAACAGAAGCGGCTACGCGCATCCTCCTGCTACCGCTGCTGTATCTCTTACTGCTACTCGCAAGAGAGGCGATAATGGTGAAAAGTGTGTCGTAATGTAGCGCGCGCATGTTTTTGTGTCTTGGAGTCTGTCATATATGTTATAGTGTTATTTGCTCGGCGTTTGCGCTTAATTGTTGCTTTATTTATTGTGCTTTGCTTGCCCGTTAGATGTATGCGTCTTTTTTTTGTGATGTAATATAACAGGATGTGGAAATGATAATGAATTACGCTATTAATTGCAAGTCAAATGCTTCTCTTTTCAATTAGTTAGCCATTTTCGGTTAGTGAAGTGTTAGCGAACAGAAATAAGATTGGAAGCTGTAGATCTTGAGGGCCTGTAAGTCTTTGTGACATAATCATTGAGTAATCAGTCAGCTTTAATGTATAGTCCAGTGGCTGCTGACGCCGTAAATAAGGAAAGCTTTTAGTTGGCTAAGTCGTCTCTTACTTCTTTGTTCACATATTTATGTTGTTGTTGGTTCTATTGGTTTTTAACATATAGATCTAGAAAGAGATAGAGATGTTTAGATTAAGAGTGTTACGACCTGGATTGTCCATCGTAAGACGGATCACCACAAGTAGCGCGAGTTCATCTACCAAGACAGGTATCAACAAATGGAGTCGACGCTTACTATACACAACTGCCATAGTTTTGACTTTCGAGGTATACGATTACAATGCAAATGCGTCAGCTTTCACACGCAATATTCGAGCAATTTACGAGATGTCGGCAATTGCTCTTGATTATAAGTTACATTTTGACGATAAACATGATATCGAGGCCCTCCATGCGCGCGTCGCCGATCGGGTTTTTGAATTGATCCGGAAGAATGGTGGATTATATGTCAAGATCGGGCAGGCAATAGCTATGCAGACGCAGGTTTTGCCGCCTGTATTCCAAGAGAAGTTCGCGCAGCTATTCGATATGGCGCCGCAAGATCCTTGGGATGTGGTTGAGAAACTGTTTGTGCGAGAATTCGGGCGGGCCCCAGATGACGTCTTTGAGTGGATTGATCATAAAGCTGTGGCTAGCGCAAGCATCGCACAGGTTCATCGTGCACGACTGAAAAGTACCGGTGAGGACGTCGCGGTTAAGATACAGCATGCTGATATCGAGAAGCAAGTGTATTGGGATTTAGCGGCATATAGGTTCATGATGGGCGTTTACGATTGGTATTTTGATATTCCGGTGTATTTTACTGCGCAGTACATCACGCAGCGGATGCAGACTGAAGTCGTATTTGAGAACGAGGCGATGAATGCGCGAAATATGCAAGAGAAATTACAGGCTGAGCGCTCGTTGGCTGGGAAGGTTTACATACCGAAAATCTACGACGAGTACACTAGCAAGCGAGTTCTTGTGCTGGAGTGGATAGACGGCGTGAGCATGAATGATCGAGCTGAGATCGAACGTCGTGGATACTCTAAGCGCTGGATTATGGATACTATGGTCAATCTTTTCGCTGCGCAGTTTTTCGCTTGGGGGATCGTGCATTGTGATCCACATCCTGGAAACCTAATTGTTCGCAGGAGACCCGGTCGCGAGAAAGAATTACAGCTAGTGTTAATTGATCATGGTCTGTATATTTACGAGCCGCCAAAGTTCCGCGCTGAGTATTGTACATTGTGGAGGTACATGTTTACCTTTAACGATACGGGTATTCGCAATATTGCCTTGCAATGGGGAATTGGGCAGCCTGATATTTTTGCCTCGATGACGATGCTGCGTCCGTATCGCAGTAAAGCTTCCGATACTGAGAACGAGAAAGCACATTCTGACTTTGACCAGCAGCAAAAGATGAAGGAACGATTCCGCACGTTTATTAAAGACACGACAAAAATGCCGCTTGAACTTATTTTTCTTGGACGAAGTATTCGGATAGTGCAGGGTTGTAATCAGTTATTCGGCTCGCCCGTGAACCGAATCAAGATTTTTGCTAATTGGGCATCGCGCAGTTTGGCCACAGAACCAGGTCTCAGCCTTTCTGCGCGGGTGCGAGAATGGTCGCGCCATTTGGTCTTTCGCTTTGTTGTCGGTGTGTCAGATGTTACATTTCTTCTGGCGCGCATGCAACAGGTTATTTTTGGGAGGAAGGCTGGGTTTGAGGACGTGCTGGAGCAGCAGATGAGGAACATCGCGAAGTCGAGACTAGGGATTGAGATCAAGGAAGGAGTTTTCGAGGGATAGGCCTGCTTTTATTGACTTCATATCATAATGTGTAATATAACAAATATACTCTCCGCTATGTATACCGAGTATCTATTTTTTCAAAATACTTTTTTTAGCAACATCGCGCATGACTTAATAGCTGACAAAGCGGACGCGTAAGGCAGGTTGCACCGCCGCAGTGGGCTTGTGGCAGACAATGGAGCACATCGCGTCCCCTTGCCTCTTTCCCACTCCTCTTTCTTCGGCAAACAGAGCTTCCTTTTTCGTTGCTCTTACTTTGCTCTTTGTAGTATTTTGTTTAAAGTTGTCGTTTGTAGTTTCATTCTTTATTTGTGTGCATTTGTGTGTGTTTAGTATTGTCAAAATCTCGAGCACTCGCTTTTATCTGCGCCGCTTGTCAACTCTCCTTCGTCCTTCGTTTCCATCATGGCAATGATTGCGCGTGCAGCGACGCCGCTGTGCGTAATCTTGCTCGTTGCCTTTGGGTTACAACTTGTTTCTGTCTTGTCGGTTCCAGTTGTTGACAGCATTGTGCTGGCAAATTATCAGAATGTCAAGTTTGGAGTGTTTGGATATTGTACAAACTCTTCCTGTTCTAGCGTGCGAATTGGCTATCCAGGTATTGTTTACTTTCTTTCTGTCCATTTCATTGCTTTCTCTATCTAAGGTTATACTGACTTTTTGAAAAGACTCAATCGTGGCAAATGGCACAGATGACTGGTCGCTTCCATCTAACGCCCGCCACTCTCTTACGAACCTCCTCATTGTTCATCCCATCGCCGCAGGTTTTACACTCATCCTTCTCATCCTCTCCGTAACAGCGCACTTCCACTCCCCCGCAAACTCCTCGAGATATCTTTTGACGCTACTCATTTTTTGTTTGCCAACATTCATTCTCTCGCTGCTGGCGTTCCTCGTTGATATCCTGCTTTTTGTACCCCACTTGGCATGGGGTGGATGGATTGTGCTCGGCGCCACTGTACTTATTGCTGCCGCATCGCTTATTCTGTGCACTATGCGCAGAACTCTTTCTTCGCGTAAAGCTATGAACAAGCGCATGTATGACGACGACGAAACGTCACCTGATGCCATGCGTCTTAACCAGATGCCATTCTTCCCTCCTGGCACTGCGCCAATCGATTCTAATTCGGGCGATCGCGAAGTATTAATTTACGACAGTGAGGCCAAAACATCCACTTTACTAGAGTCTTTAAATACAAACGATGATGATGATGTTGACGATGGCGATGAAGGTTCCTCGCTCACACGTGGTAATAGTGGTGGTATCGGTCATGCCGTTTCGGATTTCGATGCCAACAATACTGCCGTTCCACCGCCTCAGCAGCGCTACGATCAGTATGGTCGTCCCTTAAATCCTCAGCAACAGCAAGAAGAGTATGCGCGACATAATCAGCAGAGACCGCGACAGCCGCCGCAGCAGCCGTCGTATGGTCCTGGGCCAAATGCAGGGCCTGGCATCTTTGACCGTCGCCCAACCCAGCCTTATAGCGGGAACCCATACGGAAATCCTAATCAGCAAAAGCCTCCTCCCAATGGGTACTATCCTCGCGACCGTCTTCCGCGTGGTGCCCCCAGAGGAATGCAGCGTCGCGGACCACCTCTTCAGCAGCATCAAGGAGATCGGCCGCCGTTTGCAGTTGTGATGCCGCTGACTGGATCTGGTACGCCTGCTGCCCAAGACTCATTTGCTGGACATATGGACTCATTTGCTACTGCCCGTACGTCTGTTGACGGCTCCGAGATCGATGCTCCTAGTGGGATCCCTGTTGCGGGAGATCCTGTTGGTCCACAGCAGCGGCCGCTTGCAGGCCCTCTTGAAGTTCCGACGGCTGGGACGCCTGTCAATGGAGGAGGCACGTCACGGGATACAGTTGGTGATGTGATTGCCGCGTACTCTGCCGAGACTGGCGAGGGGGAATACGTACCTGCGCGACAAGGGTGGCGAGCTAATGCTGCGGGTGAAGGTGAGGGTCAGCAGCAGCAGCGACCGCGGCGACATGATAATGCAGAGTATTATGACGACATGGATCCTCAGTACGCTAACGATCCCACGGGTGCCGCGTATGCTCAAACTGTGTCTCCCGTGTCGTTACCCTCTGGACGGTCACCTTATGATGAATTCCGCCCGCCGCAAGGGTACTTCAATCAGCAGCAGCAGCAACGCCGTACGCCTAATCCTCGGGTTGCGATGGGGCCAGTGTCACCTGGTGGCGGTATGCAGCAGCCATACACTTCGCGACCAGTGTATCCGGCCGAATATGCCTACGCCCCTCCTCCTGCGCCGCAGTCTCCTGATGGTTCAATTTCCAGCCAATTCACGTCAGTATCACAGCGCGGCGTGAATCCACGGTATTACACCGGCGGGCCTACTGCGCCTCCTCAATTACAGCAGAGTCTGCAAGGGCCTCTGCTGCAGCCTGGTCGCGAGCTGACACCCGCGCAGCAGGCGAAGCGGGATCGTACGGAGATGATGTTGCAAGGGAATCCTGATTTCGCGATTGCCGGTGTGGGCGCACAGAGTAGACGGTTAGGAGGCGGACCTAAGCTTGCGCTTGCGCCTAGTTTAACTAGTCGCGCAAAGGACTCGCCTTATGCGCCGGCCAGTGGGCCGCGGAATTAGTTTGTGTTATGTGTGTGAATGAGCTTTGTTGGGGTTATTATTTGCCAAAAGAGTGGGTTGTATTTGCTGTATTTTGTTTTCGAAGGTTTTTTTTATATTATACAAAATTGCTGTCTGATATCTGATATATGGGTTTTTGTATTTTATATGTCTCGTGTATACGTGTGTGCGTGCGTGTGTGCGTGCATGTGTATTTGTCAGATGCTATATGTTGTTTTTATGAGTGTATGTGTTATGGGATCCCGTGTGATGTTAGCTATGATTTTTTATATTTGTAGTATGTATTCGTTAGTTGAGTTAGGTCAGCTGGTTGTTTTTGTTTGCTTTCTTCGATTTTATTTTTATTCTTTATTATTATTACTAAATTGATACAGAGTATATTTTGAACTTGCTTGTCAGCCAAGAAGGGAAGAGAATTTCCTTATCCGGACATTTCTTTTTACTTTCTTCTTGTAACGTAGTAAAAAAAACATGCATGACGAATGCTTGAAATTTAGAAAAAGAAGCTTTGTTTTATATCAAAAGAATTTGAAGGTCTGTTTGGTTTGAAACACTTTATTCGAAAAGAAGAAGAAAAAGCAGTTGACAATCTATTCTATAAATAATGGTCCAGTAGATAGCTTAAAACTGTATTGTCAAGCTATATGCGGAAAGCGCCGCTCGATACGTCACTTGCCAAAACTACCTAATTTGAGAGGCTAATTTTGATCTACTTGCTACATTCTTTCTTGTCCTTATCGTCTCCGTCTCTATTTTTGTTTTTACTTTTGTTTTGTTTTGTTTTGTTTTTTTGGTGAATGAATTTTTTGGAGAAGGAAATTAGAGATCTGAGTAGCTTCTTATAGAAAAGACATGTCGCCGCTTGATACTCCTGACGTGGTAGCTGATCGCTGGGACGCGCTTTCAGCTGAATTTGAAGGTATCTCAAGGTAAATAGAAAATAAAACCCGTTCTCTGCGCAGGTGTCAATATTTCGACGACTCTTGTTTTATTAACTTTAATCTAGTCAATGGATACGACGATTGAAAGATGTTGAAGCAGATCTTCACGGTAAATCCTCATTAAAACAGTTATCGCGCACGATAGAAGATTTAAGCGCGACAGGACAAGCACTGTTTCAAGCGCTGGTAGCATTACAGCGTCGACGTCACGATACACAACGGCAGTATACAGAATGGTATGCTAACTATGTCAGTGAGCGAGCGAGAGTGTCATCACTGGCGGCAGAGCTTGAGAAGGAGGTCTTGAAGGAGCGAGAGTTGCGCGAGGACGCGATGGCGGAGGCAGTCAGAGCGAATGAGGAGGCGGAGAGGATGAAGAGTACTGTCGAGGAATGCAGACGCGAGTTAAGGAGTGCAAGATTGGAATGTCGACGCGCGTGGGGGGAAGTAGCTAGACTTGAAGAAGAGAATCGGCGGTTTGCTTCTTTATCTGCGAAAGGCGATGGTGGCTCTGATGAAGAATTATACGAGGAAGAGCAGCAAATTGTCGAAGAATATCGAGATGATGGTGATGATGCAGCGTTACCTACGACAATTTATCCCGAACCAGAAGAGTTATCTCGGACTGAATCAGAAACAAGCGTACCAGGAGGTCGTTATATTCCTGACGAAGAATCTTCGTTTGCAGAAGAAGAAGAGGAAATGGTGGGTGATGACGCAGTACCTGACGCAGAATTACAGCGTCAAATGCAACTTCTGGAAATGCAATATTGGTCTCAACAGCATCTACAGCATCTGCATCATCAGCAAGAAAATGAATATGAGTCGACTAATGTGCAGGAAGCGAGTCCACCGCGAAAGTCACGATAGTTAGGCTTGATTTCTTCTAAAGTACACATTAGTTGTCTGCTAACAAGAGTTATATATGATAGGAGGGATTGAAGAATATTTTTACATTTGCAATAAGTTTCACCCGCTTATCTATCTATAATGCATGAATGCTCATCGACGGCTTTGGGAGATATTTAGATATGTTGTGCAATATTTTGGTGCTTGAATGGTTTGATCGCTTTTGTTTGTCTGATTGTTGCGATGTTTTGATAGAGTATGCTGGTTATCTGTTTATACCTGAATCGTTTCGTTTTCCTTATTTAGTATCCACATATAATGAGATAATAAAGAAAGGTGGCATTTAATGTAAGCAGCAATAAAAAAAAATTAAAAAATTGTATTTTTCTTTTTGTTAAGAATATAGTTGAAAGATAAATCGATGAGGATAATTTATTCATGTCTGTAATATACCGTACTGTTCCTCTTTATTTGGAAGTATCCAAACAGATTAGTTTTCCAAAAATAACGCTAGAAATTCCATTGATTATATTATCGTGATACAGTCTTTGAGATGTAGTGATATAAAGAAAGGAAATAAATAATTAAATAGCAAGCATACTGTCAATGACATAAAACAACAGTCGAGCAGATATTCCATTCACACCTGACATGGTTTACCTAAACACTCAAAACCGACCGATATGAAACACAGCCCATCTAAAAAAGAAAAGCTGAAAACAAAAAAAGCAGAATGAAACTTGATATGCTCGACAAACGAGAAGTCAAAGCTCAACCAAGAACTTTTACTTCCAGATTAGGAGAGGTAAATGACAAGACGTGGCCAGCGCCAACACATTTAAAGACGGCCGACTGCCTTCACTCTTCCTCCTCCTCCTCATCCTCCTGGTTCTCTGTTTTTCTATACCATAGTATGCTCTTCCTTTGATGCACCTTACTAACAACTTAGTGTGTACCTCATATCTTTTCATATTCTGGTTTTAAGGAGATGCTTAATGTATAGTGCAAACACAAGGCATTTGCAACCCTAACTATACAATTTTACTCGGCACTTACGGCTCTAACTTGGAGTCTTGTTCCGAGCATATGTAACCATATGTCCCATTGGAGGTTCTGCTGGTTGCAACCCTAACTGCATTTCTGTTTCTATGCATAGTTCACCACGAGTCACGAGGCACGTATCACAAGAACTAGTTCGTGTGCGGTGCAGCAAAGGTCTACGTCAAGGTTTTGTGAGATCCCCTTGTTGGGATGAAACAGATAGCGTCGCAAGTCACTTTTTTTAGTCTATGCTTGTGACACTCGTTTCTTTCTTATTCCATACCGTGTTTCTTATCTCAATTTTTGTTTTCTAAATTATCGTCACTCAATTTCTGTCTATCGATTTTAATTTATTCAAATTTCTGTTCTACCGGATTTATTTTTTACTCAAATTCTGTGCGCAGTGCCGGGTTTTCTATGGTGATACTCATCAATTTCAGTTAATCCATGATAATGTATATATCTAACATGCAAAAAAATCCAGCCATAACTCGTTTATAACACCAATTCCCATAAAAGCAAAAAATCAAAACAATGACCAGTTTCCGATCCGATTTTAACGTGATAAAACACCGTATCCCCGTTCATGATGCACGAGCTGAAATATCTAATGAAACAATGTGAAAAAACAAATAGTCACTTAAGCAGTGATAACACCGTTGCTGAAGCGTCTGCCAAGCGATGCGACAGTGCGTCTCGATTTTCTTGTAGCGTCAACACCAGTGGCCGTCTGACCGAAGAGGTGTTTCCGTCCAAGCGAAGATGCCTGCTGCTGCTGTGGGCGGCGGTTTTGAGGCTTCTTGAAGTGCTCGAGGTCACCCCAGTCGAGGATCCGCGAGACTTCGCGCTCAATGTCAGCAAACGAGTCGTAAGGAATGTAATCGATACCATGCTCCTTGCAGTATTCTTCTAACCGCAGACCGGCTCTGGCGAACAAGACGTCAGCCTCGCGTGCGGCGGGAAGATCTGAGACACCGTCACCGATAAAGATAATGAGCGGGTTTGTGTTAGCAGGCAAATGCTTGCGGTAGTGAGCCCTGCGCTCCTTGATTGAGACCGACTTGTCGTGGCCGAGAGGCGAATCATGACGCCAGACAACCTTCCACTCTGATCCATCGTCCGAGATGTGAGCGTCGTTAGAGATGATGTCGATGCGCTCTGACTGCTTGCCGACGAATTCGTCGAGAACACCACGCAGCACAGGCTTGAGGCCCGCCGAGATGACGTTGAAAGGAAGACCCTCGCGGACGCAGAAGTCGTGGAAGTCCTTGAAGTCCGGGTCAATATCGAGATTATCCTTCATAGCCTCCATGGATTTGTGAAATGGAACATCAAGAGAGCCCCACATTTCCTCGGAGACGTCACGGAACGACCGCTCGCCACTATTGATTTGGCTGTCTAACTTTTCGCGGTGCTCCGATCCACAGCCGTGACGATCAAAGAGGACATGGCCGGTATCCTGCATGAAGATTGTTCCGTCAAAGTCGGAGAAAATAGCGACGTCTTTGCGCATAGCCATGATGTAGTAGTAATAGTAGTAGTGGTAGAGTGTTGAAGTTATAGATATTAGTTGTAGTGAATGCAACAATACTAGTAGAGAGATATAAGTAGCAAAAAAATATAGATGCGTCGGCAGAAAAAAGCGGGAGGGGCGCCGTTATATAGTTCTTCGAAGATAGTCGCGATACTCAAGCGGACGCGCTGTGATCCAGAACTTAGTTTCACCACCTAGGCTATACCTAATTTGGATTAGTGAAATGTGGTTCCTGCATCGGCTGTTCGAGAAGAGACTAGCGCTGTGGCTCACTCTAGTGCCGCGAGCGTACCCATTATTCTCTATTTTTCTGTATCCTGCGCGCCAACCAGCGACTGACGGTATGCTGCAATGAGCTGAGTTGATAACATTATCAGCAGCACACTGTTATTGACATAATTGCAATTACAAAAGAAAGACTGCGGGAGAGCAGGACGACAGGATACAGCCGAAGGGCTCATAACTAGTGGTGAGCCGCCTGCTAGCGGAACACAGAGTCAGTGATCGACGGGTACGTCTTGCGAAGGCATTCGTGTCCGTATTAGTATGATGTAAGTATGATACCAACGTATTCTATCCTTCGTCGCCGACATGTGGTATTTCGTACCTCGTGGCTCTCTACATTAACAAACTCAGGCACCCGAGATCTTACTCCTTCAGCCCTCCTGGCTCTGGCGAGAAAGAAGATAGGAGTGACAAGCAGTCGCTCACTGTTCTTCGCTCGTTCAGTTCTCAGCTGTCGAAGAGGTGTCATTGTCGGTCAGAGCACAGAAGAACAGCGAACTGTCGTGTGCTGTTCGCTGTTACTATGTTACTTTGTTGCTCTATTGGCATCGCTGCTCTGGTCTGGTGTCGTCATCCAGATCCGCGGACGGTCGTCGTCCTCCCCTTACTCTTCTGTCGAGCCACAACTTACTCCTTCTCGTGGTGGGTCGTCGTAAGTTCCCGAAAAGCGTGGCCCTAAGATAAGTATCGAGTCACAAACTCACGCATCACATCTATGGTCACAAACTCTGTGTCACTATGACGTAATTGTATCTGTTGTCGCTCCGCCACCGCCATCGTCGCCGTCAAGCTCGGTGCTCGCCAGCTTCACGGCTGCCTGTATCCCGCTTGCAAACGCGCCGCCTACTGTGCCTATCTGGAGCTCGTCGGCGCAGTGCTCGCCCGCAAACAGCACATGTCTGTCGGCCATACCTTGTCGCAGCCTGTGTAGGTCCTCGCGCGCGTTGCTGATACCCGCCGGCGCGTACACGTAACTGCCCTTGCCAGCGCGCGCATCGGTGCTCCAACTGGTACGCACTATCGCGACTGGCACGTCAATCGATGCGTCATAACCTGCCAATCTGCTGTAGTACTCCTCAAAGAAGCTGATCACTTTTTCGTCTTCTAGTCCGCAAATGAATGCTGATATCTCGCCGTAGGTGTAAAATAGCAATGTATTTTGTGCCTGCGCGGCCGGCAGCTGCGAAAGTGAGAGTGCACTCATCGGCCAGTGTTGTGTCGTGTATTCGGGCGAGAAGAATTCGATCTGGTCAACGTCGCCCCAGAACGCTCGCTCGAATTTGATGTACACCTTCTCGAGCCTGCCATATCCCAAACACTTTATTGCCTCCTTCATTCCTGCTGGCATCTCCGGCTCAAACTTAATTCCACCTTTCTTTTCAGCTCCTTTCAATACTCCAAGGGGAACAGCGACAACGACCCAGTCAAATCTCTCTACATCTTCATTCTCTCGATTCTCCTCAAGACTGATCTCTACTCGTCCCTTCACCGTCCTGACAATCGCAACCGGACTCGCAAGCTTCACCTTCACCCAAGACGACTGCAGAGCCGGCTCCGCAACCGCATTCAGAATACCTGTATAGCCACTCGCTACAAAGAGCGTCTCGCCGGGGACCATCTCTTCCAAATACGCAAACTTCAAACTCTGTCGCGTAGCCGCCTCGCCAATATAAAACCCAAACATCACCATCGCGTCGCGTATTTGCTCTCGCTGCCTCTCATCGTAAACGCAATCGCGATCCATTTCATGCTCAACAAAATCAAGCAATCCAAGCTTCTCATCAATTATTTCACTATGCAGGCTCGAGTATGATATTGCGCGGTCGACGTATTCCCACATTTTTCCTTCGATGTTCTCGCGCTCATATGTATTTAATAAACGTCCATCGCGAGTATATATCGCGTTTTGTTCACCAATGTCGTGTAGCGTCACGCCTGGCTTGTGATAATATTCTTGTAGCGAATTACTCGGCGAGTCACCATGGAGCCAGTTGGGTCCTAAATCAACTGGTTTACCCAAGGCACTTGAATCCGCAATCTACAAAAACCGTATTGGTTAGCACTGGTCACTAACAGTATGCGTATAGTGTGAATACTCTGCCGCCGATCCGATCTCGTGCTTCGAAGATTGTAATGTTTTTAAACCCGTGTGAGAGTAACTCTCGGCAACAGCTCAGTCCTGCCATTCCAGCTCCTATTATCGCTATTCGTGATGTCTTTCTCTGATGATCTGTCATTGTTGATCTGTAAAATAGCTGCCTTTTTAGAATTAATTGGTGCACAATTGAGTCAGTTCAAATGGCGTTATAGAAATGGTTTACAACCGTTGTTGTAAATACCCACAGCGGCTATCAGTGAAAATTCTTGGAAAATGGAAATACTGACGATCATAAGTATGAGATTTGACCAAGTCTATAATTCACGTGGCAGATTTATCGTTCAGATCACGTAAAAAGAAACGATATATCAATATCGAATAAGACATTTTAAAAATTAGGAATTCGCGAGGAACAGGTTTAAAACATTATTTATTGAATAAAAAAAGGACATTCTCATCTGAATTTGGGACGGTGGCATTTTTGACATAATCCTGATGATCTTTCTCGTTTCATTTAATAATTTCAAACGCTTCTTTTCGCAATATTTTTTTATGGCTGATCTCTTTTTAGTACATCAATTTAAAAATTGAATTTATTTCTGGTTTACTCTAGTTTTTTGTCTTCTATTTTTTTTTTCATTTGTCCAGCGGCATACTAAATAAGCATGAATGATATAAGTGATTTTCTGAGAAATTAGCCCACAATTTTGTCTGTTAGCTAGAATGTTGAAAAGACAAATAGAAATATAATATCCCCTTCTAATATATTGACTGGAAAATATAAAAATACCAATATAATTATAGAAACTCCATTGAAGAAACTACATTGAACAGGATAATACTGTAGCGGGTGCCAATATTCGAGGAGGGTAACCTTTTTCTTCGCTGTGGCAGCGCAGCATCTCTCTTGAATCATCCCTCGATTATCCATCCAACCTTCGTATTTATCAACATATCCATACACTCGCAATGGACCAATTCTCAGATTCCGGAGGTACGCACAGATATTATACTGACTTGATATTAAGGGTAAATAAACTAATAAAAATCTGCATTCAGAGCTCTTTGTGATCCACAACCTCTTTTACCAGGGCGCATACAAAGAAGTCCTCGCTCATTCAACAGCAGGATACTCCGCTCCCGCTGAATTACAATCCCGCATCTACAAATACCGTGCTCAGATTGCACTGGGCGAAGCCTCTGCTGTTGTTTCTGAATTAGAGGATACTGAATCATCTGCTGCGCTTGCGGCTGTTAAAGCGCTGGCTCTATTTAAGGCTGGGCAAATCGATGATAGCTTGGAGCTCGTGCAAGAACTTGTGGAGTCCGAGGGTGAGGATGCCAATGTGCAGGTATTGGGTGGGATTGTGTTGTATTTAGCCGGTAAAGCTGAGGATGCGCTGTTGCTGCTTAGCCAGCATGAGAATAGCTTGGCTGCGTGAGTTGCGCTACTTTTGGTTTATAGCTGTGATGGGAAGACTAATGGCTTACCATTTCTTTAGCGTTGCATTGACGGTTCAGATCCGATTGGCGCAAAATAAGATCGATTTGGCGGCAAAAGAGATTGTGCTTGCTAAACGATGGGGCCAGGATAATTTGCTCCTCAATCTCGCCGAAGCGTGGGTCGATCTCAGCATTGTGCGTTATACATTGTTATATAAATTTGATATTAATAGCCTGTCAACTAACGGAAGATATCATGCTTGCAGGGTGGAGACAAATACCAGAATGCATTCTACATTTACGAAGAATTGACTCAAACTCCATCGTCCTCCAACGCTCGCACATTTGTCGGTCAAGCGGTTGCCGACATTCAACTCGGCAGATATCCTGAGGCCGAGGACGCGATTAATTCTGCTCTGGAACGTGACGGTGAGAGCACCGAGGTTCTTGTTAATGCGATTATCCTTTACATTTTGCTCGGACGCAATTATTCGCAGTTTTTAGAGTACGTATATACATCTTTTATTATTCAAAATGGATGATTAGACTAATGGATAACAATTATTACAGAACGCTCAAAGTGCAGGATCCTACGAATGCGTTTTTGGTAGATTATGAAGAGAAGAGCGCTTTGTTTGATACTTGCGCTGCGCAGTATACAGCCCTGATTGTCGAGTAAACTACCAGTATGTTATTACGGAATTTTCTGTAGTTCTTTTTTTGTATAATATATTGCTTTAATCATGTAGTAGTTGTCACTGTTGAGTATATCAACATATATAAAGACGTAGCCATGCTAAATACAGTTATCAGGCACGAATGGCATAAATGTACAGGCTAATAGTTATTTATGACATAATTCAGAAACGTGGAACAGGGCACAGGGCACAGACGTGGTGGCAGAATCAAGACACTCACAAATTTTTTTTTCCATAGCAAAACTCGCTTTGTGTCTGTCTAGAACCTTTTCCTTTTTCTTTTTCAAACCACTATTTTTATAATTTCATTTCACAATGGGTTTCGGAGATCTTACTTCTGCTACTGGTATGTACCTTTTCCGTTCCTGTTTTATTTTGCGTAACTTTGAAGATGGGAAGGAGTGAAGATGAGAGAGAAGATTGTGCATCTTCTTTTTTTCATTGTATTGAAATTCAGTGGGTGAGAACTGGTTCTGATTTGTGTGGTTTAGGCATTTCTGCTCTCAACTCGTTCTTGGTTGTTGAGTCCTACATCTCTGGGTATGTTTCAATTCATTTTATGATATGAGAGATCGATCGTGTGAAGAGAATGAAAGAAGGCAGTGCATTGCGAAAGAACTCTTTTTTTGTATCCTTCTACTTATCATTCATTACTTTGAATGGTTATTCAAGTATACTTAATTAATACTATGATGAAAAACAATGGTCCGTGTTTATGATAGCGGATTAAGACCCCGCGATTGGCTGAATACAAACCCATGTTTTATACATTTCTGATTGCTTACTTTTGTTCTTTCTATTTATCGCAATGCGCTTGATCTTCTGTTACCTCTGTTGGTCATATGCTGATGAAGCTAATTGGTTTTTGTTTGAACACAGATTCGCGCCGTCGCAGGCTGATGTGATTGTTTTCAAGGCCGTCGGATCTGCTCCTGACAGTGCCACCTACCCGTGTGTCTTCTCCTTTTGCTTCTTCCAGAATAAAGTGGATTATTAATTGGAGTGTAATTTACAGGGCTGCTGCGCGTTGGTATAAGAACATTGCCTCGTACGAGAGCGAATTGTAAGCGCTTTTAATTTTCTAAAAAAATGAGTATGCGAAGTGAGTATTTGCTAATAGATAACAGCTCCTCTCTTCCTGGCGATGCTTCGGCTGATATCACCACCCTTGGTCCTGAGGTTACTCCCGAGGAGGCCCCTGCCGCTGCCGCCGCTGAGGATGATGACGACGTTGACCTTTTCGGCTCTGACGACGAGGAGGAGGACGCCGAGGCCGAGAGAATTAAGGCTGAGCGATTAGCCGAATACCAGGCCAAGAAGGCTGCCAAGGGTCCCAAGCCTGCAGCGAAGTCGATTGTCACTCTCGATGTCAAGCCGTGGGATGACTCTACTGATATCAATGAGCTGCTTGCTAATGTCAAGGCTATTGAGAAGGATGGTCTTGTATGGGGAGCCAGCCAGTTCATTCCTGTTGGATACGGTATCAAGAAGTTGCAGATCAATCTTGTTATCGAGGATGAGAAGGTGTCGCTTGATGATTTGCAGGCTGAGATCGAGGAGGATGAGGATCATGTGCAGTCCACTGATGTTATTGCTATGCAGAAGTTGTAGATGTGGTGCATTAGTTCAGTAATGATATGACTTGTTTATTGTATATCTATAGATTATCCATATACTGTATTACACGAGTAGATACATACAGCAGCATAATAGATGAGACCTTGTCAGGGGCTCTGCGGGGGAGGCGTAAGCCGTGCGTCAGTCAACCTCTGAGCCGCAGTCTTTTTTTCCCTGTTCTCTAGTCTTTAGTACCGGCATCCGCCTGTTGATTCGATAAAAACAATACAGTCTGATTTATTAAGAAAATACAAACCTGTTGTCAAAATGTCGATACTTTTCAGATCTGCACTCACTAGAGCCGTCCCTCGTCACATTAACGCATTCGCTCGATCCTCTTCATCATCATCATCATCATCATCATCATCATCATCATCATCATCCTCTTCGGCATTGAAAAGGACGCCACTATACAATTTACATTTGGCTCATGGCGCCACGATGGTGCCGTTTGCGGGATATTCTATGCCTGTCTTATATGCTTCACAGACACATGTCGAGTCGCATAAGTGGGTGCGTAAAGAGGCAGGGTTGTTTGATGTCTCACACATGGTTCAGCATAGGTTTGTCTTTTGATTACTTTTGATTATCCTTTTCTATTTATGAGTAGGAAGCTGACGCGAAAGCTGAAGATTCCGAGGAAAAAGAGCTGCCGCATTTTTGGAAAGAATCACTCCGGCGGGAATACATGAATTGCAACCATTCCACTCTACCCTTTCAACATTGCTACTCCCCGAAACGGGCGGTATAGTAGATGACACAATCATCACCAAGCACTCCGCCGAGGACTTCTATGTGGTAACGAATGCGGGATGCCGTGATTCTGATTTACAATATATTGCACAGCAAATGCAAGATTTCAATGATGTAGAACATGAGGTTCTTGACGGATGGGGAATATTAGCTGTGCAAGGCCCTCGCGCTGCTGAGGTTTTGCAAAAAGTTGTTAAAGAAGATTTAGGTAAGATCAAATTCGGAATGGCTGCCTACATTGGGTTCAGTAATGGCGACAAATATCATGTTGCGCGCGGTGGGTACACCGGAGAAGATGGGTTTGAGGTGTGCTTTTGTCTCTATTTTCTTCATGATTCACAGAGAATTAACACTTATCTCTTTGATTAGATTTCCTTACCTGGCGACAAGACCGCATCATTTACGCAGCATCTACTAGGTGAATCAGATTCTATACTCAAACTAGCCGGTCTGGCAGCTCGCGACTCGCTGCGTCTCGAAGCAGGCATGTGCCTATACGGCCACGATATTGACGAGCAAACAACGCCAATCGAGGCCTCGCTAGCATGGACTATCCCTTCGCGCCGGCGCTCCGATGGCGGCTTCCACGGCTACGAGCGCATCGCGGCGCAGCTTCGCGACGGCGTCACGAGACGTCGCGTGGGATTGACCATAAGTGGACCACCTGCACGAGAAGGTTGCGCGGTATATGATGGCGAGAAAGTGATCGGTAAAATCACGTCCGGCAGCCCGTCGCCATCATTGGGTACAAATGTTGCAATGGGGTATTTGGAGAAGGGGTATTGGAAGGCTGGCACAGAGGTGCAGGTTGAGGTGCGCGGACGCAAGAGGGAGGGAGTAGTCGCGCGCATGCCGTTTGTCAAGACACAGTATTTCAGATGAGTGTGGCATATCTACAAGCAGATATAGTTGAACGAGAGCATTATATAAGCCAATAATAAGCAGCGGTGAGTGGCGGAGGCCGAGTGCCGTCCGGACCGAACGAAGCGGAGGGAGAATGAAGTGGGAGGCAAAAAAGTCGCCTTTGTTTGCACGAGCCGACAAGAAGATGCCTGCGAAGTACACACGCTTATAATGCAATGTTATCTACACTTGTAATAGACTGTAGCAGCAGCTATTCTATAAACCAATGGAATACCTACAAACACTGAAATTTCATAAAACCCATTGAGGGGCTTTGAAGCCCCGCCGCTGCCAGCTCCGGAGCTAGTCCGAAAAAGGAAGGTTCAGGGGTCTCGGAGTCTGATTGGCCCCGCGACAGCCGGCGCAGGGCCTCGGTGTTGGGCCTCTTTTGCTTCTGCTTCGTCGCCTTTTCTATCTTCACCGTCTGTTATTCCTTCTTTTAATTGCTTCAAGTCCACAATGATCTCCTTCTCTCGCAGTGTCGTGGCTTCGCGCCCGGCTGTTATGGTACGTGTGCAGAGAGCGGCGAGAGAGTGATGGTGGACTACTCTTGGCTGTGGTTTCTTCGCTGCGCACAACAAAAGTGTTAACGTCTTTTCTTTTCGTTATAGGCCTTTCGTCGTTTCAATTCCGACGTCGCTGCCTTCAAAGGTGTCAAGAATGCTGCTGTACGGTTTTTTAATTTTCTGTTAGCCTCTGTTTTGCCTTTTTGTCTAATTTGAATCGTGCAGGGCAAGTACACTGTCACCTTGATCGAGGGCGATGGTATATTCTCTTTTGCTTTCCCATTTTTCATTTTTCTTTCTAACCTGAGCTCAGGTATCGGAACTGAAATTTCTGCTGCTGTTAAGGATATCTACGCTGCTGCCAAGGTAGGCAACTTCGAGATCACATCGGGTTATGCTTATTCGCTCACACTGTCGAAACTTCATTTAGGTCCCCATCACTTGGGAGCCCGTTGATGTCACTCCGATCCTCAAGGATGGCAAGACTGCAATCCCCGACGAAGCCATTGCCTCCGTCAAGCGTAACTTCGTCGCCCTCAAGGGCCCGCTCGCGACTCCTATTGGCAAGGGCCACGTCTCGCTCAACCTCACCTTGCGCCGCACATTCAACCTCTTTGCCAACCTGCGTCCCTGCCGCTCCGTTGTCGGCTACAAGACTCCCTACGACAACGTAGATACCGTCCTCATCCGTGAAAACACAGAGGGTGAATACTCTGGCATTGAGCACGTCGTCGTCGACGGCGTTGTGCAGTCCATCAAACTCATCACTCGTCCTGCTTGCGAACGCGTGATCCGCTACGCATTCCAGCACGCCATCGCGACCGGCAAGCCGAAGGTTCTCGTCGTGCACAAGGCTTCAATCATGAAGATGTCCGATGGTCTTTTCTTGCAGATCGCGCGTGAAGTCGCCAAGGAGTACCCGCAAATCGAGCTTGGCGCCGAACTCCTCGACAACACTTGCCTTAAGATCGTCACTGATCCTGAACCGTACAAGCCCGTCGTCATGGTTATGCCCAACCTTTACGGTGACATTCTTTCCGACATGTGCTCGGGTCTCATTGGTGGTCTCGGTCTTACCCCCTCTGGTAATATGGGTGATGAGGTCTCCATCTTCGAGGCCGTCCACGGGTCGGCTCCCGATATTGCCGGCAAGGGTCTCGCTAATCCCACGGCGCTGCTGTTGTCCTCCGTTATGATGCTTCGTCACATGAAGCTCAACGAGTATGCTGACAAGATCGAAAACGCTGTTTTGTCTACCATTGCCTCAGGACCCGAAAATATCACAGGTGATTTGAAGGGTACCGCAAACACAAAGCACTTTACCGAGGAGATCATCAAGCGTCTGTAAACTGTTTGTTCCTTTTTTTTTTATGTCTACTTCGGTTACTTAGACTAGAGTGCTGATTTGAATGGATGTATGTGTTTTATTTTCGAGCTACATGATTTTTTCTCTTTTACTGAGATTTGTTTTTTTCTTACAAAATTTAATTTTTCACGCGGGTTTGTTGTTTGCAATACGCATGCATTATTTTGTTGATTTTTTTTGATTTGTTTGCCGTTATTGCAGATTATTCGTGAAAAAAAAAGAAAGAAAAAGCAAAGAGAAGAATAAGAATGGATGATACGTAAAAATTAGATCTTTATTTCAGTATACAGTTCAAGTATTAGCATTTCTGAGGAAGATTTTGAATGAAGGTGCTATCACGTGATATCTTAAGGAACCCTATCCTCGCTCCTTGCTCGCTTTTTTGGCGGGACACTTTTCAAAATCTATTAAGATTTTTTTTTCTCTCTTTTTGATACAGCCCATTTTACTTGTTATTGTTGCTGTTGCTGAACAAATCTCAAACAGAAAGAAAACAATGTCTGAAGAACTTACGCACGCTACTATTAAGGGTATGTTTTATATAAATTTGAAATTAGATCCCTGATAAATTCCTGATTCAAATTTCGATTCAGACTGAGGAACAGTTTCATAAGCAACAGAACTAACCTGATATGACTGCAGATGGCTGGTTCCGTGAAGTGTCGGATGAGTTATGGCCTGGTCAGGCTATGACTTTGCGGGTCAATCAGATTTTGCATGTCGAGAAGTCAAAATATCAGGACGTTTTGGTGTTTGAGAGTTCCAATTATGGAAACGTGCTCGTTCTTGATGGTGTTATTCAGGCCACCGAACGCGACGAATTTGCGTAAGTTTTCTTGATCTCTTTTTTCTAAATTCAAGAGAGAAACGTCTGGCTAATCCTGAGAATAGCTATCAGGAGATGATCACTCACCTCGCTATGTTCAACCACCCCAATCCCAAGCGTGTCCTCGTTATCGGCGGTGGCGATGGTGGTGTTCTCCGCGAAGTCGTCAAGCACGAGTGCGTTGAAGAGGCCATTCTCTGCGACATTGATGAATGTGTTATCCGCGTGTCAAAGAAGTATCTTCCTTCGATGGCCGTCGGACTGCAGCATCCCAAGGCTAAAGTCTATGTCGAGGACGGTTTCAAGTTCTTGGCTCAGTATAAGAACCATTTCGACGTTATTATCACCGATTCTTCTGACCCTGAGGGTCCTGCCGAGTCGCTTTTCCAGAAGCCGTACTTTGAGCTTTTAAATGATGCGCTGACTGAGAACGGCGTGATCACTACCCAAGGTTGTGCTGTGCTGTTTCTAATACCTAAATGCTCTGTCTGAAGTATTCTCAGTAGTACATGACGAGCAATTCTTAATAAATTTAAACAGTGAGATGCAGAAGTACTAATATTTGTTTATTTAGCTGAAAACATCTGGTTGCACATGCCCTTGATTCGCGATCTCAAGAAAGCCTGCTCGGAAGTTTTTCCTGTCGCCGAATACGCATACACGACTATTCCCACCTATCCTTCTGGCCAGATCGGATTCATGGTCTGCAGCAAGGATCCCTCGCGTAAAGTCAACGAGCCTTTGCGCATCAACAATATCGACGAAGAGAAGGAGAAGTACCGATACTACAATGCCGAAATTCATAAAGCCTCTTTCGTGCTGCCTACTTGGGCCCGCACCTTTTTGAACGGAAAATAAATTTCCTTGAACCCTTTTTTTTCTTTCTCGAGAGTAGTTTTGTTGAGTAATTGCGTACATATTTAGGTTATTGGTGTCGTTCTGTAAGCCTTCGAAGAATATCCCTACAGAGTGAATTAGCCGTGGTTTAACAAAAAAGTTGTGTTCTGGCTTTGTATTATTATCGGAAATATACATACATTGTTTCATTTTTATTTTCTTTCAAATTATGCGTAGTAGAAATTGCAGTAAAGGGAATAGCGATGGAAGAACTATCACAAACAAATCCTGCTTTTTAGATGTAGAGAAGCATTTGACAAAGGAATACGCTGATCTGCAGTACGTCACATGAACTATCATCCACCACGACTATCATAATGATTTAGTGTAATGAATACTCGATGCATAAAGCTACTAAAACATCTTGGATCGAAGATGATGATTCAAATTTTTGGCCCGTCATACAACCAAATTATGGCAGACAGAAAATCCCTTCGTCAGCAAAAGCACACTACACAAATCTTTAAGAAGGGGAAAAAATTTATTTACAAGTATATAGCAACCAGCTCTAGCAAATAGAAGAGCCGGATAGTATATACGAATACAAGAAAAGGGCTGAAGAGAGCTTATCTACCGACATTCAATAGTAAGGCACTAGCCGCAGCACCATTCTGATCACCGCCTGGCACATAAGTGACATTTCCTGACTTTGCAAGAGTACTTGCGATCTCCTTGGCTGCCTCAATGCGTCTGATAAGAATCAAACCATCACCATTCTTATCCAAAGCCTTTGATATAGTTTCAGCAGCTTCAGCTTCACCTTCGGCGCGAATAACAGACGCCTGACGTTCCTGTTCCGCACGCTCGACTACGAATCGAGCACGCTCAGCATCTTGTTGCGCAATTTGCTTCTCCTCGACAGCCTTGGTAAAATCTCTACCAAAAGTCATATGCGTGATTGATACATCTTCAAGCGCGATATTAAATTCCGACGCACGCTTAACCAAATCATCACGAATCCTCGCCGAAACAATCTCTCTCTGCGTAATCAACTCCGCCGCATCAAACTGCGCAACGATCGCCTTTAAGACTTCGTTACCGATCGATGGCAATATACGCTCATCATAGTCTAATCCGAGATTCTGGTAAATCTGCGGTAAATGGGTTACGTCAGGTCTATGCAAAACTCGCAGCGTCAGCGATACCATTTGCAGATCCTTTGATCCCGTAGTTGTCGAGATATTTCGCGGAGTAGTACGGACATCCATGATTACCGCCTTTTGAAGCCATGGAATCAAGAAATGAGTTCCCTCGGAAATAACAGTCTGTTTGACACCGGAAAGTCTGTCAAAGATGACGGCGCGGGTACCACCTTTGACATCGTACATTGACGACTGCGCAATGGATGCGCCAATAGCGACAGGGAAAGCGAAGCCTGTATAGATTATTAGTATTAGACGCAAAACATAGAAAATTTTGTAAAATCGATATACTCACGATAGATCCAGGTCAGCGCTCGAACAGACATTGTATTTGCAGAGCTTTTGAGGAGCTTTTTTGCGTGGCGAGTTCAGTAGTGTTCTACCGTCTCTCTTCTCCTCAAATCACGTGACATACTAGAACCAACCCCTTGAAATGTAATTACAACCAGGCCAATGAGGACGGGCGCAAAAGACAAGACGACTTTCGGAGGTCGTCAACTTTCTCGTGTCTTTTGAAGTCTTGCTTTTGTATACTCTACGACTATTCTTACTTATTACCATTTTTTCTATTGTACGAATATCATATAACTCTGATATATTGGGTTAATTACTGATCTGTTATTTGTAGAATACATAATGGGTGGACCGGAACCGCATGGATATATGGGCTGGTGGGGACACATGGGTAAGTATTTATCATCTCTTTATTATATTCTACAAAGGCTAATCAATTATAACTAGGTGGTCCCAAGCAGAGAGGTACTTCATCAGCAATCAGCTTTCTACTAATAAACTAAAAAGATAAGAAATCAAAGACTAACATCAATCAATCAAAGGAATCGTGACTTACTCCGTCTCATCGTACGCACAAAAGCCCTTCGCCGGCGCTCTGTACAATTTCTTTTTCAACACCTTCCGCCGAGTCTCCTCGCAGGCTATCTTTGTTATCCTTCCTGCTTCTGGACTGATCTATGTCATCGACAAGGCCCGAGCAAGGTGCGTTCAGTTATGTGTTTATGTGTTTAGCTGAGGTCTGCTAACGTCTTGTTATTATGTGTAGAAACGAGTATCTCTACAGCAAGGCTGGTCGTGAAGAGTTGGAGGCTATGATGTAATATACCTCTCCTCATTGTTTGGTCTAAATACATTACTTAAATACGTTACTTGAATACAATGAAATCTCATTGATTTTGCCTAGTTGATAAAAATAATGATAATGATAATATCAGAATTTTATTGCTCATAACCGCTATTAACATGACCTCATAAAAATTCGCTAGTCTCTTAAATACATTGCTACACAAAAAAACGCCTAAACAAAAGAAAATAAAGGAAAAAGAAAGGAAAAAGAGAACTAAAGCCCATGCATAAATCTAAACTCAATGAAAAAATAACATTATGTAGAAAAAGAATATGCTACTATCGATCTAGATTTAAAAATGAAAACTCCTTATGCAGCGGACTCGACGGGACTGTAGTAGCAGTCGACTGCGGTGTACCCCCGCTCAGCATCGTGCTGCTCGAACTACTACTGAAAAACACACTATCGTCAATATCCCACTCGTCTTCAGACGCACCCCCGCCTCCAGGTGTATTACTCGTGCTTGAATCGTCGTCATCAAGGAACTCCTTGAACGGCTTCTGCTGCTCTCGTACATTCCACTTAAGGGTACGACTCACTGCCTCGATGTAATCCATCGGACCCGCGGTCACCGTCGGAAAGGGATACTGCGATGCTGTGACAGTGACGTAGTCACCAGAGCGCAGCTCGACGCGATGACGACCATCGAAGGATGCCCATGCAGTATTTCGCGCGCCACCAGGTACACTGACTTTGAGAAGCATACTATCGGGAAGTAGCATGGGGCGGAAGGAGAGAGTATGCGGGCAAATTGGCGTGACTGAAATGGCAGGAATCTCGGGATGCACAAGTGATCCTCCAGCCGAAAGCGAGTAGGCCGTGGATCCGGTTGGCGTTGAAAGAATAAGACCGTCGGCTTGAACTTTGGTCAAAAGATGGTTGTTACCGTATAACTCAAGCATCGAAATCCACGGTGATGGGCCGCGATCGATTACAATCTCGTTAATAACTTCAAATGTTTCGGTTTGATGCCCTCCCTTGTGCACCGAGCATGTGAATCTCATGCGTAGATTGATATTTATGCCTTCGTCAAATACACGATTGAGATGCAGCTCATGGTCAGTATAAGCAAAATTTGTCAAAAACCCAAGCGAGCCAAGCGAGAACGCCAACACAGGTGGCACAATCCGCTGAAACAGCCACGACGTGTACAACACCGTACCATCCCCACCGAGAGTCAACACAAGATCAAACAAATCAGGCATAGTCCTGGTCAATTCTGGCGTCCAATATCGCAGATTTGTCTCTGCCCTGGGCTCCTCAGCAAGCATACCTTCGGCATTAAAACGCTTCGATAGCCGCAGCTTTGCGTCAACATACACGCATATTCCTCTTGTCTTGATCAGCCACATTGCAAGCTGTCTCGTCAGCACAATCAGCGAGTTATCACGCGCTTTGGTGACTATCAGCACTGAGCGCAAGTCGACTTTGATCGTCGCCTGTCCGATTCTCTTTGCTAATTCACGCACACCGGTGGCGGTCTGCACAAGCGACGAGTGTGAGAGATGCGAGAAGGTCTCTGCCGAGAACTCGCGCAGAACTGCAGACACATCTACTGCGTCATCAAGGCGTGAGTGCACAAAGCAGGGCTTGCGAAAGTAATCATTAAGACCTTCGATCGATGACAAAATCGTGTCTGGAGTCTGCTCGACGGCGGACGATGGTGAGTCTGGGCTCATCGTCGTTTGCAGTCTGCAGCTGCCCTTATCGGTGCTCGCCATACTGCTGCTTGTAGATAATACTGTGTCCTCTTTACTTGCAGCTATCTTGCCGAGGAGGACGAAGAGCACGCAGAAGAAGAGAGTGCGGAGCAACGGCTAAATTAACAATGCTGATAGTCTAATAACAAGCGGGACGATATGTGGAGAGCCGTAGACAAAATCCCACCGAAGAGTACAAAACCCTTCAGAGTCACACCGCCCCGCCTCGCCACTTTTTCTACTTCCGCCGGCTTACACTTATCTACCGTTTATGTTTCCAGCTGTTATAAAGATATAAGTCTGTGTATTTCATGTCGTTACGCGAGGGAGACACTTGCCCCTCTCAGCCGGCTACGCAATTACGTAGAAGCAGCAGCAGCAGGAGTCTCGGTGCTCGCAGCAACAGGCACAGGAGGCATATTGCGCTTATATCCAACCTTATCAAGACCCTTCGACACGTATCCGCCAGCAACCTTCGCGCCCTTATCGTACTGCTCCTTTAGCTGGCCTCGCGCCTTCTCAGTCTTTGCATCGATCGTCTTTTTCGCAGTGTCTATCTGAGCGTCGATCTGCTTCTGGAAAGTGAAGTAGATTGGCGGTGCAGTGAATGCCACAGTCACTCCTGCAGTAACAGTCAGTTAGCACTGCAACTCGTAATTACTCTTGCACACATCCACTGAAAACAAAAACAAAAAAAGAAAAGCAAAGAGGCTTACCAAAAAACACGAGCGTCCAGATAGACACAAATTTAACCATTACATACGCAAAATACGATCCTACGAATGCGAGCAAGGTACCCGGAACACTCTCAACAAAAACAAGCTTCTGAGCTTCAACCAGCAAGAAATTGACCAACACAATGATTTCATCGAAGATGGGATCAACTACTGCCTTTGAGACTGTAAAGTATCCCTTGAATGTTTTTATCGAAGAAACAAACCCCGGAGATCTTCCCAATGCTCGTCCAACAAATTCGATAACAACGACAGCTAAACCAAACACACACGCATCAGCGTCTACTCATTCAAACATTTCTTAATAGATCAAGCACACTTACTTCCGAGCGCGCGATACGCCGTATTGAATAGCAAATTAACAACATTGATATATTTCACAGCAATCAGCGAAACAAGCAATCCCGAAAAAGCAATCGCGGAATTCAGTACATTCTTCCACGTTACAAGATCCGAAATAAGCGTCTTGTATTTATCAGACGGAGCTATAGCATTTTGTACATCGATCAGTCTTTCATGATTTTCTCAATCAATAAATCATCATATTCAATGGCATTCTATATTTATTATTAGATATCGATTCGATCTTTCAGAAGTAATCAATGCAAAAAAACCTACCACTCACGATCAATCCTCACGGGCGCAGCACTAGTAGACATTTTTAACAATCTTTGGCCTATGAATTCAATGAAGTATGATTAACTTCTAATAAAAATTTTTTGTGATCCGCGAAATATTAGAATTCAGCAGGATTGTCGAAGAACAAAGTAGGATCAGACCGTGGAAAAACCAGGAATCGTTTGCGGCGCGTTGGCTTTTAAATATTAGAGAAATGCACGTGCACTTGTGCTGTCTTTATCCTGTCTGTGCCAATCATCATACGTCATCCTTCTGGCAGTCTACTCCATGATTTACTCTCTACATCGTTATTCTCTTCGTAGAATTCAGTAAATGAAAGATAAATAAGTTAAATTCAAGTTCAAATCAATTACGCAACTCCCGCTCCAAATAAGCAAAAACTTGCTTTCCCTTCCGGTATATCATACATGTACGCACCCGCCAATAGCTCAATCATCTCACGATTCGAGTCCCTCACTAGACTTGCCGTTTCTCCATTTGCCGATCTGCTTAAACCCTCTAATAATAAGTTTTAATTAGCGTCTCTTTCTCATTTTTTTCATTTGTAAAATGTTATAGATACTCACCTAGTCAAATCTACGCCTTGCAAATCACCAAGCCCGTCGGTCTCACCACTTCCCGCAGCAGCGCCAGCAACAGATGAACCAGCTCCATTCACGCCTGCAACGGCATTCACCGCATCAAACAACACATTCCCGTTGCCATTTAAACGCTGTGGCGACCGTGGTTCCAGCTTCCCTTCATCATCCTCATCTAGTTGTTGTTGTTGTTGTTGTTGCTGCTGCTGCTGCTTTTGCTGGCGCGCGCTATAAGGCGACGTCTGCTCATTAGCAACCGGCGAATTATCATACTTTGTCGGCGAATAATCCTGCTTCACTGGTGTCGACAACAAATGCATAAAATTCCAAAACTGAGCAGGCGAACTATTGGGTAAAAACGACGACGGCAGCTGTTTCTGCTGACCAGACGATGGCGGCGCAAGTGCAAGCGCATCCGTCTTTCGACTTACTATCGGCGTCTTCGTCTCGCTATTACTGCGCAGCCCTAAAGAAATCGGACTGCCTGTCGATACTACCGATGCCGACGATCCGGTCTGCGACTGCTGCGTCGGTAATGATTGCTGGGACTGTTGCTGCTGCTGTGATTGTGATGACTGTGAATGTTGATGTTGCTGCTCAGGTGCATGTGCAGGCAACACTGCTGCTGTGTTTTCCATTTCAGCCAAATCAGATACGTGATTTACAGTCGCTGATTGTCCATGCATTAAGTTAGCATATTCTCATCGTTCTTCAGATCTAGCGGCGGCGCTCTCCTTGATATAGCCCAACATCATGCTTCTGCGACTCGGCAATGGCTTCATCGATTTTGATGCTTGAAAGTTTCTCTCATTTTTTAAACTCGATCTCTTTCTTTCAAAATATTTACCTCCATCCTCTCTCTTTAATCGCCTGTGATCGCTTCTCGCTGAATCATTCATTGTGGGCAGGTACAGTGAGGTAGCGCGCACTTCTAAATCTATCAAATTGGGGTTATATATACCTGATGTTTGCTTAGGTGGTGTGCTATACGTCATCGTCGCTCCTGGCGAATTCATGCTAAGCGGTAGTTGCGATCCCGCAAGTGGCATTCCCGTACCTGACACAGGCGTAATACTCGGTCGCCCATGGCCTGCAAAAAGCGCGGCGCCTCGCCGTCGCGAAAGCTCCTTATCTTGCAGTTTTTTGATGTACTCATCACGATATTCGGGATTTATCTGCCACTTCATTCCTTTGCCTGGCTCATCAGTTGCTCGTGGCACCTTCTGAAATGCTTTACTCAATGACAAATTGTGTCGGATCGAGTTTTGCCAGCCAGTCTTTGCGTGACGGTAAAATGAATAATGATCTGATATCCAGCTGTATATCGCCGCCAGAGTGAGCTTACCTTCATCACTCGACAGGATCGCCTGGGAAATCATTGTCGCGTAGCTATACGGCGGCTTGATGTCGCGCGCCTCATCCATACTTAAATCGTTGTATGTATTGTCAATAGTCTCGACTCCACGCACCTGTGGTTTTGTTATTATCGCCACACCCTTGGGATATGCTACCGATGAGTTTGTCGGTGGTGCGCGAGAGCTAATCATTTCTGACTCGTCGTACTCCTGCATGTGCTGGCTGCTATCGATATCTCCCGGCACCTGGTCCGGCAAGACAAACATCATTTGCACACCACCAATATCAAGAATACTACCGCTGTGCAAAGCCTGGCTACGTCCGCCCTTATATGTCGCTCCGTCGATTTTGACGCCATTGCGGCCTGTCACTTCAATAATCCAAACTCGCATGTTAAGGTCGTAGCGAACTATAGCATGTTTACGTGAAACTACTTTCGTAGGACCAAGATCGATATCAACGCGATCGGGATCCAGTTGCCCTGCTACAGGCTCAGAGTATCTGCCGATTGTGACACTCAGTTCGCGAACGTAATATGTCCAAGTAGCGCCTAGATTCGATCAGTATCAGCAACCAGCTTTATCCCTCCAAGCTAGCAATATGAATTATCTCACCCGCTAATTTAGCATATGCTTGCACATCAGTATTTGAGGCAGAGATTGCATTCGCGTAGTCAACGGCAACCTGCACCAAGTGGTCAGGCATTGTCAGATTCTGAATGATTGTATTGAGATTGTCCGGTTGTGAGAGCGGCCGCTCGTCGTCGAAGGTAGACTAATTCCAGATATTCATTTTAAAAAAAGTTCAACAAAATCGGTTATATCAATCAGCAAAATTACTTTTCGTTTCCGGCTCTTGCGGTCCGCTGACGATGGAGCCATTTCCATCGGAGACGGTGCTGCTATTGGCACACCATACCTGTTATGTCTAGGTCGTTTTGAGGGCGAAGACATATTCTAGAGAAAACACGGAAAATGTTAGAAACTGGATATATGAGATCTGGGTGCCGGTTTGTGGAGTAGAATTGAGAAGATGCGCATTGCAAACATAATCGCCACAGATCAAATCTAGCTGTTGTGTGCACTTGCCAAGTCCTTCAATGCACCAAGATACTCTGTTTTTACAGTCTAAAAAAAACCGACAAGACAACACACAGCAACAGACGAGTCTTGCGCACGATGACAATGCAAAACAAGCCGCGCTAGACTGATCGAGTTTGCACAGTCCTCACAAATATTGGTAAACCCGATCCGATCCATTCACGCAGTCGACTAAATTGCAAATAGTAGCACGTACCTCCTTCTTCAATTATGAATAAACAGAAGCTAAAACGCTAGCTGACGGAGGCAAAGTGAACAAATGAGAGAGAAAGTGGTAGCTTGCTAGTAAGCGCTTGCCGAGCGGCTTATCGCGAATAAACAAACAGGTCCGGGGCGCGCAAACAAGAGATGAATATAGCAAGCGGGGAATATATTCAGCTGGTCGGCAGATACGATAATATAATAAGATACTAGCAGGCAAAAGATGTGCAAGTTGTTGATGATGACGGGAAGAGCGTTCAAAGCAAGGTTGCGGTGATTGGCTTCGTCGCTCGAATTTTGCGTAGGCTGGGAAAAAAAACTAAAAGGAAAACAAACAAATCGGTTTTCAGTCTGCTTCCGTAAACAAACCTTTCCCAGCCTTTGCTCGCTGCTCTTTTCAAGTCTAATGTGGTTAGGGATTCGGGGATCTGCGCCTCTCATTCAGGCTCGACCCCAACCCGAACTACCTGCGACAATACTGAATACTATTTCTATTCGCTACATCTCTAACAAATACATCAAAGCATGGCTAATATAAGCATCCTCTAAGCAGGGCGCGAGTACTTGTAGTTTTCTTGAAACTCATTCCACCCCTTTTCAAACTCATTCAGGTCACTATCCCACAGGTCCTTAGCGTTCTTCATCAGCAACGCGTTGAGCTCCTCCTCCTTCGCGTCTCGATCTCGCAGTAACCGCTCGTATCGCTCTCGCGTCAGGGTCCAGATCGGCATCTATTCAAATTGTATTTGTGAGCATTCAGATTCTCCAATTTCACGGCAAAACAAAATAAAATCACTCACCCCAAGCAAGTAATCATAAGAGGAAACATCGACACCCTTTTCAACTTGTTCCTCTTCCTCGGCCTTCTTTGCCGCTTCCTCCAGATCCTCCTCGTCGTCCAACGGTCCATATTTCTTCTTTTTTGCAATACCAGGAAATTTTAGCTTCTTAAGCTCCATGACAAGCTCAACGCGCTTACGATTTGACACCGTCAATTTCCTCTCAATAATCATCTTCACGAAGCGAGCCTGCGCAGATAACTTCTCAAGCTGTTCAGTGAATACGCTGGCAAGATGATCTTTCCGGCGCTGATAGTAATCCAAGCGAACGTAGTAGAAATCCTTTAGAATATCTGCGACCGTTTCATACTTCTTGATGCGTCCGCTAGCATCGAACGCAACCATATTATTCATACTGATCGAGCTTGTCAGATGAAACTTGTTTAATAAGCCTTCTGATAGAGCTTTAGCCATTTCCTCTTCGCTCAGCACAACCACAAATTTAATGTCCATCTTGTGCTGCTCAGTCATATCTTTGATCCACGGTCGCTGCTTCTCAGTCCCCGCCATACCAGCAAGCAAAAACTCCTTCATCGTGACCGTCCACATCCGAATCGGCAGCTCAGTAATCTCAAGCGTAGAATCTCCGACTTGACGAATAGTACCAGACACTTTATACTTGTCTGGTCCCATGGGTTCGATCGTACCATGCCATCCGCGATACCACGGATCCATTGGCTTGGGTGCCTCTCCCTTCATAATCCGACGAATATTATCGATAATATCAACTGGATTATAATTGGGAATCGAGGTACTCCATCCGGTGCCGATACCGTCCGCACCATTAACGAGCACCATAGGAATCACCGGCATGTACCAATCTGGCTCAATTCGCTTCTCCTCCTCTGTCATGTAGCTCAAGATAGGCTCGTCATCCACATGGAACACTTTCCGCGTAAGCGGGTTGAGTTCAGTGTAAATATAACGAGGAGCAGAAGCATCCTTACCACCAGTTGCACGCGTGCCAAAAATACCTTTGGGAAGCAACAAATTGAGGTTATTGCTACCCACAAAATCCTGCGCCATGCTGACAATCGTCTGCACGAGAGAGGCTTCTCCATGGTGATATGCAGATACTTCAGAAACATATCCAGCCAGCTGGGCAACCTTGATACTAGACTTTAAATTACGCTTAAAGCAACTGAAGAGCACTTTTCTCTGACCCGGCTTTAAACCATCAATCACGGAGGGAATTGATCGAATATTATCAGCCATGGAGAACAAAATCAGTTCCTTATTAATAAAGTCGCTAATTGGAACCTTCGGCAACGACGGGTCCAAATATGTACCAGGTTTAAACAAACGCAGCCACTCTTTTCTTTCGTCTGCCTTTTTCTTCGAGAACGCAAGATCAATCAGCTCCTTGTCCCCTTCTTCAAGAGCATGGAACTGCTTCAAATGCTTATCGAGCTGCTTGAAATATTCTCGACCCTCGGCAGGGGTCGATGTTCCCAGTCCCTTGTAATACTTGTGCTTCCATGTGCAAGCTGACCCCTCCGTCTCCTTCCAATACTCATACTCAGGCATGGTGTAAAACGGAATAACTTTGACCTTCTTTCCTTTCGTAATCGTGACCTTGACAATTGGCGTGATAAATTCGATCAAAAATCCGGGAATATCAAGCAGTCCAGGGAAAGTAGACTCCAGAAAATTAATTAATAAACCCTTTATATGACTACCATCATGATCCTGATCAGTGAAAATCATAAGATGGCCATAACGAAGATCTCTGGTACTAGTATAGTGCTTCTTGTGCTGCAAACCCATAATCTGCTTAATAGCCTGAATCTCTGCATTCTTCATGATTTGGTCATGAGACGCTTCGCGAACATTCAGCAACTTTCCTCGAAGTGGGTAAACTCCATAGTAATCGCGACCAACGACACTTAATCCAGCCACTGCAAGCGCTTTAGCAGAATCGCCTTCAGTCAGGATCAAAGTACATTTATGTCCCTCTCTAGTACCAGCTTTATTCGCATCATCAAGTTTTACCAATCCTGTGATTCGGTTTCGTTTCGATCCATCAGTCTTCTTCAAAGCCTTGTCAGCGTTTGCGGTCGCTATGTCCATAATACTCTCGATAATGCTAGAGCTAGCGACTTTCTTGAAAAATGTATCTGAAGGCACACACTTTGATCCAAAAGCAGTGGGCCGCGTAACTAGCTGCTCCTTGGTCTGAGACGTAAATGCGGGATTCTCGATCAAGCAGTTTACAAACAGAAAAATATTGTTTCGGATCTGCTGAGGCTTAACAGCACTGGACTTACTCTTCTTCTTAACTATCTCCGTAATTTTAGCAACAATTTGGTCGCAAACGTAGTTGACATGTGTTCCGCCTGAAGATGTTGCAATAGAGTTGACAAACGACACTTGATTGAAATTACCGTCCGAAACCGCAAATCCAATCTCCCAGCGGTCATTGACAATCTCATGAACAATAACTGGCTTGGGGCCAGAAACTACGGTCCTGACCGCATCAGACTCCGAGCCCTCGTCATCAGACTCGGATTTCTTAATTTGATCTTCTGCTTTAATTATGGCGTTGGCAGAAAGTGCAGTGACATACATCTCCATGTACTGCTTAAAATTGCGAATCATCAGCCGGTTATCATTCAGATAAACTTTTACATTTCGCACAGAACCGGCTAGATCGTAAACTCGTCTCATCATGATTCCAATCAGATCATCGTCTAGCTCAGTCATGCCAAAAAGTTTCAAATCCGGCTTGAAGGAGATTCTAGTATATTGCTGGCCGCTTGAGTTTGACGTAATCTTAGGCTTGCCAACCTTTGACATATTGGAGTTCCACACCTGTTTATATTTTTGCTTCGTATTCTTGTCCGCAGTCTCGACAGTAAACTCAGTAGAGTAGATATTGCAAAGCTTTGCTCCGTAACCATTTCGACCACCGGTGACTTTCTTTTGGTCATCATCATAGTTGCTCGATGTCAAAAGATTGCCAAAGATAAGTTCAGGAATGTACATGTTTTCTTTTTCATGCATTTCGATGGGGATTCCACGTCCATTATTATAGACAACGATCTCGTTAGCCTCTTTGTTGATTGCGACTTTGAGAGTGTCCATATTTGGATCACGTATTTTGTTATCGGCAGCATTGACCAAAATCTCATCGAAAATTTTGTATAAACCAGGAACATAACGAACGTTTCTTAAAAGTGTGGTTAGTTCATAAATTGCGTTCAATTTTTGCACATAAGATTTGCTTACTTGTATAGCATGCTCTTTGAGTCGGAGTCAAATGTCCACATCAGTTTGTCCGAATATTCAATAGATCCAATATACTATATGCTGTTAGAAGCGCTGGAAATGCATATTAATAACATAGAGATCTCACAGTGTCTGGACGCTTAAGAATATGCTCTAATTGGGTCAACTACAGGTCAAAGTAAGTATCAAGCAAAAAAATAGCTAAATCAATAGTTGCCACATACTTTCTGATAAGTTTCCGTACTAGACCCAGTATTCTTTGTAGCTGAAGGTTTGACAGGTTTTGCCGGAGGACCACCAAATGAATCATCATCACTAAAAGCGTCAGAATCGTCCTGCTTCTTCGACGGTGCGATAGGTGATGATTTATCCAAGAAATTATCTAGCAGTGTTAGCGGTTTAGCTTTAGGCTTAGAGGCTGCCTTCGGTTTTGAATTAGCCTTTGGCTTCGTAATCTTGGGAGCTGCGGCTGCTTTCTTTGTTGCGGGCGGTGAATCAAAGTCGCTCTCAGAGTCATCTAAAACGACACTAGATTCATCATCTGAAAAGATCGATATAGACTTTGACACAGCGGCAGCTTTCTTTGCTGGTGCTGCTTTTTTCGTAGCAGCAATACTGGTCGCAGGCTTGGCAGCTGCAGGCGCCTTCTTCGACACAGCAGGCGGCGTCAACGAGGCAACCGAATCATCGTCAGAGAAAATGGACGTCACCTTCGAAGCGACAGGTTTTTTTGCGGGCGCCGTTTTATTAGCTGAGACTCCTTTTTTTGCAGCCGGTGCCTTCTTCGTCTCACTAACTTTCACCTTTTTTGGAGGCGTCATTTGAAACTCATCAGATCCTGAGTCGTCATTGAAGTCAAAGACTTCGTCAGAGTCAACGATAGACCGCTTCAAGGATGCCGCTGAGACCGCTGCAGCGCGGCGAGGAGCGGTCTTTTTGGGCTAGTGCGCATTAGTTTACGGATCGCAGCCAATGAAAGAAGATATTTGCAGACATACGGAAACAACTGGAGAATAATCCATGTCGAAGTCCTCATCGTCCGACGAGAACGAAACGGCTGGAGGAGCCATACTGCGTGTACGTGATACTCCTAACTGTATACAAGAAGATCGAAACGTGCGAAAAAAAAGAGGAAAATAGGTCGAGCAGACCGAGGAAATAAGAGGTGCGAGACAAGTTTGCGTACGAGCGTGTTTACAGACGACGGCCTGGGTAAACAAAGCTGTACTGCGTCGTGTTATTTGAGTAAGGCATATATGCATAACAGTGAGTGCATATACAAATATTTCTAGATTTCTGGCTGCACCCTGAGTCTGGTCAAGCAGGCATATATGTACCGAATACAATCAGAAATCTGTTTATATATTATTCAAATTGTTTGTTTAATCAACAAATTTAAATAGCGACGCGTTGTTGCGGATTTTCTAGTATACCCAAAGCATTCAGCGAAAACCCTCTGGAATGCGACGCGAAGTGGACGCGTTCCGGAGAATTTAGATTGTAAAAGTTAAGGGTTCACTTTTTATCGACTAAGTAAATTTGAGGTCACAAAACGTCTTCTCGAGCGCAATATAGAAAGGATTTCTATATAAAAGTATTAGCTATGAAAATTTACATCATGCGACTATGGATAATGGTTTCAACTTGATGTTCACTTTATACTATTACTGTTTTAGATTTAAGTGCGCTGAAGATACATAATTAGATTGAAAATAGAGCTGCTCATGCATTTTTTATCTGCTGTATATCAATCATACTCTATCCGATAATAGACAGAATCACGAAATCGTCCTGCTCGTAGTAAATATCACGTAGTAAATATCAAAATCTCAAAAAAAGCAGCCGAATATTGTCCATAACTATTGTACGCCAAAGCCATATGCAAATCCAAAAATAAAGAGCCCATATATCCATCAACACATCCATATCTGCTGCAGCCACAGCAGCAAAAAATTAAATATACGACTACTCTTCCTCGCTACTTGAAGATATGTCATCTTCGACCCGTCTATTTCCGGCGTACCCTCTCAAACTAATCGGCGCTCTACTAGAGACCGGAATTGGTACTGGTGCTCTGACTTGCGGTAATGGCGGGGGCTGTGACTGCCTGGCATGCATTGGTTGCGACGATCGAGGCTCTTCGTCTTCGTCTTCATCTGACGACGATTCCAGCTCTGGATGCGCAAATCGAGATCTCGCGGACTGTGGCTGGCGCTGTTGAGCTGGCTGCAGTGACTCGTTGTCATCTTCGTCCGATGACTCTTCTTGTGCTTGCTGAACAGCCGTCACAGGTTTTACTGCTGTGGCTTTAGCAGACTGCGCGAGTGGCACCTCGTCATCATCTTCATCACTGACGGGTGACGGTTCGCGTGCTCTTATCGCAGGCTTACGTGCAGGTATTTCAAGTTCCGAAGCAGATATATCATCAAGCGATGGTAAGTCTATAACCCGATCATCTTTACTTTGTCGGACAATAGGATCTTTTATAGCCGGCGTTGACGACGATAACGAGCTGATTGGCTTCGCTGATGGCTTGGTGGGCGATGACCGAGAAGATTTTAAACGGATTACTCCAGATAAACGTTGTAACTCAAATGACTGTTGAATGAAGAAAAATATTTGGTGAGCATCTCATATAAAAAAAACTGAAGAACATAGTCAAATCTCACGTTTGTCTCTTCATTGTATATGAGCACGCAGTCGACATCTTTGCTCTCTGTGTGCTGCCCTGAAAACGAAAAAGTCTCTCCCTTCTAATAATAACAGGTTAAAATACGATAGTAATTTCAGAAATATATATCCGGGCTTACTTGTATGCCCGGAGACTGCAGTGTAAAGTCAGCCCCAGATCTAGTCAACACAGAAGCCTGCGAGTCATCGATTGAGTCCGGCTTGAAGTTGTCTATTGACATACGAATTTAGCCAAGCAGCAAAACAAACACAATATTAACATTTTCAATACGTACAACGCAAAGCGAAGAGCCGGTTGGAGGTACTAGGCGTTGTGAAGCTCTTGCTCGCCGTAATCGGGTACTCGCCGTTTTTTGACGGATCAATCATTATTCTGCTCTGCCGCTGCAAATGAAAAAAGAACAAAAATAAATCAGATCCACTCCACTTCGCTAAACTGCTACTAAAGAATTTCTTTCGCAAATAAGCAGCAGTGAAGGAGGGGTGTGGATAGCAGAAGTCGACAATATAATTGCGGGCAGGCAAGTGATTTCAATTTTGAAGGTTCACTTCTGTGATTTGCAGGCAGACCCGCTCTAAAGACTATGGATTTATGTAGCTAGTGATAATATGATAGCATTACCTACAGCCTTATTTTTTTTTTACTGCGCAGTCTCCGATATTAAAATTCTCATTATATGAAAGAGACTATGAAATACGCGATCTTTTCATATTTGCTCAAAATGGGTCAGACTCATTTAGACAGGCCTCAAGGGTGATGACGTATTGCCTCGACGACTTACCCGACAACAACCAGCACATCCACCACACACCTGCAATATAGAAGAAAGTAATTGTTCATTGTATAACACTTTACAATGAACAGTGATAAAAATATATATAAAATACACGAGTATATCGCAATATATTTGCTAAAGCAAACTAATCTTGTCCCGTCCTGATTTCCAGGAATACACCCGCCAATCGCCAAACTATCCATAAATCCATCAAATTGTTAATAATACACTGCTTATCCCGTGAGTCACAAGCGTCAGTGATACATCGGTTTAATACGAAGTCGATCACTAGCTATTCGAGCAACCTGTCACGAAGAAAAAAAGAAAAAATAAATAAAAACATAAAACGGTCCAGAAACACAAACACGTCACAAAAGATTTACATCTGAACAGCCTGTTCGAACAACATGACTATCCAGATCTAAGTGATAGCAAACAAAAAAAAAAAGAGCAAATATACTCATTCATCAGAATATTTACAAAGACCGTAATTGGACCAATGCCTGTATGGCATCAGCTTCACGGTCGTTTTCCTTGCGCGGACCAAACCCGGTCGGGATTTGACCAGTTGGCACGGCCTTCGGCTTAGCGATCGCCGACGATGGCACGGATTGCGAAAATACAGAGATCTTAGAGTCGCTGAAAGATGACACCGAAGTACGCGAAGAAAACATCGAGTCAGAAGAGACAGACGAGACGGTGTCGCGCTGCGCCATCAGATGGAACGCGTTACCGCGTCGAAGAGACTCGACTCCGGCAGATTGCCAGTCTTCCTCATCTGTATCGCCATCCGCATCACTATCGTAATTCCCTCCGTCGAGATCCATATCATCAACGTCCATATTGTCAATATCGATCTCGTCCTCCTCGCCTAGCATGCTATCGCGCTCGTCGAACGACGACGAAAACATGAGATCGCCGTCATATGGACTGAGGATCGTCGTCGTGACAACCGAACTACCCCGACGACGCTGGTCGCGTAGCACACGCACTCCCGAAAGCGGCGGCGAAAACGGGAACATGTTGGGCGATACCGGTACGCTTGCACGCGACAAGCCCGCTGCCGACGACCCGGCCGGCTTCATGATGGCCGGCGACGAGCTGCCAGATACACCTCGCTCAATCGAGCGACCGCGGCCCGCATGCGGCCAAACAGATTGCTTTCTGTTTCCGTACGAGCTTCCTAGACTCGAACTGACGGGAGAATCACGCGGACCAGGCGACCCGGCCGCCGCTAGAGCAGCTGCGGAAGAAACAGAGCCACGACGGGCGCGGGGAAGCTGCGGCGCGGTGGGTCCCGAGTAAGCCGAGAGCGCAGCGGACAAGGCGGACTGCGTCATTGAGGAAGACAAGGTAGAAGAAGAAAAAATGAAAGCCGAGGACAAAAGCCTCGAGAATAGAGGACAGGTGCAGGAGTAGAGGCTCCTCGCAGAAAGAGCTGGCGGAGCAGTAAGCTGACAGAGGCACAGGAAGCCGACAGTAGCGCAGACGCGTCGCGATTTAAATGAACCGCTTTTGGCGAGTCTTTCTGAGTCTTTCTAGCATTACCCTTACCCTTACATCACGTGGACAATATAATGATCGGCATCTGTTTTATCCAACACTGAATTGTGAAAGTTACTTTTGGTTTTTGTGTTCAAAAGACACTATTTATTTGAACTATGCTTTTTTTGGAAATGAACATCTGACTAGAAAGCCTGAGCTGCGACTTGCAAGGAGTTGTGAGGAGGCTGGATTGGGGCTAGGGTAGTTAAAGGAAGAAATAGTTTGTTGTCATGCAAGTATAACGAACTAACCAACAGATATCAAAACCCAGCAAATATAACTCCGGAAATAAGTGTGCAATACATAATAGTCCAATTCTTTACCCACAATCATGATCCATGCGCGCCTTCAAGCAAAAGTATATATATATACAGATTTTTCCTCTACCAACTAAACTACCACCATGCATTGCCAATAAACATTTTCTTTAGAGCTTGAATGGTGTAATAAGCGTCATTACCAGCATTATGCAAATTCTGTGATGAAATTCCCAGACCATTGAGGACGACCCTCATTCTTGCAGGCGCTTGATTACCAAACCTCATTCTCCAGAGCTCCAAAGTGTCCGCGACCGGTATATAATTTGGCAAGTATACTCCAATTGATTTCAAGAAATTAATATCCTGTTTGGCGTCATGTCCCACAAATACTGATTTATCATGCAAGCCATCAAAGAGTTGCTGTACAATCGCTGTACAAGCTGCCAGCGTCAAAATCTCAGACTTGCCAAAATCAAATTTCTCTGAAGCATCAGGCACATATTTCCCATTCCGTAAATGCAATGACTCTTGTACTCTAAAATGACGCACATCAGGCGCCGTCGTAGACGGTAGAGATGAATCCCAAATCGCGATGCCGATCTCGGTAATTTTCCCCTGGTTTCTCTCATATGCCTCGATATCGATAGCCACAAATACTTTTGACTGCTCTTTGATGAAAGTTTTTATATTTTCAACCATCACTTCTCGAGATGCGTCAACTAGGGCACTCCTTTGAGCTGCCTTGAGAGGTTTGCCAGTCAGAACTGGCTCCTCGGCTTCTAGCAACAACGGATCTAAATCATAAGATACACCGTCCGTTTTCTTAACAATCTCCTCAAACGAAGACACCGAAAATACCTGTGCTAAATTCACAAGTCCCTCAATCTGTTCCGGCAAAATCTGCTCCTCATCGACAATATAACCAACATCAACACCAGTACGTCGTCTCACTTTATCGAAAAAATACTCAATCTGATCGTCTCTCAGAAACAGGTCCTTTTTGCCTCGGTACACTCCAACATGAATATCCCAACCACCAGTGAAAAATAAATGTGCTCGAAAATATCGTGTAGCAGACGTACGTCGCTCGTCATCTAACGGAATCACGCTGGCACGAGTTTGTACTGCTGCAAGACGCGTCATGTGTTTCTTATGCTCGGTGGCCATGACTCGTGCTTGGTCGTACACTTTGCGATTATGAAGTTGACGACATCCTTGACTGAGATGAGTTTTGACTTGTTGCATTACCTGTATTGCACATAACTTCGGTTAAAAAAAAAAAAAAAAAGACGAAATAAATCTATGGCGATGTCAAAGTTGGATTTTACTTTAATTGTGGGTACTGGTTCCCGGATAGCGCTCTACGCCTACTCTACATCGAAATGTAATTCCTTTTTTCGTATTCCTACTTGGCGTGCAAGATACCATATTTAGATTTTTTTTTGGCTATAAGAATGTCTGCGCCCTAGTTTGCCTTTGGCGCCAGACTCCCCTCAATTCTCCGCGCTGCATCCGCTTTGTCCTCCTCGGATACCTCATTGGCATTCACTGCCATCGGCTCAAATTCCGGCTCATCGACGCTATGCGCAACAGACATACCTACCTGAATCAGCGTCTCAAGAGAGGCCTTAGAATTATTACTCAGATCAGAATCCCATTTGATTTTCCCCGGCTCGAAAAGTACTACGAGCGTACTTCCCCCAAATTTAAAATATCCCAATTCGCTCGTTCGCGAGACTTTTTGTCCTGCCTGTGCGGTTATGACTGTACTTCCCACCATCATCGCACCCACGCAAACAACCATAACTCGCCCAAATGCATCCGAATCGATAGGAACCAGCACGCGGATATTCTCGCCATATACGTCAAGCCTGTGGCTGCATTAGCTCTCGCCTGACAAGAAAAGAAACAAAAGAATCGGCACTCACGATGACCGTACAGCCATTGGATTGACTGTATAATAAGCACCTTCAATCTGCTTAGGCTTACCAAGAACGCCATCAACCGGTACATGAAACCGATGATAGTCCTGCGGCGCCAATCTGAAGATACCCAACGATCCACCAACAAATTTTTCAACTTCATCAGGATACGCGTTGCCAAACAATCGCTTGATTGAAAATTCTTTACCCTTGATCCAGATCTTTGTGGCTTCTTGGACTTTGCTGAAAACCACGGTGCGACAATCGGCTGGTGAGACTGCAATTTTTGGGTTCTCGGGCGCGGCACATGGTCGGGCACCTGGCTTTAGTTTTCGATAAAAGAACTCATTAAATCTATCTCGGACAAAATTTATCTATTAGCAAACCGATCAAATGACGAGAAGAAATTGTTACATACGTCTTGAATTCGTCTAATGGACTGAGAACTTGAGAAAGGTCAAGTTGATGAAATTCGATAAATGGTTTAATCGCCTTCACCGACCTCGGATCATCGTATTTCTTGCCTTGCTTAACGCTCAAACTCGCAAGTAATTTCCGAACTAGCTCACGTTAAATCATACAGCCCATCTTTCTCTCTAAAAAAGAAAATGCTTACTTTGTCCGCGCTCCATTTCACGACTTTTGAGGCCTTTGTATAGTAATCTGATTCCGAGACGTACATACATACTCATCCGCTCTTCAGAAATATATCCCGTAATCCTATCTTGAACTAGAATATTGGCCGAATTTTTGCCCAAGCTATATCCGCCATATGAAATTTTAGACACGACCTATACGAAATGAATTAGCACATTTCCAAATTCAGAATGTATCGCTGGAAACTAGACTACCTTTCCAACCCACTTCCGCTTGGCTTGATCGGCAGTCACATAAGCGCTCATCGTAAGCATATCGACTTGTCTCCAACCCTGGCTAGCGCACGTAGCCAAATGCGTGACGATATCAATCTCGGTGCGTCGATCAAGTCTTGGTTGATGACAAAGTGGACATTCTTTAATTTTAATTACCCGTTCGACAGGACTCTCATTAACTGGGATATCTTCTTCAAAAGACTCGACGCTCTGTGACGGCGTTCTCTCGCTTTCTTTGACTGAATATTCGGCGTCGCTTGGCTCAGGTTTAGAAACTTCATCAACTGAAAGTTCTTGGATCCCGCTTTCGAGCTCAGCTACGGCAGACTCGGTAAGTGTCGCATTCGGCGCCGCCATATCTTCGGCTGTTCCGAGAATAGTAGTAGAAGTGTTCTCATCCGCCTGAACAACTATCGGAATGACAGACACGTTAGAAGAGTCAAGTTTTTGCCATGTCTCTTCTTTACTCTCTTTGACTACTTGCTCTTCAAGACAGGCAACGACTTGATAAATCTCAAGATCCTCATCGATTGTCTTTCCATACCGCGAAAAGAACGAATCAACAGTATCGTTATGAAGAGTGGACCCGATATGCTCAAGCAAATTAGCCAGCTCGATGCGGGAAATCAATCCACTGTCGTCATAATCAAATTGCCTAATCAAATAATACCAAAACCGCTGCCGCAAGGCCGCATACGGCGCATATTTGGCGCGAATCTGAATCACGGGATTATGCTTGTCCTCCCATTTGATTTTATTCTTCATAGTCAGCGGGATATCAAATGTATGTAACGTTTCATCAGTTTCGGCTGTCGCAGTCTCGGCGTCTCTTTCAAGCACGTATTTCTCGCTGCGCGATTTCGACGGGCGTCGCTCTCGAGTTTTTTGAAGTCGAGTTGGTGGCTGTAATTCTTCCTGTTTAATAGGCTGAAAATCAAAGATCCCCGATTCGGAATCCGGTTTCTGAGCACGTTTCAGGATCTCCTGCAGCGGGAACTGAGCTCTTGCTACAAAATCATTATTCGACAGTGCATCGCGATCGATTACCGTGAGCGTGAACGTGTAGCTTTGCTCGTGACGCATGATTGGAAAAAGAAATTTCTCGTTGAAGATTGGATTTAGGTTATGTCTTTGAACGCCGGTGCGGACCACGTTCTTGCCAAAAGAGACAATGACAAAGGGGTCCATGTCGAATCCCGTTCGGGTCACTACACTCTAGTTAGCTCATCCTAGATTATGAAGAACCATCAGAAATAAGACAACTGACCATTTCTCTCAGAAGGTAAATCAGTGACTTTGACGATTTCAAAGAAGACGACTCCAGCCATATCAGCTCCGCCACCAATAAAATGGAACGGCTTCATTGATTTGCGTCGTCGTAGACGTAATCTCCGCCGTCTGCGTTGCCGCCTACTTTCTTCCAAATCGTTCACATTCTCGGTTTTTTTCGCCGAATCGCTGATACTGATGGCTTCATCGTACTCTTCGTCTTCTTCTTCGTCAGCGAGATCATCTGTTAGTTCGTCGGAACTGATGTCTGATGGGTAGACTTCGATCGGGTCGACTCTCGACAATAGCGATCTCCATTTTTCGAGTAATTGACGATTGGATGCTTGTGCATCAGATGGATCAACGAGGGCTAATTTGATATAAACCGCACCCTTTACGTAATTCTTGCGCGAGCGGGCAGAGTATAAATTATACCATTTAGGTCTATAACAAGCGCTTTTAATCTCTTAATTCAAAGAGAGAGGGGGAAGGGAAAAAACCTTTAACTTACTCGTTGGCTTCTACATCGCCGATTTGGATACATTCATCCTCTCCGCGACCGAATTGCTCAATAAGCGAGATATCAAAATTTCCCAGATAGTCCTATATAAAATTCAATTCAGCACATCAGCATTCGTGACCAACAGTTTGAATTCAGTGCCTGCTCACTTTCTTGAATCGGTCTTTATCCCACACTGTTCCTTCGATAAGGTACTCTGAATCAGAAGGGAATAATCCAGATGTGAATTCCGCGTTCCATTCAGGATTTACAGTTTTTGGAATTGCTTGTGTAGTCCCTTTAAAATCATCGACCGAGAAAACCACATACTATAATCATTCAAATAAATCGGTATTAATTTTGGTGATAACTCATATGCTTGGACAAAAGATAGAATGCTTACGGGATCACTTGTGCCTCCTCGATCACGAGCAGCAAGATCTCTCGCCTACAATCCCACAAAATCCAGTCAGTATCCTGCAGCACCAAATTGAGATAAAACACGAAAAAAAAAAAAAGGAAATTGTACCTTGATAATGTATATCTTCAGCACAAGTGACGGATCAATTGCAGGTCTGGGAGACGCACTTCTACTGCGATCCGGCGAAGTATTCGCAGAGGCATTGCGCGACCGTAGACCTCGGCTTAGTAGATGCGGTAACACCATTTCAATCTCTGTATGAGCTCGACTTGATGTAAAACAATTTAATAAGAATTTTTTCTTTCTTTTTTTTTTTAAAAAAAGCTCGCGTAGTGCAATATAAAAGTACAGCAAAGTGCTGAGAGGTTTGGTAACAGGAAAACAACGCGCACAGCCGCTTTCTAAAAACAAACTTAATAGTTACGTCAAGTCAAGCTGAAGTGACAGCAGTCATAAAGCCATGATTTTATAAACTTACAGCAATCAGTGTTTAAATCAAAATAGCATTATTTAGAATTTTATTTTATCTTCATTATGTCCATATGATAGACTAACCACAAGTGGCGCGCAGGCCGAGAAATGAGTGATGATTGTAGTTGATTTGACTATTTACAGGCACAAAAATTACGTCACCTGCGGACGGGCGGCTCATGTCATCAGCATCAGCCTCTACTGTACATAGTACTAATCAAAATGACATCAAGTATTGTGATTGGTTTGGTGATAAAAAAAAAGAACTCAAGGTCTCTCAATTATACAGATGCTACGTATTTACAGGATTCAGACGACTATGCTATCTCTATAGCATTGCAGATATGAATATAGAAATGACAAACAGTTGCATCTTAAAAGTGTCTTTTCTGTAGGCTAAACGAGGCGGCTCAGCTCAGGTTGCACATGTTAATAACAGGAAATCTTCATCGATAGAATAATACACTATGTAATTGGACAGCGCGAATACAACTTACTGACGCGCGCAGACCAATACAAATCGAGAGGACAGAAAAACAGAACATTCTTTTTTTTTTATTTTTTTTTCTGCCTGGTTAAGGCAATGACGTAGAAGACGCGGAGAAGCAGAATAAGCTATACTAGATCTTGGATCTGGACCGTCGATCTAAGTCGTTGAGATGCTATTATTGCCAAGCTTAACATGAGCCTTTAATCTTCCTTGCTACTGAAAAAAAGAATAGTGGGCTACGCTGGTTAGACAGACTGCTTAGCGTTATAGGAAAGCAGCGCGACCGGCGACGACAAGACGCACTTGCACTTGTGCTCTGCATTTGCATTGACTAGTATTTTCTTTCAGCCGCCGTAAATTACTTGAAAATAGAAGGACTGAGGGTGAAAAATTTTTTTGCTGTTGTCAACCATCGCGAGTGAGAGAAAAAAAAAAATTTTAGACATGCGTGATGAAGAAGGAGCACTAGTTTACGAAAATTTTTACTCTCTCTTCAAATGCAACCGAGAGAAGGTGAATGTGAGGATAGAAATGCAACTATAAAATATCAAGCGTCGCGCTTATAATATAAACTAATGCGACTAAATTAACAAGAACCCAAATAAATTTACTAAATATAAGACATACGAAAGCCAATATAGCAGTGTGATAATACAAAGTAAGTGAATTCCAATAGAAGCTACTGTAATTGTAAACAAATCAGCAGCCAGAAACGGCGCTGTCGGTTGCAAGCATCTGCTCGCTAAGCAGGGTCCTTGAACCTTAATAGTTAGTTTTGATAAAAAAAAAACGGAGACGAGCGGAGACGAGGCTCCGGTTCAGGTTCAGACCGTCAAAAAATTTTTTACGCGAGAGCCAAAATGAAGGGATTAGCGAAAATTGAAATTGAATATACGTATGATTAAATGCAAAATACAGACAGTAAAACTCTTATTACAGTAATGATGATTGGTACTTTATTGTATTCCGTATTGGCTAATTGTCGATCTGGTTTGTGAAATTAGAGCTGCAAGACTGCACGATCACCACGATCACCACGATCACCACGATCACTAGCTGCAGCCCCAGAAGAAGAGGAAGAAGTAGAAGCAGAAGCAGAAGAAGCAGAAACAGTCGAATTAGGTATAAGCACGGAAACTAGTAGTTCTGCGTGTCCTTTATCAAGCGAGGTAGCTGGATCCGGTTACTGTCTAAGTGCACCGTGCATAAGAGCTGAAAGTACGTCATTGAAAAAAAAAATAAAGAAAAAATAGAGAAAAGAGAGAAGAAAGAGTAGGTGTTGAAAAAAAAAAAATAAAACCAGAATTCGTGTATCGAAAGAAGAAAAAGAAAGAAAGACGCATGAATTCAATTACTCGGCATCTTTAGTTAGTTTTTGGTGCCGCAGCAGAAAAAAAACCCCTGCAAAACCTCCACAGAAAAAAGCATTTCTGAGGCCCTGAAAAAAATTTATGAAAAATTCATACAGAAAAAAAGCAAGGTTTCGGTTAGTGTGTGTTATCGAACCAGCCGTGGCTTCTTTTTTTTTCCTCTTTCTTTTTTTTTCTTTTCATCCTTCTCTTTCCTATTCTCGCCTCATTCTAATTTTATGCAGCTTAAAATTTTTCTCTAGCTGCTGTGCGCTCAACCCGCACTCGTCATTCATGTGTTAATTTTCAATTTCAATTTCAATCACATTTTTAATTTCAATTTCAATTTCCATTTTTAATTCCAATTTCAATTTCATCTTTCATGTTATTATGTTATCATGTTTTTATCGGCAATTGCTGTTACTGCTGGCAGGAAAGACTAAGCGATCAGTAAACAAGTGATGGGATATAGACTACGTAATTGTAGATCAGAGATGCAGAGCATGAAAAATCTCTGCTCGTTGCCAGAACGCTCGCTTCTCAAGATATGAAACAAAAAAAGCCTTTAAATACTATGGTCTTTTATGCGCGCTGCTGCTGCTGCGTACTCTACATTCCTTCTCTTAGGAGTTTTTTTGTCATTCCTCTGCCATATCAACAATTAAGCGTGATCGTGGTGATTGCTGCTAGAATTTTGCCTTTTTTTTTATTTTTGCATCACCTCCTGTCAAACAAACTGAATTATACGGCTTCGGAAAATTCTTTCACCGCAAAAAAAACCCAAGGTTCGAGCTTAAACCTTATATATTTACTCAAACCCTAATGTACGAGTACAAAAAACTCCTTTTCGATTGTGTAGCGCAAGATAATCAACAGTGACAGACATTCGTACGATTGAGCTTATGTGTTGATCTGAAGCTCAATCTTGGTGGAAAATAGAATCATAAATTAGGTACAGTTAGATTTAGGCAACTGATCTGGTTCTGCAGTCAGATTCAGCCATCATCAGAGATGCATTATTACTGCGTCTGATGAGAGATTCGCATGCTTCAACTAGACTAAGTATTTGGATCATCAAACTGCTGGATCTCGATTCACTTTGAATTTTAGTTCTCAATGCATTCATATTAATTCTCTGTCTTACAAAAAGACTTTTACAGCCACAGGGTTCTTGCTGTATTGCTTTGCATTGCTTGCATTGTAAGAAACCTGTAAACGTCTTAAAAGTTCAGCGGCTGATAGTAAATAGAAATTAGTTTGTTTGACTAGAATCATTACAGATTTAGTTTAAACCATTGCGAAATTATCTTTCGCCAGACAAAGATATTAGTAATATCAAGCTCTGCATAATTTCTTCGCCCGCTTTCTATTGGCAGATCGACAAGACCTTTTTCAAACTACTGCAGTCATATTAAAATATAATTGAGCATTCGACATCAAATCAAGATCCGCGCGTATTCTCTATCGCAGAAAATCCCAGATATCTGGCGAAATTTGCCCCATACGACGTACCTGATCTCGAAGATAAGCTCAAGATTGTTAACCTAGAAATCGAAGCGTATGCGCAAACAAAGTCAACTCCAATCCAGCCGAGGTTGTTGTAATTCTACCTGGAATGTCCTCGCTAATTAGCGAGTCTCGGCATCCTAGCTCTCTTGATTTCTCGTCAGTCTTTCGCTAGCCGTTCTTGCCTTTTGCATTCCTCAACCTGCCGCTCGTTAGTTGCACCCCGGCCGCTCAGTAAGCAAACTGCCTCTTTCGGCTTAGGTTTCGGTGACAGGTACGCTCCTGCGCGCCGAAGAGCGCATGCATTAGCGCCGTGCTTCTCCGCAACCGGTTCGACGCTCAGCTCGGTTCGGTTCTCGTCCGCAACAGAAACCAGTCCTCCCGCCGCGCGAGGCGAAGTGCCTCGACGCAGACCTTTCCTCTGCCGATATATATATAACCTCTTGACCTCCCCCCAAGACCCCGGCCTGTGTTTTGCAGAGACTGGCCCTCAATGGCCCCGCGCACCCGCACTCCGGAGTCTACACCATGAGCAGCCCCCTCCACCCCCACATTCAGTTCCCTGGCTCTAGACCTCCGCACAACCACCCCGCACCACCACCGCGCACTGCGTCACGACGCGCTACGCTACCTTCCTTTGACTCTATGTCCGTCGTCGCTCCTGCTCCCTCTCACTGGCCAGGCTATTCCTGGGATAAGGCCCGTCCGTCTGACCCCGCCGCCTGGACGTCTACCTCCCGAGCGGCATCGCCGCACGCAGCTCTTGCCGTTCTCCCTCCTATCCATCTCGGCGACGCACGTGTCGATGACCGCGAACGCAATCGTCTACCCTCCCTACTTCCCCAATACTCTGGGCAATTCCCTACCCCCGATCCCGATAGCTTCCACCAGCCCTATCAGCCCCTCCAACATCTCCTCCAGCAACCCCAGCAGTCGTCGACTAGACCCCTCGTCTCGACGGCGCCGTCATCACCGATCCATGCTTCGCACAGCGAGGCAGTGGCCTGTGCGATGGCAGTCACTTATCATCGCCGTGGGATCGAGCGCGTGCAGGAAAACTCGTCTCATATATATCACTTTGTCGCTCGCCATTATCCACCGACAAAATCTCTTGATCATAATTCTTCTACCGCGCCGCTGGAGCTATCTGCCATCCCGCCGTGCTCATTGTTGCCTATGATTGAGGATATTCTCAGACGCGCTGAAGAAAACGTGCGGTTTTTTCAAGCCTGGCGGGATGCGACCGCGGCTGAAGATCTGCAACGTCGCGCAGCACTTACTCCTGCACTTCAGCCGACGCTACAACTGTCTGCTGGTGCTGGTGCTGGTGCTGGTGCTGGTGCTGCCGCTGCCGCTGCTGCTGAATCGTCTGCAAGTCAGTCATATGTCTATCCATCTGCAGGTCCAGTTACTTATCCGGCCACGACGGTCTCGCCTTCGCCAACTTCTTCTCCCGATATCACTGGAGCCAGTATTTCGACTGCCTCGTCTTCCAATGCCAATGTAAATTCTGTTACTGCGGCTCCCACAGGAAAGAAGCGCGTTAAAGGATCGCAATCTAGTCGGTGCCGCCAGTGTGGGATTTCGAAGACGCCAGAGTGGAGACGTGGGCCAGATGGTGCTCGCACTCTATGTAATGCTTGCGGACTGCGTATGCTTGTTCCTCTATCTCTCTTTTGTCCATGTAGTATCTTACTTATTTTCAATTTTCTAGACCACGCGAAATTAGTCAAGAAGCGCGAGATGATGGCAGCCTTGAACAATTCCACAGCTGCTAGCGGTACGTCCAGTTCTCAGAGTAAATTATCCGCTTATGCACAACCGTCTCCACTTTCGCGACAATCAACTCGCTCCTCGCGGTCCTCGCGAGGTGGTTCGGCGGCACCTTTCGAAGAACAATCTAGATATTATACATACACGGCTGCACAGTCGCATATTCCTGGTCCCCAGCAGCAGCAAGGGTACCAGCAGTCTACGCACACGCAGCAGGGTAATGCTCAGCTTGGTTCGTTTCAACAGTACTCCTATTACGAGCAGCAGCGGACTCCTCCTGGAACCACATGATACTCGCTCTTTACGTTCTTTTTTTCTTTTCTCGTTTCGTTTGCTATTCGATATATTCGAGTATTTCTTTTTCTTTTTCTTTTTTTCTCGCGTCCAGTATTTCAGTAATTCTGCGTGTGAGGAGGGATGTGCATGTTTCTATTTTTTATTTTTTTGTGGGGTTATCTTTTTGCTTCTATGCTCTCTTTTTTACTTTGGGTGCTCTTGGGTCTTGTTTTTCTGTTGCCTTTTCTTTTTCTTTTCTTTTCTTTTTCTTTTGAGAAGTTTAGAAGTTTCGAGAGATTTATTGCATTTCATCTAATATATAATATCACAGCACGTGGTTTAACTTTGAGGAGGAGAGGTTTATGCAATTTAACTGATTTAGAGAAGTAAATTATTACGTTCTATATATACATATCTTCAACAAATGAAAAAAAACAAACGCCGTACTCCAGATATATCTATCCAACCATTTCATGGCCATGCCAAATTACCATTCACAGGCATCGGTAACCAATTTCGCCAACTTTTCCAAAAACTCAACATCAACCTCATCAAATCCATTTACGATCAAGCAATCGATATCCAAGACACCACGTACAACACCTTCGCTATCGACAAGAGGTACCACGACTTCACTCATTGTGTCTCCATCGCACGCTATATGTCCGGGAAATTCTAGTACGTTGGGAACGACTTGGGTGATTTTGGTAGAGGCGGCGGTACCGCAGACGCCGCGACCAATTTTAATTGTCTGGCACGCGACGCGACCCATGAACGGTCCCAGCAGCAACATTTCCTCATTGCCATCAGGTTTTGTTTTTAAGCAAGAACTAGAAACGTAGAAACCGGACCAATTAACACGCATTTCAAGAGCTTCAAAGGCATACCAGCAAAGTGAGGCTGCGTTGGCAAGATTAGACGGCCAGAATGTTTGAGAGTCGAAGAGCGACGACGCCGATACTAGGGCTGTTTCATAGAGTTCAGATTTCGTTATTGTTTTGGAGAACGTTGTTGCGTCTGCGTGATGCTTCTCGACTTCGGCCATTTCTCTCTTTTGTTTGTTTTTGTTTTAAAAAAAAAAAAAAAGGAAATGCTGCTCACGCGTTTTTAATTAAACACTTCGAAAAAGATGTAGCTGTCACTTATTCAGGATAGTCACGTGATATGAACCGAGCTAACCTCGAATAGCAGCATATAATCATATTTGACTGCTTTTTTCTATTTTTTATGTTGGAAAGACATAGCAATGAAGCCAATCAATGATATATAGATAGTTTGGAGTAGAGCCATTGTCTGTATCGATTATGAAATCTATATTTACACAAAGACAGACCGCCGCATGCTCCATCTTCAGTATTCTCATTCTGTGTCGATTTCATGAGTTTCATCCAAAGAACATAAAAAAAACCTTTCAATTTATCTTGTATCCATTTATTTATTAGTTATCTTTTTAGGATTTTTTTTTCGTTATTGAAAAGATTTTGTAAGTATAAGTCAAAATTTAAGAAATCACTATCAAGTGTTTACGGCAAGGGTTTCTTTGCTTCACTAGTTTTAGTTTTAACACAATAATCAGGCCAGCAGATAGTACACTGGTTTGAATTAGCTTTATACCGCGTCCAAATACAAAACAATACACATAGACTCGCTTCGACTTGTTCCAATTATCATCTGGTTTATTGATTTTTGCTATTGCTGCGTATTTGTTTTGAATAGTTGCTTCATCAGTTATTTGTGAAGGTCGATAGTGGTGGGATGATTAGTTGACGTTTATGAGATTTTTTCGATTTCATTGTGAATATTTTTGCAATTCCACTCCTTTTTGTCGGGTATCCCAAACCGATTTGAGATAGGCTCACTTTTTTACACACTCCCATACACACAGGCAGTATGGGAACTTACAAACTATCGCAGCGACAATCGCGGCGGCGACCGTTCATAATCACCACGATCGTGCTCGCGATCCTCTTCTTTATCTACATTCTCAATTCGTCATCTACATCCACCAAACCTGATCACAAACCACCTGCCGCTTCTGGTGGATCGAAGTCGATTGTTCGCCACCAAATGAATGGGAAAGCATCTACATGGCGCTCGTTTGAAAGTCAAGAGCTGGTACTGATTCTCACGCCCATCGCGCGGTTTTACGACGAATACTGGAATAATCTCGTGAGTCTAAATTATCCTCACGAGCTGATTGAGCTAGGATTTATACTTCCAAGAGGTCGAGAAGCCAACAATGCACTCTTACGTCTCGAGCAAGCGTTGAAAACAATACAAACAGGTCCCAAAAAGAATCGGTTCGCAAAAGTAACTATTCTGCGACAAGATTTCGAAAGTCCATTCTCGCAAAGCGAAAAGGATCGACATGCACTAACGGGACAGAAAGAGCGTCGATCAGCGATGGCGCGCGCAAGAAACTCGCTGTTTATGACGACTATCAATGCGGATACTAGGTGGGTCCTGTGGCTTGATGGTGATATCGTCGAGACGCCTGCTTCATTGATCCAGGATCTCGCGGCACATGACAAGCCTATCATTGTGGCGAATTGCTATCAACGATATGTCGATCATGGAGAGAGTAAAATCCGACCTTACGATTATAATAGCTGGCAAGATAGTGATACGGCCTTGCAGATGGCGAAGAACATGGGTGACGACGATGTCATTTTCGAAGGTAATTTTTTTTTCTCTCCTTGGTAAAATACTGGTCAAATTATGACAACAACACGCTAATGTGATTTTTCGGGATAGGATACTCGGAAATGGCAACGTATCGCACGTTAATGGCCTACATGCACGTAGAAGGCAACGGAGCGCATGAGGAAGTTCTCCTCGACGGCGTTGGCGCGTAAGTTCTCAACCCTCTTCTTTTCTTTTTTTATTTCATATTTTATTTTATTTTTTATTTCGTTCTTCTTTAAACTAATAAGAAAATAGAACGGCCTTACTAGTAAAAGCCGAAGTTCATCGCGACGGAGCAATGTTTCCTTCTTTCCCATTCTATCATCTACTTGAATCAGAGGGATTCGCAAGGATGGCAAGTCGACTAGGATATGCTTCGTTTGGGTTACCTAATTATCTTGTATATCATTATAATGAGTGAGTAAGTGATTATCAATTTCTTTTGTCTATTATTCTTTTTCCCTTATTCATATTTATTGTCCTTTTCTATACTTTCGTCCTTCTTTTTTTTGAGTTTGCCTGGGGGTGGAGAGGGGGGTTTGTCATAGAAGTTAAGTCAGCGTCTGATCACAGATACAGTTTATATAAATAACTTGTAACATACTATTCATGAGATTTAAAATTCATGTTACTGATAAACAGAAATTATTAATAATCAAAAGATTATTGTTTAACCTCTATTTTCCTTACCATGCTCTTCTAGCAAAAATAGCAGCATCATGCACTATATTTATCTACGCTCCTTCCGCTCACCCAAAACAAATGAATAGCTTCATATAATATATAGTTAATTCACAACTCGTCATTACCGTCACAAAAAAAGTAATAAGAAAAAATCCCATAGAGAATAAAATAAATAAAGGAAAAATATACCATGATTCATGCAATCACTACCACAAAAATAACTCGCACAAATCATCATAATAACTACCACCACCACCAAATTGCACAAACAAAACAAAAAAGCTAGAATGCTAATCCAAATAAGAAAAAAAAAAACCTCCAAAGAGAGAATAACTTGAAATTGTATTTCTTGCTTCAAGTTCATCAATTCTCTCTTTTCCTTCATCCATAACAATGATTCACCTACTCTTCCAAAGCTGCAACTGCGTGATATATGCAAAAAAAAAATAATACCCAATAAAAATATATATACTTCAACAATATTCAAAAAAATAAACATTGTGTATAAAAAAAAAGGTCGTGCAAAGCCTATTCCAGACATGTAAAGGAGCATATAAAAATAACTGTCAACAAGAAAGAAGAGAAAAAGAAACCCATAAAGAAAAGTAGAAAAAATATTCACAAATGCAAGAATATGAACACAATTGGAAGATACAAATATGTATATGTGAGCCTTTTCTTATTCTCTTCTCTCATTGTCAAGCGCTAATCTCGCTAGATTTGTCTGCTCTTTTTCTTTTCTTCACAGTCTACTTCACCACGACCCATAAGAAGTTGATATAAGAAAAAAAAAATTATGTACCCAAAAATATGAAAATGTGAAAAGTGGAATTTACAACCACTCCTTATAACGATGCATGTAGTACTTCTTCACAATCTGTGTAGCAATGAAATATCCAACAATAGCCACAATCAAAAACGGATAAAACATTCCCGGAACAGGTAACATATCAAGAACCCGAGTTCCCAAAGGAGTGTACGGAATTGCAATACCGACAGCGATAACAATACCAGTGGCGGCAGCGAGCTGCCATGATGGGTTGCGCTGGATAAATGGAATCTTCTCCGTTCGAATCATGTGCACAATCAGTGTCTGCGTGATTAATCCGACATAGAACCAGCAAGTCTGGAAATGCTGAACGTCATCGGTGAACGGCATAGTGTAATCAAAGTAATAGTAAAGCACAGCAAAAGTGTATACATCAAAAACGGACGACAAAGGTCCGAAGTAAACCATAAACTTAAAGATCGAATCAGCAGACCACTGGTGGGGAGTCAACAAAAACTCTTCGTCAACATGATCCCATGGAATAGCAATCTGTGACAGATCGTAAAGCAAGTTCTGCGTCAAAATCTGGTTACCAGTCATGGGCTGGAACGGAATCCATGCTGATGCAATAATAACTGAAAACACGTTTCCAAAGTTGCCAGAGGCCGCCATCTTGATGTATTTGATTGTATTGGCGTGGGTGATACGTCCACGAATAATAGCCTGAGTAATAACGCCAAGCGATTTCTCGAGTAAAATGAAATCCGCGGCATCCTTCGCAAGCGGAGTAGCAGTGTCGACAGAGATACCGACATCAGCACCTCGAAGAGCCAGAGCGTCATTAATACCATCGCCAAGGAAACCGACTGAGTGGCCGTTCTTCTTCAAAGCATTAACAATGTTAAACTTCTGGAAGGGAGTAAGCTTGGCAAAGACAGTGCATCGCTCGACAACCTCTGCAAATTCTTCTTCGTCATCCTCAATTTCCTCAAGCTCGGCGCCGGTGATGGTGTATGTAGTATCAATACCAACATCTTTGCAGATCTTGCAGGCAACAGCCAAGTTGTCTCCAGTCAGAACCTTGATAGCCACATGGTACTTGCCAAAGTCCTCAATCGCAGCCGCGCAATCGTCCTTAGGCGGATCGAGGAAAGTCAAGAAGCCTACAAAGGTCATGTCCATCTCATCCTTGTCAGAGCTAAAGTGTCTGTCACCAGCCTCAAGCTCCTTCTCAGGAATAGTCTTGATAGCAACAGCCAAGACACGAAGTCCCTGGCCGTTCAAGTCGGCAACAGTGGCAAGTAATTGCTCACGAATATCAGCTGAAAGATCCACATCAGACGATCGGCCTTCGGAGTACTGGCGCACGGAGCAGCAAATTTCAAGCAATTCCTCAACAGCACCCTTACAAATAATCTCGGTGCTAGTAGCGCTAGTCTTAAGAACGACAGACATACGACGACGCACAAAGTCGAATGGAAACTCCTCGACGAGCGAGAAAGCCTCACCCTTCTCAGTGGGTTCGTAGTTTGTCTGAACCTCTTCGTTGGCCTCAGCTGCACTGAGAACAGCCTCATCGAGAACGTTTTTCAATCCGGTGGTGAAATGTGAATTGAGAAAGGCGTATTTCAAAACTTCGTTGTTGTTGACGCTGCTCGAGTCGAGATGTTCAGTAAGAACAACGTCGTCCTTAGTAAGAGTACCAGTCTTGTCACTGCAAATAACATCGACAACACCCATCGTCTGGATAGCGTCAAGCTTGCGCACAATTGTTTTATGCTTAGCCATCTCAGCGGCACCGTAAGCCAAATTGGCGTTGAGAATCATCGGCAACATCTCAGGTGTAAGACCAATGAGCACAGACATTCCAAACAAGACAGCTTCGTACCAGTCGTGCGTAGTAAGACCATTAATGACAATAACGATGGGAACCATGACAACACCGAATCCAAGTAGAAGATAAGCGACCTTACGGACACCGACATCAAATGAATTGCGAGTTTCCATAGCCTCGGAGTTGAGTGTAAGGTTAATGGTGGAAATATATGTGTCCTTAGCAGTCGAGATAACCACAGCACGGCCACGACCAGAAACGACAGAAGTAGACATATAACAGATGTTAGCCAGATCGAAGACTGAATCGGGCTCGTTAACGTTTGTTGACTTCTCAACTGGTAAAAATTCACCAGTGAGCGAGGATTGCGATACAAACAAATCCTTGGATTCGATCAGGATGCAGTCACCAGGAAAGATGTCACCGGGTCTAAGAGTGATAACATCACCGGGGACAGTGTCGGCAAGGTTGATCTCAGTCTCGATAAAGGAGCCTGCGCCATCGGGACGAAGCACTTTGGTCATAGGAGTAACTAGTTCACGCATAGACTGGAAGGACTTTTGCGATTTCATCTCTGCAAATATCGTAAGCAAACTTAGTCTAAATATACAAATAAAATAAAAACACACCTTCGTAGGAACGCAGACCGACACTGACGACGACCATGACAAGAACAAAGTAAAAAGTTGTAGGATCTTCAGCAACCGAAATAGCAAGAATGCCAAGAATCATTAAAAGGACGTTGAAAGGATGGATCAGTCCCTGGAAAATGATAGAGTACCAAGACTTGAGAGCACCAGTCTCGAGCTCGTTGCGACCAAACTTCGCGAGGCGAGTGGTGGAGTCGCTCGCAGAAAGACCGTTGTAGCCTGTATTAAAGCGCTTGAGGATTTCATCCTTATCAAGAGCAGCAATTTCACGAAGCTTAGAGGCAATGCGATGTTCTTCTTCTGACGACTTGGAGAGATTAGCGGTCTTGCCAAAGAGAACGTTGTTAGTCCAGGCTTTCAAGTCTTCCCAGACACCTGTCTTGCGCATCGATGTCGAGGAACGAATAGATCTAGCATCACCGTGATAGCGTGGCGCTCCAATGTCAACCAGGACATCATCTTGGACTGAGGAGAAGATTAGCAGGATAGAACTAAATTGGCACAGAATAACAAAACGCACCAGAGCCATAAGACGAGCCGGAATTGGACGATGTTGTTGTGAGTGGGGCCTTCTCAGAAACGGGGACACGCTTCTCGTCCTGTGATAGACGGACTTTGGAGTAGGAGCTAGGCATAATGCGAATGTGTGAGATTGCAAGAGGTGAGATTGACTGCGAGAGAGGGCAGGGCTAATGTAAGGTGGGTATAACCTCTATCTTCGACACAAGCCAACGAAGATAGAACAGGTGAGAGGAAGCAGATCCGGCGACTGAGGAGGAGGGATCTATCAAACGAGCCGGTCGCGGGTAGGAAAGGAAGAGGAGGAGAAGGAGCGTGAGGAGAAGTTGAGAAGTCGAGGACGAGCGAGAGTAAAAGAATCGGGAACGCTGGCAGGCTGGCGCTCGACTCATCTGGCCGACAACGCTCTTTTGGGCTAGGCTGGTCTTTATCGCACGCGCCATCCGCCACAGTACTCAGCCACGGAGATGGTCTAGACCGGCTGCGCCTCGCAATCCCGTGATCATCAGGTGCCGCGCGTCACTAGCTGGCTCGATTCTCTCGCGGCAGCAAGGTCATGAGAATGAGCGAGGGCTGTTTGTAAATTCAGCCTGTTTGTCTGTTTGTAGACCGTGGTCTGTTCGGGTGAGTTTCAATGCCTGTTCTTGAGCCGGCTGCACGGAAGTATTTCATGAATCTGTACTTGAAGTATCATCATTAAGATCTGTTACCCAGGTGATGATGTTCCGCCTTGTAGGTCTGATTACTATTTACTTTACGAACCTATAGCTTTATCCTTCAAATACCCTGAAATATCCTGTTCTACAGGTCATTAAGATTACCTACCTTTATCATTTATATATAAGCATAATTCTGTGTGTGACTTGATCTCGGAAGGCAGGATAGGGGGCAGGTTTTACAGCGCAGACGTCGTCTGTTTCTGCCGCGTACCCGAATGCCCGCCGGGAGGCTTCCGCCCTTCTTGAGCGACGAGTATGCTCGGCCTTGATTTCTCTGTAATTGCTGATCGGCTAGAAATATACGGCAAAAGCATGAGAAGAAATTTCACGTGGATTTTAAGACTACGGTATACAAGGAGGGAAGAAAGAAAAAGATATTGTGCAAGAGAATCCAACAAAGATCTGATAACAATTCACCGGCATTAGCCCGCAACAACGAGCCAACTTGCGAGCTTTGTAAAACTTTGTAAACACTTACTTTGTTCCGGCCGCGGGGTTTATTTTCTTCAAATATTCAAGTGCGGCCAACATCGCTCGAGCCAATGACGTTGATCCATCGCCAGGCACGCGACCGGTTACCCGATTGTCAATGTAGGGTATACCCGCCAACTTTATATTTCTCTATAATTTCCTGTTCTCTGAAATGGCAAAACAATTTGATAAAAGTTGACACCGAATTACTAGTTGCTTTATGATTGTTATCGTAAAAACCTATAGTTTAGTGCTCAGGAGGCTCAATACAAGCAGGCTGCTGTAGGTGTCGACTAAAAATTTTTTATCAGATCTTGAGCCGCATCTTCGTATACGGAGCATGAATCCCACCATTCCTCGCTTTATACTACATCTTCATACCCATTTAATCAGTCAATGACGCTTCTTAAACTACAAGTAGTAGGCGACTGATTCGATATTTGATGAATCGACTATTTACTGCTGAAAAACCCGACAAAACACAATTTATTGTGGCTCGTCATTTGTATATGGGCTTGGCAATGTCTTCTAATGTTTGTTGTTTTTATTCCTAATCCCGCTTAGAACCCAACCCAACCTTTCATCTCTCTGCGAGGTATTTGCCGCACTAACAATTGGTTATCGATAACTGATAGATCGGTTTTATCAGTCTAGTTGCTTAATACTCTTTATTGTTTCGTTTGTTTATAGTTGTAGGATCTTGACAAAAAAACTTAAACTATTATTTCGGTCAGATTATCTTGCTCAATTTTTATCCGTGCCAAATTTTTTTTTATCAAACATTCATTATTTATTTACCAATTATTCTTTAGCTGTGTATAAAGGAACACAGTAGAATCGAAAAATTTTAAAATATTTTGAAGAAAGTCGGGCTTGGCAATCACAGTTGCGAATATAGCACAATGCGCAATATTGCAATACTGCCTTTGTGTATGTACATCTATCCGGCACACATTAAAAGATCATCGTTACTCTACTTTTGCCAATTGTAACTGACATTGTGCACAGCGCATTATCAATTAGAATAGATTATTTTTCTGCGATGTCGACAATTTCATCACCCGAAGACAGAATCTCATCAATATTTGAGATACGACACACAGGAGAGCATGATAGATTGTCGAGGCCCGGCACATAATCCAGTCGTTATCTGATGAAGCCGATAAAAAGCAACTCACAAGCACTGGCACCCGCAAGGGGAGTCGGTAACAGCAGTTATACTGACGCGCCACAGCGGAAGCCACATATACAATCCCCCTTATCAGTGTAAGCAATGTACCAAAAAGGCAGATCAGATAAAGAACCATCCGCGAATAGCAGTCGAGCACGCCACTTCACACTAGCATTCATAACCGCAAAGGTGCGCCTCTCAGTAAATTGACCGGCATCCAAAAGGTGTAACTTCTGTAAAACCGACGACGCAATGTTTGTTGCGATTCTGTTGTAGTTAGAACTCGGATGACTGGAATCATAAAAGATCAAAAGATGAAAATCAATAAATAGAAAATAAATCGCACTGCCAGCGGGATTTGAATGAAGATTCGCTGTCGTTCATTATTCTGCTTGCCAAATCTGTGTTGCTTAGTCCCTACTCTGCTAACTTTGTGTACGCACAAACACTATGAATGCAACATTCCACAATCAAATCTATCGGATTCAACACAATCTTTTGGCGTCTGTGTTTCATTTGCTTTTCAATTCATCGCAAAGGTTGCCACCCGGATTGATTGCGGGCTTTCTTTCCTCTTTGAGCATCAAATTTAATTTTCAAATCAAACAATCACAACAAAGACCAAGATTCAAGGCGATACGTCAACAAATGCCACTTCATCTCTTCTCTGACACTCAAACAAGACCAGCAAGCTCCTTTAAAAAAAACCAACCTTTAATAAGAAATGTATCAAACAGCAGATTTTGGTGGTATAAAAGATAGTATAAAAGTAGTTGTTAAAGTATTGTATGCAGTATCGATGCTGAATTGGTCACGTTGACAGGAGGTCGCTGCTTATTAGGCCATGGATGAGTGGAGCGTCCATTGCTCCAAAATAAAATACAAAAGCCACTGAGTACCTTCTATAATCAACCTAAAGTGAATGGCAACGAGTGATATTGAAGGTTGATACAGGTGATCAAAATTTGATGCCAGTTAGTGTAGAGAGGAGTTTAAAGGGTAGAAACAACTATCCCGGGAGGTCGACGATAGTTGTAATCCTAGCATCTAATCTGATTCTATGTAAGCACCCCGCGTTCTAGAGCAGTGCCCCTGCATAACTATAGGTATACTGCTTGTTTATGCCATTACTGAGAAATAAACGTGTGTGAATGGACGAGACTGGTTGGCTGGTGAACGCGTCTGCGAATCAAAGGCCAGCAAAGGCCGGAGTCTGGCCACTCTTGTTTACAAATTTCACCTGGCTTATCTACACCTCTATCGCGTCGAAACTACTCAGCTCTGTTTACTGTCTACAATATGAAATTCGGTGGCTGATATTTCATAAGCAAGATCAATTAATGCTTTTGAAGCTCGACCATTGCAAGCTCTGTCTGCGACATTTATAATACGTCAGATAAGCCGGCCTCATCGCGTTCTCGATTTGCTTCATAATCTGCTATCAACACCAGTATTAGCTTCAGCAGCATGTGCACTTGATCGCATAAGCAGCATACAGGTAACGGCACTCCGCCTCGCGTTCGGCTTTGAGTATCGACGCGTGCGATCTACCTTCAAGCTGTCACTCAAGTTCTCGTGACTTTGTATTACATTTAATTTGGAGATACCCCTAAGTTTCAAAGAGTCGATTTGCGTGCTGTCGTGCTCATGTTTCCGACAAGATCACGAGCTTGAAGGTAGGACGCGGCTTCAATATCCAGACTCAGGAGCGTGCGGCTGTGGCGGAGCATCGATCTTGCACTGCGCCTCCATCCCAACTGAGCTATCTCCACGGACATACGATCCGCACTGCGACTTTCAGAGTGTGAAAGTTTTTGACTGTCGGTCAGACGACGTGTCAAGCTTGCCATTTTCTGCATAAGTGCCGATACAAGCAATTGGATCCTCATTGACGTCTTGAGGCAAACGTCATCTGTCCAATTTTGTACTTTCACATGCAAAAGATTAAAAATTATGGCATGGTTACGGTCTACAATCGCGATAGCGTACAATTTATAATCTGATTATACTCTGTGGCTGGTGGATCCACTTTATTTCTCGTCTTGCTTATCCATCAATTTCTTGTATCACGCGATGAATTTCGTACGATGACGATCAAAAGCTTACGTATATCTCTCTGTTGCACATTTCTGAACCTTTTGACATCCTGTGAGATGAACACTCTGTGTTGTTGGGGAATAAGTTGTTGGGGGTTTTCGTAATAGCTGTTGATTTGTTTAATTTTCCATTGTCGTTGAATTCGACAAATTTTTATAGTGATTTATCAATTTGATATAGAAAAGATTTGTGCCATTGTCGCTTCTTATTCTAGTATTATATAAATACTGATGCTAAACCACCTAATAAAAAATCTTTTGAACCAAGACCGAGCTCACTAGATAGCTATCACTAAATATCTAAGTAAGAAAATTACAAACCAGCAGAAAATAAATTCTAGATTGAGCTTCAAAGCGTCCGTCTGACATATCCAACAACCAAAGTATTGTCGTATAACGCACGCTCATTTTTCAAATATTCAATCGCGTCTTACTCTGATTATTAAATATTCCAATTTCACTTACTGGCGACAACAGTTTTTTTCAACAACGGGATAAGTTTTTTTTCGTTTTGGAGATTTGAACTGTTTAAAATTGGCGAATCTCTATATCAATATTCCAAGGAAAAAGAAAATAAAAAAAATAGTCTACTGATAGTTCAGCGCACAAGCTGTGAAAATGAATTTTGCAAAACCTGGACTAGAAAACAACACAAATGACTTTCAAATAAAATACCAACTCCATTCTCTTCATTACTCTTTATTAATAAAAATAAGAAGTAAAAAAAAAAAGACAAGATATATAACAATAAATAAATATGAAAACAAATGTTAAGCTATAATTTCAAAATTAGACTCTCTTCGGTACCACGGCCACCAAAATCTCCAATAATGCGATATCCAACCAAAACAACTGACAAACATATAAATCCAACAAGATGATATCAAAAACACCTCAAGCAACAACATGATGCGATACACTCTTCTCCTGAATTCGTCCAATTTCATCCGTAATAATCGAAACCCAAATTTCCTTCTCCATCCTCGATCTCGCCATAAATATCAACGCTGTACCAGATACTCCCAACTTATTAATACTATAAAACCTATCACCAGCTTCCGATGCCACTCCCGCGTTTGCTTTTGATTTTTTGCGAAATTGCTTTTTGAATGCAGCATCCACGTCCTTGGTGGCTAGTTCGGCGGAAGAATTCGCGCGCCATAGAACAAAGCATCGAGAAAACTCATCGTCAGAGGCAGTTGTTCCGTCAGAGTATATTCTAGGTAACGAAAACATTCCTGGGGCGGCGCTGGCATTGAAAGAATTACTATGAGCCATTAAATCTGCTTCAGTCAGAATACCAGAGTACGCATAGCAATCTTTTAGAGAAATCACGTCGCGCTTCTTGTGATAGATTTTAGGAACTTCAAGACCTGAGGCCAAGCGTGATTGTTCTTCATAAATCAGAAGGTGCCCATGACAGATCACTATATAGCTGAGTTTGAATGTCGATTGCATGCGTACTTTAAAGAAAAGCGGACCTTTCATCTGTTTGACATTAAAGCGTTAGTCTCGTCACTCATATCCTCTGATAGAATTAAAAAAAAAAAAAAAAAAAAAAACTCACAGTAATACTCCGACAAAATCCCAATGGACAAACATTGTATATCTGCGGATCAGCTACACCCCGCAAAGCCTCCCACTTCGAAGCCGCCTCTCCAATCTGCGACTCCATCTCCTCATCAATATGCAATTGCGCAAGGTTATCCGCTTTCAAAACCGTCAAAGCTTTAGCATCAGCTTCTATTCTCGCCTGCCAATATATTCTCAATTCATCGAGTCTGGATATCCATTCATCACGTGTTATTTTGTTGAATGCTTGCAGACGAACGATTAAACCCGAGCGTAGGACTAGCTCAAAGACTCGGTCGTCGTCAAATTCGGAAGTTATTCCATCTTCAAAATTTGAATTGTCGTTACGACCGGAGTCATTGAAATCAGCTCCAGATCCAACGCCAATATCCGAATCAATATTAGTGTCTATAATGTGTCAGTTCAAAAGGTCTCGGCACTGTTTTAAGTTCTCTTACCTCTTTGGACTTTTCGGACTTCAACTACATCACACAGATCAATGAACCCAGATGACGTGAGCATTTGATACAGTCTGCGATAGACCTCCGAAAGCGCAATCTCATCCAATTCCTTCAACTTATGAGAATCTCTCACTCTTGAGCCATCCAACCACTCAATTTTTCCATTTCTCATTGGATATGGAGTAAATTCGTGAATAAACGTTCGCGTTCCAGACCTCTCCGTCAACGAAAATGGCTTTTCAAACGCAGGAGGCGTTGCATGATGTGGTTTGCCAAACAACAAAAGATTGTCATGACACATGAAGTAAAATTGCTTATAGAATAATCGACCTAGCCGAGTAGTATTTCCCGAGTGCTGCGTGAGACGAATCAAAAACCCTTCAATCGGCGGAGGTTCAGCTATAGACTGGGCGCGAGCAGTAGGTATCGGAGCGAAAGTCGGATAATGAACTTTTGGTCTTAATTCAAGTTCATGCGTTTTTCTGAGCGCCCAAGCAGCATATATATGTTGCTCATTTAGATCATGTAGCCACTGAATTCGGTCATATCTACGCCATGCAAGACCTAGTCGTTCCTGCTCTCGCCAGAACTGCACTGTTTCTCTGTATGCGGGGACTTTATCCAAAATTTCTAAAGCAGTCTGGATTGTATATTCCATTATATCCAAAATTGTCCGCTTGGGAGGAGTATCGAGCACATGATCCGCACCAGCATTCTCACGCTCTTGAGCCTCCATCAACGTCTGTAAATTATGCTCTTTAATCTCATTCCACGGAATGCCAATTTTCAAAGACGCCTCTAAATCTGGAACTTGAAGAATAATATCTCTGGCTACTTTCGCGCCAAACACACTCCGAAAAAATCCATACCAGGCAATACTAGTATTTGGAGCGCGGAATCTCATAATGTATATTGTTGTCCGATCTTTTCTGCCCTTGGAACCTGATTCTGATCTCCATAAAGCAAGCGACTTGTCAAGCGATGAGAAAAGGTTAACGTTTACAAAAGTACGATCCAGTGGAACCGTATGAACCAACGACGACGGCTGAATTTCTGTCGATAAAGCGGGAACAATCTATCTGCTCATTAGCATATTATAGTAATTGCAAAATTCGATAAAAGCAACACATACCAAGGATCTGTAGAGCTCTAAGCAGAATGGAACATCAGTATCACCAGTATACCGAGCAACGGCAAGATACTCCCTCGCACGCTCAATAACGCCCAAAATAGTCGTATCAGCTTCATTGAAATCAGAAGGCAATGATCGGACATTGGCAGATTTGATGCTAACAAGTACCCGGTCTACTTTCACAATCTGCCCCTTTTTCAGTCGGTAAGCAGGTTCACTATCGCTATCACCTCCTGCGAGTTCAGGACCGATTGCACCAAGAACACTAGCTCCGTCGACTACGACGTCATACACTTCCCCATCATGCGGTATTAATCTACCAGGTATAAGATTAAAATCCATCTGCCTAATTGAATCATTATCCGAACCATCATGGCTTCCATGCTCCTCATCATCGTGATCGGCTTCTAAAAGTCTTCGATCGGACGCAAACGAGTCTCGTCGACTACTATAGCTTCTAGATCTTTTTGAATCACTGCGCAATCGTCTAATCTCGGAATCTCTTTGTAGGATAGTGGACAAGCTCGACTTTGCTGCGTTTTTTGTAACATTAAGAAACACTGGCTGCGGCGGTTGCATCTCCTCAGATGAAATAGTAGATAGACTATCTCCCGTCGCAACAGGCATAACAGCAGATGCAATCCGCGTAGATGCAGTGGACCGATCGACAACCGACACAGCCTCACGTCCAGGCCTAATTGTTGACGCTTCACTTCCTTGAGAGGCTGATCTCCTATGCTGTGTGTAGACATCTGAATCCGAGGACTGAGAAGGCGTTTCCGATGAAGAGCGCCGACGAGATCGCGATCTATCGGTGGTTGTAGAGGCAGATATCGAGGTACCTCTAGCCGTTAAAAATGACTGCGTGGAAGTATAGCTCGACGGGGCGAAATCACCAAAAGAAGCGGGATTACCTGAACTACCGTATCTCTTAGCAGATCGACCGCGGGATAAAGAACGTGGCATCTCAAAGCTCGGATTTTCCGAGTAACGAGTAAACGGGCTTGAGCTTATCTTTACCGGATCTGTCGCTACTAAAGTAGGTGATTGCATAGGCGATGATTTGGTTGAGGATGCTTGCGACCGCACATCATGATAACGAGAAGAAGATCTAGATGGGACCGCGCCGAAGGCCAAGGATGGGGAATGCGCAGCGTCTACTGCGTCGATCGAAAAAAATTTACGTGAGCCAGCTCGAGAAGAACTACCGGCAGGAGATCCATTGCTGTCAAGTAGCGGTCGTCGTGAGGGTGATCCCTCATTGTTGACTGATCTGTCCATTTTCAAAGCGCCAACCGAGCCACGAAGCGACGACGATATAAGTCCACTACTGCTACTATTTCCATAACCCCTCTGTTCGTTCACAACGGAGGCTGGAATCTTTATCGAGGTTGCTCTTGAAATTGGCGGTCGTGGAGGAGGAAGATCTGGAAAGACTGACGACCAAGCCTGCTTGAACTCGACATCACTAGAACGAGATATCCGAGCCAGCCATAATTTCTGATGACGACGCAGCCAATCCGCAGGAATGGGACCAATCAATACGACTCGTGAAGTTGTATGCAGATGAGATGCGTTCGCATGAGATAACCGAGTTGACGTAAAAGGATAAGCAACTTCCGAGGGGGGAGTAGCCAGATTATCCGTTGTTGAGTCTGCTCCTGCTACTCCCGCTTGCGATATGGCCAAATCTGTCATAAACACACTATATAACTTGCAGTTGGTTCGGATATGTAGCTTAGTGTCACAGTTTTAGCTGTGTCTGTCGAAAGATCGTGTGCTCGCGAACCGAGTATGGGTGATCGCACGATAGATGGGTCTCACTTTGAGCAGGGTAAATAACCGCTGACTGACGTCACTTACGCTGGTTTCAGTAATCTATGAATCTTTAGATTCCGCTTATTGAACCTTTGTCCAACTCAGAAAAGATTAGGCAGATTATCCTCTCACTTGTCTTCATCTTCAAATGAATAATTCTGGCGACTGATACTGGGTGCACTGGATTACTGTACCACTGAAAGCTGATACATATGTTTATCTATAGCGATTATCAACGGTTTAAAGTTTAAAGAGCGATCAGAGACAACGAACTACCCAGTCGTCCTGGGCTTCGACTTTGCCTTCTCCAGCGCAGCTACTGACGTTCGAATATGCCTTACCCCAGAAATTTAGATGATACTGTTGTTGTCAAAGATATTACACCAGAGCTTACTACTCTGTCATGTCCTTTCGGTCGGGTTGTTGTCGAAATAGGTGCGCGAGCGGCCGTTATCAAAGCGAAGTTCACTGATGGACCTGGCATAATCCTTGTCTCTCCTATTCCCATTTGCGACAAGTCGGTCAATGCCCTGCAAAATCTTTCGGTCAAATATCTGATTGCACCAAATATGGTTCATTATATGGCTCTAAGAGAATGGAAGGAAAAGTATCCTGCAGCAAAGATTGTTGGCTGCAAGAGTCTCAGTTCAGTAAAATTAAAAGCATTGGGAATAGCCTGCGACATAGAAATTTCTGATTTTGACAAAATTCTGACTGCAAAGGAATTAAACATGACTGATATAGCAGACGAAGAAGAGCTAAAGTTAATAGTTATTGGTGGGCACCAAAATCGAGAGCTAGTCACTTTCCACGGCAAATCAAAGACTATTGTAGTTGGCGATTTAATTTTCAATTTACCGCCTACAGAGCAGTATAGCCTGTCGAAATTGGGATTCTTAGATCGCGCTCTCTACGCAACTGGCGTCGGCTCATATTTACAATCAAAAATTCCAAATATGTTGTTCAAGAATGGAGAGTAAGATTTTTTTTTAATTGATAATTCTTCATACCCGATTGTTTGACTATTATTAACTGCTGTCTTTAGGAATGGAGACTTGGCATTGAATGAACTATTAAACCTGGATTTCGAGAACATTGTCATGTGTCATGGCGACACCATCGTACGCGATGCTAAATCGTTCTACACTGGCTTCTTTAAGGCAGTTTTATGAGCTGACCGTTACTGCCTGTTACTGCCCGTTATACTCAAGCGCCGCGTACGACTTATTTGGGTTTAATTATGGACTGATAAGTATCAAAGATCAAGCTGTCAACATCGGCTAGAATTGATTACTGTAGTTTACAAAGGCCAACAGAGAAAGAGAAGGGATCGTAAGCAACGTCTAAATTAATCTGGACAATCATTTAATATCTTTGCGACATAAATAACACTCCAAAAAATTCATCAGGAAATTTATATTTACCGATTCTAACAACTCAAATTTTTCAGCGTAATGGACAATAAGCTCTTGGACATATTAGACAATAGAGCTCTTTCCGTCATGTCAGTGGGCTATATCGCGGATCACAAGGAGTTATGACTATTTTGGTTACCGATTTGATTGTCAATTTACCACCTATAGAACAATGTAGCTTGCCAAAGCTAAGATTATTAGACCGCGTCTTGTACGCAACTGCCACAGTTTCATTGCCACAGTCGAGATTCCCAAAATGTCTTCCTGAACAAAGAGTAGCCTTCTTCATAAATCATGGGACTAAACCTGTCAGTTATTGCACTGATAGTTCCGGGCTAGAAAATTGTCGTAACAGCAGCGTTGAAATTAGATGTTGAAACGTTGTCATACGCCGTGGTGAAACTGTTAGTAACGATATATCGTTCTACTCAGGCTACTGCACGTAATTTGTAGAGTATGCATTGTACCCAAATAGTCTTTTTAGGGGTTACTTGTAGATTAAAAGATGCTGAGAATCTATCTAGTTGATCTCAGTAGATCTCGCGAGAGTCGAGTAGTAAAGTTTTTGGTACCATTTTTTTAATACATTATATAAAAGTAGTATATACGCATTTATATAGTAGAGATTTTGCTATTATTTTGCTATTATTTTCGTAATCCTACTCTTCCAAACGTAGATTGCTGTGCTGTGTTTAGAGCAAACTGCGATTCCGCGACGGCTTCTGCGTGATTAATTTCCAGATGCGGAAATTAGACGCAAGCCCCAAACTACGTGTTTATTTACAATAATGGTCACTGCCCTCCAATTGAGGCCAGCTAATAGACAGCCAAAACCCACAGACTTGAAATTCCTTGATTCAAGAAGCAGTTTGTTGTGCGAGCATGCTAATATCTGTATCTTGGCTGCAGAAAAAAAATGATGAGAGCTATTCTCGCTTGCAATATCATATCTGTCTTCTGTGCAACCGCTGTAGTAGTGTTACATTGAGACTTCTCAGCTCATAACTGAAGCTGACTTTTTGATTTATGTCTTTTATTAATTGAAAGTATAATAAAACGATCAAGCAGCCAAAGTCCAAGCCGCGCGCTACTCCTTCCCAGGCTGTTATCTGTCGCTTGATATTATTGATGCACCTGACGCATGACATCATTCAGTCCAGTCTCATTCATACAAACTTCTTGTTTACTTATTTCCTTAGTCTTTCAAAGTAAACAAGGCCTATATGCATTAATCAGCTGTGTCATGGGGCTCAGGCGGGTATCCATCGCTATATATATTGCGATGCTCACTCATCGTCTTATCTCTAAGCTCTGAATTTCTGCCGCATTGCAATTTAGTCTGTTTGTCTATCTCTAGTGTCAAGCACCAGCAAATAATTTTTGTTTGAAAACAATACCAGTTGCTTATCTATAACCTCAGCCAGAAGTCGATTCCGTGTATGGACTCATTTGGCGCAAAACTCGGTCTAGCAATAGCCATCTGCCTAATAGCAGCAGTCGTTGTCATAGGACTCGTGAGATACTACAACCTAAGGAATGCTGAGGCAGCTAAAGCTACAAAAGAAGCAGAAGAAGAAGTGAACAAGAAGAAGAAGGCAGAAAAGTTAGATCTTGAGAGGGGGAATATCGGATTTTTGAATTTTTTCAACCAAACAGTGAATCAGAACCCTGCATAATCAGTAACGATAAGGACTGAGGTGATAAAAGCTCTTCACGCGATAACGATGCACAGAATACAACTACACAGACTAAAAACATCACTGCCGCAAGTATCAATGACAGATATCACGGTTCTGGATCAGTGAGAGAGCTACAGAAACCCAACTATGGACACGAATTTGACGGCATTTCAAAGCAAGATACATGAATATCTTTATAGAGATTGTAATTTACTTGAGATTAAAACAGTATGATCAATCCCAAAGTCTGAATAACCCAAAGAGCTACAACTTAAAAAAAAAAACAAATAATAAGCAAATAAATCGTCGAATTGCGCCCATGAAAATAAAAAGTACACTCCAAAAACTTCAAAATATTACCAAAAGAAAAAGAAAAGCGGACCACAACTTTTTCTATAACTCGCCTTTCCCTTATTTGACAAATATTATTCCGCCATTATTCATTATACAACATTTTTTTCCTCCTCCACTTGTTCGAGGCTATTTACTATATCGTGGCACCACTAATAACTTCAGTGCTTCCGTGATGTCCCCAGGGAATTCGCTCTCTATAGTGTTGCATAACATATACAAACGACAAGAGCACAGGCACCTCCAACAGCGGGCCAACCGTTGCTGCTAGAGCCTGGCGAGAGGTGATACCGTAGTAAGAAACTATGACGGCAATAGCTAGCTCGAAATTATTGCTAGCAGCGGTAAATGCCTGAGCAGAGCAAATCTTATAAGTATAGCCCATACGGTAGCATAGATACAAAGTGCCAAAGAATAAGATCACAAAGTACGTGAACATTGGGACCATGACCCGCAAAACTGACGTCAGCTGTGTTACCACTTCCCGACCCTGAGAGGCAAACATGACCAAAATGGTGAAAAGAAGACCAAGAAGAGAAAACGGCTCAAGGAAAGACATGAATTTCTCATCATAGGATTGGACACTGATGAGGCGTCCTCGCATTGAAAATCGAGTGATGACGGCAATAAGTAGCGGCAATCCCAAAAATATAGCTACTGACTTAGCGACCACACTATAAGGAATATCAAGATGGTCTGCGTTCTTTCCCACGACGTTGATATAAAACATGGCAGTAGGAGCAAACAACACCATTTGCAAAAGCGAGTTCACCGCAGTCAGTATCGCGCCGTAGTCAGTGTCACCTTCAGAAAGCTCGATCCAGATCATAACCATTGCAATACATCTGGCGACGCCAACCATGATTAATCCTTCCCTGAGTTCGGGTTCATCAGGAAGAAATACCCAAGATAGACCAACCATAACCATAGGAGCAATGATCCAGTTGATGAATAGACTAATTGCAACTTGAGCCCATAATGCCTTGATAGTAAGAAGTCTGTGTAGAGACTCAAACTGGACTTTGCACATGATAGGATACATCATAATTAAAAGTCCGATAGCAATAGGAATAGAGACACCAGCGAATCCGCCACGCTCTAATTTTTCTCCCAGGTCGGGAAAGAAGTATCCAATAGGAATTCCAATGCCCATTGATAAGACAATCCATAACGGCAAATACCTGTCAAGTATGCTGAGTTGTTCAATCGGCGCATTTTTCGTTTCGGTTCTTATTAATTCAGAACCAGTGGACGCAACGGTAGTGGTAGTTGTTGAACGGACAAGAAGAGGCGAGGATTCTTCATCTGAACTGTCGCGAGCCGAGACTACGGTGTAGTTTGTATCGCCGCGCTCAAGATCAAGATGGTCTGCGGGAACTGCACCCAAGGGGTCATGAGAATGTGAAGTTTCTGAACGCGATGGACTAGCCATTTGTGCTCTCGGTCGAATTATTCGGATATGCAAATGTTATCAATAACCTTCGAAACAAAATTAAAATATATAATCTCAATGAATGTGAATTGCGTAAGAATTAAATAAAGCAAATTCTATAGAACGCTCACTATGCGTAAATACCGGGCTCAGAAGTGATATAGGGGAGAATAGTAGTATCTAGGAGATAGTAAAAATAAAAGGCACAGAGTCGCCGACCGGGAAAGTCTCAGCACCAGCTGGCTAACGGCACAACCATTGCGTGCTAGTCTCGCTTACGTATCCCTCCGGCCCGGACACTACGCAGAGCGGGTACGCGGCCACCGCAAGCCATGGTCCACGTGCCCTGTTAACTTTCATTTTGTTTTCTCAGGTCTTGCATACTTGACAGAATCGTCTCTAGGCTGAGGTCTCACTCCATTGTTTCTTGTTGTTAACCGCGGACAATATATTTTATCGACCTTTAGGTAGTTTTAGAAATACTGTAGGTGTTCTACCGCTGTGATTATAGCGGATCTTGTTTTAATTTTGCCACAATGAAAGCATGCATGTTAGTTGATTGGTTTAGCAATCCTGATCCTGTGTGGCTTCACACGAGGTCAGGAGTATGGCCCTACCAATGCAGACCTAGTTTTCAGTAATAGGCATGGCAATGCAACCAACTTTGCTCTTTCTCAATTCATACTGTGCGTTGAGAATACCAGAGTTAGGTACAACTATACTATATCTAATAATGGTTACGTGGTTATATCACCGTACGACAACAGAGAAATGAACGTAGATATCAGTGGCACTGGTTATGCTGCAAGGAGATGTGTGGATCGAGCCATTAGAAGAGCACATGTTTCGATGGAGTCAGATCTCAGGGATGTCAAGGAAGCGCAATCAGGCATTAGGGAACTGACCAGAGGCGAATTATGGAGCATACTTCAACATGACTTATCGATACCAAGAGATGTCTGGTAAGGGATTATGTCGGTGTGAGTCACAATTCTAACTATACTGGCGCTTTGGTTAAAAGATATGGATATTTTGATTATTACCCCGACGAGGATAGAGGCTGCGGAAGCTTAGACTTGAGGACCACTAGAACATCAGAATGTGCGAATAACTGGACGCGTACAGATCGTTCATAGTGGGAAACACTAGCAAGTATGTTGCGTTATCAGTGAGGTCATACGATCATCATTCATGCTCTGGCACCCACCATTACGGCGCATACTCACCAAATGAGCTGAGCGCTTGTTTGAGCACCACGGTGTATTCGTGGTGGGGTGAGTTTATAATCGATCATGACAAGTGTAATGAAGAGTCATATTATAATGAGTGGACAAAATACTACCTCGCTCCAAAGAAGGTAACGCCGTCGGGCGCTGGCATTCTGAGCTTGCACTTTCTCAGCTTGGGATCTCATTGCGCCGGTGCGGCTCACGATAAGGACCACTATCTTAGATAGCATGAATCTACAGTCAGCGTTGTTAAAAGCTGAAGGTATTGAAAGCACTGCACTACAATTTAGAAAGACGTATTTAAAGAGGAGGCTAAGAATAAATAAAGATTGCCGGTAAAGGGGTCTTCTGTCAGGCTGCATGATGCATGTGGCGCCTGAGTCTTCAGACAGCTGCTACCTACTATCAGAAGCAGCAAATGACATAACTACGTCATGCTCGGCGCCAGCCATTGGAGATTGTGTAGAGTGTGCAGTGTCACCCCGTGCTGTATTGAAAAATACACAAATTACTTAGTTACAGCGAAATCCACATTCACCGCGCCCTAATGCGATAGGCAAATCAATCAGAAAACGTCTAAGGATGGCAAAAAACCACTCTCGTATTTACGAATTGAGCAGAGCCATACTAGTTTTTATATATTGCTGCAGATGTAACTCCAGACACAAATTGAAAAGTACTCACATATACACAAGAGACCAAATAGTAGAGTAATAAAATCGTAAAATGAATAGCTCGCGAAACAAATGGAAAAGAAAACCCGCGAATTCACACCGAACAATCCCAAAACTAACGTAACGCTATTCATATAGCTCAAGCACAAAACAACACATTGCACACCATATCCATCCTCTACAACTTTATAAACGCAGTGACTCTCATTTTTGCCGTGAAGCGCAGGCATCATTCGTTACGGACTCGGGAGAAGATGCTGAGGATGCTGACGACGCACAACAAGAACCTGACGACTCGCTTGACAAATTCGCACCGCACTGCTTTGTTGACGCAGGAGAAGGGTAAAAATCTTGGGGGATAGGCACAGAGTCAATGTCAACAGACTGGAAGTATGCCGTAAAATCAACTGGGAGAATGCCTATTTGATCAGTCGTCTGCGGTTGCACCACAGGCATATTCATTATTGGAGCTGTACCTGCTAATTGTTCATTATGTTGTAAGTTTACAGCAAACTGATATTCACCTGTGAGTGGCACAGAGGCCGGATTTGCTTGCGGTATGGGGACTGTGACAAGTTGAGGAGCTTTAGGAGCAAGCGAGCCCATTGAAACTGAAATCTGTCTAGCGGCCGGAATAACAGTGGGCAGAGCATGTGTCGGTGGAGCGACAAAAACAGAGCTATTTCCTTGGGCCCTCTGGCTTCCTTCTTTAGCTTTCGCTGGTGCTGTTCCACAAGTACGACACGGGTGCTGAGCTTTCAAGATTGCCTCTTCCTGGTGTCGCTGAGACCTCCATGATTGAAAATCCGTACCGCTGTTATTCTGCAAGTATTCTTCAACAGTCCATTCATCTACGCCCATATTTGCAAGTAACTCTCGTAGCTTTTTGTTTTCTTCTACAACACGTCGAGCAACTCTCTGTATTTGCACATTGAGCTGCAGACCTTCTTCCTGACATCCTTTTATCTTCGACTCCAAGTCTGTCACATACTCCCGTTTGCGAGCACGAGACCTGCGTTGATTCTCTCTTATTCTTGCTAGATGCTCACTGGAACTCTCCTTCGTCTGCAATATTATCAAGTTAACATTAGTATGGTTCAGACAAGAGAGAATATCGGATGTTCGGACCTGAGTAGTATGCCCTTCCGCTAGGCCGCTCTTGCTTTCGCTAGCAGCCTGAGCTGCCATAGAAGAGCCTGACATTATACTGTGGAAACTAAGGATATATGTGGTCTTGGTCTAGGCGAATGCAAAGACGGCAGAAGTGGTGGTAGATTAAGTAATGAATGTTCGGCAGAGATTACAATCTGAGCGTTAGCTGCGCATTGCGGCAGCGGGTGACTGCCAGGGTTGAAACCAAACCCTTACTGTTATCAGCAACTGCCAAATATTTTAGCTATAGCCTGCTATATCGTAGAATACAGTTCTTGTCTTATAAGCAAAGACTCTATAAGTTTACTCGACAACCAACGACTAGAGCCATGAGTTGATACGTTTCTATAAGAAAAAACGCAAGCACTTAACGAAAGGATTTTTGTACAATTACAAATAGATTGCCAGTCATTACTCAATATATAACTCTCTCTCTAAAATCTCTTGATCTACGAGTCAAGAATACCGGGAGATTTGGTTGCCAAGTTGCCAATTGTAGCCCCATCGACGCGCATCATTTGCCATTCTTCCAGGGGCGCAGCACCAATTCTTTTGTAAAATTCAATGGATGGAGTATTCCATTTCAAAACCTAAAAAGTTGAGATTAGCTTACTGGTCATAGATCTGTAGAAAGAAACTGTTACCCACACTCCATTCCAGTCTTCCGCCGTCTACTGCCACGAGCTCCTCGGCAAGAGCATACAGCAGCGACGAACCGAAAGACTTGCCTCGGTACTTTGGCTGTACGTAGAGATCTTCAAGGTAGATACCTGGCTTGCCGTTCCAGGTGGAGTAATTATAAAAGAACAGGGCAAACCCAGCCGGGATACCTTCTTCAGTTTGAGCAATCAGGACTTTAGCATATGGCTGCGAACCAAAAATTGTTTTTTCAAGCATCTCCTCTGTACATAAAACTTTATCGGGCTCGTGCTCATATTCAGCAAGTTCGCGTATGAAGCCCTGTCGGAGACTGTCAGTGGGATAGTTGTATACAGCAGTAAATGAGCAACTTAGAGATACAGTACCAAGATGGCAGGCACGTCTTTGACAGTAGCACGCCTAACTGGGCTCTTTTTAGGAGTTTCAGACATACCGACAAAAGCTTTTTTTTAGTGTGTATAAACGATTGCTTGCTATGAACGGATCCTGTGGGCACGAGTGGGAACTTGATCTGGGATCTGCCAACAAGGTTTCCGAATAAGGGTTTCGGCGAGTTGACCAAAATCATCAGTACTGAAGACAGGCCACTTAAACTGATGAAAAGCAGTTTAACGAGAACGGTCTTGAAATGGGACTGGTATCACTATATTTTCATTATTTATTAATGACTAGTGAAATTGCGATTACTAGACGTCCACTTGTTCACGGGGGTTGCATTTGAGCTCAATGTTGAATTGGAGATGTCTCCAATGAGTACCACTGATTTATCCGTGCTCCGCTACATTTCAATTAACTGTCTCTCTTACTTGTGTCTCTGTACATTTTTTTACTATAATAAATTTGATTTACAGTAACAATCTGCATCTCTTACTCCGACGGCATCAAATATACAAGTAACCCTAAACCGTAGAGTGCCGATATCGGCGCAAAGATTTACTCATTCTTCGACGCCGCGCCGCCCAGCAAAAACCTTTCGACCCGTCCGTTGACTCCGCTTTTTTTTTTCTCATCCACTCCACTTCTTCTCCTCCAATCCCGTTTGCTCCTTTTTGTTGCATTTCCTATTACTCTACTGATGCTCCGAAATTTTACGCCTGCCGCCCGGGCAGCAGCCACCCGGGCATCTCGTCGCGCTGCTCCTGCTGCTATCCGATCGAAGTCGACTCTCTCCGCCACCTTAAACCCGAGTACTCCTCGGAGGGCTCATTCCGCGGCTACCGCGTACGTTCTCGTTTATGTTCATAGAATATGTACATCTGTGTTCTTACAATGTTTTTAGCACGAAGACTGGTTCTTCTTCTGCCTCGACTGAGCCTGCCGCGCAGCATCGCGAGATCGCTCCCCTCCGCAAAACTCCGTCCCACCTTGACGACTCGTAAGTCCCATCCTCTGTTTGCATTGTCGTATCTGTTTTACTCCAGTCACTAACATGTAACAGATTTGTCGGTCTTTCGGGTGGTGATATTTTCCATGAGATGATGCTCAGACACAACGTCGATACTATTTGTACGTTTATATTAGTCATTGTTATGCTTCCATATCTATACTGACTCACTGGTATCTTTGCAGTCGGCTACCCTGGTGGTGCCATTCTCCCCGTCTTCGATGCCATCTACAACTCACCTCACTTCAAATTTGTTCTTCCACGACACGAGCAAGGCGCTGGTCACATGGCCGAGGGTTATGCCCGGGCATCCGGAAAGCCGGGTGTCGTTCTGGTTACATCTGGTCCCGGAGCAACCAATGTCATTACTCCCCTACAGGATGCTCTTTCGGATGGTGTCCCTTTGGTTGTATTTACTGGTCAGGTTGCGACTTCATTGATCGGCACTGATTCATTCCAGGAGGCTGATGTTGTTGGAATCTCTCGCTCTTGCACAAAGTGGAACGTCATGGTTAAAAACGTGGCTGAGCTTCCCCGGCGCATCAACGAGGCCTTTGAGATTGCTATGTCTGGTAGACCGGGACCCGTATTGGTTGATTTACCGAAAGATGTTACTGCTGGAATTCTTAATAAGCCCATCCCCACTCTCAACTCGCTCCCCGCGCAAGGACTATCTGTGTCGGCACTCGCCGCGTCATTCGACGTTACTGACAAAGCGCTCAAGAACACCGCTCGTTTGATCAATATGGCCAAGAATCCGGTTATTTACTGTGGTCAGGGTATCACTGGATCTCCCGACGGCCCTTTTCGTCTCCGTGAACTTGCCGAGAAGGCGTGCATTCCTGTCACTACTACTCTACAGGCTCTTGGTGCATTTGACGAAACCAACGAAAAGTCTCTTCACATGCTTGGTATGCATGGAAGTGCTTATGCGAACTTGGCTATGCAGGAAGCTGATTTGATCCTTGCTCTTGGCGCCCGTTTTGATGATCGCGTCACCGGTGCACTTTCCAAGTTTGCTCCCGAGGCTCGCCGCGCCGAGGCAGAGGGTCGGGGTGGAATTGTTCATTTCGACATCTCGCCCAAGAATATCAACAAGATTGTGAATGTCACTGAGGCCGTTGAAGGCGATGTAACCGAAATGCTCACACAGCTGATGCCGCTTGTCAATCATGTCGAATCACGTCCAGAGTGGTTAAGCAAGATTAATGCCTGGAAACAGCGTTTCCCATTTGACTACGAGAAGGAAACTCCTGGTGGGTTAATTAAGCCTCAGACTGTTATTGCCGAGTTGTCAAAATTGGTTGATCCTGTCAAAGACAAGACTATTATCACTACCGGCGTCGGCCAGCACCAGATGTGGACTGCTCAGCATTTCCGATGGAAATACCCGCGCACCATGATTACTTCTGGTGGGCTGGGTACCATGGGATTCGGTTTACCTGCTGCTATCGGTGCCAAAGTTGCCAAGCCTGATCATATTGTCATTGATATCGATGGTGACGCATCCTTCAATATGACCCTTACCGAGTTATCTGCTGCCGCACAGTTCAACATTGGCGTCAAGGCTATCGTTTTGAATAATGAAGAGCAGGGCATGGTTACCCAATGGCAATCCCTCTTCTACGAAGATAGATACGCGCATACTCATCAGACTAACCCCGACTTTATTAAACTAGCCGATGCAATGGGCGTCAAGGGTATTCGCATTTCGACACAAGAAGAGCTTGTGCCTAAGTTGAAGGAGATGCTTGCTTATGATGGCCCTGTACTTGTCGAAGTCATTGTTGACAAGAAGGTTCCTGTTTTGCCAATGGTGCCTGGCGGCAAGGCACTTCACGAGTTCTTGGTCTACGACGCTGAAAAGGAGAAGCAGCGGAAAATCTTGAGATCTGAGCGTACTGGTGGCAAGCATTAAAGAGAATTTTTTTAAGTGAAAGGTTGTCTAGCCTTCGGTTTTGATTCGATTAATAGTTGTACCAAAAGTTTGCAAATCGCATTTTGCGTGACGATTTGACAAAAAGCTCTGTGCTTGTTTTATTTGATTTGATATTTTGTTGTCTAATTATTCTGCCCTTGTGCGCTTTTGCGCGTTTAAATATGTGTGAATCTTTGGGGATAAGCTTAGTTGCTTAGGAGTTAACGAAAATTTTAGGTTCTGTGTATGACTTTCATTTGTAATTTTTCTAATGCATTTCTATTGACGATTAAATACTTCTATATGGCATTAGACCAGAAAAGAAACACATGTATTTACAGTTCCCACCCTCCGCAATACAAAAACCGTACTCCAAAAAAAATTAACAATATACATATTTCACCCTGAAGCGGTGAACGGAGTTAGTCCTATACGTCCTTCCTCTTCTACATCAAATGCTTCTCGTGAATGTGTAGGTTCAGCAGTCGTGGACGGCCTACGACCGCTTACCCCATTGCTGCTAGAATCTTTGCTTTCAGCAGCGCGTTTTGATATTCTTCTCCAAGCCTGTTCATTCTCTGTTCTGTAGATCACATATGTCTGAAAATATAATATTGAACAAATGAAGATCGTATGCAGAGAGAAGAGTAGGCGTCCCGGGGTAGGACTAGCAGCTTTATCTATCCCACGCAGTGAAGCCCATCTTAATAGCACGACAAAAACATTTGTGCACGAAGAAAGCATGAGAAGATGAGTATATTTCTTGCCCCATGCCACGGTAGCGCCTTCTTCCCAATTGACCCATAACTGAGGCCATATACAAACAATAGATAAAAAATTCGCAATCCCTTTTAGCAAATCAATAAAGTCAATATAGAAAAGACCTGAGAAGGCCATACCGGTTGCTGGATCGAAGTCAACATATACTGACAAAATGTATACAAGTAAGGCATACAATGCAGATGCTATCGACACAAATCTTGCAATTGAGGAAAATCGCAATCTGAGCTGCTTCATAGTGGCTTCAAATTCAAGCTTAACTAATAGAAAAATGAAAGCAATGGTCGAGATACAGAGAGGCACATCCAGCCAGAGTATACTGAGCCGATCAATATTGGGACTGGTCGCAGGATATCTTGCTTGATGCTGCCTTCTCACAGTCTCGCTAGGAAACAAATAAAAAAAAGACCATACAGTTCTGTATACCGCCGATTGAAAGCTCAATATTAAAAAGTCAGCTGAGATACCTCGAAGTTCTGCTGCGTGCCGGTTTCGAAATGGACGAATGAAGCGTATATGTCCATAAAGTGTGAACGGTGATATAATGTCTATAATATGCGTAGTAGCAAATAAAATCGACGTGATTGAAGAAATCATCGCCATATAGTGCAAAATATTCTAAATTCCATTAGATATTACACACTCCTGATCTCACATTATCAGCAGGGAAACTGGTAGCATAATACGACGAGATCTAGTACAGCATTTTGAGTATCGTTATTTTGGCGGGACAGTTTTTGCCGACAGTTTCTGCTTGGCAAAAAGTCTATATATTACACAAACCCCTCTAGTCAGCAGACGCTGACATAACTGGGACTGTGTTCCTTTTTCAAAATTTTTTTATAGGGCGAAAATTAATATCTTTTTCTACGCTGTCGAGGTCATACTTTCCTCAGCACTCTCTTCCTGGTTGATATTTTTTCTTTCATTTTATCGGCTGATATTTGATGCGTTAGTTTTGTATCAAATACATCTGTCGATTGTTTTGAAAGTTCACGGTATAGACTATTACTAGTCTTATTAAATAATAACTGGTTGAAGCCGAACACAATATGGCTGATTCCCAATTCACAATAGAGCTCAGCAATTTGCTAGAGCAGATTACTGCGCCCAACAATGAAGTCATTAAGGCTGCTTCTACAAGATTGCAAAAGGAATACTACGTGTCTGAGAAGTGCGTTCCGGCACTGATTCAGATCATTCAACAGAATCCGTCTCCGCAGCTACGACAACTTGCTGCAATTGAGGCCAGAAAGCTGATTCTTTCTTACTGGGATGATCTTGATGCAAATTTAAAGACCCAAATTCGCTCAGCGCTATTTCAGTCGACGCTGCAAGAGCCAGTAGCGATTGTTCGTCACGCGTCATCGCGAGTTATTTCAGAGATCGCAAAGCTTGATCTGCCAAATAACGAGTGGGCTGAACTTCCATTATATATCCAAAAAGCTGCCACGTCATCTTCTGTGAATGAGAGAGAAGTTGGCACTTATCTTCTCTACTCGATGCTCGAGCAAATGGATGCGCTTGTTGCCGATAAGATTGGAGATTTTTTATCTTTATTCTCGCAGACAATTAATGACCCAGAGAGCCAAACTGTCCGAACTGACACTTTACTTGCATTGGGAAAAATCGCTGAAATTCTTGATACTGACAGTGAGCAAGTGCCCATTTTTCGTCAGTTCCTGCCCAGTATGGTCAATGTGCTGAAGCAATTGATCGAAGCTGGCGATAATAAAGCTCTCAACCAAGCATTTGATGTATTCCAAACTCTTTTATGGATTGAGTCTGGAATCATTGGAAAGAGCTTGGGTGATTTGATTCAGTTCATGCTTGAGCTTGCAAAAGAGCCGAGTGCTGAGAGTGAAGTCCGTTGTCTCGCTCTCCAATTCCTAACCAGTGCAGTACGTTTTAAAAGAATGAAGGTCCAGGGCCTTAGAATTGGGCCAACTTTAACAACAGTAGCTCTAGCCATTACTGCAGAGACTATGGAGGATATCGATGACGATGACGAGGAGGACAGTGTTCCGCGATTGGCGTTAAGATTTATTGACATGCTCTCGACTACTCTGCCTCCATCGCAGGTGATGAACACTCTGATTACCGAAATTCCCAAATATGTATCTTCCGATAATGCCAACTACCGACGAGCAGGCCTGCTCGCCATGAGTGTAGCTGCAGAAGGCGCGCCTGAGTTTTTGGCCACACAATTGAAGTATGTCTTGCCGGTCATTCTCCACGGCCTTCAAGATAGCGTGCTGGAAGTGAGAGTCGCAGCACTGAGTGCACTTGCCCAACTTGCGGATGAACTTCAGGATGCCATTAGCAAAGAGCACGAGACTCTCTTACCTTTGGTTTTCAACATGATGGAGACTACTGATCTTAAGGTAGGAAAGGCTGCTTGTACTGCTCTTGATGCTATGGTTGAAACAATGGATCAAGACGTTATTGCCAAGTACCTGGATACTTTGATGACTCGCTTGATTGAGTTATTACGGCAACCTACATCGGATATTTCGATCAAGGGACCGATTATTGCGGCCATTGGATCAACTGCGCATGCGTCCCAGAAGAACTTCCTGCCTTACTTCAACACTTCCGTTCATGCACTTGAGCCATTCTTGGCGTTGACAGAGGGTGACGCTGAACTTGATGTAAAGGGTATGGCTTTCGACACTATTTCATCAATGGCTTCGTCTGTTGGGAAAGAGGCATTCAATCCGTTTGCGTCTGTTCTTGTCGAGGCTGCGTATCAGTGCTTTACCTCCAAGCATAGCAGATTACGCGAGTGTGTTTATTTGTTTTTTGGCTGCTTGGCTAAGGTTTACGAAGAGGAGTTTGGACCTTTCCTACCGCGTATTATGCCAGAAGTTTTCAAATGTCTTGAACAGGAAGAGACTGGTTTTGTGGAGAACAACGATGTTGAAGTCGGTGACGTAGATGAGGAGCCGGACTGGAACAACATCACTGTTAACAGTGCCCTAGCGATTGAGAAAGAGATTGCTATCGACGTTATTGGAGATTTGGCTGCTGGTACCAAGCAAGCTTACTTGCCTTACATGGAGGAATCAAGCAAGCTCTTACTAGATATGGTCCCTCATTTTTATGAAGGCATCCGTAAAGCTGCAATTGGTTCTCTATGGCAGACTGTCGGTGTTGTATATAATATCTCCAACCCTCCTAAATGGCAGGCTGGAATTCCAGCGAAAGTCCCAGTTGCGGAGTCAGTTACTGTATACTCCGAGATGGTCATGAAGGCTACACTGGAAGCACTCGACGATGAGGATGATCGGTACGTACATTTCTTTTTCACTCCTGTGCAGCTTTTGCTTTTACTTGTGTAATATGATGAGAAAATCACTTTACAAACTCAGCTCACTCAGAGACACAAGTTGTCATTGCTGATTAGTCCTACTCTGATTTTACAAACGTTGAGCAAAAGCTTCCATTTCCCTGTATTTCCCTAGTTAATGTTGGTTTTGCAGATCTGCCGCTATTGTCATTTGCGATAATCTCTCGGAAGTTATTCGCCTCTGCGGTCCTGCGATTGTCGGTGATAATACGGAAGCTATTTGTACACAAATCCTTGCAATTCTCAAAAAGCAGCACAAATGTCAGACTATGGACGATGATCCCGAAGAAGATGAAGTTGAGGATGCTGCTGAATACGACGTTTTGCTTATTGAATCGGCGATGGATGTTATCGTTTCGCTTGCTGCTGCTCTTGGTGGTGATTTCACTGATTACTTCAAAACTTTCTGTCCTGTTTTTCTAAAGTTTTGTTCGAGTTCAAGCGTTGGCGAGCGAAAATTTGGAGTTGGTGCCTTGGCTGAGATTGTAAATGGTCTTAAGGGCTCAATTACGCAGTGGACACCGCAGCTTCTCAAGACTTTCACGCATAGACTATCTGACGAATCGTCTGATGTTCGCAGTAATGCAGTTTATGGTTACGGTTTACTTGCGGAATACAGCCAGTCGCGTCAGGAGATTACATCTAGCTACGCAAAGACTTTCCAAAGATTACAGCAGATCCTTGTCTCTGATGCTGAGAATTTAAGATGTATTGCTAATTCTTGCGGATGCGTTGCTCGTATGTGCTATGCTCACCCTGAGAGCTCACCTTTGAATGACATTCTTCCTGCGTTGATATTCAAACTTCCCTTAACTGAGGGCTGCGAAGAAAACGACCCAATTTTCAGACTGATTGTGAACTTATATCAAGTTCAAAATCCTACTATTCAGTCACTCACCACAGAAATCTTAAAGGTACTGGAAACTTTATTTGCAAATGATTCAGATGATTCGAAACAGTTTGAAGAAGAAAGTACCAAAAATGATGTTATTGAATTGGTCAAGTACTTGCATAGCACAAACCCTTCTGCGATTCCAGCAGGATCTGCTCTCGCTGGAATCTGTCAGAGATAATTAGAGTTAGTGATGTTTCCATTCACGTCATATAATTAAAGGGAGCATTTAATCCGGGGTTATTTTATTTTTGTTTTTTCAAAGTGCTATGTTTAGATTGCGTGTAGCATGTAATTAGATGGCCATTTCGTTTTGGTTTTTCATTCCTGGGTTTGATAGTTCTGTAACTTTTTTTGTTGTTTACTTGGCGTACAGTAATATGATCTGAGAATATATTGAAAATATGTAAATGCTGCTGGGAAAATGCAAAACCGCATTACCGATTGCAAGTATCTTGCTAAAGACAAATCAGATAGTGATGGATACACTGGTAAAATCATATATTGTCGAAATAGCTTGAAATAATTCTACCTCTCTTCTTCGTCATTGTCGCTCTCTAAAGACTCTGGCTCTTCAAACAATGACCGATATCTTTGTTCGGTACGTCCAGAATCGATAGAAAATTCCTCAGCGGTATACCCTTCACCACCGAAATACGACAACGCGACAGGTAATAGCACTAGTCCATGAGACGCTCCAATAATTACAAGCGCCAGCCACATTCTGAAATAATAAATCTCAAAAATTTTTGACCGCGTAAACGCGAGTACAATAACTCCGATCAATTTCGTGAATGTGATACCGCTCAATACCGAGCCGCCAACACTTACTAATGCAGCCCAAACGCGCTCGTCGTTGCCTTTCATTCGTGATCTGCTGAGGTCAAGGACTTCTTTGTTGGGAACCATAAATGCTCTTGCTAAATGACTGCAGAATTCAACGCCAATTCCGACACAGATGACTAAATTTACCAAACTCACTGCATTCAGCGAAATCCCCCAAACTACCATCACACCCATGATATCAATAACAATCATGCCAACGGTGACGGTAACGACAATTCCACTGCTTATTGATCCGAGCAACAATGAAGACATCACAAGAATCGAAAGCTCAGCAGCGACGATAAGTGTAGTAGTCAACTTGAATATTGAATCATATTGATCAAAAAATATGTAAAACACAGAGTATGGAAACACCTCTGCACCAGTCCGTTGCGAGACAGATTTTGCGATACGCTTAGCATTCGCGTGTGCATTTATAAAATCATCTTGGGATCGCAAAGGCGTGTGCGAAGTGCGGAAAGACGACGCGTTTATCGTAACGCGCTCAAAATCAGCGACGACTGCATTCGAGTATGGAGCTTTACCACCAAGCGGACAAGGATCTGACGGTGAATCGATCCAAAATGAGAAGAATTTCAAAAACTCTTCTCCCTTTGGAAGGCCGTTCATCGTAATATTCCAAGCTGGATCTTTATTAGCATAGCATACATCACATTGCCACTCCCGAGCATAGGGCGAGCACATTTCATCTGTGGAACCCTTTTTGAATCGGCAGCATTCATCCAGCTGTGGATTCAACCAATGGAAAAAGTCGTCAATCCACGAAGCCGCAGGCTCAGATATATACGACACTGAGGGCCTTTTTCGCTCCTGTTCGAGAATGTTAAGAAGAGAGTATTCATCACAAGTTGAGAACCGTCCACATAATGCCTTCTGCTCAACCCGCTCAGTCACGTTAAATTCCCTAGTGACAAAGTAAACTGGCGGGCCGGAATCAAAGTAGTCATATAAATCGTCAAAATAGTTGACAAGATATGAGTCGCTTGGAATTGCAATTCGTTGATCTAGTATTTCATTTAGTAACTCATATTATAAATCGACAATGGCATAGTGACTTACCCAGCCCGAGTTGAATCTTAGGAATCAATGCCAAAGATAGCGCACATAAACCACAGAAAACCATTAAGATAATCGCTTTCGCCTCTTTCTTCAAAATTGAAGGCGCATACTTGGTCCGTATCCAAAGTACTAATGAAGATTCCTTACTAACTACAGCCGAAGCGGCAACGGTTCTCATCTGTAGTTTCAGAAATGGCAAGCAGTCAAGTCTTCCATCCTCAACTCTTAGCTGATCTAACGTCAACGCAGACACAAACATCGTGACTTGTAAGACCGCATCAACAAAGACGGCTCCAGCAGCATAAATAGCAAAATTACGCACTGCCGGCATTGCAACTGCAGCACCGAGAGCGAAAGCAATAAACTCGCACGATGCTGAAAGTAGAATACTAGGGCCTATTTTACCCACGGTCCTGGCAACCCTGTGTTCAACTGGATCATTAGGATATGCTTGATTAACTAGCTCGAGCTCGTGCGATAATAAGAAAATGTTATCAACGCCAACAGCTAAAACCAGGAATGGAATAACCTCGGCAATGATAAGCGTGACTGGAATACCAATGATAGAAAAAAGTCCAATAGAAGCCGACACAGAGAGCAATACAATAACGATACCAAAAAGCCCCAGTGTGAATTTAGATTCGATCAAAGCACGACGACCTGACTTGAAAGAAAGTCTGCCAAGAGCAATAGACGCATATAAAAACATGAATATATACGAAATAGCAATGATGGTTGCATCAGTATTAGTAGACTTATTTAATTCCTTTTCCAAGGAGATCTCAGTATTGAAGCTTAGCCGCAAACCGCGTCGGGCTGCCTGCTCCTGTACATCCAATAAGTAAGCCTCAAGTTCCTGTTCCCAGTCCATCGCGTGTGCAACCTGGGTAGACTCTTCATCGTCATTGTTTACCACCCAGGAGATAATAATTGCGTGAGCATTGACATAGTCCCCATCTTCAACACCTCCTATTATCATATTTGGCTTTAGCGGCTGCTGGAAAGGAGGCAAACAGTCAACAGGGTTGCTAGTGCAGATCGTAATCTGATCTTGCCAGGCATCGCTATCAACATTGTCAAAGTCACCTCCAAAGTACTGTGTAACGGACTGCACTACACAAGCTTCGTCGGTAGGTTTTAAGCAGATATCGTCAAATTTGACCCCATATACTGGCGAAGAGATCGCGGTGATGTTGCTCTCCACCTCAAACCACCATTCTAACGTCTCATAGCTCAAAACCGGGCCGCTTTCATTGACGAGAAATGCCTGCTCGGCTCGGTAAAACGGTCCAAAATTCTCATCATAAAACTGCTTTTGCAGATAAGTCTCTGATTGCGGACTGACCCACAGTCGAACCGGATTGGTCTCAATTGTGAAATGAAACCAACCTAGAGACAATATACCCACAAATAACAGCGAAAGTCCGATAACTAGACCAGGGAATTGAGCACAGAAAAGACCCAGGGTAGTGAACTTAGACTGTAAAATACTGTGAAGTCTATATGTCTTTGATTCACGCTCAACAAGTTCGGAAGCTTCAACAATGTCACCTTCTTCTTCGTCCTCTGACGCGCCGCCGTTTTCTTGTAATAAACGCAACCGCTCAGGCTTGTAAAACGGCCCTCTGTTGAACTGTATGATCGATTTGTAAATGAGAATGAACACAACAAGAAGGAGTAAGTATAGCAAGATAATGGCAAGCGAGAAACACGGTAATGCGCCAATATGACAGTGACTCTCAGAATTAGATGGAGGGAGGGAAGGGCATGCTCCTGGGCAATCAACACATGCACAACGATACCGTTCATCTCCACTAGCGCAGTTCTTTGCTTCAAAATCTAACCGATCGATCTCCTCAGGTGTATCTTCCCACGGAAAATTGATTTGAAACGGTGAACCACCGAGCAGTGGTTTTTCATCTCCCAAAAATTTTAGAAATTCTTTGTAGTTTTTGGCGCCGCCACCAATTAAATCCATGACGTATCCGTTTGTAGCGGAGAACTTGACATCTTTGCATGAATCGAAAAATTTCTCTGCGACGGCAGGTTCGACAAAGTAATCTAGTTCCGTAACAATACCGCCTCCTGAAGTTGCTTTTCCAAGCTCTGTGATATTTATAAACTGTGATTGATTTGGGGAGCAAGAGAACGAGCAGAAAAATTGTACGAAATTTGCCTGACACGCTGGACAAGATGAGATCAGCGTCTCGGCCTTTTTAAGATTACTTCGTAGATTTTCAAGCTAGACTAGTCAGTACTCTTATCATTAATCGGCAATATACGGAAAATGTACATACCTGGTCTGCATCACAGCAGACATCACTATTGCCCCACTCAGATCCGCAAATGTCGACCAATGCAGCTCGCGTATCAGGCTCTAGAGTGGTAGCTGGACCATTGTACGGGCACGGCAACTGAGCCCCAAAGAAGCTTTTCTTTCCACACTTGATATAATGTATTTTAGTAAACTCAGATCTAATTTATATATAAAACGATAAAATACTTACGTTTTTGTACATTGCGCAGGTACCAGCCTGGTGCACATCAGTTATCGCGGCAATCACCAGTCCGGCCCACATAGCCATCCCCAAGACAAGAATGCAAAGAGACTTCATCGCGAAGTACCCTTTATGAAAAGAAACAGAAATAATAGTATAGCCTTTTTTTATACAGAAGCTGATGTCATTGTTGCTTCGGCGTAGAGTATTGATGTTCGTTTGGCAGAGCTTGACTGAGATCAGAAGTCGATGACCTCATGCGGCCGGCGCTAGTGTCCTTTCGTACACGCAAAAAGTATGATCCGCTTCAGTCTTCAAAGAAATGGCAGCATAACGTAGTTTCCAGAGATAAGGACGCGTATCTATAAAGCACTTTGTCAAAGATTTCGAATAGTCTTTCCCTCTATTCCATGCCGTAGGATAACACCGCTATCAAGACTCCCGGAATCTCCGCAGATAGGTCAGACGCAGACTAAGGTTTTGGCTCGCCGAGATGTAAACTCGTCGCGATTGAATCACCTGTTCTAGAAATCTGACTTCGAAAAGACAATCGACTATTTGCTTCTATCGATGCTATCAATGTAAAAGCATAGCATTTACGACGAGGAACTGGTTAATTGAGGGAATTTAAATTTATAGGTTAATTCAAATAGCGCCATAACACAAAGAGCCAAAAAGATGCTATCCTGCCAAATTGCAGTTATCAATAAAGTATTTACCAATGCACCATTTACTCCATCATTCAACGTACTCGCGACTGCTTGACCTTCAGCTCGCCTACAAAATCCAAGTCCCAATTCGTCTGATCATCCTCTGTTTCTGGCAGTACCATCGACTGCCGGGCCGATCTAGATAATCGGAATGCGTCCGTTCGTCTTCGCTCTCGAGATCCGAGTAGTACTACTGATGGAGTCCCAGAAGATGCAGACACAGCCGGAGAAAACGAAGAGGAAGGTGTCAGCGGAATTGGAGTAGCTGAAGCTGAAGCGCGCGTAGCCGGAGTGCGTGTTGACGTAGTACGCGGCAGCAAAGTCGTTGGTCTTCTGTACTTTGTCGCCAGTGAGTTCGAGAATCCATCTTGCGGAAGCTCAAAATCTGAATCCCAGTTCTCCTCTCTAGCTGATTCCTTGTGTACTTCGTTGTTCGGACTATTTTGCTTTCTAGAATTTGGCGATCGCCTCTGAACTGGCTGTTCAGAGTATCGGTTGAGCTTTGTCTCTACTATGCTCTGCTGATATTTTTCTGCTACAGATTGTCTCATCTGCTGTGCATTGAGATGAATATGCTGTTGTGCCTGTCCTAAAACCGGAATATGCCTGCCAGCTTTGATTGCGCTGTGTGGAGAAGCAGGCGATGATGTTGATGTTGCGGGTGAAATATTGTCAATAGGAATTTGTAGCCGTTGGGTATCATACTCCTCTTCATCAGAGCTAGGACTGTACCTGTGATCGTCTCGTAACTGTCTCCTGTTACCGATTTGAATGGTATGTACTGCTTCATCATAGTCGCAAGAGCGGAGTGCATTTCGGATCCATGGATGCTCTAATAGTTGCTGCGCGGACGATCGCTTCTCGGGATCCTTTTGAAAACATGATAATAGAAAGTCTCTAAGATATGGGGAAATTCCAAGTGGAAGAGGAGGATGCAGATCGTGCACTACACGATAAAGGGCCGGCATTTGCTCGAGTTCGTGATATGGCGGATAACCAGTCACAAGCTCGACAATCGTACAGCCCACGCTCCAGATATCAGATTTCGAAGTTGCACCATCAAGCAAAATAATTTCGGGCGCCATCCAATTCGGTGTGCCGACAACTTCATGCTGTTGGTCTCCGGAGATATCTAAATTAACTGCTGAGATCGCGTGTGAAGTCGCAACGCCAAAATCGGCGAGTTTGACAATGCCTTCTTTAGTCGTCAAAATATTTGCACCTTTTATATCACGGTGAACAACGCCTTGCTCGTGTAAATATAGAAGACCTTGTAGAACTTGCGAGATGAAGATTGCGACGAGATGTTCAGGAAAGACGCCAAAGTTTTTGCTGGAGGCAGTTAGGGAGCCGTTTTCGCAAAACCTGACACAGTTAGAATTATTGAAATAAGATCTCCAAATTAGAATACTGACTCTAATATAATGTAGAGATAATTGTCAGATTTGACAAAGCCTAGATAACGCACTATATTGGGATGATCAAGGTTGCGCAAGAGATCAATTTCAAGCTGCACAGATTAAGATGGTCAGAGAAGCACTGTATTTAATACAAAAAAGAAAGATACCATAATGTTTTGAATTTCTGATTTTTTGACATCTGACAGACTGATCTGTTTGGCAGCAACTGTTTCTCCTGTGCGTAGGTTAAGAGCCTGCCGTACCTCGCCAAATGCACCTTTTCCCAAAACATTGCCTAGAGACTAGATAACATAAAATGTCATTATTTATATAATTGAGTGAGAAATGTAGCCAGGACATACATAGTTGCCTATGATATTCTTTTCGGGAATAGGCTTTCTGCCTGACGAGAAGATCGAGCTTGGTGTCGAAGGGATAGAAGGTGAGTGCCTTAGTTCCCTGCCAAGCTCAGATGTATGCAGGTTGCTTTTCGGATATATATGACTCAGTTGCTGCTGCTGCTTCTTTGCGCCAGACCGCGGCGAGAGATATGACCAGGGCATGCCAGTCGTCCAGCCGAGATACGATTCATGTACAGAGGGATGATGAGCTGGCCTGCCGCGCAAAGTCGTCGTCTGCGACGAAAAAAAATAGAAGAAAAGTACTAGCAGTGTATTTACAAGTGATATGATAAATACAGTAATATACCATACGCGGTTGAGCGCAGAGAGTAAGAGCACAGAATTGTTTCTGATAAAGGAAAAGTAAACAAAACGGAGCCCGTTCTCAGATCGCATGGCTTTACAGTGGCTGACGCAGTGGCTGAATAAACTGACCCGAAGCGGCGCGGGTCAGGGCGCGGGGAAGAAGCGCGCGCTGTCCGAAACACTGAGAAACAGGTCTGACCCGCCGGGCTTCGCTCGACCGAGAAGGATGTTCACATTAACCGGCTCAGGTCTCTCTTTGATATACCTCGTCTGATAAGATAGCGCTGTATCTACTGTCAGATATACAAACAACTATCTTCTCATTTAGTCTGGTGGAGCAAGACCATCTTTGTTAAAATACTCATTCCCAGATCTCCAACAATTCCGGCCCCCGACGCCCTCGTCGCGGCAGCGAGTCCGCCTCAGTCAGACAACCACCTCCACCAGCCTTCGTCATTTTGCAGTGTTTGCGGCCAAATTCAGATGGACCCGACATTTGCTGAGCTGGCTGATCATGCGCTGGATTTGCTCAAGCTGTACGTGCAATTGCCGTGGAACTGGTGTCGCGATCCACTGACTGATTTTCGATGAATAGAGCTCCCCCCGACCAGCGCATTCTCATCGCTGTACGTCCTCTATTACCCGTATTTATACACTGTAATCATATTTTTAACATTTTTAGGTCTCTGGGGTACCTGGAAGTGGCAAAACTACTCTTGGAAATGTTTGTTTGCACAATGCACTGCTCTACTCTGTTCGCTTGTTGCTGACTTCTTCCTTATCCAGGCCGTCCTTGACATGATCAATCAGCATTGGCTAGTCAGAAATTCTTCCTCAACACAATCTAGAATAGCAGCATTTGTACCTATGGATGGTTTTCATCTCACACGAGCAGCCCTTGCTGCCATGCCAAATGCTGAAGAGGCCATAGCCAGACGCGGTGCCCCGTTCACATTCGACCCTGATTCACTTTTAGCCCTTGTCCAGCAACTGCGAAAACCAATCTCACTTGACTCGAAACCTATATATGCGCCTTCATTTGATCATGCCATCAAAGATCCTGTGGAAAATGATATAGTTATCCAGCCTAGCGATAGAATTCTCATTATAGAAGGAAACTACTTGCATTTGAATGACACCCCTTGGAACAGCATCGCCAACCTGATGGATGAGCTGTAAGTTTTCTTCTTTATCCAATCACTTACAGTGCTTGTTGCTGACTTTACTGCAGCTGGTTTGTGCGTGTAGATCGTGACATTGCACGAAGACGAATCATCAAACGACACATCAAGGCCGGTATTGCCAAAGACGAGCATGAGGCCGCAGTCCGCGCTGACGAGAACGATCTTGTAAATGGAGAATATATAATCACTCATTCCATGGAGCCTCACAGAAATATCATTAGCATACAAGATAGCAATTACTCAGACTAGAGGACACAATCTTGGAACTACTATTGTCATTGTAACTGAGACTTTTTTTCTTGAGACTTTATTGGGATTCATAGATCGATATGTAATTTTTTATTTATCAGGCTGTTTTGTGTGCTTCTACATTCATCTACCCTGGCGTGATGCGTTTACTGATTCTCAATCCTTTTTTTTGTGCTTGCCATTGTAAATAGTGTTTCTAGATGCTTTACTACGATAGTACAGAAAAGCTATCATTTGTGTTACTATGAATATTATTCATCAACTTGTAGCATAATCCACAAATAGCAAGAAAAAAGCCAAGAATAACGAAATGATAATTATCATCTTGCTCGCAAACCGATTGCGTTTCCGGGCATTCAAAAGCTCCTGATTCGCACTTTTAACAACACCCATCGTATCAACCGAGTCTGCATACAACTGCTCAGTGACTTCCGCCTGCTCTGCTAAATGAGTCGCCAATTCACCCTGCAAGCTTGCAATTTCATACAGTGATTTCTCAGCTTGTTGAGCTTGTTCGAGACGTTCTTGAAACTCAGCAAGTAATGCCGTATTTTCGCTTTCGAGTTGTTGTAAAAGTTGTGGATCAGTCGTTACCGCAATTTCCGCCTCCTTTCTCGCATGTTCCTCGGAAAGCAATTCTTGCATTGTGATCGAAGCCTGTTGAATAGGACTCTTCTCATTACCATAAGTTCCACCAGAAGCACGGCTGTTGAGCATACTCTTCGCTTTCTCATTATCCCGCGACAACCGAACTTCCTGCAATTCAGTTTGCATCTCTGATACCTCCTTTAAAAGTTTATTAAGCATCTGCGTCATCCCTCGCCTGTGCAACGCTAGTGTTTTGGGCCGTCCAACGTCTTCGTCTTCTTTGATAAATAGCTTTGCAAGCGTAGCTTTGACCGACAAATGGCCATCACCTTTCGCTTCCAACTTTTCGGCTTCTGTAATCAACTTTTCAAGCTCTCGTACGCGCTTAGAGCAACGCTGGATTATAAGACGTGACTCATAGTCGATCTCGTCGCGTTGGGAATTAGTTAGTGACCTGTTTGAGTTGCGAGAGGACGGAGAGCCTAGTATCGTGCTGCTCGAAGAGAGAACTCCATGGGTAGAAACATTGAGATATGCCGGCCGAATCGATAGTAAATAAGACTGTAATGAGGTGATATGGTTATACTATTTCAGTAGTTAGCACCTTCAACGAATTGGGCAATAAATCACAGATAGCAAGCGCACTATTTGGCGGACTTCATCGGTGAATACATCACGCTTCTTCCTCTCTAGTTTAATATTAACTTCTTTATTTTCCGCTTCGTCTGTGATGTGAATTTGTGGGATGTCAATTGAGCAACTAACACCTTTCGTCTCAGCTGCTTTTCGACAAAGGTCGTAAAATAACGCCGTTCTATCCATATTGGTCGTTGTTTAGCCAGCTTTTTTGTCGAAAGTATGAGCCGTAAGACCGTATTTTATGTATATTTTGCAACAGTCTGAATCCGAGTATATAAGCTCCTGAGTACAAGATAGATAATAGTAGTAGTTAGTAGGGATATCTTCGTAGCCAAACAGAATTTTGGGTTTGTCTGCGGCTCAGAAACTATCTGGCTAAACGACTTCGCTGGCATCTACAATTGATTATTGCAAAAGTAATGCAATCACAACTTATTAAGAAAATAGAAAACGCCATGGCATTAAACTTATTAACCAAAACATTACTTCTGTATCCTTTGAGTTAAAAGTGCTAATGGAGTGATAGAAAGCTTGGATATCTTCAATGCAACACCATCGAAATTACATATGGTAACTCATGCTATTAAAAAATTAAAAGAAATGTAGAAACTCTTGTGAGTAACAACCCCAAACAAAACAGTCATTGAAACAATAAACTGGCAGCAATCTCTACATTTCCATTTGCTGTCCGTAAAGCACTTATCGCTTCCTCGCGCGACACTCCCAAACTCTCCAATTGTGCAATATTCATCTCCGAGAATCCTACAGGAGGAGACTGAGAAGCTAGATTACTACTTGAAGAGCGAGCAGTTGTACTTGGAGAACGTAGTGCGGGAGATATAGAGTCAGAGGTTGCTTGCGGTGGTAGTTCGGGAGCATACTCGGGAAACAGAGGTGTGGGCTGTAATGGTTGTTGCGAAAGCGAATGTTGTATTTTCTCCACTTGTGCAGCGGGTAATTGTTGTGATTGTGATGAGTTGCCTTGTTCAATACCTAATTGCTGCCGCTGCTGCTCTTCGAATTGGGCTTGGGATTGCTGCAATTCCCGCTCATGCTCCGATTCAGAGCGACGAGTGAGTTCAGCGATTTCGGATTCGGAAAGATTACTTTGACGTGCCTGTATAGGTAGATCTGCTTCACCTAGAAAAGGAACTTCTTCTGTGCCAATTACAAGTACGTTGCGCTTGAGATCGATTGTGGCCTGATGCCGTTTGAGCACTATATTTATCAGCATTTAATTGAGATAGTAACACTATCAAAAGAAAAAACATACTGTCAAGACCAAGAAGGAGATCGACATATTTTCCCTCCATTACTGTAAAACTACAAGGTAGGAAAGCATTGCCAATTTTAAGTGGTGCTGAGTGAATGCGTCCCAGAATGCGTGCGGTACCGACTCCACGGGCTACGCCCTGGAAATTCCGATCCAATAAGTACATCACACTGAGAATATTAGCACATGCATCACAAGCTCCGCAGAAATTAGTTAATAGACATACTGACAAGCCTCTGCGCACGACGGACTCATGATAGTAGCCTGCGCGCCTGAGTCCACAAAAGCCTTAATTTTGTGGCCATTCACCTCGACAGGCACGTAGAGCATATGAACGCGTCCAAAAGATTCTGGATTATGTTCAAGAGCATTGTTGAGATTTTCCATGACGGCTTCTTGTTGGATCAGTTCTAGGATCTTCTGTTGTGACTCTTCGTTGTATGGGTCATCGTTTAGCCGTTTCTAAGATAAAACTATTAGCAACTAGCTTTGAGGTATTGCGCTAAAAGATGGCACGCACAAGCTCTCGCCGCTTTATCTCCTCTGCTCCTAAACGGGATTCTTCGATCTGTGTCAAGAGCTCTTTGAACTGCGCGGGATCATTGACGGCATTTGCCAGATCAGGATAAGTCTGCCGAACTAAATCACATAACGCTTGGTCACCCAGCATCTGCATTCTGACTTTTTCAAAATCATTCATGACGGCAGTCTGCTGATCTGCAACAGCATCTGAGATAGGAGGCATGCCCGATTGCTGCTGAGCTGGTTGCTGAGCTGGCTGCTGGACCCTGAGCATGATCATGTCGTAATCTTCCATATTGAACGAGGACAGGGGTTGATCTTCACCAGACAGAGTATTTGTCCGGTAAAAAAGAAGCTGGTTCTGCGAAGGTACTCCGGACTCTGCTTCAATGTATGCTCTAAGATCCGAGAGGGTCATAGAGCCGGAAACCTCGAGGGTGTAGATCTCCTCCGACGTCTCTGCGGTGACGATGAGATGCATTGCGGAGGACAAGAAGTAAATTGCAGCACGTAGCAACGGCACAGCACCGAGAGGATAAGCTATATATAATAGGTCAAAGCTGCGAGTGGATTTATGACTACTGCCGATACGAACAGAATTATATCAGATAACAAAAGACTACATTGGAAGGAAGCGCGAGGAAAGCATGACCCTAAGTTTGAACCGGCCTGTGCTTACAGTTTCAGAACCCGCCGCATGAACTGCGTCTCAGCAACTGCCTACAACTATCTAATACTTGTCATACCATACTGTTTGTTTTATCCAACCATCCACACAGATACATTGGAAAGGCTACTAGTAAACCGAGACTGCTCAAAATAAATCTAGTTTACAGTCTATAAATACATATTAAAGCAATGTCATCAATAAGACTAATGCATCTCGTTGATGGTGGCGGAGTAAATGACACATCGCTGAAACCAGAGCTGCGCCTTCATTCTTGCTGCTTTCTCCTCACAACTTCAACTTGATCCCCGCCTCTTGCGCAGCATCTTGTCTCATCCAGCGATAATACCAAAAGGATGGCAAGATAGTGGCAGCATGCCATAATGAGTGTGCATCAATTGCGTCTAAAAATGGAGCAAAGTCGAATAGCTCGAGACTCATGGCTGCACCTAAGAGAAGCACATTGCCGAGCGGAACAAGCGAGAGGCTGTCTTTCTTGCCAGAAAAAAAGTATGACTTTATCGAGAAGTAGGTCCAAAGAAAGTTTTGCAGTAAGCCAACTGCTACGTTTGCTGCCATATTGTATGAATAGCTAAATTTGATGAACGACAAATATGAGATATGCAAAGCAACTGCGAGCACGCATATAACGGATAGTATACTTCTCGGGAATCTTTTGGAAGGTCTATCAAGGCGGAATATGCGAATCATTGCAAAGTAAAAACCCGACATGACCGTGATCCCCGCAGAAAAGTAATCTAATCGCTCAGTCAAGGTGAAATCCCGACAATGGAAAACAGATGACCATATCCATGCGTTCATTCCCACGACTGTAATCATAATATAGTACTTGCGCATATAAAATCCAGACCGCACATCGTCTATTTGTGCATGCGAAGATATAAAGTATTTGAATGCAATATAATGCGGCACAAAATTCAGTATCGAGAAAATGACGGACGCAGGTTCCTGGATCCCCAGAAAGCGTTTGAATGGCCACTTTCCATGGAATTGCACAACAACTGCGCCTGTATCAATTCTCTCCTTTGTTATCGTTCGCTGACATTCGTAGTCGCAGTTTTGCGGACAATCCCAGGCGAACACGGTCAAATAAAGCGGCAGCTCTGGCGATTCCGTGCATATCGAAGCAACGCATTTTGAGACACACTGGTGGAATTCAGGTAAACGATCGCCAATAGAAGCATACACACTCTTCAAACAACACGCGAACACCAACACGGTCGCCAGATGTATCCGCATGTTGTATATCTGCCAATAGCACCTTTTAAGCGGTCTGATCATAAATAGAGATTATCACGTGATAACAAGAGTGACGTGAATTTACGATCTGCAACAGACGTCCTCTATCTATCCATTACTAGGCTGTAATTACCTCCATTTATTCTGCTTCTTTCATATATTCTAGTGTAAATCTGATAGAAAATGGATGAGCAGTACGACGTTATTGTGCTCGGTATGTTATCGACCCAGATATCATTATTATCCTTGGATACAGATTGCTAACTGTGATATCACTTTTTTGCGAACAGGCACTGGTATGCTTCCGCTTTCTCTAGATTTTTGACAGTCTTGGACAGCATTTTAATTGAGTCGAATATTAGGATTGACTGAGTGCATTTTGTCTGGAATCTTCAGTGTCGAAGGAAAGAAAGTCCTTCACATTGACCGACAAGACCATTATGGAGGGTATGTCTTCCTCTCGATGTTTACTTAACGAACCGAGTAGAACCAAATACTAATTAATTTGACAGAGAGAGTGCAAGTTTGTCTCTTTCTCAGGTATCTTCTCGGCGAAATTTCTAAGCTATCTGTGCTTGTGTAGCTTACCAATCTTTGTTCAGATTTACGAGAAATTTCGTCCCGGCGAGCCAGTCCGCCAGAGCCTTGGCCGTGACCGCGACTGGAACGTCGATTTGATTCCCAAGTTCTTGATGGCTAATGGAGAATTGACCAATATTCTCATGGTATGTCCTCAATCTACTATTATTTAGCAAATTGACTCATTATATCATATTTTAGCACACTAATGTCACTCGCTACATGGAGTTCAAGCAAATCTCTGGCAGTTATGTTTATCGTGACCGTCGGATCGCCAAAGTGCCTTCCAATGAGATGGAAGCTATCCGATCTCCGCTGATGGGTTTGTTTGAGAAGCGTCGCATGAAGCGCTTCTTCGAATTTATAAGCAACTATGAGGAGGGAAACCCGTCTACCTACCAGGGTCTCAACTTAGATCGTAACTCTATGCTCGAGGTTTACACAAAATTCGGCCTTGAGGCAGGAACCAAAGATTTTATTGGCCATGCTATGGCTCTCTATCTTGATGATGACTACCTCACAAAGCCAGCTCGCGAGACCGTCGAGCGCATTTTACTCTATGCCAAATCGATGGCTCGCTTCGGCAAGTCTCCTTACCTCTACCCTCTCTACGGTCTAGGTGAGCTGCCTCAAGGATTTGCTCGACTGTCTGCTATTTATGGCGGTACCTATATGCTTGACAAGCCGGTGGACGAGGTTGTCTACGAGAACGGAGTCGCTGTCGGTGTTCGTTCTGGAGACGAGACTGCTCGTGCAAAGATCATCATTGGAGACCCGACTTACTTCCCGACAAAAGTTCGCAAGACTGGAAAAGTGATTCGTGTAATTTGTGTTCTTACGCGCCCGATTCCCAACACAGATAATGCAGACTCACTGCAGATTGTGATTCCACAGAACCAAATTGGCAGGAAACACGATATCTACATAGCCATGGTTTCGGCTTCTCACAAGGTTGCCTCTGAAGGTCATTACCTAGCTATTGTTTCTACTATAATTGAAACTGACAATCCATTGAACGAGATTACTCCCGCTATGCACTTGCTTGGCCCTGTCGTGGAAAAATTCGTTGGAATCACTGATCTTCTCGAACCTGTCGAAGATGGCACCAAGGACCATGTTTACATCTCGAAAAGCTATGACGCGACAAGTCATTTTGAGACGACCACTGATGATGTTAAGGACATTTACGAGCGGATCGAGGGTAAGCCTCTGGTGTTAAAGAAACGTCCAGTTGACGACGAAGACAACTTTACAGCTTAAATAAAGGTTGTGATAACTGCCACGTAAATTTTTTTTTATTTGTTTCCGTTATCTTCTGATTTGAAATTAGAGATATTTGATAAATATACACATATGCGCCTAGTAGCCACGTGTATTCTAACTTGTCTGTCAAATGCGGTTCTCATATTTAATTTGTAGGAAGATACATTAATAAAATGGCTAGGAAGAGATATATTAATTAAACTGCTCGTCATCTTAGGAGTGCTCCTCCCAACTGCTTGCAAGCGACAGACATAGATCTTGCAATTGCTGTCTTGCAGAACTGGTATTTGCATTTTCACAATTTCAATAAGAATACAGAGGAAAAGTACTGAAAATGTAGTCGAAAAATAATCTGCAACCGCTGGGATTTAGAATATTGAATAATTGACAGCGCAAATCAACTTTAAAAAGTTGACAGAACAGTGAACCCAACAGCTAAAACAGAAATGGCTGGTATTATCTAAACAGGTTAGGAAACTCGTTTTATGCAAACTGTTTTTCATCTCCCCAGAACCTCAGCTCAAAATCTGAGTACTCTTCAATCTCAACTTTTGACAAGTCTTCGCTTGCAGAATGCGCGCCTTCCCAGGATACATTTCGAAGTGCATCATGGGCAGTTCCCCGGTCAAGTACAGATCTATGAATATATTCATTTGTCATCACACCTCCGCTCTGCTTGCCTCTCTTTACAAATCGTAATCTTATTTTTTGTATCAGCGATTGTAACGCCCGACCTGATTTGATAAAGGAGGCATTCACACCATTCTTGAATTCTTCCTCGTCAGGCATATAACCCAAAACTTGTCTTATGTGCCGTCCCAACAACAGCCAAAGCATATATCTACCAGAATAAACATCACTTACAGGACCATTATACCATGGACTTTGGAGTTGAGATTCAAGTTGCGGTAATGAATTTAACGGTGGATGAAAGCCATCTCCGCCGTATCCTGGCAGTGATCCTTGATCACGCGCAATTCTTGCAGCACGGATATTGGAATGAAGATATTCTTCATCAAAGTCGAGAAATGATTTGGCTTTTGCAACCATCCAAATTAATGTACCGTCTGAGAGGACGTTGGGTGATTCATCTGTTTGAATAGCTTTGTATGATCCAGTTGATCGTTTTTTTCGCGAAGACGCCGTTAACATTTGACGAAATGGTCGAAATGCACGAGCTGAAGTGAATTTAGATGCTGAGTCGTCGAAATGAAGCAAATTACTTCCCGGGATCTCATGACCCATATTGCCTCCACCAATATTGATGTGTGCACCAGTAAACCAGACTTGTCTGTAATTTTTTATATTTGGATTAGAGTCATCAAAGAACCACATAGTCGGTCGAAAAGGAAGGCGAGATTCATCGAGAGAAAGAGCGTGATAAGCGTTTTCAACACCTGCAACAGGGGTAGTATTAGCGCAACCTCAGATGACTAACATGTAGATGCTACTCACGTTCATTCAATTGCAGATTCAGGAAGGCATACTCGTTCTTTAAGAATGGGAGGAACGAACGTACTCCTAATGTACCCACTGTATCAAAGCATCCAATGAACTTTACACGGATATTCTCTCCAAGAATTAACATCTCATTGCTCACTAATTCTGCCTTGAGAGCAGCTAATGTCTCTGTCCTTGAGGCGGTATCAAGACAACAATACGCCTTGAATAGTTCGGGAAAGCGCGCCATACCCGGTTTACAAAGAATGCCAAAGCCAAGAATAAAACTGCAGATCGAGCGAACCATGTATGCACCTCTGGAAAATCCGTAGAAGAAAAGCTCATCACCCGGAGCGTAGTTGTAGGAGATAAAGCAATAAGCCTGCTCGATCTGGTCTATAAACCCATCTCCAACAGTCCCTAGTAGCAATTCAGAAAAATATTAACAAGATATACTGATAGGTCTTTTGGATAAAATAAGCTTGCCTCCCCACAAATTACTCAAGTAATCAGCTCTCGACGTGCCGATACCAGGTTGATAATACACAATCTGGGGTATCATTCCGTCGTTACTTTGAGGCTTGATTGCTCTTGCAAGACGCGTAATATTAGAAGGATAGCAGCTTCCTAAACGAAGTGAATTCTGCCATGTTCCTAGATAAGCTGTCAATGGGTAGTCGCATATCTCGATTTAATCAATATAGATATTTACCGTCGCAAAGAACAATTAAGCGTTTGGACTGTTTCTGAGCTTCGTGATTCATATGCGGAAATATCGAAGTGCCAAAAGTAGCCTTGTGTCTGTCTGCCATCTAATAGATACCAGAATGGCGAGTCTATTATAAATATTGTCAAGCAGACGACGGGAAAATAGTGTGGCATATAGATATATGGACGATCTCGCTTATCATCACATGTTAACCGGACGGATCAAAATCGCTACAAGATGTATCGCTAAACATTATAATATTCTATAAATTTAGCTATGATACCATGATATCACAGCGGAAGGAATTTTATTTTAAGAATTATAGTATACAATAAATTTCTGGACGTGTCTATCTCCATCAATAACTGGACCAAATTTGTAGAGTAAACATAGTACCTGAAATTTTCTAGACTTATAAATCAAAGAACCACACAACACCTTCGTCCTCACCTACGCAATAGCCTGGTAATACAATACATACTCCTTTTTGACTCTCTCCCATGTACTAGTGTCAAAGAATGTATAGATTCCGCGCTCGTAATGAGCATTCTGTTGTAATGGCTCTGCGCCGGGATCTTTAGTAAGCCATACCTTGAGCTCTTTATGATAGCGCCAGTTGCGTGATGTTAGCTCTGCCGCAGAAGCTTCTTGCATATAATCTCGCGGCATCGAGTAAAAGATGTAAAAAAGCGTCTCGTCGGAAAAGGTGGAGATCTTTGTCTGTTGCGGAGGTGCAGACTGCACATGATAGCACGCTGGAAGGTGGAAATCGGGCTCAACCTTTGAATTCGAAGCTTCAGCCCAGGGTGACGCAAATGTCAAAGACAGAGGTTCAGCACTAAATATACAGTCAGAATAACTCAAAAATGTACACTTGGAGGTATAATGACTTACTCAGGTTGGTTCAGATTCAGACCGAGGGTAGTTAAATCACTGCCCATCGCGAGAAGAGCAAGGTCATTGTTACTTTCCAATTTCATAAAATTCATCAGCCCACTCAATCCAAATGGCATGCTTTCCCCTTTAACCTCTTTTCCTTCCAAAGTCCTTTCATTGTTATCATCATCGGCAGGCCTCGACTGTTGTTGCGCCTGCTGCTGCACATTCCACACGTCGTTTGGATTTCGTCGTAGCATGTTGGAATACTCGTGCTCAAGCCGCTGCTGTTCACCATAATCTCGCGATCCTTCATCCAGGTGCGTACCGTTAGTATTACTACTGCTAGCTCCAGGTGCACCCACAAGTGATCCTATTAAATTGCCAGCGTAACTGTTATTTGCCAGAGCACTGCTTCCAGCTGCATTAGTGCTTCCGCCTCCAAGCCCAGCCAGAGGACTATCCGGCCAATTCTTGTCATCAATCTGATCACCATGCGTCGGAAGAAGACCAATTTGATGCTGCTGATGCTGCTGATGCTGCTGTTGCTGATGCTGTTGCTGTTGGAATTGCAATTGCTGTTGCTGCGACTGCATATAAAGCTGCTGCTGATGAGCATTGTCTAAACTTTGCTGTTGCGCGAGACCTGGAGGTCCTGTTCGCGACGACATCGGCATAGGAGACTGTGTTCCTGGCCTAGAGGTATACTGCTGTTGGCCACCACCAAAAATAGAGTTACCTCCATTGCTGTTTGCTGAGCTAGTAGAGTATGACTTGGCTGTAGCCTGGCCGAGTGTCGGGAACTCATTCATATCTAAGGTACCTAGTCCGGTATTGCTCGATCGTATAGCAGAGGAAGGAGTTTGCTGCGCCGGACCTGGTTTCCCAAATGCTCCTGTTCCCCACAATGGCACTTGACCTATAATTCATCAGTGTGAGTAAATAATCAGTTGCGCCGTCTCTTGATTACGACATGTAGTCATCAGGGTGAAACGTTCAGTTCAACCCTCAGAACTAATTCATAAAAAAATAACAAAAATTCAAACATCCAAGTCCTACCCCGCTGGTTATTCGCAGCTGCCGAAGAGGCAGAAACAGCCGCTGCATTTATAGGCTGCTGTTGCATACTACCAGGTCTATTCATCGAAGTGATTACGTTCGAAAAGCCATGCGAGCGATTCTGTGGTAGTTGACCTACAAGCAGTTGAGTGTTAATTTCAACAAACAGAAGTAATTCAGTTCAAAAGGTACCTGATCGATTCATCGTTTCATAAACTTGATATTCGGAAATCAAACGAAAAGGATTCGGGCTTCATATAGTTATCTCTCAAAACTGTGTAGACTTTCTTCTAATTATAATAGCGACAACCCTGCCCTTTTTCCCAACTTGAATGACTTCAGGAGAAAAAGAAAAGAGCAATATTCGGACAAGCTGATTAGATAGAAATAATATAAGAAACGCTGACTGTAATCGGTATCACGTCTGTCCTCAGTACGCAAAGTCTAACAATAAATTCTTGTTAGCTAAGAATAAGGGTTAGGGTTTTATTCAAGGGTTAGGCTTGAAAGCAACTCGAGGATCAAGTAAATTGTTTACATATTTCATATTTTTACGTAATTGCAAAATATAATGCCAGACAAAGAAAAAGAAGTTGTCGAAGCAGTGCCATTGGATGAAACGGACGAGAAATCTGTGGACGATCTATCTGCGGCCTCTGAGAAGCCTGCTGATGTGGAATCAGAGGTTGATGTACAAGGAACAAGTGTGCCGACCTCAAAGGATGATGAGTCCAAAGAACCATCTACAGCTGAAGCGGAAGGTATGTTGTTGCAATATTATTGTACTCATGAATGAATGCTGACAAAGTGTTTGAATTAGCTGATCAAACTACCTCAACTGACAAAGATGACGTCGAGAAAGCCGATGATTCCATAACGCAAGCATCCGTAAGTTCACGGAAACGCGGTCGAGAATCGTCGCCTCCCATACCAGAAACTGAAGAAAGTGTACAGAAACGGGCTCGTGCTGTTGGTATAGCCGAGTCAGAGAAGCCAGATGATTCTGAAAAGAAGAGTGATCTCTCTTCAGAGAAAGTAGAGAATGCACCATCTACCAGCGATGGCAAGGAGCAACCTAAAGACATATCGAAAGCTGCGGATGTTGACCAACAGGCTGAAGAAGAATTAAAAAAGGAGAAACTAGTCAAATCTTCTGAATCTGTCAATGAATCAAAATTTGATTCGAAAGAAAGCTCTGAATCATCGTCAAAACCTACTCCATTCAGTTTCTATGCATCGTCGGGCTCTTCATCTGCATTCGGCAATGCTCCTGCAAAGACTGCTTCTCCTTTTTCTTTTGGATCATCAATCTTTGGATCGAAGGACTCAGCCGTACGTATTTTTTTGTTTGATGATTCTTAAATGCATTTAATTAATTTATATCTGTAGTCTTCTGCTTCGAAGCCTTTCTCGTCATTTGTATCTTCGAATCCCTTTCTAGCGGCATTCAAAGATACACCTAAAAACAATAAAGACGAAGATAAAAAAGACGAAAGTAACGACAAAGCGGAGAACGACGACACAACAGGCGATTTCGAGCCATATGTACAGCTTAAACTGGAAGAGAAGAAAGTGGAAACTGGTGAGGAGATGGAGACTTCACTTTTCAGCTGTCGCGCTAAGCTTTACGCTCTTGATCCAACCAGAACTGCTGAAGGATGGAAAGAGCGAGGTGTGGGTAGTCTTCATCTGAACATCAACAAACTCACAGACGAGCCAGAGTCGGATGCTACACCAGTATCTACCACGGATTCTCCAAATTCAGATAGCAAAGAGTCGACATCGGCCACACGCGCACGAAAGTCAAAGACTCGTATAGTGATGCGCTCGGATGGAGTATTGCGCGTGATTTTAAATTTGCCTATACACAAAGGCGTTGAAATCATGCAGGGAATGAAGAGTTCGATGGCTAGCGAAAAATTTATTCGTATTTCGGCATTTGAGAATGGGGCGCCGATGCAGTATGCTCTAAAAATGGGACAGGAGAATACTGCGAAGGAGTTGTTTGAACATATCAGAAAACAGTTGGATTCCTGAACTGATCTCTGGTTTATATTTTATTGCGCTATTCCTAATTTGCAGTCTGCGATGTACATTATTATCTCACTTACTGAATTTATAGAATTTAGTATATTTGAATATATTTGGTATTCTACCTAATATATCTACACAGTGATTTCATGATTGCCGCCCCTTCCTAACTCTGCGACTTCTAATTATGATTTATAAAAACGAAAACAAGTATAAAAATACATGTGGCATAAATCATCCAAGCGTCCGACTAGAAAGTCCAGTTTTCGTCCGCAGACTCAATTGCCCACTTAAATTTCTCTCTCAGTGTCTTGGAGAACAACTTCTCGATCGGAACATTAAACTTCTTGGAGAACATAACAGTCAACCTTGGATCAATATAATTGATCTTACTGGTCGTTAGCGCAACTGTCGAGTTATCTTCCTTATCTTTGAGCTGAAGCGTTGTATTGATTGCTCTTTCGCTCAATTTCTCAATCTGTTGCTGGAGTTTTTCAGGACTCGCTACCGACACTACCGGCTTTTTGAAATCGCTCTTCTTTTCCTTTTTATATCCCTCAGCAAGTTCATCGACCGCTTTAAGCTTCTCTCTAGTCTCCTTCTCAATTTCCTTTTCTGATAGACCCTTTTCACCATCAGCGACTTTCTTTTCGTTTTCTTTGAGAACTTTCTTGGTAACCTTCTCGCGCTCTCGTGTGATTATTAAGTCAATCAACCTATCGATTACTTCATCCGTGAGCTCTGGATCACGCTCGAAAAAAGCAGGATCTTTCTTCTTCATCGAAGGATCAAGTTGAGCGAGCTGCATTTTCAAGCGAAATCGCTGAAATTTAATTTCCAAAATCTTGTCTTCAATTTTTCCAACAGACTGCTCATGGGATTTGGATACCGTACGCTGATGATTACACAGGATGGCAACTGCACGATTTGCAGCGTTGAATGCAACCATTTTCTCATTAACAGTGCCTCGATTAGGAATCTTCTTTAATTGATCTTGCATTGTCTTTGACGCATTATACGTACGGAAGACTTTAGCAGTTAGACCGGGCATATAATTCTGCAAATGCTTGTTAAGCGAAGGAGGATCGAGACGATCAAAAAGTTCATCTCCTTCCCGTTTCGGATCTCGTTTGAAAAGCTTCAAGTTTTTGTAGACCTGATTATCGACCTTAACCTCTTGGTAAAACCGAATAGAATCTTTACCCAGGAAATCAAGCACTACAATATTTGGCGGCTTGAAAGTGACATGCTCGTACCTTAGCGAGCAACAGCCAACAGTATCAGCCTCATCTTCACCTTTTTCTCCACCAGCTCGCAAAGCAAGTACATCAATTAAATACATCGCCGTAGCCCGCTGACGATTAACCATTTTCTCGTCCTTCAGCTCACGACGGTAGTCTTCTCGAATGGCATCAATATGATTTTTCAACTGGCGAGCTTTTTCAAATTTTTTGAAATCGCTCATACCCTTCAGTGAACTATTCGCCGCCAGAAATACATACTTTGTCGCTCCATTGATGTTTTCTTTCCAAGTAGCGAGCCAAGAGACAGTGCTATCGTGCTTAACTTCCGCCCACTTATGCCCATCAGGAGGCTGCGGAACTTCAGCTTCGGCTCCGATATTGATAGTGACCTGCTCCGGCATGACTCGTGCCTTCAATTTTCCAGTTTTCGGGTGAGAACCGCGGCCTCGGAAAAGACCAGGAGGCTCAATTCGAAAGTTACCAACAACTTCCTTACGGCCATCGAGATAGCAAATCTTGTACATTTCTTCAAGTTTATCTTTTTCAGCCTTGATTCTCTTTTTCTCAGCGTTGGGAATGTTCTTCTTTTCTATCCTCTTTGCTTCAAAATAATTAAACATATCGTTAAAATCGCATTTTTCAAATTTGGTAATCTCCACGTTCTATGACAAATTAGTAACCTATAGCTGTAGAATAATCAAGTCTTTAACGTTAAATCACATACCGCACCACCTGCTTTCTTCAACACAGTTTTAAAATCTTCGAAGAAATTTTTCTGAAATACCGGGTTCTTCGCATGCTCGGTCTCTAGCATCGCACCGAAAAATCCTGCAACTTCCTCAGCTTCGATGGGCAAATCAACCGGCTTACCATCGTACTGCAATTTGACATGCTTCGGCAGCGGCTCATAAGGAGGAGGAAACAATACACCTTTGTGTGAAAGTGTAGTCCATTTGATCGAACCGTCATTCTGCTCTGCTTCCCACCACCTGTAAGCCTCCTCTTCTTCCTGCTCCTGCTCAGTTTTGCCCTCGTCATCAGTTGCGGACGACTTCTTGCCACCTTTTTTTTTAGCAAGAGAGACAGCCGGTGCTGAATTGAGATCACTTTCAGCTTTCATTGCCTTGCCATTGGTCGTCCCGTTTGTCTTGATAGACGGGGCAGTCGAAGGATGGGGAACAACTTTAGTCTCTGATTTTTGCTTCTTGATTGCAGGTGCAGACTTTACAGTATTCCTTATGACGGCTTCCTTCGCCTTCTTGCCGCGCTTTTTCTATAAAAAATAATGTTAGGACTATCTTTCTCACAAGTCTCATGAATTATCTTTTTTTTTTCATTTGCTAAAATGCTTGACATACCAACGGCACTTCGTCCTCAGAGAAATCAGATTCTTCTTTTTCGACCTTCAGCTTCCGCTTCCGCTTGTCTAGAGTAATAGCGTCAGTTACATATTCGAAAACCTACACTACTTAGCGTCACCACGTCGCTTGGTGAAACGAATCAACGCGCGTAATACGCGTCTAACGGCGAGTACAACAACATACCCTGTGTCCGCTGCGACAACGGAATATCGTCATTAGAAGAATCAGACATAGCTCTAGTTTGTCAAATCACTAAATAAAAGAGAGATAAAATGTGGCGGGGTGGAGTATCTTGCGACGAAATATTCACTATATTCACAACAACGACGCCTAGCGAGTTCACACACTTGGCCGCACGCGTTTTAACGTGATGTGGAGAAAATAGAAACACGAATAATGCAGTATCGTGAAATGTGAATACAGAAAAACAACTTTATCTAATAATCTAAAGCCCGAATAGATCTGAAGCGACAAATCAAATAAAAGAGAGTGGCCACAAACGTGTAGCAGAGTCGCAGTCGGACTTTTGACTATTGAAAAACGCTTGGTCAACCTTGCCTCGAGCGAGCGGGGACTTATATCCTGATTCTTGGATTAGGGCTACTCAACTGACAATTCAATTTCATATTTGTGTCACTTATGTAAGCTGAATATAATCTAATTTCTGTGCAGAGTACTGAACAGATCACTGTCGTCTTATTCATTATGTCGTAATATAATACAGTTTTCTCATGATTACCGATACAACATCCATGATTCATATAAATAGCAATGATAATAAGCTATTTTTCCCGAATATCAACGACAATCCGCATCATGAAAGCGCAACAAGTTATATACAAAACTCTGGAAAGACACCTAGTCCCCAACTCTGATCATATAATGCATGAGAAATGCTGGGTACATGTAATTGTGTAGAAATATGTAAATAATGAACACATCTATTGAATACCCTTGCCACGAATCTCTTCCAATCGTGGATACAGTGAGCTACCCATCTTTTTGATAAATGAATCGTTGCTAGTGGTAGTATAATGAGCCACACTCTGCAGTACTGAATCAAACAGAGACTGATTAGTCCGACTGACAAGTACGGCACTCATTCCGTTATTAAGAATAGCTAGAATGAACGCGAGATATGCTTTCTTCATATCCGTCTGCTGTATTTCTTCATCTGTCGATCCATTTGCAGATATGCTCAATGAATAGAATATTCCTGTAAGCAAAGGATTCAAAATTCGATCCAACATATCAAACATCCCGGGCTCGCCTTTAAAACTGTGGATGAGTTGTCCTAAGAAACTCATAAAATCGATAAGCTCAGGAGTACTACTCTCAGACAATAATCGAGTAACAAGAATTGGAATCTCAGGTAAAATCGATTGTCCCAGAATTGGTACCATCCGAGCAAATGCAAATCGGCTAGCCTCTCTGATAATCTCAAGTCCGGATAAAGTCTCCAAAGACACCAGGATAGCGCGACTGGCAAGAATAAACTGATCGCGGACTGGCTCAGTCACATTCTTACCACCGTCCGCGATACCCCTCGCAAATGTTCCGATTGCCATGATATCGTGATGAACCTGAAGAGCTAGTCGTGGATCTTCAGGAGCGCGCGGAAGACTTTGTTCCATATCAGTAAATATGGGATTCAAAATATTCTAAACCTCATTGTTAGTTCAAAGTTGCGAGTATTGCAGATTGAGCGCAAAAATACCTTTATCAGCGCAAGTTGCTTATCATCCGAAACAGCATCAACAGAGACAACCAATCCAGAGGCTTCAAACAAGTACAGCCGACCATCAATATTATCAGAATCGCTAGCGCCTAACTCTGAAATATCCGATTCATTGTCATCCCGGGATGCAAGCTCTGCTCTAATAACAAGCAGATCGCCAATCGCGTTCAATGCTGTCTCAGCAATATCGCCAATCATCATCTTACACAGTTTAATAAACCTATAAAACAAAAACCATGCCCGAATCTGAACTTGTAAGTACGAGCTGTGAATTCCGATACTAGAAACAAAAATCTCAAGCATTTGTGGAATCAAATGCTGATGCGCTTCAAAAAATTTGGGATTTTTTACCACGAGTTCCATATACTGTAAGTTAATAGCTGGATGTCCTATAGACAGGACGTTTGATTCTGTCATCCTCAACAGCATTTTGTTTAGTAATATAACGGCTCTTGAGTTTTCTTGTCCCTTCGCCGGTAATGCAGCCGCATTACGAAGACCATCGCTGTATGCACCAAGCTCAAACAAACCCAACTCGACTTCCCGCCAATCTTGCTTTGAAAGGCAATCGAGAACAACATTTGAAACTGTATCCATAAACAAATTCTCGTTAATCGCGGCAACAGCATCCTGAAATAGACGCAGCCGCGCTCGGATTTCAAGAAATTCGTTCTCAGAGTCATCTGATCCATTGTGGAAACTCATAGTCTCATCATACTTTAGCTTTAAGATAACGGTATTCAAAATTGATCCGACCATCGCCAACCGGCTAGGGGTGAGAGGCCTATTTCTTTTCTTTTCTTTTCGGAGTAGTGAGAGGAGATCAGCAATTGTTGGGAAGACTTCCGAAGAAGTATCATCGTATTCGTTAGATAGAAATGTAATGGCAAATGGCATGTATTGCTGTAGTAGATTTTCTGCGCTGTCTATCAATTGTGGAGGTAGTTGGCTCTGCTACTAAAGTTAGCTTGCATACGGATATGATAGACACTAAAAATGAGTTTCATACTTCATCCAAAATTTTAATCAAATCCAAGCACACAACATTCGTAAGTCGGGCGACTTTTTCTGTAAATTCAGGATCGGACCCTAATGGTAGCTGACTGATCAATTGAGGTAAATTAAGTAGACCAATCAACTCAATTTTATCCACTGATTTCATTTTTTTGCTCACAATCTCCGACAACGTATCGCAGGCAGCTCCTCGTAGCGACTCATTTCCGAGAATCCCAAATATAAGTTGCATGTATTGCGGGGTAACAATCAATGAAATATCGATCCAGGCTATTGACAAATCAGTTAGCAATTTTGAATATTCGCTTATTGAAAGTTCTGTTGTAGACATACAAACCCAAGATCCTATAACGCGCAAGCAATTCTCCGTGATCAGGTATCCATCTTCTCTATTTGTCCACCGAATCAAAATCTCCCTCCACGCATTTGCCAACTTTGCCATATCGCCAACTCGAATCTCGTCTTTAATTGTAACATTTCGACGTGCATCATCGTTAGATCGCTGAATCAGAGTATCGGCAATTTCATCATGCTGAGAAAGAAGAATGCGGAGAAATAGCTGTAAACCCCGAGCATTTTGGAATTGTCCACCAATTGAGGACAGAGCGATTAAATCGTCATAGAATGAACGCCATGTGTGAGGATAGGAAAGGAGGAAAAAATAAGTTATCGTCTGTGCCAATTTATTCTGCATAACTATATTATCGTTAATCGAGAGTCAATCGGTGAGAATATTGTTTGACAACTTACAAACTGCATCGGTTTCGGAGGTATTTTGTGGACTGTACTCTCTTTGAATATAAGATAGCAAAGCTTCTTTGACAAACGATAATGACGAATCGTTCAATTGTTTGTTGTTTCCATTGAGTCTAACAAAGCACGTTATTAGCAAAATATATCAACAATTACCCCCAAACATGATGGGACTCACCGCTTAACCAAGGCATCGTCAACGACTTGCAGCGCGAAGAAACGAACAGCTGGTGATCTGAAACATTGAAAAATAATTAGCACAATTGCGATCAACAAAAAGATTCTCCATAACATAAATTACTCACCGCTTCCTTTCACTCATAAACAATGAAAGACAAACTTGCCATCCATCGTCGGATTCCTTGATCTGATTGCAGAAGGCCATAGCCTATACAGACAATAATTAATAAATCGGCTCTGGATTCCAACCACGCGATTTCATAATAAATTCGTACCTGTTGCTTCAGATTTGTATCCACATTACCGCTCAAGGCAATCTCCACCGCCTGTTCAACCTGATCTTCCATTTACTGCGCTGACGAACGTGTAGTTTAGTTAGCTAGGGGTCGGCTAGGTGAGTTGATATAGCTAGCACAGGAAGAGTTCAACAAAAAGAACCGATTGTCGTCCTCTATCCCGACCACCAAAAAAAAAGAATGAAAAATTCGCCAAGAAGCAGAGATAAAAAAAATTAAAAAGGCTACTGATTCCAAAGAATGGGGGTTGAAGATCAAAGGGCTGTCGATTGAGAGAAGCAACGATTTATATGAGTGGACCTTAAAAAGCATCTGTCGTGTCTGGATTTTTTTTGTGAGCGTGAGGTCAAAGGAGGGTAACTTTCTGTCTCGGCCGGGTAATCGGACCCTTACTAGAGACTGAAGTAGTCAGTCCACAACTTAGCAGTTGTTCTTCTAGTAATTGTCGACTAGAAGATTTTGTGAATTTAAAAAAAATATTGAATTGAGAGTTAAGTTTGGGGTTGGGTTTTTACATTGATAGAAAGCTAGATCCGGGAGAGAATGTTCAGCTGTCTCCGCCAAAACCTCATAAATTCTATATAGAAGCCTCACTTTAAAATCGTAAAATGGGAAAGAGTCAATTTATTAAGAATTAGGCGTTTCAAGAAATATAGAATTCTATTTGAATTATTGTATATATGTACGATGATATGACTGAAATCGCGAACCGTCCTTGGGGTTTGACGATTTACGTACACGCTGGGATTATACTATGTATACTCAACAATGAGCTCAGTCGTAATTGCTATATAGAAAAGCAGGTACGATACAATAATGCGATAGATTGGAGAAGTATCTGCGTATTCAGGGTGCATCTATGAAGCGGTGAAGAACGATTGGCAGCAGCCACCACAAATTTATCAGCATCGAATATCAATAATCGACAGAAAATATCTCACAAAAAAATATGATATTATGCGCCTAGTGATAAGCATTTATATTTGACAGTATAGGATGGTAGATTTCGCGAAACCAAAATTCGATTGATAATCCGCAGACGGAATATAGAACGACCAGCGATTACAACACTGGGTTACTAAATTAAATAAAATGCACACATAATAAGATTAGCCTATATTTCATGAATTATCAACTAAAAAACATTTCAATCTGGCAAAATCGCAATATCATATGAAAAAGAATAGAGTAGAATATGAGGTCCACGGCTAATCTCTGTGCGGCTCCAAAGCCGGGATTAACCGAAAGACCCACTAAAATGTATTTTGCAGTGAATTCAGTTGGCACTTCTCTATTAATCAGTCCAATTTCAACACTAAATAAAAACGAATGACCTTATCTATTAAAAACTTAATCCTTAGAATATTCCCATGCATAAAAAAACAGACAACCAAATCAATATACCAAATCATTAAACTTGTATACGAACGATGCAATCTTCAAGATTTCATAAATGAATCGTTCAGAAATACCCGCGTTGCAAATGTACATGAAATAAGGCTAATACAACCCTTTTACAACAACCTTCAAAAAAAAGATTACAAACAATTGATACCTAGAAGCAACAGATTACTTTATACACAACTTTATCAGGAGTAAAAATTTTGGCGCAACATTAAATAAAAAACAAACAAAATCCTTTAAACCTCAAGCTTCTTCTCCGACGACTCCGACGAGGCCTCTGCAGAAGGTCCACGGTAGTTATACTCACCATGGTACTGCTCAGAAATTTCCTCAAGAGTCTTCCGCTTAGTCTCAGGGATCAAGAACGAGGTAAAGAAACCGATAAGCATGAAGAGAGCAAAAATTTCCATTACGTGGTTCAACCAACAACTGCCACCCGGGCATCCATGAGTGCGGAGAGGAGCAATAGCGGTCTGGGCAATGATAGCACCAACCTTGCCAAAACCGGCCGAGAGACCGTGGGCAGTCGAACGATAACGAGTAGGGAAAACCTCGCCAGGAACAATGAAGGTTGTGGTATTAGGTCCCCAGTTCTCAAAGAGTTGGCAAAGAACGTAAAGAGCAAGAAGAGCATGTCCGGAAAGTTTGTGATAAGCAAAACCAATGATGCAAAAAAGAATAGTCAAGAGAGCAAAACCGACAATCTGAAGGGTCTTGCGGCCGACAGTGTCAAGGGTAGCAACTGCGAACCAATATCCAGGAATAGCACCTGCGCAGGTTAGGATAATGTTACCAACGCAGACGTTGTAGATGTTGTCGTACACATTTGGCTGACCAGCATAGCCGATAGCAGCGAGAATGGTAGAGTTATTCAAACCAAGACCGTAGAAAGCAATATCGAGAAAACACCAAGAACCGGCTGTTCCGAGAAGAATTTTTCCATGCTTCCACTGTCCAAAGTGGCTAATGAAGTCGCCGAAGGAAGCCTTAGGAACATTGAGCTCGACGGGAGACTGGACACCTTCAACATCCTTGAGAGCCTTGACCTCTTCAGCGTTAGCGCCACCCATGTCACCACCAATGTAGCGGTTGACATCAGCAGCGGCTTGGTCAACCTGACGAGCGACGTCAAAAGTATAACGAGGGGTCTCGGGGATGGTGAGACGGAAGTAAAGAGCAAAGCAAGCGGGGACACAGCCAAAGCCGACGACAACACGCCACATCTTGTCATTAGCAACCTGGCAGTTACCAAGACACTCAGCAGTCGAATTCGCGGCAGACAGCGTCCCCTTGAAACCACGAGTGACAACCAAAGCGACGATGGCAGCGGCAAGCTGACCCCATCCTTGGTTAGCGAATACGGCGCCCATGATGGCGCCTCTCCATTTGGTAGTGGCAAATCTAAGAAAAAGTTAGACGCAAGAAAAGCTAACGCAAAGAGTCGATAGAAAGAAAAAGAAAAACTCACTCAGAGGTAATAATAGAAGAAAGGGGATAGTCACCACCAATACCAATACCCATGATGACACGCCAAAATACAAGAAGGCCAATGATGTTGACTGAAGGGCCCTGAGCAGAAAGAGACTGACCGATAGTTCCAGCAATGATAATCATGAGTTCGACACCGTAAATGCGCTTACGACCGATTCTGTCAGCAAGCCATCCGAAGAAAACCTGACCGACGACGGTACCACCAGAGGTGGCGGCCTTGACAGCGGTATCAGAGTTGGTGGGAAGCTTCCCGCCACGATCCTGGTAGTAGGCATATCCGAGCATAGTGACGGCGATGTTGATGGCAAAAATATCATAGGCATCAGTGAAGAACCCGATGCCTGCGACGGTGATGGCGCGGATGTGGTACCAGCCGAAGGGGGCATTGTCAATCTTCTCGAGAGCAAGGCGCCGTCTCTCGTTGGGGTCTGATATGTGCGCAAAATCGTTGACGAAGTTGTGGAAGGCAGCGTTGCCACCGGAGGTAAGCTTTGCGGACATTATAGAGAAGGAAATAGTCCAAGACTTAGCAGTCAAAGACGGAGAAGAGAAGAGTGAGTGATTCTGCGCTGGGAAGCAAACAGTTGAGCCGGGCTCAAAGAATACTTATGTCGTGCCGAGACGAAGCAGATGTCTTCGGGCTCGCGCTAGGCCGCTTTGGGCCACATCTTCCTGGCGCAAGCCAACCAATTGAGCGCCCTTTTTTGCCCACGTTTCATCGCCTAAGCCGCACACGTGTGCGCGAGTGCGCTCGCCAGAGGTCGCATCACGTGAACTCATTCTAGATCAGGAGAAAGGCCGGCCTATTGCGCAGACTCGAGCGGTCCACCTGCAGCCATCGCTGGAGAGGGTTGGCCAGTGGTGGACGGCAAAACCGATGCATGCGCACTCCAGCCGACGAAATTGCAGCTGTGGAACTCTCTGCGTAGAGATAGTTGGTGCCAGTCGCAAATAGTACGTCAATGCTGTTACTCAAAGTACACCAGTCAGCTTGCTACCTCAATCAGCAATTACGCCTCTCTGGACACGTCTTCGCGAGAATGATCAAGCATCGCGACAGCTTTGGAGAATTCAGCTCCGAAGCACGCAGCGAGACAACAGGCGCTCAGCCAAGGACTGTCTAATGATCTACAACGTATTCTATCCAGACAAATTGAACAGACAAGACAAGCGACGACATTGGATGACAGCCACGATGTCAAATGTCAAAAAGAGCCTTTCCTCGCTATTGCCGTTAGTCCGCCCCGCAGGTACTTGTCTGTGACCAGTATTAAGTCGCGCTACCAAGCACATGCTCTCGCCGTGGACCATATGCTCGCGTTATCTCTACTTTTCTAATAGCTGCTGCCTTCTATCTGGACTAGCAGTGCACTGACCGCCCACGTTGGATGTGTAGATGAGGATGACAGCTGTCGAATGGCGCACCTGCACAAAGGCCGAGAGAGAAGCCAAGCGTACAACAGTCCTAAGAGAATATACAAAAAGCAAGCAACCCAAAAAATTTGGCACTAAAATAACCAAATTGCGATAAAGTTTTCTCTAGTTTTATTGTTAAAAAGCATGGAGGATGAAAAGTAACGGCTTCCCACTGACCATCTACGTACCTCACGTCGCTGTTCTATTCCGGAAATAAACAAAATTCTGTTTTCATTAAGACCAATACATGGGTCCATACATTCAGATCATTGCCTTTCGTATCATTGCTTAGTGGCTATGATAAGCAGATGCATGTCCGAGTATGCCAGGTTATGGTTCATCAGCCTGTCTGAGCGTTTTCTCTTCCGATCCAATGAAGTTCCCCACGAGTCCACTACCGCACTGCAGCCACGACTGAGAGCCATGGAAATTCTCTGATTGCAAGGAAGCTGCTTTGTGGTCGATTGAAAATTTGAGTGTTAGTGAGCACCTCTCAATCTGTGCAGAACCTCGATTCGCCTCTTCTCGATAGCTCGGCACATCCACTTGGTCTCAATCAATTTGAGGAGCAGCAATCATTTTAATTAACTCATCTCGATTCAAGTACGTAGAAAAATATTTTAACAACTAGCTGATACTGTCTCATGTGGAATATTTAAGAAAATGGCCCCATCACTGAATTCGCCTCAATGACGCCGGCAAAATTGACAATATGTTAGCTGTCTATAGCTATATATCATCTTCATCGATCTGATATTAATTATATCATTAGATGACACTGCATGCCGTAGATAATTGTCCTCTTGAATATCTTCAATATGTGAAAGTATATCAACTGCGCGTCCTCATGATCGACACATTCAAACTTGAAAATGGCAACTTTCTTAGGTTATCTTCTAACTTTTCTCGACTATATCTGGTTTGTAATTTGTACACACTCTTAAATTGAGTTGGAAAAATGGTTCACTATCGTCGGTAATGACAGCAAATAATCGTATTCGTTATCTATATATCATAAAACACCCATTCACTGTCAGTCTATCTCTCTGCTTACTCATTTAAAAGTTATTATCTTATTAAGATTGCGCACTTATCAAGCAACGTTTGGAAAATCGGCACTTCCACACACGCTGTTATACATAGCACAATAATACAAAAACAGATAAAAATGCCAGTCTCGAATCTGAAGGGTGTGAAGTCAGACTCTTCAATGTATCTTAATGTTAATGGAAAGAGATGCTATTTAACTAATGTCCATCAAAACATCAGTAAAGAAAACTAGACACAAATGCGTTTTTTTCGCACCTCCGACATACAAATCCGGGGAGATAATCAAAAAAAAGAAGCTATTAATAAATTAATCAAAGGAGAATGAGTAGCAACTCCCGGGCATTTAAATAAGCCAAAAAAAGAGATACTCAAACAAACAGGGAGACCATGAGCTAAACAAAAGAACCATGACAATAGGAAGAACGAGTCTAATTACAATAAATGAAGGAAAATTATTAAACAATTTGCAAACGGCTTATCCTTTACCAAAAAATATCAACATAGAGAGCGCGCAGAAAAAAGTTCATTACAAAGATGGCGAAACTGACCCCGCCGGTCCAGGAGGTGAGACAAGAACAGCAGTTGATGACCCTGGCGTATTCACACTACCAGAATTGCTCGTTGAACTCGGCGACAGCGTAATTGTTCCTCCTGGAGCAACTGGCATCGGCACAGGAGGTACAATACCAACAGCAGTAGCGGCCGTCGCGATTGAGCTCTCGCTAAACATGCCAATGGACTGCCACGTAAGAAGAGTACGACCTTTGATATCGTCAATCCCTTTCTCCATCTTTGTGATTGCATTTGAAAATTCCTCTTCAATGGCGTGACGTCGTTCAGCTAATTTCTCTCGTCCAAGCTTGCGACGAGCGAACTCTGCATCCCAAGCCTGTCTACGCTCCTGATCCGCGCGTTGAAACTCGACAAGCAGTTTTCGATGTCGCGTTTGTAGCTTTTCGGATTTACTACTAACTGAATTCTCATCAGACTGTAACTCCCGATCGCGCTTCTCAATAGCTGCCTTCCGCTGCTGAAAGCGTCGCTCATGCTCATTAATATCATCAATAGCAGCCTGCCATACTGATTTGCGCGCATCAACCAATCCAAGAAGGTTTTCCTCCTCAGCGTCTAATTCAGTCATACGGCTTTGAAGTACTTCAATTTCTTCTTCCGTTCTTCGGACACTCTCCCGTAGCGCGAGGACTCGTCGCCAAGCACGCTCATCGCCGCGATCACCGGTTCCAAGTCGCGACTTCAAGGTATCAATTTCCGATCGGAGCGATGCCAGATGCTTCGAATGGTCCCGACGAGAGCGCTTCAATTTCTGCTTTTCTTCGGTCAAGGTCTCATTTGTCGTGCAGAGAGTATCGAGTAGAGTTGTAACTGGTGACAGAGGACGAGAAGGTTGCTGAACTTGCGACGACACGGTTGAAGCTATTATTACAAGTCAGCATCATCTTCTCTAAAAACAACATACATCGACGCAAACAAAAAAACTTACAATCTTTTGGCGAAGTGCAAATGTCTGTCCGGCAGATGGTCACCTGCTTATACTTGAACTTTTTGCCAATCTCAATCTCATATTCTGTAATTGGCGTTAATCCGCTAACAACCAATAGAGTCTCTGCGTTTTCTTCCATAGATTCAGATAATTCTCCATTAATCTCCACCTCGCCTGCCACTGACGCCTCGAGAAGCTGTACTGTGGGATCTGAAGGCCCATCTGGTGCATTCTGAAGAGCTGGGTACAGAACTTTTGGAACAATCGTTTGCACCGAAACTTCTGGCCACAATATTCCATTTACACGTACAGTGACATCATTATATAGCGATGCCTGACAAGCGTGAGGCTGTGTACCAGTCGCTGCTTGAGTTGGATCAGCGTGAGAAAAAATGGACGGAACAAGTGAAGTAGGAAGTAAAGAGTGATCGCTATGACCATTTGACTCAGGAGATGCCGAAGATGAGACCGCCTTGTTATCCGAAGCGGAAGATGGAATCGCACAATCTCCGGGGATGATTTCAAATGCTACTTCGTTCTCGAGGATGTACCGCACGCAGCAGTAGAGTGCTGGCTCAGTTGCCGACGGTCGATATCCGAGTCCGCTTGCAGCCGTGGAGTCGTCCGAAATGATTGAAGATAACAAAGAATGTCCCTCATCGGTTGGAAGTAAACTGTGAGAACTTTGTGAAGGCTCTTCGGGAGCTGCTTGTGGGTCAGACAGTATCTGACTTGATTCGCGAGATGCCAGAACAAGCGTGTTCGCAAGTACAGACCAGAGTGTCTGCTGATGTGACTTGCCTTCCTTATTTCCCTTTTTCTTCTTTTTGATAGGTGTTCCATTGGCCGGAGCACAAGAAGATGTCGGCGACATGCTACTAGAATAAGCTACCGAATCATAATCAATCCCATACCCCTCTCCAAGGATAGCTGGTGATGAGCTCGCAGCCGGCATTGAACTAAGCTTGTTTTCGTGTTCCAGGAATGAACGCCTTAGAGAATGCATTATACTTTGCGCCACAATATGAATGGCAATAGCCTGACCAAACCAACCGGCCGAGCCGTAGAGAATGTCTAATGTACGAGGAGATGTCCCGCTTGAAGCTAAGTAATATTGTGGAGGTTCAACTGGAGGCTCCATGACCGATGATGGAACGGGTAGCAATGCACCGCGACGAATCAGAAAAAAGGAGTGCCGTACAGCTCTCGCTATCTGAAGTAATGCCGTACAGTAAACTGCTGTTTTTGAACCTCCACCGCCAAGCGCAGATGCAATCACGGCAGAACCAAGATCAGCCATGATTGATCTCATACGAGGAAGAAAAAATATTGAAAGTATAGCAGTAACTACGTCAGCGAACAATACTGTCAGTAGACTCGGAGAAGTCTGTGTCGCGTGAGTTAACGTTGAGATCAGCGAAGCTGTCGGCGGTGTGAGCGGAGGAGCAAAAGTCATTGAAGCGAATATCATTTGAATGAATGATACAATAAGACTCGGAAATTGAATGATGAGAATAAAAATAGTGAGAGAGTCGATAAGGGGATGGGCGCTGAGGATCGAGGACTGCTGAGCAGTCGGCTTATTATGCAATGCTTGTTCGTTGTAAAAAGAAGATGACTTTCGCAGCGAACGCTCAGAGGTCTCATGATGAAGTGAGGTCGCTGACAGAGAAACCGCTCCCGGAACCAAATCCGGTTTTGCCGGAGTGCTCGGAAGCTGCGAAGACGCAAGCGGGCTCGACGTATAATTCTGCAGCGGAGTCGGCACTCGTCGCGGTGTATCAGTCAACGCCGAATCCTGAGCCTGCTGAGACGTCGCCGTCGTAGCATTCGATGACAACGCAAGAGACGACGACGAGCTTGAGACCGAGCTGTTAGCGAGATTCGCGCGTCGGGAGGCGGCAGATCCGCGCGCCATTATCGACGGAGCAAAGCAAGCAGTCTACTTTTTGGCGGACTGAACTTGCAGTCTCTTCTGAGCGAAGAACGATCGTTCGCACGACACCCGGAGCACGTGTCTCAACAAGAGAGCAAGAACGCAAGACAGGGCTCGTCGGCAGATCAGCGAATCGAATTCTGGTAAAGGATCTAAGCGCAAGAGGAATGTTGAAATCGAAGAAAGATTAATCTGTGATATTTTTCTGGTGCCGCATGGTCTGAACTCTCATTCGCATCACGTGACACATATAACCAAATTTTGCTACCAGTCGCTTTGGTACAAAGGCCTTTGCTGATACCTTTGCCTGTACGAAAATTTGTAGGACAGGCTTCACAAGAACCGAAGAGCATTACATTCTATCCTTGTCCAATTCTCATCAGCAATGGCTTTGTCGACAGCGAGTCGGAGTAGGCCTCTATGTCAATCGTTGGTCATAAGGCAATTTGGCTTTGTTACTCCTCACTTCCTAGGCAATCAGCAGAAGAACCAACAGCCGGAACAGCTGACTCAAAGACGAGCATACGATGCGCAACTCCCCCGACAACGTCGCCAGAAAAGGCATTTACCTCCGGGAAAAACCACACCGGCGGTATATCACATGTTTGATTGTCTTGTTGAAATGTCGGATGGATCGACTTATGTGCGGCAGTCACCGTTTCCAAGAGTTGAATGGAGATACCTCAGAGATCAGCGTACGCACCCTCTGTGGAATCCGACAATCAGTGGCTTGGTAGCCGTTCAAGCTGATACTGGAGGACGTGTTGCACGGTTTAACGAGAAGTTTGGCTCGACTGATGAGTTTGCAGAGGACGAGGAAGAGGCTGAGGAGGAAGAGTCTGTGTTTGATGGCAAGATTGAGGAGATGTTTGAGGACTTCGAACATAAAGAGTCACTCAACGTTCGTGTCTTTCAAAAGGTTCGGACGAAGGGTAGGAAGGGTGCTGGTGGTGGTGGCAGATATATCTAAGTGGGTGACGTATCGGCAATATGTAAATAGTAATTTTCAAAATGAAGAATATGTACAGAGATCTAATATACAGCTTATGGCACCAAATAGCTAAATAAGCAATTCACTCATGCTTCAAATGCATCCGCTTAATAATTTTATTGCCGCCCTCTCGTGCGTCCTTCACACTTACTCGGACAAACTGACGATTAAAATATACAAGTGCGGTAGAAGAAGACGCTGACCGTTCGTCTTCAATTTCCAATCTCTCAACCTCACCCACCCATATTTCATGATCACTAACTGTAAAGCAATGCTTCGTGATACAGTCTACTCGCGCGAATGCAACCGCAGCTTCAATGCCGTCAGATGCCAGCACTTCTTCACTTTTGATCCGTGTTCGGTTGAGAATAGGCGTATCGTACGGAGCATCTGACAACGGAAACCAATCTACTCCGATGATCTCAACGTCGTCTTCAACAAAATCAATAGCTTTTGTCGATTGAATAGATCCCGCAAATCCACGCGCGACATGCTCTGCAGCATGTGCTCCCGAGAGAAAGTTGACACTGAATCTGCCGGAGTCGTGTATAAGCTGGGAAGTTTTTGACGGCAGCTTTAAATTGAATGTTATAAGAGGAGCTCCTTCGGGAGACACAGAGAGCGACGTCACAGAAGACACTGTAGCTGCGCGTCTGTCGCCTTCATGTGAGGCCGTAATGACGGCGAGAGGAGCAGCATGGCGAGCCATGAGCTGCTTGTACTGAGCTCTCAACGCTGAACAAGCTGCTGACGAATTCAGGCTGCGAACCGCATTTGGAAGGCGCATTTATACGGGCGAGATCATTTGATTTTGCTCTGACTCGGAAGGGAAGGTAACTACGAAGCGAGTAAATGTCTTGACATAAAGTGATTTCGGGAACGCGTTATGTCGAAGACGCATTGAAGATTTGATGTGAATGCATAGACTGCTATTGTGAACCAAATGCTGCTCGAACATAAAGGAGATTTGATTTCGATTTTAGCAAGTAAAATCTGCAAGGAATCATGGATATTTCTGGTAACTTCGACGAGCTCATGGCTGATCAACGAGTAGCAGCGGTAGAGCGCAGAACTTTCCAACCTGACCGAGATCAGTTCAGATACACCTAGAGCACATCTGAAATACAGCGACAATTGAATATAATAATCGATTTATCAAATTAATCTTCTTACTAAGATATACCTCTTTAATGAACAAGCAGAGTCCAGGTAGTTTAGCAGCGCCAGGCCGAAGTGAGCCGCACGGGACTGCTGCCTCGTTTCCATGGGATTCTGTGGAAGGCAAAAGAACAAACACCTGCGCCTATATTTCTTCACGCGCTCCCACCTGTTCAAAATTTTCTTTTCTCCGTTCATAACTCTTTTCCTTTCACAAGATTGTTATACAAACAAGTCACAATGGCTGAAACTGAACAATTTGGTGCGTTCTGTTTTCTTGCGTACTTATTGGTTTATTAACTAACAATGCCCGCTTATAGAATTTCAGGCGGAGATCTCGCAGTTGATGAGTTTGATCATCAATACGGTCTACTCAAACAAAGTACGTTGATCCGCAAGTTTGTCGGTTGTTTTTGTTCAGTTTATACTGACAACATTTTCTAGGAAATTTTCCTTCGTGAACTCATCTCCAACTGCTCAGATGCTCTTGACAAGATTCGTTACGAGGCCCTCTCTGATCCCTCAAAGCTCGAGACTGAGCCTGATCTCTACATCCGGATCACTCCTAAACCCGAGGAGGGTGTTTTGGAGCTGAGAGATACAGGTATTGGTATGACCAAGGCTGATCTCGTCAACAACCTCGGAACCATTGCCAAGTCTGGTACCAAGGCTTTCATGGAGGCTCTTTCCGCTGGCGCCGATGTCTCTATGATCGGACAGTTCGGTGTCGGTTTCTATTCTCTCTTCCTTGTTGCTGACCGTGTCCAGGTTATCTCCAAGCACAATGATGACGAGCAATACATTTGGGAGTCGTCTGCCGGTGGTCGATTTACCATCACCCTAGATGAGGAGAACGAGCGTCTCTCGCGTGGTACCATCATTCGTCTCTTCTTGAAGGAGGACCAGAAGGAGTACCTCGAGGAGAAGCGTATCAAGGATATTGTCAAGCGCCATTCTGAGTTCGTTGCCTACCCCATCCAATTGGTTGTTACTAAGGAGATCGAGAAGGACGCTCCTGAGGAGGAGAAGGAGGAGAAGGTTGACGACGATAAGGCCCCTAAGATTGAGGAGGTTGATGAGGAAGAGGAAGAGAAGAAGGAGTCCAAGAAGATTAAGGAGGTCGTTACTGAAAACGAGGAACTTAACAAGACTAAACCTCTATGGACTCGTAATCCGTCCGACATCACCGAGGAGGAGTACGCTGCTTTCTATAAGTCGATCTCGAACGACTGGGAAGATCACCTTGCTGTCAAGCACTTCTCCGTTGAGGGTCAGCTTGAGTTCCGTGCTATTCTCTTCGTTCCTCGTCGTGCGCCGTTTGATCTATTTGAGTCAAAGAAGAAGAAAAACAACATCAAGCTTTATGTGCGCCGTGTCTTCATCACCGACGACTGTGATGAGCTCATTCCTGAGTGGCTCGGATTCGTCAGAGGTGTTGTTGACTCCGAGGATCTTCCTCTTAACTTGTCGCGTGAATTGCTTCAGCAGAATAAGATTCTCAAGGTCATTCGCAAGAACATCGTCAAGAAGACCCTCGAGATGTTCACCGAGATCTCTGAGGACCGCGAGCAGTTTGACAAGTTTTACACTGCCTTCTCCAAGAACATTAAGCTTGGAATTCACGAGGACGCCCAGAACCGAGTTACCCTAGCCAAGCTTCTCAGATATAACTCGACCAAGTCCGTTGATGAGCTTACCTCGCTCACTGATTATGTCACTCGTATGCCTGAACACCAGAAGAACATTTACTTCATCACTGGTGAGAGCATGAAGGCCGTCGAGAAGTCACCCTTCCTTGACGCTCTCAAGGCCAAGAATTTCGAGGTTCTCTTCATGGTTGACCCCATTGATGAGTACGCCATGACTCAACTCAAGGAGTTTGAGGGTAAGACTCTTGTTGACATCACGAAGGACTACGAGCTTGAGGAGACTGAGGAGGAGAAGGCTGAGCGAGAGGCTGAGGAGAAGGAGTACGAGTCGCTTGCTACTAACCTGAAGGAAATTCTCGGTGACAAGGTTGAGAAGGTGGTTGTCTCACACAAACTCGTCGACGCCCCAGCCGCTATTCGCACTGGACAGTTTGGTTGGTCTGCCAATATGGAGCGTATCATGAAGGCGCAGGCTCTCCGCGATACTTCGATGTCGTCATACATGTCGTCAAAGAAGACCTTTGAGATTTCGCCTAAGTCTCCTATTATCAGGGAGCTCAAGAACAAAGTTGATGCTGATGGTGTAAATGACCGCACAGTTCGCGATCTGACTACTCTTCTGTACGAGACTGCCTTGCTTACTTCTGGTTTCTCGCTTGAGGAGCCCAACTCTTTTGCTAGCAGAATCAACAGACTTATCTCCTTGGGTCTTAACATCGACGAGGCTGAGGAGGAAGCTCCTGCTGAGGCGTCTGAGGCTGCTACTGAGGATGCCCCTGCTGAGTCCGCTATGGAGGAGGTCGACTAAACTTTTCTCAAATGAATTGTCGGGGGTAGAAAGGTTTCTATATAAGTTTTTTTTATCAAATATTGTCCATAAGTTTTCATTTTTCTTTTTCTTTAATCGGTTTGATTTGTCTTTTGCAGTGTTACTTAAAATTGGTTAGTTTGCAAAATGGGATTATAATATGAATTACGAAAAGCCAATCTGTAGGAGGAGGTGGTTATTACATAATCATCATATAATTATTTCTACTGCCTGATTCGGTTTTGCTTAAACTTTAGAATTTTGTAGATTTATCCAATTTTACCGGTTCAGGGGTTTATAGCGAATTTACAAGAGTTAGCTGGTTGCTAAAACACAGCTACTTTTAAACGGTGGCTAGAAAATACTCGTGATTTTAATTTTAATTACAAACAGATATTATTGTATTTTGTTTTAATCTTCGTCTCGTGCTGGTTGTACATTCCCTGTTACGCGAGCTGAACAAATTCAAGGAACAGGCCCGGCTCGACAGCTGAAGACTTTTACCGGAGTGATATTTTGGAGTTAATTACACATTGCTTTCAGTCAACAGTTCTGGGTGACTTAATCCCCATAATGAGCGCCTGCGCATAGTGCTGCTTAGGCACTAACAGGGCCAGCTCTCTCCACATCGTTCCGGCTTAAACAGCACCGTTCTTCCGCGCAACTCAATGTCTTCTCATCTCCAAACAATCATTCTCGAAGGCTCTATAGTAAGCTTTCTTATCTTCTTTGTAGTTCAATCAATATTCTTGGATACTGATTCTTCGCAGGATCTTGTTGGTCAGCAGCTTGCAGATTCAATTACTTCCTACTACGTGTCGTTCGCTGGTGTAAGTATCTGTTCACATTGTAAATACTCTAGTCGACCGGACGATACACTAACTCGAAGATCAGATAATTGGATTTTTATCTGGCTTTATAAGTCAAGATATAAAATTAACTGTCTACATCTGTTCTGTTCTCTTCACGATCGGACTCTTTGTTGTGGTTTTCCCGTGGCCGTTTTATAAGCGCCATCCTTTGAGGTTTTTAAAGCACGAAAAGACAAACTAAAATTTTAATCTTTATTCGTACATTTATTTTTTCATCATTGCATATTTTCCTTATTGTTGTTTTCGCGATGGCTGCCGACGATTTGTTCCTGGTACGCGTCCGACTTTTTTTTTTTTTTTTTTTTTTTTTTTGGCTTACCTGACTGCGTCTGCTAACTATTCTTTTCTCAAGGGATTTGATCTTTCAACCCAGCAAATTAAAGTTATTGCTATCAACAGTAAACTTGAGCCAATCATTGAGGCAAATGTGGAGTTTGACGTTGATACCCCCGAATACGGAACTAAAAAGGGTGTTTTTACCAATGTCGATCTGAATGAGGTTTACGCACCTGTTGTTATGTGGATCAAGGCTCTTGATATTCTTCTTGGAAAATTGCAAAAAGCCGGTCTTCCGTTTGATAAAGTAAAGAGTATATCGGGAGCAGGACAGCAGCATGGTTCAGTGTACTGGTCAAAAGAATCACCAGGCCTACTTGAGAATCTCGATCCCAGCCAACCGCTCGAGTCGCAATTGGGTGCAAAAGCCTTTTCACATGAAATGAGTCCGAATTGGCAGGACCACAGCACGGCTGAGGAGTGCAAATTGCTTGAAGACGAAGTTGGAGGACCGAATAAGCTGGCTGAGATCACTGGTTCAAAAAGTCACCATCGTTTTACTGGGCCGCAGATCATGCGTGTTAGACACAGACATCCCGATGAGTATGAAAAGACTGATAGAATTTCTCTTGTGTCTAGCTTTCTTGCATCTCTCTTTCTCGGATCTATTGCTCCTTTTGATGTCAGCGACGTTTGTGGAATGAACATGTGGGACATACCAAACGAGAAATGGAATGATAGCATTATCCAGGTCGTCGCTGGTGGTGACGAGAATGACAAAAAAGAGTTACTTCGCAAGCTAGGTGAGGTTGAGCCCGATGGTGGAAAAAACCTTGGTCCTATCAGCAACTATTTCGTTTCGCGATATGGCTTCTCCAAGAGTTGTATTATTACTCCCATTACAGGCGATAATCCGGCTACTATTCTTGCTCTGCCGCTTAGACCTCTTGACGTGATTGTTTCGCTTGGTACATCGACTACGTTACTCGTTTCTACACCCGTATATAAGACTTCTCCCTCTTACCATATGTTTTCCCACCCTACCAGCAAGGGCCTGTACATGGGAATGCTTTGCTACTGTAACGGTGCCCTTGCGCGTGAAAAGATTCGGGACGAAATCAACAAGATTAATCCTCCATCGGCGGAAGATTCGTGGAGTTCCTTTAACGATGCCGTTGAGGCTTACCCTCCTCTTGGCTCTGACTCTGATGACAAGTTAGGCATTTACTTCCCGCTTCCCGAGATCGTTCCGGATTGTCAGGCTGGTACATGGCGCTATGTAGACGACCATAGAAATGGCATATCTCCCGTCTCTGATAACGAGGACTGGGACATCCCCATCGGCGATGCGCGGGCTATTCTCGAGAGTCAGAATCTCAGTATGCGACTGCGGGCAGGTCCTTTGCTCTCTGATCTAGGGCAGCCCAGACGTGTGTACGTTGTCGGTGGCGGATCTAAGAATCCCGCGATTTGCAAAGTAACTGGTGAGGTCCTTGGCCCTTCTGAAGGTGTTTTCAGATTAGAACTCAGTAACGCGTGTGCATTGGGATCTGCTTATAAAGCCCTCTGGAGCGTTGAGCGCTCTGTAATTGGAAGAGACGAAGACAGCGGTAAAGACATTTATGAGAGTTTTGAGGATTTTTTGGGACAGCGATGGGATGAGAGCACGATGATTAATAAGGTTGATGTTGGATATAGAAAAGGCGTGTGGGAGCGCTATGGCGCAGCTTTGAAATCGTTTGAGCAGTTAGAAGACATCGCGGTAAACTTTTAGATAGAGTGACCGGTATTATGTTAATCGTTGAATTAGTAGTTAGACTTTAATAATGTGTGATACAATGAGTCTAGAGTCTGCCTCTTTTCTCTATCACAGTGACATACAATAGCAATAAAAAGAAAATTAAAATAAAAGCATCGGAATGATTCGATCTCGTCATCAATGAACTAATGGAAAATATCATAACTTACGCCTTCCGTAATGCATGCACAATTGATACAAAAACACAATAACCTAAAGAGTTCTGAATAAGCGACGAATTTTAATTATATAATTCAATTTTCTGCCTGCTCAGTTACAAGCACGCGCTTTTGATCATCCCCGAAAGAAATTTCAAGTTTCTAAGCTGCTCGCGTCGCCTTGGTCGTGCGATCGTGCCATCCTTGAAGTGTTGCCGCGATGAACTCCATCCGCTCTAAAATCTGCTCTCCAGAGCCGGCACCCAACTGCGCTTTCTGCTCCTGATGACCTTTTGTGCGTCTTGCGCGGTGAATCAGTTGCGCGACTGACATCGCAACTGCATTACGAGACGGATCCATAAAGCGAACTGTGCGGCCGCCATCGGTTAATACCATCTTATAATGGTCCGTGAAGTTGAACTGAATTTCACCTGAGCTCAGTCGGAACATGGTAGCATGTTTTGTTCGCAAATAGTCAGTCAAAAAGGAGACCTGGCCGTCAGGAGAAAATTTTTGAACCCCTTGTTCGGCAACATAGAGATTCGTAAGCATGTACTCCCTAAAATGCTTCATGAGATACAGCTTTTTCTTGAGAGTAGACGATATCCCGTCCGAAATAGTGTACTGATGTCTTTCGCGCGGTGCCTTTGGATTATGCGATTCGACGATATACTCAAAGTAGGTGACGTCAGGAGTCAAAACAATGGTTGTTCCGTCGTTGAAGTAAACTCCAGAGCATCCGTCTGATAGTTGGTATCCCATGCCATACTTATTTGAATAGTCAACCCACTGGCTAATATAAACTTGGTTGCCACTTGTCTCCATGTACATGTCATGTGATTGCTTGGAGGCAAGAGTACGCTTGACATTTTCCAGTGTCTCCCTGAGCTGATTGATTGGCTCCGTAGTCTCAAAAGTAGGATTCTTGCGCTGTGGTGAAATCACGTATGCAGAAGTAGGCGGCGCAACAGCGACTTTCTTGGATACCGGTACTTCTCCCTCGCCCATACGTCGCGCACGTCCAAGTACTGGAAACTGCGTCGGAAGACCCGTGTTCGCTTTGTTTATGGGTAGATCGGAAAGAGGTTTAGCTGACCTTGTCGAGCGCATGCTTGTCTTGCTCAGTTGTTCCTGTGCGGTGCTCACCACCACGCCGCGCAAGTTGGTAGCTGAAACCTTAGGCGACAGACACTCGGGGAGAATCTGGCCAAGGTTATTTTTCTCGACTATGGCGGGTGCCGTTGTTTGAATGACATCCTTAACTGTGACTGGGCCTCCTACATCCCTGTCAATTGATCCAGGTCCAATACCTGCTGCTACTGCCAATCTGCGGAAATTTCGGCGAGAAATTGAGGGTGTCAAATTCTTCCAATGTGGGATTCCTTCTAGACAAGTGACTGGCAGATGTGAAGGTGTTTCTCCATGAAAGAATGGATGCTCGACAATCATATCTAAAGAAGGTCGATCGGCCGGGTCTTTGCTTAGCAGTGCTTGAATCAGATCTATAGCTTCAGCTGAAAGTACTACTCCCTCAGGGAAATGGTAGTCGTGTGCTTTGATTTTCCTGGACCAGGATTAGCATACTGAAATATTTTCTCAAGAGATTTACTTACTTATAAATCATATTCACTTCTTTTGACTGGAAGGGTGGTTTGCCGCAAAGCATAGCATATCTGTGCCGTTAGCATTGTTCCACAAATATTTTCACATACTACTCACAATATAATGCCCACTGACCAGATATCGACCTCCAGACTGTGGCCGTCCTGCTTCCCAAACAATACTTCAGGAGCAATGTAATTGGGTGTTCCGCAAATTGTCTTTTTGCGTTCACTATCAGACAGCAGTAACGCAGCTAGACCAAAATCTCCAATTTTTACATGCATATTTTCATCTAGAAAGATATTGCCTAGCTTTAGGTCGCGATGGATAACTCGTCGACTGTGCATATATTTGACAGCCCCGAGAATCTGGATCATAAAATATCTAGCCTCAGGCTCTGTGAATCGCTTGCGACGACGATGCATATCCATCAAAGTTTTATTAGAGCACATTTCAAGAAGGATGTAAACATTCTGATTGTCTTCGAAACATTCAATAAATTTCACAATGTTCGGGTGATCCATGCTCTGGTGCACTTTAATCTCTCCAAGAAGCTGTCACCAATCAGTTTGAGTATACGATTGGAGAAGAAATAACTACGTACCTTATTCCGTGTTTTCGTAGATGTCAATGACGCCTTTGCGACAGTCTTTGCTGCGTAGACATCTCCGTTCTCGTCTTCGACTTCGAAGCAGCGAGCAAAGCCACCCTATTCACGGGAGTTAGCATGAAGAAAATTTTGGTATTACAGTAGCACTTACTTCTCCTAAAAGCATACCACGATGAAACTCTGCTCCATTGTTTTTGCTACGGATCAAACTTGGAGGAGTTTTGCAAAGCGAAGAAGCTCTCTCCTTTTGCTTGCCAGCCTGGTTGTCTTTCTCTACCGGTGCCGTCTCTGGAGGGGGAGGAGGATGTGGCCGGACATCCTGCATCCTATGATTCTCCAAATCTTCCATAAAAGCTATTTTCTGAAAGACAAATTTGTCAAATAACAATCTTATCCGAGATTATAGGCTGTGTGGGTGTCGAGCCTTGGTCCAGCAGTATTGGCCGGGTTTTGGTTCGTGCGGCGCAGTGTTTACGGTCGAAACCTTAAGCGTTGCCATGGCGATTCTCGCACGGTAAGAGCGACCGTGCGGCTTACGGCATAAAAGTCACATGCTGTGGCTCTGGACTGAATCCCTCGTCTAGCTTTGAGTGCACTTTCGCCGGTCTCTGATCGTCTCCTCTCTCTTACTCTCTGCACTGCCTTCTCTCCTGCGCTTTTTCGCAACGACAGCGTCGCGACTTCGTCTGAACTTTTGAGAGATTCTTTGGTTCACCGCTTTGCGCGCTGAGATATATAGTCATGTCTTCTCAAGAGGCGTGGCATCCGCCTGTGCAGGATGGTGCTCAGGGTCCACCTCAGTCCCTTCCTCCGCCCGCTCACCGTCCGTCGTTCGGGTACGTTCATCCTTTGCACTATTTTTTTTGGCCATTGCAGATTATTGGCTTGACGTTGCTGACTTGGGCTTTTTGTGCAATTGCAGTGCGCAGCAGTCTTCCCTCCCAGTGCTTCCTCCACCCTCCGCTCTAGGTGCGGGCGGTAATAGTGAGTTTGACCCGGGTGATCTTTTTGAAATAGCTTCTAACTGACGGCTCCATCAGGAAATCAAGGGTATTACACTTCTCTACCTTCGATCTCCGGTCTAGGAAATTCAACCGCTCAGCACGGAAACTACAATCTTCCCTCTATGTCGGGCACTCCGTCACCGCAGCTGACCCATCCCAACCAGTCCCCCTCGATGCCGCAGAACCAGTTGCCGTCTTTAGGTTCTTCGGTTGGTCAAAACCAAAAGAATCCCTCGGGCTCACCGCCTTTGGCTTCCACGGGTCTCGCTCCGCCTCCGCCTCCAATGGGTTTGGGACAGCCGCAGGGGCAGCAGTCACAGCAGGCCCAGCAGCAGGCTCAACAGCTTGCCCTCGGCAGTGGACCCGGTCTTGGTCTTGGCCCTTCAAGTGTATCTGCCGCATCGCAAATTGCTGCAGCATCTTATCGTCCTCTCAACGTTAAGGATGCTCTGTCGTACCTTGACCAGGTTAAGGTTCAGTTCCAAAACCAGCCTGATGTGTACAATCGCTTTCTGGATATCATGAAGGACTTTAAGAGTCAAAGGTAAGTTGTTATAACTCGTAAAATTTTTTGTACTTGATTACACGCTAACTTTGGTTCGCTACAAAGTATTGACACGCCCGGCGTTATCGACCGAGTTTCGACTCTCTTCAGCGGCCACCCTAATCTGATTCAGGGGTTCAACACCTTCCTTCCTCCGGGATATAGAATTGAATGCTCTCTCGATCCCAGCGACCCGAATCCGATCCGAGTGACAACACCGATGGGTACTACGACTCGGCCTGATGGCCAGGTGCCGGTCTACGACCAACGAGGAGGATGGCCGCCTGAACCCTACCCCTACCAAAGTGAGCCGCATGTGCAATCTGGAAACTCCATGTCGCAGCTGCAGGCTGTCGCAAATGGCTCGCGCCAGACGGCGGCTCAGCAGGCAGAGCAGAAGCGCGTAGGCGGACCGGTTGAGTTCAATCATGCAATCAGCTATGTCAACAAAATCAAGGTGAGTACTCATTGTGCTGGTGGGAAATGTAGATTAGCTTGCTAACCCTATCTAGAACCGCTTTGCTTCGCAGCCCGACATCTACAAGAATTTTCTCGAAATCCTGCAGACATACCAGCGCGAGCAGAAACCGATTGCCGATGTGTATGCTCAAGTGACGATGCTGTTCAAAGATGCACCGGACTTGTTGGACGACTTCAAGCAGTTCTTACCCGAAGCCGCGCACCCTCGCAGCGGCAACTCTCCGGAGCCCATTTCGGCCTATCCAGTATCGACGAGGCTGCCCCCTGTTGGCCACTTCGCGCCGCCAACTGTTCCAAAAGAGAAGAAGAAACGCAACTCGTCTGCTATTGAGCAAGGAAGTGTGATGCCAGGCCAGAGTGCTCAGATAGACTTGCCAGCGGTATCGGCTTTGCGCGGCACCGGCAGTAAGAAAACGAAGCTTAACCCTAAACCCGACGGCACTCTGAATGCAATGAGCCCAACCCTGACGCCGATGATACCCGAGCCGCTCCCGCCTCCAGTGAAGGCTGGCCCGACAACAGAAGAGCTCGCTTTCTTTGATCGTGTTAAGAAGTATATGGGAAATAAGCAGACATACAACGAGTTTTTAAAGCTGCTAAATTTATTTTCGCAAGATATAATTGACAAGAATCTTTTGGTAGAAAAGGTGGAAGGGTTTATTGGAGGCAATAAAGATCTGTATGATTGGTTCAAGCGATACATCGGCTACGACGGTGGTCCTCTCTCAATCGAGAATATTGCATTCAAAAAGCATCAATTGGAGTTGTCTCTATGCAAGTCATACGGTCCAAGTTACAGGCTACTTCCCAAGTCGGAGACACATCAGCCGTGCTCTGGTCGTGACGAAATGTGCTGGGAGGTCCTGAACGACGAATGGGTCAGCCATCCTACTTGGGCATCCGAGGATTCAGGATTTGTTGCGCATCGCAAAAACCAATTTGAGGAAGTCTTGCATCGAATTGAGCAAGAACGACACGAATACGACTATAACGTTGAGGGAAATCTGCGGACGATTCAAGTTCTAGAGCCAATTGCAAATCGAATCTCGAACATGTCTGCTGAAGAGAAGGCGGCTTTTAAACTTGCTCCCGGTTTGGGACACTCTTCGAAGTCTATCTACCAACGAATTACCAAGAAAGTGTATGATCGCGAGCGCGGACAAGAAGTTATTGATGCCCTACACGAGAACCCAGCCGTTGCCGTTCCGATAGTGCTCAAGCGTCTGAAGCAGAAAGATGAAGAATGGAAACGTGCTCAGCGGGAATGGAACAAGGTTTGGCGCGAGACTGAGGCTCGTGTATTCTACAAATCGCTCGATCACCAGGGATTGGCATTCAAGCAAGCTGACAAGAAGACTCTGACAACAAAGTTTCTGGTTAGTGAGATTGATACGGTGAAGAAAGAGCAGCTTAACAAGAGATTAAATCCGTTGACTCCGAGTCCCAAATCGCAATTGAACTATACGTTTGAGTCACTTGATATAATCCATGATGTTTTGCGTTTGTTAAATGTCCACCTCGAGCACTCGACTACATTCTCTAGCGGCGATCGCGAAAGAATGGATGGATTTATCAAGTCATTTATTCCTTTGTTTTTCGGTTTCATATACCAAGAAGGATCGAAGGATGCGAGTGATATGAACGACGCGAACGACAGTCAAGGCAATTCAGAGGCTGAAGATTCTGGTGAAAATGGCTCTGCTTCACCGACGATGAACGGCAAGCGTGGCAAGTCGACTCGCGATAGCGACCTTCTTCGCGATGTACTCAAAAAGTCAAAGAATAACCGTAAGCGTGAGAAGGAAAGCGAAAGTCGGGAAGCTACTCCTGATGTCTCGGACGATACTCCGAAGCCAGAATCTGTGCCGCCTGAGGATGCTATCCAACTGCCGGAGGCTGTTGAGAAAGCTGGTGAAATTTGGATCTCGCATGTTTCTAAAAAAGGTGAGTCTGCGATTGGCGATACACCTACGCCAGACGGACGGAGAGTGAAGTATAATTTGTTTGCCAACACGACCATTTATTGCTTTTTTCGTCTTTTGCAAGTTCTCTACAACCGACTTGAAGAGGTTAAGAAGCTTGAGGCTGAAGTCTCGCACGACATCTCAACTCGGAAGCCGGTGCAGTTTGCAAAGGAGCTTGGAATTATCTCAACAAAGATTGAAGACATGGGTCTTGCGTTCCAGCCTGAGAACTGCTATGGTCAGCTTTTGGAGATGTGCGAAAAGGTTATTGAAGGAGATCTCGAGCATCAGTGGTTTGAAGAGTCTCTTCGTCAAGCATACAGGAACCGTGCGTACAAGGTGTACACTATCGATAAAGTTGTGCAAGCGATTGCCAAGCATGCACACACAATCATTTCAGATACTAAGTGCTCGGAAATCGTACTGCTTTATGATCGTGATCGTCATATGCAGAAGACCTCGAATCGGGACCAGATCATATATCGTCTGCAAATAGAGACTATTTTAGGATCCGATGAGAATATCTTCCGATTAGAATACGTGAGTGCTAACAGATTTTGGTTTGGTTAGGGATTTATCTAACACTAATATAGAACGAAAAAACAAAAGCGATGGCCATTCAAATTATCACACATGACGATTTGACATTGAATGACGCGATGACAGCTGAAGAGAAGTGGAAGTACTATCTTACGTCTTATATCATGTCTGCGCCCACCGAAGGCGTTCCAACTGATCGTGTTCGGATGCCTTTTCTACGCCGTAATCTTCCTAGCGAAGATGCAGAGGAGGAGCCGGATGAAGAAGATGGGGCCGAAGGAGAGACTGCCGTAACGAACGCGAGTCAGACATACTCAAAGGGTGCGCTTCGTGTTCGGCTGTGTCAGAAGACATACCGTTTGTTTTTCGAAGATTTTACGGAAGACTTTTTCGTGAGACACAATGTGAAGCCATATAAGAAGCTGCCAGGGAAGATTGATCACATTGTATGATTGTGTTAGTTGTAATTTGTTAGGGCATCTTTGAATTTGTGAATTTGTGTTGTGAAGATTAAACAGTGTAGGCGCAGAGGAGCAAAATAAGTGAATGTGTATCTAGCAAATCCGTCTTGTGCAATATTTGAGTGTTGTTTGAATTTTATTTGCTTCCTTTTTCTAAAAAAATTTTCTCCTTATGATTTATGTTACTGTGATTGTATTTCTAGATTGTTATAATTGAGTTATGAAGTCCGATAGAATGTATATGTAAGCGACTGTAGAAAGACAACGCTACGCAACTATTGGTATCTAAAACCCTAAACCCACGACCTTCTCATCTACTAAAACGTTGCGTAAATTTTGTAGATGTTCACATACTAATAATGCAAGGGCGCAAATAAAGCTACAATGACAGTTTCCGAGCCGTTAGGAAAGGCAATTTTCACACCGCGAGCGATATTTCCAAACTACCGTCTACCGCGTTCCTATTTCCTTGGCCACCATGCAAAGACAATTCGACTAATGCGAGAAATGATCAGCTCTATCGATTTGATCTTTGAAGTACGTGACGCCCGAGCGCCGTTAAGCACCCGAAACGCAGTGTTTGAGAGTCTCATAATGCAGAAACCTAGAGTTGTCGTGTACTCTAAGAGCGATATAAGTGCTATTGATACCAAGATATTTGAGAAGTGGCATCCGGACGGCGATTACTGTGTGGTTGATACAGGAAAGCCGTCTTCTGTTAAGGCTTTGTTGAGAATTGCTAAAGGTTAGCGTTTTTCGAAAACTGTGACTGGTCTATAGAGATATTAAGGCTGATGAAACTCATAGAGCATTGTAAAACGCGAGACTCATATTTCGGACTGAGAACAATGGTAATGGGCATGCCAAACGTTGGTAAATCTTCGCTACTAAACACCTTGCGCCATGCCGGCGTTCACAGGGGAAAGGCCGCTAGGACAGGTGCTCTGGCAGGAATAACGCGTAGTATACCGACGTTTGTCAAAATTCTAGAGAATCCTGACGTGATGGTTTACGATACCCCCGGAGTCTCGTTGCCGAGCACTATTGATTCTCAGACAATGCTGATTCTTTCGGCTTTGGGGTGTACCAATCCGAAACTTGTTGATCATACTATTCAAGCAGATTTTATTTTATTTCAATTAAACAAGATTAATCCGGATGCTTACTCTATGTTTTGTCCACCAACAAACGACATCGATGAATTTCTTAGTGCATATTGCAGCAGAATGGGATTAAGAGTTAAAGGTGGATATCCTGATTTCACAGGTGGTGCCGCGCAGTGGGTTGATCGGTGGCGAAGAGGAATTGAAGGTAAGATTGCTTATGACGATTTTACAAATCCAAATGCATTAGTGGAATGGGAGGAGGCGTATTTATCTAGAAAAAGATTTATGAGAGGGAAGCCGGTAGCCGACAAGTTTAGAGTTACATGAGTATCAATCACTTCCAGTCATATCACAACAGAATTCTAGAATTACACAAAAATAAACCAACTAATCACTCATCATCATCATCCTCTAATTCTGTAACGTCCACTTCTGGATCGTCGTGTCGTAGCACAAAAGGCTTAATAATGTCATTGTAGTAAGGAGCTTGCGGTTTTGATGGGTTCTGTCTCTTGACCAGCTCAAAATAATTTTCATACACATTACCGTCCTTATGACCAATAGCCGAGTTGATGAAAAAATCAGAGAAATTGAAAGAGTCAGTGAGCGGGATGGCTTGCTGACGAACTTTCCCAAGATAAAGATCAGTCAACTCTTTGATGTCATCGATCTGTTCGGAAGAGAAATATCCAGCCTGCAAAAATAGACCAGAGTCATTCTCAATAGACCATAATGCATATAAAGCCGCTAGATCCTTGAGGACTCCGGAAATGGCAGGTTGAGCGGCCGCTATACGGGAGTAAAACATCCTGATCATGAACGCGCGCGTATGGATGCGAGCTGCAAGGAATCGTTGCTGCGAAGTAGCCTCGAATGCCTCGTCAGCAGTTTTCCCTTTCTTTGTGAGATTCTCAAATGCAACACCAGCCTTGCCTACAACTGCTGAAGCAACTGCATTCCAGGCCTCAACTAAAACTTCTTGTGAATCAATCTTACGTGAACCGGCTTTAGCTTTCGCAAGCTCTGCTGAGCGAGCGAGATACGCAGTCGATTCTGGCGCAGAGTGTCCCTTTTTAACTTGCAGGTATCTCTGAATGAGTTGACGTCCGGCCGACAAGGCAAGAATCGAGTTGTCACCTTCCCACGTGCATTGCACAACCCAGTCTGCATAAGCAGGCCCAAATCCGTTATATGCAGAATATCCGTGACCACCACATGCCTGTCTAGTCTGGTCGATAGTTTCAGCACAGGCCCAAGTTGAGAACGCCTTGAGACCAGCAGAAGTAGCAAACACCTCCTTAAGCTCCTCAATAAGCGCACCCATAGAGGCCTTGTCCGATGGATCAATCGAGTCAATATTCTTCAAAAGAGAGCGATGCATTGTCAGTATCTCATCGGCAGAAAATTGAATGGCAAATGTCTGTGCAAGGAGAGGCAATAAACGTCGCTGGTGCAGTGCGTAGTCAAGTAACTTTGATTCGACCTCTCCTTTTTTAGCTGTAAACTGGCGGCGGACAGCAGCGTATCGAATCGCAATTGTGACAAAACGCTTGCTCATCTGCGCTGAATCGGCGGTCATGGACACGCGGCCTCCGATCAGAGCTCCATACGTAAGCTGCTCGAGAGGGGGCTGTGTGACTTTCCCGTGGCGATCGACCTGACAATGCTTCATGAGCATGAACTGGCGAGGAATGCGGACATTAGTAAATTGGACCCAGCCGTTGTCGATACCATCACGCCCCATTTTGCGGCCGATGTCTCCTATGGAAATGCCAGGCTTAAGATCATATGTTGTAGGATCGCGAAGTGGGACGACAAACGACTTGACACCATAATCTTTGCCATGCACGACAAGTCGGGCAAAACAGACAGTATGCTAACAAAAAAGTTAGATTCCAACGAATCTGAAGAAGTAAAATGCAAAAAGTAAGTGGAAAACATACAGTAGCGGTATGAGCGGCGCCGCCAATCCACCATTTCGTAGCAGCGACGTGAGGCGTATTTATAATGAATTCGTCTGATCCTTCATCAAAAGTAGCAGTAGTCTCGAGACCGGCGACATTAGAGCCATGGCCGAGCTCGGTCATGCAGAAGCATCCAATAACACCCTTAAGTTCTGCGGCTCCTTGCGATATCCAATAAGAGAACTGCTTTGGCGTAGCGGATCCGCGGATAGCACCAAAGAAGAGGCCATAGTGCACACCGGTGCGAGTCAAAAGCCCCATGTCGACAACTCCAATGAGCGACAATCGCTGGTAAGTAACTTCTTCAGGTTCGGCCACGACATAATGTACAAGTCGCGTGATTTTCTTCATCGTGCGTTCGCGCAGCTGATCCTTCGTCAAGTCGTAGACGTCAACATTCTGAAAAAGGGGATCTCGCTCAATCTCAGACATCAACCGCTCTCTAAGAGCTGTAGCTTCCTCACCACCGTCGAGGAAGTTTGTGAGCTGGCGAACTGGGAAGGAGGCTGCAGAGCGCTCGGCGGCCATAGCCTCGATGGGGTTGCCGAGACCGAGAATTGAAGTGTCTGCGGCGGTCTTGTTTACCGCGAACTGGCTGCTGAGAGCTGACACTCGCGCCAGTGCACCCTTATTACTACCTGTCATATTCAGCTTTGGCGTATAGAAAGTACGGTTTATTTCCCGGCAAATTATGAAGAAGGAGAAGAGTGGGAATCTGGGGAAGTTTTAACTACGCATGTGATGCCGCGCCGCCTGACCTCCGCCGGAACCAGCCACTGTGGCTATGCGCTCCGTTTGCCGAGGCTCCTCGGAGCTCCACACTTCGAGTCCCAGGGACAAACGCTCTCCACCTCTCGGCTCGGCTGAGAAATACATAAAGATCCATCTGGTGTAAGTTTAAACACCCGCAACCGTTAACATCATCATCTCTATTTCATCTCTCTTTTCATTCGTACATCATATATTTCATTTGTCTTCTATACATTTCTCGTCTCACGCCATCTGCTGCTGCGTCTGCGCATGATGCTGCTGCCGGTCCTCCGCCTCCCGCTGCTCCGTCTCGCCGAACCCTTGACGCTCAAAGAAAGTTTCCCAGAGCTCGATAGCCTCCTTCTGGCTCTCGACTGCACTCTCAAGATACGTCTCTACGCTCGCGCGGAAATCTTCTACTTTCTCTCGCTGGAACCGGTCGAACTCAACCTTGATTGTCTTGCACACATCGTCATAGCCCACTCGTAGATTGTAAACCTTTCGCTCGTACTCGCCCGCCTCCTCTTGCATTGCCCCCATCCGCTCCGGTGCTGTCTTGCCGCTACGCACCGCTCGAGCAAGATACTGCTGCTTTTTCACCAGATCCTGCTCTGCGCTCTGCCAAGTCAGATAGCTTTTCTGTCGCTGCGCAAACACGTTCTTAATACTCTCAATTAACCGCACGTACTCATCGATCGTGTCCCCAAGCGTGAGCATGTCCTGCAGTCCCTGTCGTTCGTGCAGGTCGCGAATTCTCTGCTCAACCTCAGCCAGCCCAGTGATCGCAGTCGATAATGGTCGCGAGAGCTCAACCTCACCTAGGAATGCGAGCGCCGCACCAAACTCGGCAGTTGTATCTGCTAGCTCCTTGCGTTGAATAATTACCGTATCGAGCGCGCGTGCCAGCGACCTCAGCTGAATGTCAAGAGCATCAATATACTGCTTCTTATCGACAAACCACTCATCTGTCTCGATAAATTTGCCATTAAATGACAACGCACCAAATATACCACCAGTCTTAGCTGGCTCCGATTGGCCCATCTTCTCTCGTATTTTGATGTCGGTGTTGAGAGTATCACTTTCCAAAAATAATCTCAAATCAGGATCATGCTGCAGTTGCGGGTGCGACGCAATCTTGTTCAACATCTTCTCTAGTGCTGATCTTCGGCCTTCAACAAAGCTCTCGTCAAACCTCCCCATCTGCTGTTTCTCTGGGGGTGCGCTCACGATCATTCCTGGATGGTTATTTTCCAGCTGATGATAGACCCACCGGAAGTCTCGATACCGGCGCGTGACTGTAAAGTCAGAGTACCTGAATGCCTTTGAAGTGGTTTGCGTACGTACATTGTACACTGTATGCGCATTTGTAAGCTCCCCGACTTTGATTGGATCGCCAACCGAGATCAAGAATGTAGGATTTGCGGCTTGCTCGACTGGCTGATGCCGCATCGAGCTACTTCCAGCAGGTGCATTAGACGCATACGCATCAGTAGTAGCAACAGGAGCATACATGAGCGACGGATCAGCTGCGACAGCGGCAGCCGCAGCCGCAGATTCCTTTGCGCTTTGTAAGCCACGTTCATTTTGAAACTCTTCTGGAATCAAGATATCATCGCCCGGGACAGTCTCTTCAGCTTCCACCGTTGGACTTAAATCATCAATCGGACCGAGTGGATTCACAGCGGGATCAAGATTTTCAAATGTAACCTTGCTACTAAACAGTCCACCATCGTCAACGGGAGGCACGGCGCCAGGTGGAAGCGAGCTCTTACGCGAGCGCGCCATACGCAAAGCGCGGGCACGAGAGGCAGCGGCAGGTACAGCTGCATAAGTTCCTGAAGCAGCTGCAGTCTTCGATAGAGGTTCTTTTGGAGCCGCACCGGTCAGCTCTTGAGCTAACTTCGAAAGTGGATTCTCAAGCGGTTGTTTGGGTTGCTCTTCCTCCTTATCTTTGCTCTCATCAGCCGTCGCTGTGGATTCAGTTGAATCTGTATCTTCGGGTTTCGCAGGAGAAACTTTTGAGACTGGTCCTTCGTTCGCTTCAGGCGCGTCTGCTATAACTTCTGTCAATTATCTCTTTCTAAAATCATAAACTTCGCATCGGACTCACAATCGATAGGTGGGTCGGCCGAAGGCGAAGCCACGCGCGGAGGAATATCATCCCACTGGCTTGCACCAAAATCTTCCTCCATTTTGTGCTGAATGAAGATATTGATAAAATTAAAAATTGCACGAGTTGTAAAGTGGAAACCTTAGGGATCTGAGGATCTCAAACTCAGATCACGGCAAGTGAATGAACCCGCGCACGCACGAGGTGTAATTACCTTACCCTGGCTTACGCTAATCCCTGAACTAGGCAGCAAGTAGTTGGCACGCGTGCTCTAGTCTTGTGTCTCCAAGCAGTAAGAATTTATTATTGAGCTAGAAAAAAATGTATTACTCTATACAGCATTATTATATACAAAACAATTTTACCCTCCCATAGAGATGTACTCTCCAACTAGCCTCCGCTGCCATTTGTTTACCATCTCTGATATCTTGACCAGCAGTCCAGCAGCCAGATTTCGAACGTCCTCTGCTCCAATTCCCTCCCATGAAGCTTCAAGATATTCTTTGATCTCTAAAAATTGCTTTGAAAAATACTGAATCAAGGAAGCTTCTTCGTTAACGTCCATTATAACCAGTATCGAGGTAAATATAGCTTCTAGAACAGATGGTTCACCAGTATCGCGACGAATAGTCGATATGATAATCATTAGTTCTGACGACATATCGAATATATCTGTGGCAGCAGGATAACTACTATTCAGAATAATGGCCATAGTCTTTACATAATGCGCGAGCAACATCTCACCAAACGCATTCCGCGACAGTGTAGAAGTGAAGCTCTTCCATCTCGAAGCTAGCGGGAAAAAAAAAGACTGACCAGCTATTTTAGCTAGGCTATTCTTTTGAACTGCAAGATTTTTACCACCACGTTGATCTCTCTCGGTTTGTAATCTTCTAGAAACAAATATTTCCCCGCTTTTCGATGTGTCGGCATTCTCAATAGCGTTCGTAACTGACTCTCTAAGAGAACTAGATTTGATTGCACGCACTGAGTTCTCAATATACGATAAACCAAATCTGCCCAGGTCTTGAGGATAATCCTTCTCTAATGCAAACCGGGCGTGAATATCCGGCGGCAGTAATCTGCTTGGGAACATATCCTCGCGAGACACCTCAAAATTATACGTGCTCTTCCCGCTCAAATGTAATGCTGCCAGCGCAATACTTGAAAGCATGATAAGCCGTTCTTGTAAAGAGTAATCCCCAAATGTAACATATTCCGCATGTAGAGGACTGACGGTTTCAGGGGCGGTGACACAAAGGGCTATCATAGCATTCATTTTCTGCTGATCGAAATCATTCAGACCGAAGTTATTCCTTAAACCGCATAAGACTTGTGCTAGTTCTTTACTAGTCGTCGCCAATTCTTGTCCATAGTCTGCCTTACGAAGAATGATCTTCGTCGCATGCATTAACGCAACTTTATGCTTTTGCGCACTGGTGGATTCATTCGAGTCATTAAAGTAAGCAATGAGATCAATCATGTACACCGGTGGGCGCACCTTTTCACGGCGCACAGTTGGATCATCATCAGAATCCTCCGATCCATCGTCAATTATAGCAAATGGTCTAAATTCACCCTCTTCTTCAGTTTCAGATTCTAGCCCAGATTGGTGCGGATTCTCTTCTTCCGAATCTCCAGATTCTCGTTCTGGAATAAGTTGAGAATTTTCAGTTGCAATTTCCTGTGAATCATTTAGGTCATCCCAGCAGCTCTCATCTGTCGCTACAACGTCATGAATATCAAGTAGTGGTTTCCAATTGTTGTATTCCTCGTCAAAGCCATCAACTTCATCCAATTTAAGCCGCGGACTAGAGTCGTCTCTTGCAGTAAGCGCCGTAGCAAATGCCATGCCCATAAACCGAAGTTTGGGCCGCATAGCCTGCAGTCTGTTGGAAACTCCTTCAAGAAAAGCAGGAGATTGTGTTGTCTGTTTGATGTACGAAACTGTCAGGTGTGGGATAATTAACAGCAATATTTCCGTTTGAGCTACAGTTTTGTTAGTTTCTATCGAAGGAAATACAGGGAGCATTCGTACCTTCTTGACGGCTCAATTGAAGGTTCTTGATCACAATTCTATCTCCCCATTGCCGCAGGGTATTTTCAAATACCTCTTCATGCAATCCTACTAATAGTCAGAATTTGTGGAGAACGCCAAGGCAGAAGAATACTACATACCATGAAAAACTAACCAGCAAACAACCGCTCTTCGCAGAAACAGCTGTCCGGCACCAGCTTGTACCAATTTCAATAAATGATCTTCTTGACTTGGTGGCACAAGCTGTACTAATATCATGCCCAATGCCTCTATGCGCCTTGTAATAGCATCTGCTTCTTGCGAATTCAGTCTATCAAGGTATGTAGATTGAAGATAGTGCAAAAGAATTTTGGTAAAGGTCATGCGATCAACCGAAGGCAAAGCTGACGAAAGATCAGTTGCAGCATAAAAATTGTCTTTTTCTATTAACTTTCTCATAAAATGATCTATATACAGTAAGTAAATCATCACAAATATAATTGATAATGAGGGCATACCTGGATACCCCAAATCCATGGAACGGCTCATAAACTTTGCCAATCTTGCCAGCTCAGTAACGTTACCATTATATGCCTTCACGACCTCGCCGGCCAAAAACGCAGTAAATTTCTTTCCATCAGCCATCCATGCCCATTTCCAGTTTGCAAACTCCCCGCTTTGGTTAAGTGCATTATATGCATCTCCAACGTATCCCAAGATCTTGCTTCCAGCAAACAGCGAGGAACCTTCCTGCCAATATAAAACCTCTTTATCACTCTCGCGGAGCTGTGAAGCTAGCACAGAAATTACCCCTGGTCTCACAATGTCGTTCAGTAGTTCGAGTAACACTAGAAGCTTGCCTCGCTCGGTCTCGTCTCGCGGCCGTGAACGTACTTGCGCAGACCGAGTGCCAATAACGGACACAATCGCGCCTAAACCATTCACTGATGAAAATATAGAACGACAATGCATAATTCCACCATCTCTTTTATCAGCCTTCAAAGCATGATAATATTCTGGAATAGTGGCATTAAGCAGCTGCAAAAGTATCTGCATCGAAAAGGAGGACGGTTGCCTTATTGACGGGGAACTGTTGAGGTCGCTGAGCAGCGGAGGAAGCTCAGCAACGGCTGAGACGCGCTTCAGGCGTACTAAAAGGGTGTCCTCGGCATTCATGATAGTTGAATTTAACTAGAAAGTCTGTGGATCAAAGGTTCCTGAAGCACTTCATCTTGGTCTCAATCTAAATAGTGAAGAGGGATCTAGAGAACTGCAGTTCTGGTTGTTCTTCTTAGTGCTTGAGGTTAGGGTACAATTTTGTCCAAAGTCATGAAGTGGAGCTAACAAAGAAGAAAAGAAATGCTTCAGGTCATATTGTCTAGTCCAATAAACATTCATTTAATGAGACAAGAAGTATTTGGACATGTGGCTGAAATATGCGATATGTGTAGCAGCCATTATAATGTGAAACTCGGTAAAATCTCGCGTCAACGGTCTATGCTGCGTTTCGCGATATGCTGAGAAAGTATTCATCATGAAAAATTATGGTATTGCTTATTTCTTTTTTTCCTTACCTCAATTTCAGCGTTTACTATCAATGACAGAATATAATTGCAAATAGGAAGAAGACTGCGTCTTATGGTAGTGAACAGCTGTTATATTATACCCTAAACCGCAATAGACGCCGCGTTGCACCGAATCTCTACATTTCAGATGAGCTTAGTATCTTATTTGAAACGATTGGTAGGCTCATTATGTTTTCTTCGTTCACAGTGACCATATCATGTTGTTGCTTAAAAAGAAACTGTATTACTCACTACTAATTCATTTTATAATATTTGCAAAGCTTCATTGCAGAGTGCACACTACTTATTCAAATTCACCTTTCCGCAAGCCAAAGTACCCGTCAGCCGGTACCTTATAGAGCGCCGTCTGCGTACCATCAATACCAGCCGAGCTAACATTATTACCCCACCAGTTAACAGTAGTCTGGGTATAGTTAATGGCACCGAAGATAACAATTGCCGAAAAAGCTGTACCAGCAGTCAATCCCGAGGTCAAAACATAATTATACTTTGTCCACCAGGCGATATATCGTCGCTTGATGATGAACATAAAAAAGAAGGCAGCGATCAAGCCTGGTGTATAGTATGACAAATTATATGACTGACCCCAGACTGAAAACCCAGCCATTATAACAAGCGGGTGAACATAGCGCAAAATATTTGGAAATCTGCGACGACCATACCAAGTGAGCACAGCAACAAGAGCGCCAACCAAGAAGCAATACACCAAACCTGGATATAATGTGTTGAAGACTCTGTCGGGCCCAATGGTTCCGAACATTGTTGCCGAAGTAAACATGCCGTTTTCAGTTGGACATGTAAATTTGCTAGCCTGAGTTGACGTGCAGAGACCTGGCATTGTCGCCACAATAGTCTTGATACTTCCGAGAGTGACAAAGACATGAAGTGAAGTAGCAACCATTTGACCTCTGAATACAGCACGCGGAGGTATTTTAGCGTAATGCCCTAATTTGAGATCAGAAACAAACGTTTCTGCTTGAACATCCATATTCCAGCCGTAAAATCTACACATAAGCGTGCCGATTCCATTACCGGGAATAAGATATCCACCTAGTAGCGCCATGAAATCATTAAGTACTAGCTGATATCCTGATACAGAATAAACGATTGCGCCGGGAACCAGCATAGCCATTGAAATTGCCAGGATAGTGGGAATGATCCACACAGGGACATTGACTGGATACACCTCAAACGCAATAATGCCCATCAAAAAGCACAGGATCAATATAACAAAATACCACCAGTCTGGAACTTCTTGGTAGACGCTTATCATCCGATTCATGGGATCTGAATACTCACTGACTTGCGACTTCGTCCGCTTTCTGAATATTCCGCTATAAATTCCTTTCAGAGTATCAACCAATAGCTTCCAGTCAGTGAGAAGAACAAACACAAATGAAAGAGTATATTGCGCAAATGCTGAGCCTTGTCTGATCAAGTTACCCATTGACAAATAGGGAGGAGAATAGGCCTCATAAGCATCTCTGTTCAACACGCTGCCAGAGGATACGCGCGATACATTATATATGGCACCATCATTAGCAAATGTGTTTGGAGAATTAATTGGAAGATACCCAGTGTACTTGTAATTCTTATAATACATAATCAATATAAGCACTCCGCTACCCAGAGCCCCTGAATACAGATTGAGAGTGGAAAAGAAGGGCTTGACCAGCGGCGACGAATAATTAATGACGTTCCAGTCAAAAGTGGTAATCGGATTGAATCCCATACCAAGTTTGGATCCTGTAACAATAGCAAGGTTTTTGTTTTGTGGTGCAATCCACGTCATCCAGTTAAAAGTAGACAATGCCTTGAATAGGAAATTTGGCAGGAAGAAGTACACAAACGATACAGCCATGCAAAGGAAAAGAAGGCGATAACGGGAGATATTCCAACCATTAATTGCAGTCTTATCTTCAGGAAGCATCAGAGCTTTATTGATTGCCAGTGTGGGCATAATAGTAGGCCATACCGCCTTTGGATTCCAAACCACCCAGCGTCTCAATATGCCCGCCATTCCAAATCCAAAAAATTCAGTTGAAAGGTTCATAAGCAGCATGAATCCAAACTGAAGACCCCACGACTGATCAAAAAATACCGGAAGACTGATGATAAAAACATGGTTTATGAGATTGGAAAAGCGCCCTCCGGTGTTCACCATGATCGTAGTAAACGTTTGCTCTTTGTACGACCACGGACCTGGATTAAGCGCAATAGTATGTCCTCTAACCTTCCAAGACCAATTAGGTAGTACGCGTGCAAGAAACATTCCACTTGGATACACCAGCATTTGCAGCACGGTAGCCGGAAGAGAAATGGAAGGCTGTCGTGGTTGGAACAGCTCGCAAATGTATGACCCAACTGCGGACCAAAACAATCCAATGATATAGGCTCGCGGAGTTTCAACATACGCACTTGGGTCATCAGTTGGATTGACAACAGCACGTACTTCTGGATAGGGAGAATAGTATTTCATGAGAGTAGCCTCAATGCGCATTTCAATTTCATGAGACTCATTGTCAGGTATGAGTTCCTTTTCCTTGGGGTCTGCCATGGCAATAAGTTTTTTTACCTTTGCCATTGTATCAATTGGAAAGTTATAATCGTCAGCATGGTATTGCTCCGCTTCAATCAAAATCTGCAACGCCTCGCTGGCTGAAACATATTGGATCTTCTCAAGGACGAATTTAAGAATATCCGAAGATGCAACAATATCAGCCAAATCTTTAGACTGGGCGAGATGCTCCAGTACTTTCTCGCAATCGATGTCGTAAATCAATTCATTGTCAATGGCAATGTCACTACTAGTGACGTCAAGCTCAACCTCGTAGACAGCAGTTTCAAGGACTTTCTTCTCGTTGATCTCATCCATGCTACGTTAGATCCGGCCATCAGCTAATTGAGCTCAAAACAGAAAGTAAGTGACGCACATACCTATATGCTAAGGTTTCTGAAAACAGTTCCAAGTTATTCCAACGAACTGTAAAGGATGACTATGCGAACTCTGAAAAAGTCAGCGATTCCTGATGAACAAATACTGCTCGGACTATTCGCGTGCTATCTTTTTGTCTGAGACACAATCTCTCAAATCGATAAGAACATAAAACATCCAGCATAGTCGGTAATTCCGACCTTATCTTATCGCTTGTGTAAGTGTGACAAGCGGACTATCATAAAAAGTGCTTTTGAAGGCAGAGCATACAATTGAGCGTTGACCAAGCCTTGGCTTGGTGGCGCTGGCCCGCGCGATAAGCTCAACTGTACCGTATCGCCAAGCGAGCTACAATCGACATATCAATAGTATATAGCCTCTCATGATACAAAAACAAAAAAAGGCCGTAAATTCATAGAGACGGCTTATAATAATGAAAATTGAATTAATGGTCTATCATTAAGTGAAGTCAATTTTTAGCTCAGGAACTACGGAACACTACCTGCGCGCGGACCGGTCCTTAGCGGCAATAAGGTTTTCCTGGCCTACAACAATGAGTTGGCTATCTACAGCGAAGAATAAAGACAGCATATACACCCAGAATTTTATGACCTCCAATTAAAATTACAGTAGGCATGATTTTACTAGCCCCTGACAAATGCTTCTAAAACACAAAAATCTCTCCCTAGCTCGCTCTGTATCGTGTCGCTTAATAAATACCAAGCTCAAGGAGTCGATTTCCTGCTGTCAAGAAATAATAATCTGCATACACCAAACCTGAATCAGCGAGTCTCTTAAATGCATTTTCATTATTGTTAATAGTAGCATTTTTCAAAATTGTGTCAAAGCCACCCATATCAACTGGCTTGTCGGCTGTGCCTGTGAATGAAGCATGCGGTGAAAGAGACAAAGAGATGGTATTGCGTAGTAAGTCAAGCGCCCAATCGAGATATCTTTGCTCGCGAGTATATTTGTAGATAATAAGGATTCCGTTAGCGGCGATCATTGCCGCAGAGCTATCACGATAAGTCGGGCGGGGTGCGTCAAAGTCCCTTAACGATGTGAGCATCTCTTTCATAAATAATTTTTCAGACATATTTACCAGTGAGGTACTCCATCTTCGGGAAGTTGTGAAATGAAGTACTCTGCAATATTAATTGCTGCATCAAGAAACTTTTTATCTTTGGTCCAGCCATAAGTCTCTGCGTACCCTAGCAAAGCCCATGACTGCCCTCGAGACCAAACAGTTCCGTTCTTGTATCCCTGATTCTGAATCTTATGAATAGGATTACCTGTCGCTTTGTCGTACACTACCAGATGATGTGCCCCCCACTTGGGATACATAAAGTGATTCTTGAGTGTCGTCTCAGCGTGAATCGTAGCTATTTTAGACAAACGCTCGTCGCCAGTCTGCTGTGCGACCCAATACAACATGTTAAGGTTGCACATATTATCAATGATAACAACTACCTCCTTGTCTGGAGTAGTGAATGAGTAATCCTTGTTCACAGCTAAGTCCCACGACCGAATACAGCCGATCTCTGGCACGAACCGTGAAGCAAGCGCATGCGCAGCAACTACCGCTGAGCCAAAAGCACGTTTATCACCAGTCAATTCAAACAAGGGTTTACAGGCACTCACGATCATGAATCCTAAATCATGTGTATCTCGTCGTGGAGCCTGAATATAGATGCCCTCGCTCCACCAACGTACAGCAAATTCAAGTTTACGTACATGTACCTCTTCAAGAGGATAACGGTCAGGCCGAGAGATAGCGCGCTCAAGGAGGGTGGCAAGTGATCCGGGGAAAAAACCTGAAGTCCACCAGTTATAGTCAGCGAGAATATAACTGCCCTCGTCATCAGTATAATCTGGGACAGTTGTTGGAGGAGCCTTGTCTAACAGCGCAGGAAACGCGGCTCCCCAGATTTTGGCAACGGCCGAGGGCGAAAAAAGTTCGAGCAGAAGGTCGTTTTTGCCATTGGCTCTATCTTCTTGAAGCGTCATCGTTGTCCAGAGATTACTGGTCTGTGGCAGGCCAGATGGCGGGGTCAATAATAAGCGGAAGCCGTCGCGCTTTTAGAGCAGGCGGGGCTGCGGCGGCGGAGACTCCGACGGACCGGTCTCCGCGCGCTTAATTATCTCCGCATTATGAGATAATTGATTATGTATACTCTTTGAGCGCTAAAAACTGACGTATCAATTGTAACAGAATGCCTTCTACTTAGATTTCTTTGTCGCTACAATATTCAAAGGTGATTAACGTACGTATATATTATGTATTCGTAAGTTATCGTAGATTTAGAGCGCGCAGACATCCATTATATTGTCAGTCTGAAAAAAGAGAGCATGGTTTCCTTCAATTAGCATCTCAGTCTATCCAGAAACGATTATTTCGTTTCAATCCACGGGTATTCTCAAAGCAACGATTTCATCGTTCTTAACCTGCAATATTCGCAATACTCCATCTAGCAAATATCGATCAGCACATGGCTCCCCAAAAAATCCTGGCTCAGCCCATGTTTTGGCCCACTGTTTGTCTATCCATTTGGCAATTGTGAACGTGTCACTACCGGCATTTCCTGGAAGCAATGCATAAACTGCGCCATGTTTTCCAGTGACCAGCTTGCCTCGGTCGCCGAAACTTATTGCAGGCAAGTCAAGAATTGTGCTCTTGCTCCAGACTCCAATAGGTGATCGATAATAATGGTAATAAAACCCATCTTGTCTATTAAGAACGTGAAAGCCTCCCGACAGATCAGTCGTTTGGCCCTCTTGATTCATAATGCCGCTGAATTTTGGAATCTCGTATATTAAAATTCCATACGCATCAGGCGTGACCGGAAGTTCAAGATCTACCCCGAGGGTATTACACCATGAAATGCCATCGTCGTCAGAATAAATGTAATACAAATCATGGTTATTTTCTGGGCCATTGGGACCTGCATTCCGAGTGGCTGTGCGCTTGACTTTATCGGAAAGAAACTCGGGTCTATCTTCGACATAGTCTCGATAAGTCCACGACACATGAATTCGTCCGTACGTATCCTGATCAATGCCATTTATGTATGCATTATTTTCAATTCCTCTAAGATACAGCCCATTTAAGGTACCAACTGGCGCCCAACGTCCAGGTTTGCAGCTGTATCTGTAGAGATAATCATCGCCTAGCCCAGATTTTCCAATACGGAACTCAAACAGCAAATCGCCGCCGATGAGACGTAAAAAGCGAGGATAAGTAACCATAGTGAGCTCAATTCCTGAAATATCATTCTGAATTGGTAAAAATTCCTCTGCAGTCCATGACCTTGAAGGATCAAGCGCGAGTCCAGGCTTTGATGCTCGATAGTTTATCTTGTCGCCGTGGAGATCCCACGATAAATGCACGACGCCGTCACCGCTTATTCCAATGCAGACAACATTATGCCCATCATCCTTGACTTGCTCATAATCAGTTAAAGTAATCACTTCCCAATCTCGCACGTCTAAAAGTCTGCGGCCGAGAATGATGAGTCGAGGTGAGGTTGGATCGCCTTTGATTGATGGCTTGTAAGCCGCAGCGTACTCAGCGCCGGCAAAGGTTGTAATTGCATCCTGCTGGAAAGCATTGCAATTGATGCGAAATCCGCTTGGGTTTGAACAGAGTATTGCATTCATTTCTAGTCTAATCAGTTAATAAAATCTAACATAATAAATCCCTGGACACGACCGCTGTGATGTTCTGCTGACGACAGCCACCCATTGTGGGGTCATTCAATCGAGTAAGCGCAAGCGTGAGATGTGCTGGTGGGGGGGGAATAAGCGCGAGCGGACCGCTGTTTGCTCCGCTCTCCGCACCCCCACCTTCTCGCCGCATCTAAGCTCTTTTACCACTGATGCCACCTTGACTAGAAGATGTTTCACTTATCGAGACAGTACACTGCTTCTGTGCTTGATGAAAGATAGGCGAAATGGATGCTTGGACAAAAAACCCTCTGCGCACGAGAAACGACCTGCTTGAAGGAGCAATTGCTCTACTCAAGCCTCTGCTTTGCAAATACTCAACCGGTAAAGCAGCAATCCTCGCGCTCGAGACCGGTGCACATTTCGATCAGCTTGCTGCGCAGCTTGAAGGATTCTCCCGCGTTATGTGGGCAGTTGCTGCAATCAAAGCTGGATTTGAAGAGCGTAGCGCTTCTGAACAAGTTAAGAAGGTTCTTGATGAGTTTGTGCACAACTTCCAGGAGGGTGTTGGCTCCGGTTCGGATCCTGAGTCGCCGGAGTACTGGGGATATCCTGAAGATTGCGATCAAAGATTAGTAGAGATGGCGGCATTGGGATATAGTATATTCATGTGTCCTGCAGTGTTTTGGGATCCTTTGCCCGAGAAGACAAAGAAGACTTTCTCGACGTGGCTCTACTCGATCAACGAAGTCAACATTGTCTCAAATAACTGGCTGTTCTTTCGCGTGCTAGTCAACATCGCACTTCGCACTGTCGGCGAAAAATTTGATCAAAAAGCTTGGGACGCCGCGCTCGATGAAATGAACGAATGGTATCTTACCGATGGATGGTACTACGATGGTAAACCGCGACAACTCGACTACTATATTCCATTTGCATTTCACTATTATGGACTTATATACTCTGTTCATGCGGCGGAATGGGACCCAGTTCGATGTGCAAAATTCAAACATCGAGCATCTATCTTTGCAGACACTTTCTACGCGTCCTTCGCTGACTCTGGCGCTGGTGTCCCTTTTGGACGAAGTTTGACTTATCGCTTTGCTCACTCCTCATTATGGGCTGCAATGGGATATGCAGGTGTCGAAGGAGCAAAAATAGATCCAAATACTGGAAAACCAGTTGTTAATACAGGTGTGATCAAGCATTTACTTCTGCAAAATTTGAGATACTGGCGCGATCAACCGTTTTTACTTGACGACGGATCCTTTTCAATTGGCTACTGCTACCCGAATCTCTTCATGTCTGAGGAATATAACTCAGCCAATTCGCCGTATTGGGCCTTTAAATCTATGCTCGCGCTCGCGATTCCATCCGACTCGCCTTTCTGGACCGCAGAAGAACCTGAAAAGATCTCCAAACCGTTCCTGGTGCCATCGCCTCATGCAGGGCAACTTTACGTCAATGACAAGTACGGCCACACGTACGCGCTTTCAGCTAAGCAGCATGCTGACTGGTTCCGAAATCAAAAAGCAAAATACTGTAAATTTGTCTACTCTACGCACTTTGGCTTCTCGATGCCGCAATCCGCTGAGGGATTGGCACATTTTGCAGCTGATTGTCATTTGGCTATTACTAGTGACGAGCAATTATATACTGCTCCCGGTATCACGACAGAGTTTGGAATGGGGGAAATTGCGGGACAAATGGCGGTATGGGGATTTTATGCTCCTGTGTTGAATAATAAGGTGTCGGTGTTCGCGTGGATGATTGCTCCGGAGACTGCTGCAAGCGCGTATCATACGCGCATTATTAAAGTTGTAAACTCGGGATCTGTCGATATTACAGTTTCTGACGGTGGGTTCTCAGTATCAGCGGAGCGTGCAGATCGGCGCGTGATACGCTCTGCAGAAGCAACAGCCGCAGGAGAGTTCAAAGCTGCTGGGAACGACTGGGCACTTTGCAAAGCGCTTAATTCAGGAATTTCGGGACTACGAGCTGGATTATCTGATGGGTTAGTTGGCGGCAAAGCCCAGAATTCGGACCCCAACTCGAACATTGTTTTTTCGCGGGCGATATTCCCTAGTTTGTCATATAATGTTGCCGCTGGTGGAACGACGTGGATTGTTGATTATGTTTTTGCGATTCCGGGTGGTGCAGAGGTTGCTAGGAGCGGAGAGTGGGTTGAGCTGTGGGAGAAGATACCAGACGCGAGTGCATTGTTAGAGGAGATCAAAAAGGTGAAAACGTGAAACATCTATCTACAGATCAATTTTTAATAATTCTAAATCCAAAAAGCAATTATAGTTAGAATATGCCGTATGTTTTTTGTACTAATAGAAGGAAGAGAAAGAGTTGGTTTATTGATAAAACTTCGGTAGTAAAGTGCGGCTCGAGTGATGTCATGACCAAAAAGAATTAGTCTTGCTATCGTAAAGCAAAACTCAAGACTGTTCGCCTTTCTCAAAATTTACAGACGCCACCGTACACTTTATAACTGTGTGGACAACCCACTGATTGCATATCTTTTTTTATTTTATAATTTTTAATTTTTATATATTATTTCTATCCGAAAGAGAGGGAATAAATGTCGAAGCCGTCGCCGTTTTATGTATATTCACTTCCCGCCACATTGCTGGCCTCACTTACACCTACAACTTTCACACCTTCTTTCACTGATGATTCAAACACCATAGAATCACTCACTCCATCCACGGATCCAAATACTAAATTTTCAACTAGATGTAATACATGCGGTGTATATAATGAGTCAACTGATGACCAGAGAGCACATTTTAAGAGTGATTTGCATCGGTTTAATGTTAAGCGAAAGGTGTTGGGTCAGGACGCTGTTGAACAGGCTGAGTTTGAAAGAATGCTAGATGGTATCTATTTCTTTTATATCAATCGAAGTATTGTCTGCTCTTTTTGCTGACAAAAAGAAATAGAACTCGAAGAATCAATCTCAGGTTCAGATACTGAATCAGACGAATCGGATACTGATAGGATTACAAATCTCCTCGATAAATCAACGTTAACACCGATTCAAGAAGACAGTTACGAAGACTTACGAGTCCATAAATCTCCATTCCACACGTTTGATAGTTCGCTACTGCCTCCCGATGATGTATTTGCGGTTTATAGCTGCTTGTTCCCAGCTTCAACTTCAGAAGAAGGATTGCAATTGATAAAGGACCAACAGATTGGAAATCGATTAACAGACGAAACTCCAATCAGTGCTATATTCATGCTAGGAGGAGGCCATTTTGCTGGAGCAATTATTTCTCACAAACAAAATATTGCGAAAAAGAATGACCCAGTGACGGAGCTCGAGCATAAGACTTTTCATCGCTATACCACGCGTCGAAAGCAAGGAGGCGCTCAATCAGCCAACGATAACGCAAAGGGTAAAGCAAGTTCTGCAGGATCTTCTATAAGACGGCATAATGAAGCTATGCTTGAAAAAGAAGTGCGAGAGTTAATTGCGGAATGGAAGCCATATCTTGATAGAGCAAGCCATATTTTCATACGTGCCAACGGCCGACAGAATCGGGGCATGTTAATGGGCTACGATGATGCTGTGATTAGTTTTCGAGATACTAGAGTCAAAGGTATTCCATTTTCCACCCGACGTGCAACCGGTGGAGAAGTCAAGCGGGTATGGAGCGAGCTTACGCGTCCGAGGATTGCCAAGCGGGAATTATTTATGCCGAAACCCGCAGCAAAGCCAGTTGCTAAACCGGTGACCTCAATTACTAAAATTGAGGCGGAAGTTGAAGAGCCATCTGCTGAGGAGTTGCATACCATGCAGATAGTCGCCATGGTACGGAAATCTCGGATTAATCCGCTGACAGCATATTTGACTACGAACAACCTCTCGGCCGATTTCAAACTTCAACCCGCGACACAATATCATCACACGCCAACAGCTCTGCATTTGGCAGCCTCCTTATCTTTGCCACGCATGGTCACAAGCCTTCTCGTGACCTCCGGTGCCGACCCTACGCAAACGAACGATGAGGGACGCACGGCGTGGGAGCTCTGCGGTGACCGTGCCACGCGAGACGCGTTCAGACTTGCACGCGCGGAGCTTGAAGGCAAGTCAAGCTGGGACTGGGAGGAGTCGGGGGTCGGCACGGCAATAACAAAAGAGGAAATTGCCGAACGTGAGGCCAAGGAGAAGGCAGCGGAGAAGTCAGCGCGCGCCGAAGCCGTTCGTCGACTTGAGCAGCAGCAGCAGCGGAGTGGGCCGAAGAGTTTCAAGAAGTTGACTAGCTCGGTTGCTACGGGAATGAATGCCACTGAGCAGATGCTGGCGGGCCTCACGCCGGAGGCTCGATTGCGGATCGAGCGAGAGCGGCGGGCGAGGGCGGTAGAGGCGCGTTTAGCGTCCGCTCGCAGAAAATGATCTTAGCATTATAATTAATAATATTGCTTATTCATTTAGCAGATTCATTCTCAGTTGGTGGAGACAAATTTCTGGACAACTCATTTCCTATAACGGCAATAACTAGCCATGCATTCTGTACATGGCGTTCGGGGCGGCAGCGGCGGCAGTGGCGTGCATCCCGCACCCAACGCCGCACGTTATGTCTTTTCCCCACATTCATTGTTTCTTTCATCGGTCCTTTGTACTTTGTAGATAAAATGATCCTCGTCCTAGAATTTCCGTCGCCCTCGATCAACATACTCTTCCGCTTCAGGCCTGTGTCATGATTGACATCGGCGATGTCTCTCGCTTCGAGGGCAAGGCCCTCAATGACTTCATCCCTATCCTCGACAGGATCTGGTGGCATTATCCCTACCTGCGGCGACTCAATTTCAGCTTGATATGCGCTATGCTCACGCAGATCACGAATGGATTTGACGGTTCTATGCTCAACGGATTGCAGTCGGTTCCAACCTGGTCAGAGTATTTCGGCGTGCCGACTGGCGCCAAACTGGGATCGATGACAAATGGAGTGACCTATGGCAGATCCTTATGTCACCCTTTGTCTCGTACGCCTGTGACCGCTGGGGTCGTCGACCTTCGATCACCATCGGATCAGTTACGGCCATTATAGGTGCAGTCCTCCAGGGTGCAGCACAGGCGTATCCGATGTTTGTCGTCGCGCGGTTTCTAATCGGAATGGGTATTTGTCTTGCATCTGCCGCGTCTCCGTTGCTGATAACTGAGTGCGCGTATCCTTCTCAGCGCGGGAAGATGCATCTTTTATCGAGCCCGCTTGGCATGTTGGATCCTTTTTTGCTGTAGTAATCACTTACGGCACCTATCATATGGGCCGGACCTCATGGGCGTGGCGTACCGTCGCTTCTCCAGTGCGCGGTTCCAGTGATTCAGTGCGCGATGTCGTTGATAGCGCCAGAGTCTCCTCGTTGGTTGATTATGCATGATCGACATGAGTAAGCTTGCGGATTCTTTGTGAAGTACCACGCTGGAGATGACCGGGACTCTGACTTGGCCAAGTTCCAAATGGCGGAAGTTACTGCCACTCTTGAAGCCGAAAAGTGGAACAGAGAGTCACGATGGACGACCTTCTTCAAAACAAAGGGTATGCGACATCGCCTTCTTATCACCGTGTTTGTGCCATCGATGATGCAGTTATCTGGTAACGGAATCATGTCATACTATCTCACGCGCGTACTGAACGATATTGGCGTTACCGACGCGTAAGAGCAGCTGACTGTTAATCTGTGCGGTACTGTATGGAGTATTTTTACAGCATATGCGTTCGCATCCCAGGTTGATCGTATTGGCCGTCGAAAAGGATTCTTGTATGGCTTGCTCGAGATGCAGGTCTCGTGCATCGTGTGGACAGCCATGTCGACGGTGAATCAAGAGCAAGGGTTCAAGAACCGGTCGATGGCTATTGGGATTATTGCCGTGATGTACATTTATTTAGGATTTTATCACTTGACTGCGCCGTTTGCGCCTACGTATGTAGCTGAGGTTCTTCCTTACTCGCTTCGTGCAAAGGGTACGATGCTGTACCACTTGTGTGCTAGTGTGTCTCTTGTGTTCAACAATTATGTGAATCCGACTGCAATGGATGCGATTGAATGGAAGTATTATATCGTGTTTTGCGTTTGGATTGGAGTTGAGGCGCTTGCAGTGTACTTTACATTTCCCGAGACAGGTGGCGAATTGCGGAGGTATTTGATGGCGCTGGAGCAAATGTCGGTATTTATGCCATTGCGATGGAGAAGAATGATGATATTGAAAAGATCGCCGAGGTGGAGCATATTGATACGATTGCCAGTAGGGAGGAGAAAAGCATTCAATAAGGCACAACTCATGTTTGGTATGAATAGTTTATTTTGACTTCTTGATTGTATGCAGTGGCTTTTGTATTTTGTGAGTTTGTAATACATGCTGTTATGCTATGATGATATAATGAGAGAGAGATAAATACAGACAGAATGCTGCCGCCGTTGAGAAATGGTCAAATATAGCGGATCACAGCCACAAAATGCCTGAATTTCCATGTTGACTCTAAGTTACATTTCTTATCGTAAAATACATCACAATTGACGCCATAAGCGACCGCTCAAGGGTCCCGATACTAATCACAGCTGTCACATCTCATCTGGCAAGAAGATCTCATCGCAAATGACACGTTTGACAAATGGTCGGCAAGTTAAAGTTCAAAAAGTATGTGATTATGTAAGAAAGATTTGTTCAGTGAGACCTGTGCCTGGAGCTAAGAGAACAAAATGAGCCGGATCCGACGCAATGGAAATCGCTCAGCAGCCGATGATCTCGCAGGGTTGAATTTTCCAAAGTTCTGGTTAATTTAGAGCACAGCTTATATTTATTTGTTGTGCTTGTATCGACGGTTGTGGTGAGCAGTGTGGAGTGAGCCATAAGAGTGTATGTAGACTTCTAGACATCCCACGGTAACGTGAATCAGGAATAGCGACAATGGCAAGAGCAAATTGTTAACAGCAACAGCCGCTTCAGTAAATTGGCTGCTCCATTTTTTTCTGACAGCTGTGCCGCCATATCACAGCCAGCAGCAGCAACCGCTATGCAGACCACCGATAAGCAGATACTGCATCGTCCATCCCTATTCCGACTGCATCGAGATTGCTATCGATGCCAATGACATCTGTTTAAGCCAAATGGGGCAGACTTTTCAACGGTCTTTAGGGAAAAGAGCAAATTTGGGATAACAAAGTTTAAAGTTTAATGCAGGGCTCGGTCGTGCCGCTCGCGAGGCGCACAGTGCCTTGGCGGAATAACCCATTTCGTGTATCTCCTTTTCTCTCGCTATCTCCCACTTCTCTATGTAATCCTCCTTATCCTCCTTCCTCTCTTCTTTTTGTATTGTCTCGTATTTTTAACAAATGCATATTATCAGCGGCGTGCGGCCCTGGTACTCCCGCTCTTCTGTCGTCGCTCGCCGCGTGGTCGACGCACTACTAATTCTGGCCATCACCGCGTGTATCGTCCTCGCAAATACGCGCTCATCTGCTTTCGCCAACTCGTCTTCGGTTATTGTCCCCACAGCAAAAGGACCTGTCACTGCCGACATTTTCAGCGGTGTCAGCATTTCGTCTGAGGATGTTAAATTTGCGAATACCCTCCCGCCTGCAGATTCTACACAGCAACTTATACGCGATGGTGTCTCGGCGGCTTCATCAAATTCAGACTTTGCCGAGGCCCAACCGCAAATGCAGCGGGAGATCATAGCTGATATATTTCCATCTAAACAAACTGCACTTGCGGACTCCGAGTTTCTAAGATCTCAAACTGAGAACGTCCTCACATCTTCCTCGCTATCTCAGCAGTCAGCCGCTACAACCGCTTCGCGGAAAAAAAAAGTTTTTCTCGTAAATTCTGAGCGCTACCATTTCGAAGTTGTTATGCCAGTTCTCAACACCTTCTCGCAGATAGAAGATATAGACCTGACGCTTTTCTCCACTAAAGAAGGTCGGGACCGATTTGGCGTCAAGCCATTGTTGAAGCATTTTGCTCGCAACGCGAACTCAACTGATTTCTCCACCATTAAAAATCTTGTGAAACCTTCGCAGTCGCCGGATCTGATTTTCTTGACGACATGCGGTCGTGATATCGCAAATATGGGGGACACTTTGACCAAATTTCTTGAAAATGGTGCGCATGTGATGTGCGTTATTCATGAGTCGCATCGGTGGGATCAGAACGACATAGACCAAAGGCGCTCGATATACAAAAAAGAAAGCGCCTTCATGATTCCGTGGATCAAGAACGGACAGTGGAAAATTGTCACGCTTTCGAACCATGTGCAACGATTTATCCACGCAAATTTCCCCAGCTATTTGAATACCGGTACGGAGATTGACTATTCGCCATCTGTGTTTTTTCCTGTGTTTGATTTGCCAGAATCACGCATTTACCTCGATATTAATAAGCCTTCTATTACTCTTGCGGGTAAATTTGAAGAAAGTCGTCGTAGCTATAAGCGTATTTTCGACGACTACATCAAAGTATCGCCTCCTGTTAGTTTAAATCTGATTGGCAGTATGGGAAATCCAAAGATTCCAAGAAGTATAAAGAACAAAGTGTCGTTAAAGTACGCCTTAGACTTTAAGGATTACTTTAAAGAGATTGCAAAGTCAATCGCTATATTACCTGCCTTTGCAACGCCAGATTATATTCATTCGCAAGCGTCGAGTTCAGTCGCGACTTCAGTCATCAGTATTACGCCACCAATAATGACACGAGAAATGCTTGCTGCTTATGATTATATTTCCGAAGACGCCGCGTGGATTCAAGAAGAAGGCGAGAGTGAAATGGAGACAGTAACGCGAATTATCAATTCAGGGTACACAATATGGTGGGAGAAGAAGCAGAAAATGAGAGCTTTAAAGGATGAGATGATGAGCCAGAATATGGCAGTCTTAAGAAGTGCTCTGTATAGTATATGATATCTGTGATTCTAGAAAGTGTAAATTAGATATTGAGCCAATTGATATTTTGATAGCCTGCCCGGATGCGTAGAAGTCGCCCGATCAAAGGTTATCGTCATACAATAAGATTTAAGAACACGAATAGAGACTCAAGACTTTAAAATTATTCATATATCTATCCGTGCAGCACGCAACGGGCATACTCACATCCACTTTTAAAAAATCTTATTTCCAGAAAGACGCCATCTAATAACCCAGTTCATGACGTAGAGCTTTACGCTCATAACCTCTTCTCAGAGAAGGCCAGAATTATTTACTAATTTAATATTATATTGAAGTTTACTTAGATTTTGTGCGGCTTGCTGATATAAACGGCGACACACAATCGACGAAGAGACCGATGAAATGGCTTTAGAAATTGTGGGTGCATAGAAAAACAGCATATTTCGGCTCAAATATTTAACTGAAACATACACTTTCATATTTTTAAATATTCAAATAAAGAACGATTCCGCAAAAGATTGCACCGATTGCATTGTAGTCGTATTGCAGTTGTAACTTGAAGGCACGTATTTAGTTAAAACGCATTCTACAACGCTTAACTTTACACACACTTCACTCCACACTTAAGCCAAATTTTTTTAGCGCTCCACTAGAACACATAAAGACTTGAGCGAATAATAGCTTGAAAGCAGTATTCTCATGGTTGTTTTATCAGTATATCAGCCTAGTTTTTATTCGTCTATTTTGGACTATATTTCATCTGCAGATTCAGTTCATTAAAGCCTTATATAGTAGCAAATTCTGGTACTGTAATCAATATGTTACTCAAATGGCCTTTTCATCATAAAGTTACCCGAACCCGATGCACTCTACGCACATCTGACTTATATCACAGTTCAAAATCGGCTCATTGTTTCCAAAAGAACTGACAGACGATCACTCGTGTCTATTTCGTAACAAATGATCGTCAAAGCAGCAGTATTTTCGCGTTGTGCACCTCTCGTACAGTGTCTTGTACTGCTCCATAACTTTCGCGACAGCAACAGGATATTCGAGTCAACCGTTGTTAGCGTCCAGGAATATAACCCCTCCGCATTTTAATTCCCTCTCCGCACCTTAATTCTCGCCTTGCGTGGTGCGCCGTTTTCTTGTTCTCTGACAATCTGGCTGTATCTGAATTTTTCTTATTCTCTGACAATCTGGTTGTATCTGAATTAGTCAGCTTATTTGGTGAACTCCTTATAAAAGACTAGCGACCTCGCCATATTTTTGCTCACCCCATACCATTTAAGTCTGATATACTGTTTCAAGTATGAGATACGTTAGGGTCTTGCTGAACCTCCTGGCTGTCGCCATTTCATTATGCGTCGCTCTTCACTTTCTAAAGTTTCTATATTCATTTCACAATACTCCCATGCAATCGCCAGTCACCTCGCCAGTCACCAAATCAAGCTTCGTGATATCATCGCCATTACCGGAGCTCAACAACGGTAGGAGGATAGTTTATGTCATCGACTCGGGAACATATCAGCCAGAAATAGTCATTCCAGCCATTACTACTCTTTCAGACTTACGAGATATTGATTTGACGTTCTTTACTGCTGAACCATGGTCCCCGCGTTCTGGTGCCGAACCGTATCACAATCGCCACATTAACGATTCTAAACCGCTGACTGAATTCAGCGTGGGTCATGACATTATGACGCCTGACTTGATTCTTTTGCTCTCGTGTCCCGAGGATGTAAGAGCTCTGCAACATCCCCTTCATCATATGCTGCATAGAGGCGCAAGAGTCATGTGTGTCGTACGCGAAGCGCATAAATGGAGCATCAAAGATAGTCACTCTACAGTCTCTAGTTATGAGCACCAAATCAATTTTATAAAGCCGTGGGTTCTGAACCGGCAGTTTGACTTCTTAACATTGTCAGATTATGCCCAGAGATATGTTCAGGAGAACTTCCCAGAGTTTTTGGGAACCGGACCAGATGTGAAATATAATTCAGCAATTATGTACCCGGCATTTATTCCATCTGGTACCGCTTATACTATGAGCCTCGACCTTCCTAGAGTGGCAATAACAACAATAACTCTAGAAAATATAGTTGAGCGTTACGTGTTTCAACAACCTGCTACCATATTTAAGGTCGCAGAAGCGTATGTAGATCGAAAAGATCTATTTTACAAAGACAACATGAAAGGAAAGTCCGCACTTAGTCTCCGCTTTGCAGCGAATATTAAAAATATTGGACAAAGTATCGCCGCGATCTCGGCTTTTGACGGGGATGAGAATTTCGAATCACGAACGTCGATGGCGATAGCTGCCTCAATGATCGCCGGTACACCGCTCGTAGTTAGCAGAAAATTGCAGAAATATTATGATTTTCCACTCGGACGAGCGGTGTGGATTCAAAATTATGGTGAAAGTGAAAGAGAGGTAGTAAAAAGAATTTTTGAGGCTGGGTCACGCGAATGGCGGACGAGAAAAATTGCAATGGTGCTGTTGAGGGAGCAATTAATTATGAGAAATTTTGGACTTTTTGAGGAGATTCTAGGTGTTGATAGGTATTGACTTGTGTTTTATTTTGCAAATAAATCTTCTGCCCGTTCGACACGCGAAATGCTTTTGAGATAGAGTCGAGAGATATCCTGATTGACAAAACACTCAAAGGCATATGATACGCTCTCCTTGGTAATCATCATTTAAGCACTTCAGTTCAGCTAAACGCGCGTTCACCTCGAGTCCAACCATTCATCATTCTTTATCGCACTCCACGTGAATCACACGTAAGTTTTTAAACTTGTATACAGTTCACTTGCGTCGCTTGCCACATAGCCACATGGCTATCGAACTTGCAGTCACTATCGGCGCGGCGTTTGCACATACTTCACATGCGTACCACATTATTCAGATTCTCTGCCTAACGAGCTGATAAAATTGCTCTTGCTTTGTTACGTCGATAGATTAGATTTCAAAGTATATTGACATGCAGTTTGCCACGACAGGTGCTATCGCCAGCGTCGACATGTTACGTATAAAAGGTCCGTATGACCAGACTTCTGTATTGTCGCGTTGTAGAATCCAGCACTGATCCATCATGACATTTCTCACGATCTTGACCATTTTCGGATTCATCATGGGATCATTTGCTCTCAGTATCCCTCGTGGCGCCTTTTCTGAATTCAAAAATTCAACTACGGATGCGGTTTTGAGTAACTCGACCCTAAGCGTTATCAACAGTACTGTTGCTGCAACCAATGCAACTACTTTCGTGCATACTCTCAATGAGACAACTACCCAGACGTTATTGAAGCGAAACGCAGCACCGTTTAGCAATGAGACGACTATTGCTGCTGCCATAAAGAGACGAGAGGCTCTGAATGAGACTGCTTATTATTAGCAAGAAAATGGTACTGTGGATTGCAAGTCTGAGGATAAGATTTTGAATAGATTTGAATACTTTATTTGTGAAATTGCGAGCCGCTGAGTTAGAATCAGAACATACTGGGGTATTGAGTTATAGTTTATTAATAATATTGTTGAATCATGAAATCATTGACAATCAATTGTATAACAAAGTGTTGACATGTATTAATAAATTGGTGAAGTTGGCTGCTTTTTACTGGGGTTCGTCCACAAGTCGTATCGGGAAGCACATCCTCCCTGACTAGATATCAACTGTATTTTGTTCTCCTCTATACCAAGCGTGCTTTCCAAAATATTACTATGATAATAGCAAGAATGGGCTAGACCCCTGTCAGAATGACTTTCCTTTTGTGAATTGGGAAAATTGGGAAAGTCAGTTTACATATAACCTTGGAACGATCGGTGAGTTGTGGCTACTTATTGTGAGCCCACATTCTTTCTTCACGTGCATCCTGTGCAGTGAAAGCCAGTCTCTCACACTTTTATTGGCGTATTTTTACCATAGTTCTTTGGAATCTTATCTGTGTATCCTAGCCTATGTAATCTTGAACATTTTAAAATATATACTATCCAGGGCTTATATTCGGCATTGTTAACTTGGCTCAAGACTCTAATTTTATCGATTTATGCGCGCCACTGTGTAGCTTTTACATTTTTGCCACTGTGTGAAGCTTTTACATTTTTATGTCAAAGATATACACTCAAGCCTCCATTCCGGCTGTAAAAACGAGTGATAAAAAATGAAATCATCAATTTTCAATCAACATATTTAATAATTCTGAATTAACTCATTGCGTCTTAATCATTCAAGGTATTTGCATACTCTCGAAATAGTCCCCAAACCCCATGTGTATAGTAAAAAGCTAGCGGATACGCTTGTTTTTAGAGTTTCAAAAGTCCTAAAGTATATAGAGCTTAGGTGGTTTCAGCTGTGCCGCTAAAGAAGCTATCGCTTCAGCCTTACCTTCAATTATTCAGCCGCGGCAGTCAAATCTTCTCTCGATACACAAATTTATTTTTTTCTTACTTGGTACGGTTACAGTACGAGTGCTACGAAGTTTAGAACTGAATCCTCACACTTCTTGAAACTAGATTTATCGTCAGTGACTATCGTCTCTGCGCGTCGATTAATTATCGCCTCAAAAGCATGTCAGCTGACGGCGACACGTCGCTCGAAAAGGCTCTCGACAAGGAAGTCAACGATAAGCTTGGAAATAAAGACAGCAATACACCTGATAATTATTTGGCTGATAACCACCTTCCGCAAATAGACCAGCGTTACACTGCTCCGCTTGTCGACGTGAGCAGACGTATCGTTCCTGAATTCGATAAAGAGGCGGCGAAGCAGAACAGCAATGGCTCTCAGTCAAATAAACAGCATAGCAGTGAGCGCAGACGAAGGATTTTAGGGCTCAGCATCAAAGCAATTTTGATTCTATTGGCGATTCTAATTATTGTACTTGGAGTAGGTCTTGGAGTTGGATTAGGCGTTGGATTAAAAAAGTCAGAAAATGACATATCCGCTGACGCGGCCGGAGATGACTCTGGTGGTATTAGCTCCTCTTCATCATACTCCTTTAGCTCCTTCCCTTCCGCTTCTAGCTCCGCGTCGATAAAGTCATCTAGTGCTACTCATCTATCTAGCACCTCTCACCGATCGACCTCGACCTCGACCTCGACCGCGACCGCGTCTTCGTCGTCTGCTGCCGCCTCCGCGAGTTCGAGCGCTGACAATCAAACGTACTTTGCTGTTCTTGCTATCAATTCTGGATCTCCTATTCAGTATGGCGGGTTTTCCACCAACGGTGATGGTAATATTTATTTTGGCACCGGAACCTATATTGTGAACTATATCGACAGTGGAGTGCTCAAGATTCAAGGCACTGATTCTGTTATCTGGGTTGATCCAGATTCTCGTGCGCTCACTTACGGCAGTTCTGCTCCGTCTAGTGCCACAGTTACGACATGGGCAATCGAAAATGGCGATCTCACGCTTAATCAGCAAAGCTATGCTGTCTCGTGCGGTGACGATTATCAGGTCTACTGGTCTAGCGATGGCAGTGATAGTGTTTGCAATAATGCTGTTGCATACGGTGCTAATCTGATGGTTTCTTATTCTTCGAGTTCTTCGTCTTCATCGGCCAGTATTACTGCTACTTCTTCAGCCTCAGCCGTTTCTGCGATTGCTTCCGATGGCGGCGATGCTCCTGACTCAGGGACAGCTAGAAATATTACTTTGGCTGTTGATCCTGACAATGGAATATATGCTGGTCAACAAATAGTTGGTTTGCATGAAGGTGCTGGGTTTTCATACGCCTTTCTTTCCCTCGATGGCGGTGTCGAAACGTATGCATTAGAAACGACGAACAACACCATTCGCGTACTTGAGCAAAGTTCTGGGTATAGTTATTTTATTCAGATTGAGGATGATATTTTAGTGTTCCAAATTGGTTATGGCGTTGACGCGCAACAGTTTGGAATAGTCGATGAAAACAAATTGACCATCAATGGTAGCTATACCGGATTTTACGCCTGTAAAGATATGAATGATCCGTATAACTACTCAGCAAATAACGTCGATTTCTTAATTATGTATTATGCGGATTCGTCTCTTGCTTCAGACTCGTGTACGGCTTTCAATTTGACGTTGGAATATAGCGACTAAAGTCTTTAAACTTTTGCGGGCATTCTCTTTTTTTTTTGTTCTGGGAAGTATTTCTGTACAATTATTATTTGTTGATGCATTTGCCAAAAGAAGTTTTGCTTATACCCGTTCGTAATTTTTGCTGCTCTTGTTGAATAATTTATGTCTAATGGTTGTGAGCAAGGGATTAATTGGATATTAGGTGTCCCATTTCTGTCTTGATCAGTTTAGCGTGTAGATCGAGATAGCGGTAATCAGTAATAATCAAGTAAATCAAACATTGCCTGTAGCTTTTCATAATTTCACTAACCAATTTGCCGATAAGATGATATCCAGGTTTTCTAATCTGGCAAGAGCGGGAACTTACACGCTCTACTACTTGGACCGTGCTCAAGGCGCAGACTGTGTCTTCTCATCGATGACTGTCTAATATTCGGAGAATATCCGTCAGTTTGTTTTTCAAACACAGGTTTTGCGTCTTTTCAGTCTTATTAGGCGAATGACCGCAAAGAAATTGGGGTTTTGCTATAGGCCGTGCGTGGCAAGACTAATTTGGAATTTGGCCGCCTTTGGCCGCCTTTACTAGCTTTTCTTTATCTGCTCGGCACTGCGGAGCAATATTTACCTGGGAAATTGATTTGATTTTTCATTCTCTTGCTGACATTGCGTGACTTCAGTCCCATTTTTTGTTTATTAATTAGGTAATACTTTTGATGTTCGTTCTTTGAATTATTTAGAGTATATTGGCGTCTTGTAACTTCTCATTAATTGATTCTTTTAGTAAAGCTTTCATATTTTTTTGATATTCAGTTGCTTTAACTCTTTAATTGAATATCATGTAACTCTTGAAAGAGCGATGGTTTAATTTTTTTTTTTTGCTTTTTCTCTATTTTCGGTTTTCGGATTTCGTGCTTCGTGCGTACTCGGATAACGCCGGTGACTCTTCACTATGCTCAGTAGCGTATAGATGAGATGAGTCTGTCTACTAGTTGCATTTAGCGGCAAATCATCGACAGCATACACTTCAATGGCATACGATGATTGCTATAACAGGATGTAACCTTTGAATATCTCAGTAGGTTGCTTTAGAATAGCATCAGGAGACTTCAGAAAGATGTTCGAGGCTGTGGAATTCTCTATTAGATGTTCTGAGACGCCGAGAAATATCCTATTTTGTAGCATATTTTGTCTTAGGTCTTTAGATGGGTCTCGAAATTCTATGTAGTTAACGACATGCGTAGGCTACAAACATCTATATTACCATCTGAATTTTATGAACTTTAAAGTAGCTATCAAGAAGTCTTAAACATCTTCTCTAAGCCTGTTTAAGCTGTCTAATAAAGGCATTTTGCAGGCAGGATTGAAAAACATCCATCCAAGCGCCACTACCAAATAGAGAATTTAAAGTTTCGGTTCGTATTGCATCATTGAGAGAGTGGATTTGCACGATGTTTTGTATATTACTATCTATCTCTTTTTTTCTTTCTGATAAAGAGAGCGCTGTTACCGGAAAAGTCTCCTGGCTCTTAATATTATATTTACAGAGACATGTGTGATTGAATTGGATGTAGTTAGGAGTGAATTGGCAGAGTGCGGAGGATTAGTAAAATCGATACTTGGCGATGTAGGTCACAGAAAAGTTCAGAGTGTAGAACATCGCTCATATCCCAATGACTTTACGCAGCAACAACAGATAAAAATACAATTACATTGATTTCAGATATTGATTAGTCTCTGCGGTGTATAAAATAAAACTACAAGAAACCAATTTCGTCCAATAAGGATCCTGATTAATCGGTGCTCGCCTTGTGCGCGGCAACTGTTCTTTTGTTGATTACCCCAGCACGCCATAGCGGCGTATCATGAAGTGACACGATCATGGCCAATTCTGATGTGCTCAAGAAAACATTTTTCTACGATAATTATCAAATCTAATTCATGTACCGTTGCTCACTATAGATCTGCGTGCTTATATCAAAACCTTCTGTTCATTCTTATCCTCTTCTTAAGCGTAATCCCCCGCGTCTTTTCTTGTCTTCTTCTAGCCTGCAGCCCTTTCTGTTGTCGATCATTTCTTTTCTCTAATCTGATTCGCTTGGTTCTTGTCTCTGTTTAATGCTATATTATGTCGAGCCAGACTCAGAAAGCAAATGAGTCTTCTCCGCTACTCTCTCAGCAATCGGGACTAGAAATTCCTTCCCATACCGATGAGTTCTCGCATCTTTCTCCTTATGAAGCCGAGCTTTTGCGAGCTCAAGTAGTCGTGACTCCCGTTAAGAGCTCCTTTTTTTCAATGTATCGGTATGCTGGTAAGAGAGATCGGTATATGCTGTTTGCCGGTGTTGTTGCGTCGATGGTCTCCGGTTGTTTGCGACCACTTATGACTGTACGTACCGTTCACTCTCACTTTGATTTTCTTTTATCTAATTTTGAGACCAGGTTCTTGTGGGAAATGTCGCTCAGCTGTTCGTCACCTATCGGCCTGAATACGCTGACGATGGATATTTCTACAATCCGAATAATGCCACAAGCGGAAATCATACTTATAATTTCCGCGAATTGATGTACGATAATATGCCTGAAGTCTCATCTCCAGAAGAATTTAAAATGGCAATAAATAAAATTGCATTGTAAGTTTTTCTCATTATGTATAGATATATATTTGTGTACCATAACTCACCTTTCTGCAGTTTTTTCCTCATGCTTGCGGTTACAGACTTCTTTGCTTCAACAATTGCTATTTATCTCTTTGTAGATAGAGGTGAGGTCCTATCATCGAGAATCAGAAGCAATTATCTCAAATCAATTTTGCGTCAAAATATTGCCTATTTCGATAAACTTGGTACTGGTGAAGTAACTTCTCGAATTTCAAGTGACACAGTTCTCGTGCAAGAAGGCATGTCTGAGAAAGTCAGTCTTGCGATTTCTTCAATTACCAACTTTATTGCCGCCATGGTTGTTGCCTTTTTCCGGTCCTGGAAATTATCGTTTATTCTCTTTGGCATTATCGTCAGTGTCGTGGTTACAATGGCTGTTTGCTCCAAATATATGGTGAGATTTTATCGTCGTTCGTTGGCTGGCTATTCGATTGGTGGAACTCTAGCCGAGGAGAGTCTTTCTAGTGTACGAAACGTTCAGGCGTTTTCTATTGAGGAACGACTAGCGCTGCAATATGATGAATTTCTTGCTATTACCGAACTATGGGCGCATAGAGCAGGCATGATTCTAGGTCTTACAAGTGCTTTAATTTGGTTTTTCATGCACTGTAACTACGCCCTTGCATTTTTTCAGGGATCGAGATATATTGCCTCATATTACTTGGAAATCAAGCAAGTCATGTCAACATTGATGGTGATTATGATGGGCGCTTTCTGGCTTTCTCAGATTCCTCCTCATTTGCGATATATCTCGAATGGTATGGCAGCTGCTTCGAAGCTTTATACCACAATCGATAGAAAATCTGCCATCGACCCTTTCAAACAGGGAAAAAGATTCCCCACCGAGGAGCTTTCTGGCTGTGTTGAATTTAAAGACGTTAAGTTCATATATCCGTCTAGACCCCAGTCTATTGTTCTTGAGCATTTTGATTTGACTGTTGAGGCTGGCAAAACCGTTGCTCTTGTCGGATCATCTGGATCTGGAAAGAGTACTATTATTGGTATTCTTGAACGATTCTATAGTCCCATTGGAGGTCATATTTACTTAGATGGTCATGATATCACTGAACTCGACGTTTCATTTCTCCGTGAGCAAATCTCTCTTGTGTCGCAGGAACCTGTCCTTTTTGCTTGCTCGGTGTTTGAAAACATTGCTTATGGGCTCATTGGAACCCGATATGAACATAGTTCTGACATAGAGAAAGAGGCGCTGGTTCGTGATGCGTGTCGGCAAGCTAATGCTCTTGACTTTGTCGAAAAACTACCCTTTGGTTTACAGACTTTTGTTGGTGAGCGCGGATTTCTGCTTTCTGGTGGACAAAAGCAGCGAATTGCAATCGCACGTGCGATTGTTTGTAATCCGGCTATATTACTTCTCGATGAAGCTACGTCTGCTCTTGACACTAAAAGTGAGGGCGTTGTTCAAAAGGCACTTGATCAGGCATCGCAGAGTCGAACTACGATTGTTATTGCGCATCGACTGTCGACTATTCAGAATGCGGATAAGATTGTTGTCATGTCTCATGGAAAAATTTTGGAAAGTGGAACTCATGCTGAGTTGCTCGAGAATAAGGCAGATTATTATTCACTAGTTCAGGCTCAGAAGATCGATTCGGATAATCAACCACAAGTTGATGAGGTCATTGATGATGATACGAATTCAGAATCAGAGCCAGAGAGCAGCTCGTCGACAGCCTATGACACTAGTTCTTTGGACGAGAAGTATGACGAGAAACGAGATTTGCATTTATCGCGAACTAAGACCGGACATTCAGTTTCGAGTTTTGTGTTGCAGCAGAAGATCGAATCTGAAGAAGCTCCCCAAGAGTCTACGCTGGCCTTAATCAAATTTCTGACGACGCTCACGAAAGATAAAAACCATTATTTGTTACTGGGCGCTATTTGCGCTATTGTCAACGGTCTCGGACACCCATCTATTGCTATTCTATACGCATTATGTTTACAGGCATTTAGGGATGGGCCAGATTCTTTTGAGGATATGCTTGCCAAGATTCGAGTGTATTCGTTGATTTTCTTTCTGCTTGGTCTCGTACAGCTCACTTCTTACTTTGTCTGCAATTCCTCTTTGTCGTTGGTTGGGCAGAGATTGGTGCGCCGTATCCGATTTTTGACATTCCGCTACTTTTTGCGACAAGATTTAGTTTTCTTTGATAATAAGGAAAACTCTGTTGGACGTCTGACTGCACTTTTATCCCAAGATGCGCAGTCTGTAGAGTCGCTGAGTGGCGCTACCTTAGGTCAAATTCTGAATGCCTTCTCAAATATCATAGCCGGCACGCTAGTTTCTTTGATTGTTGCCCCGAAGATGGGATGGGTGTTTGTGGCGTGCTTGCCGATTATGATTGGGACTGGATTTGGCAGATTCTCGTTGCTCGCTAGAGTACAGGCACAAGCGAAGACAATGAGTGAAAAGTCCTCTGCGTATGCGTGTGAAGCTGTCTCTACCGTTCGTACTGTCGTGACATTAACTAGAGAACGTCACATCATTGAAGATTACCAGAAAGATTTAGTGTCGCAAGGAAGGAAAATGAGACTGGCGTCACTCAAGTCATCTGCACTGTACGGCACCGCTCAGTCGACTCAGTTCTTGGTCATGGGTCTCGGATTCTGGTGGGGTTCGCGCTTTGTCAGAACAGGAGAGTATACGCCATTCCATTTCTATGCCGCATATATGTCATCCATTTTCGCTGGCCAGAACGCTGGTGTTGCATTTTCTTATGCCGCTGATATGAGTAAGGCCAAGAGTGCTACGATTAGTATCAAGCGTCTTTTTGATCGTCAGCCTGCTATCGACTCGTGGAGTGAGTCAGGAGAGCGTATTCCTTCTGAGAACGTGCAGGGCGAGATTGAGTTCAATGATGTACATTTCAGATATGAGACGCGACCTAAAGTTCCTGTTTTGCGAGGTGTGAACTTACGAGCCAAGAAAGGTGAATATATTGCCTTGGTTGGTGCCTCTGGATGTGGTAAGAGTACAATCATTAGCTTGATTGAGGAATTTTACCGACCGTTGAGCGGGAAAGTCTTGTTCGATGGTAAAGATATCAATACTCTTAATATCAACAATTACCGCAGTCATATCGCACTTGTACAGCAAGAACCTGTGCTTTATGCTATGACTATTAAAGAGAATATTTTGCTAGGGACTCAAGAAGATCCCGATTCTGTCTCAGAGCAGCGAATTGTTGAGGTCTGCCGTCAGTGCAATATTCATGAGTTTATCTCATCTCTTCCTGATGGATATAACACCATGTGTGGCACTAAAGGAGTCTTGTTATCAGGTGGACAGAAGCAACGAATTGCAATTGCCAGAGCATTGATTCGTGATCCCAAGATCCTTCTTCTAGACGAAGCTACATCTGCTTTAGATTCAGAGTCGGAGAAGATTGTCCAGGCTGCTTTGGATCAGGCCGCTAAAGGGCGAACTACGATTGCTGTTGCACATAGATTGAGCACGATTCAGAAAGCTGATAGAATATATGTTTTCGACGCTGGAAAAGTTGTGGAGTCGGGAACGCATATAGAGTTATTGAGAGAGAAGGGTCGGTACTTTGATCTCGTGCATGCTCAGAGCTTGGAAGGATCGGATTAAAAAAAGGGCTTTTTTTTTAGAATTTTAGAGGGTGCTAGAATTGGATTATTGTAATAAATACATATTTGGATATTTGGAAATAATAGTGAGGTAGAAGGTTTCTGCTTGAGCGATAGAAGTATGGACTATTTTCTTACCTGCTCGAAATTGCGAGTAAGCCTCAGCAACCACGCATGCTATAGAACCCACCACTCGCTCCCTTTACAACTACTTTATCGTAAAAACAATCAATACAAAAAAAAATAAACAAAAACAGACAAATTAAGAAAATTACTCACAGAGCGACATCGGGCGTCAAGTAACTAACTTTCTCAAGACTGCGGTATCGGCCACGCCGTATTTGCGGAGTACGTGGCCGATACCGGCACTTCAAATATGATAACATGTGACGTATAAAGTATATCTGAGTCACTGATATTGCTTTTATGCTGATTTGAATCGGACTTGCTTCATTGGTCGTGGTTTTCAATCCATAATAATTTAAACAATATTGATCTAGGAGTGAACACTATTCTGGTATGTGGCGTCTCGCCGACGCTCGCCGCACAGAAAAATTGTGGCCGAGTTCGCGCGATGGTTTGATCGAATTCTTATAACTCTTACTTTCTCCGCTCTCTCTGTCGCCAGAAATCTACCTTTTCACCACTCTACAACATGCCTTCCGCTGTTGCATCGCCTCGTACTCTCTACGATAAAGTCTTTGAGGATCACGTTGTCAAGGAGTCAAATGGAACTTACCTTTTGTACATCGACCGTCATCTCGTTCACGAGGTTACCTCGCCTCAGGCGTTCGAGGGACTTACGAACGCTGGTCGGAAAGTCCGCCGCCTCGACTGCACTGTATGTATCTTATAGCCTACCGTTCGATTTATTGTTGGTGTTATCTAATCCTTTCTTTGTGTGCAGCTCGCCACTGTAGATCACAATATTCCTACCACATCCCGTAAGACTTACAAGAACCTGAGTACCTTTGTGGAACAGGAGGACTCGCGTCTGCAATCTACTACTCTTGAAGAAAACGTCAAGAATTTCGGTCTCCGGTACTTTGGTCTTGATGACGCTCGTCAAGGAATTGTTCATATTATCGGCCCTGAGCAGGGTTTTACTCTTCCTGGCGCCACCATTGTTTGTGGTGACTCGCACACTTCCACACACGGAGCCTTTGGTGCTCTCGCTTTCGGTATTGGTACTTCTGAGGTCGAGCACGTTCTTGCCACTCAGACCCTTATCCAGAACAAATCCAAGAACATGCGAATTAACGTTACTGGAAAGTTACTTCCTGGAATCACCTCAAAAGATTTGATCCTTCACATTATCGGCCAGATTGGTACTGCCGGAGGTACTGGTCATGTTATTGAGTTTTGCGGTGAGGCTATTCGCGAGTTGTCGATGGACGCCCGCATGTCGATGTGCAATATGTCCATCGAAGGTGGTGCTCGTGCGGGAATGATTGCTCCCGATGAGACTACATTTGAGTTCCTCAAGGGTCGTCCTCTGGCCCCCAAGGGTGCCAACTGGAATAAAGCTCTCCGTTATTGGCGGACGTTGAAGACCGATGATGGAGCCAAGTTTGATATTGATATTACTATCAAGGCTGAGGACGTACCGCCTACAGTCACTTGGGGGACTTCTCCTCAGGATGCTCTCCCCGTCACTGGCAAGGTTCCTGATCCTGCTGATCACAAAAATGACGAGACAAAGTTCAATGCAATTACTCGCGCTCTCAGCTACATGGGTCTTGACGCTAATATGAATATTGCTGATATCAAGGTCGACAAGGTCTTTATTGGATCATGCACTAACGCGCGGATTGAGGATCTGCGAGCTGCCGCTAACGTCGTCAAAGGAAAGTACAAAGCTGACAGTGTCACGCGGGCGATGATTGTCCCCGGTTCTGGACTTGTCAAGATGCAGGCTGAGCACGAGGGTCTCGACAAGATCTTCCTTGATGCTGGCTTTGAGTGGCGTGAAGCTGGATGCTCGATGTGCTTGGGTATGAACCCTGATATTATGGCTCCCAAGGAGCGATGCGCGTCAACTTCAAACAGAAACTTTGAGGGTCGTCAGGGCGCTGGCAGCCGAACTCATCTTATGAGCCCTGCTATGGCGGCTGCGGCAGCTGTCACTGGTCACATCACTGATATTCGCGAGTACTACAAGCAAGAGTCAAAGGCCCCGATCGAGATTATTGTTCCTTCGTCTTCTTCGGCCTCAGAGACGACCGAGTCCGCATATGAATACTCAACTGATTCGGATAGCGAGGTTCCCGAGGAACCCGCCGAAGTAGGAGTCACTTCTGCTGCGCAAACTTCGGGATCGTCCAAGGGCACTGGTATTCCTCCATTTACCGTGCTCACTGGTACGGCTGCTCCTTTGTTCCGGGCTAATGTGGACACTGATGCTATTATTCCCAAGCAGTTCTTGAAGACAATCAAGCGAACCGGTCTGAAAGTTGGCTTATTTTATGCCGATAGATTCAACGCTGACGGAACTGAGAAGCCTGATTTTATTCTAAATCAGGATGGTTATCGCGACTCAAAGATCATGGTCGCCTCTGGTCCCAACTTTGGTTGCGGCTCCTCTCGTGAGCACGCTCCTTGGGCTCTCGCTGACTTTGGCATCATGTGTGTTATCGCTTCGTCATTTGGCGACATCTTCTTCAACAATTCGTTCAAGAATGGATTGCTTCCTCTTGTCATTCCTGGAGATGTTATTGCTGAGAAAATCATGCCCGTTGCCGAAAGTGGCAAGCCTCTGACTGTCGACTTGCTCAAGAACGAGGTTCGCAATGGCGATGAGGTTCTGACCACTTTCCAGATTGATGAGTTTAGACGGCATTGCTTGATCAATGGCTTGGATGATATTGGATTGACGCTTATGGACGAGGAATACATTTCCAAGTATGAGCAGTTTAGAAAAGATAACTTTCCGTGGATGGAGGGTGGTTCAAGATTGGTGCGTCCTATCATTCAAGGAAAGATTCCTGGTGTGCCTAATGTGGTTGAGTGGTAAAAAAAGAAGTGTTTATGTTTGTATGGTACATCTAAGTTATTTATACTTTTTTTTTCTTTTATAATATGAATTTTTATGGCATCGTTGAAAACCAGTTTAATATGATCTGCTGTTTCTCCGCATTATAACTGGATTGTGGCAGGGACTAAGCGAGCGTTACAGCATTATTCAATGAAATTGAAGCTGCATTCATATCGATCTATATAAATAACAGAAAACCAGTCCGAAAAGTAAAATGCCCAACTCCAAAAACAGCAAATTTCTTACATTTATACAATGTAGCAATGCACCAATGTCACAACTTTTTATTTGGTTGAATCTTATTCAAAACTGAAACCTCGCAGTTCTTCTTCAAGTGTTTTTGCCATGGCTGTTGCTCGGGCATAGAGTAGTCCGAAGGGCAAATCGCGTTCTCCAACCATAGTCAGCAATAACGAGCCCGAAACAGCATGTATTATGATTGTCGATTCCTAGATATCAATATCAATATGAATGATTTTCGAAAACAGTTGAATAAAAAAAATCGTACCTCATTCTCGACTGCTATCCAGTCTACTTCTCGATCATCTTCGAATAATTCCCCGTTCTCAATAGCTTTAACATATGAGCGCCATGCATTGGCTGAATATGACGCATATACTCTTGGTTTAGGACTCAGGTCTGCTAAATGTATCGCCGAGTTTGTACTTCTAATCGAACTTGGACCATTTTCCCCTACACCAAGAGTACTCTGAGATATAGAAGGCGAGAGAGCTAAAGAATGGCTGGTAACTGCATTGGATACATTAAGAGTAGAGGCTGCGAGAAGATTGCCGCTTGCGGTGAGTAATATGGCCATGACTATGCGTGGAGTATGGACATGGGGATGAGAAAGAGAAGAGGTCGCCGGATTAACTAGTTGATCTGCATTTGTCGATGGGCAAGAAGGTGTGAATGTATCGATAGGCGGAACAATAGTTGTTAATGACTGAGATAATAAGGAGGTTAGCCGCCTCGATTTCAACATTTTGAATTGGTGGGTGCTTTTTTGATGATTGTTGGCAACACCCTCTTAATTATCTCTTCGGATCGCGACAGAGGCTGGAGTTAGTCACGTGATATACCAAACCCCCTTGTCCGTAGTTTCATTTTTACAATATCAAACAAAGCATTGTAGAAGAGATTGATATAATCAATTATACGCAAGCTGTAAATTAGATAAAAATATTTGAATAGAGGATATTATAAAATTAAGCGTGCATGGGCATGTATTTTGCAAAGAGGAAGAGGCATACTATGTTTATACGCGCTTTCAGTCCTTGCTATTACAAACTTTTCATCCTGCCTGTTTTGAGTATTCGTAGGCAAATGACTGCTTGAGGCCTGCTTTGAGTAATTATAGGCCAATGAATGCTTGAGGAGTATCGCTTTCGGCTTTAAACGAGTAGATGTGCTTTGAAGCAGAATGTAAGCGCCGTCCAATAATTTCAGGTCTCCCTGCTCGCTCCCTTCTTTCTTTATATATTCCACTTAGATAACGATTGCCCATCCTTGTATCTTTTTTTAAGAACATCTTTTTGATTTCTCGTATTATTGAATAGTGGTAGCAGAGTATGAAATAAAAGATATTGAACATGTGCGGCTCACTCATATCGACGATGCTGGGCCAGTCAAGCAAAGTAATTATCTGGCAGCAATGGTCTTAGAAATTAAAAGGTCTAGGAAAGATAAAGAAAGATCTAGTTTACTTTATCTTTCCTTGCAATACTCTACTAGAATCTCAAAAACCTGCTAAACGCCCAATCTCCGGTATTAAGAGTCGCACACAAATCACGTGAGTTTTAAATTTCTTATCTGGCCACTCATCTGGTGGCTTAACTGGAAATCGGAAAGGAGCTTGTATGCCGAAAGCAGTGGAAAAAGTCTAGCATTTTGGCTATCGTAACCATCTATGCTCACACTTTGGTCTACGACTTTCCGTCCTCTAACCAAGCCAATCGCTGCTGTAATTAGCATTTCTTCTTCTTTGATTCTGAAAAAACCTGCTCCTGCTTTCACTTCTTTAACTACTTGCCGCCATTTCGCTCGATTAGCCAAAATGACCGACGTCACTAAGTACAAATTCAATCACACGATGTACGTGCTTTGCTCCCGCTATGCTATACTTGTATACATAATTTGTACCCAATTGGAACAACTAATATCTGTATAGGCTTCGTGTTAAGGATCCCAAGGCATCGATCGCTTTTTACCAGGATAACTTTGGTATGAAGCTTATCCGACAGCTTGACTTTCCCGAAGCCAAGTTTTCGCTTTACTTTCTTGCATTCGATGAGGTGAACGCTCTGAACCACGGTAAAGAATGGACCGACCGGTACGTGACTGACTGACTTTTATTCGTATTTCTTGAAAACGAATTGATTGATATACTGACGACGGAGTCAACCAATAGTGAGGGTCTGTTGGAGCTCACACACAACTACGGAACTGAGAATGATCCTGAATACAAAATCACCAATGGCAACACCGATCCTCACCGTGGGTTTGGTCATCTTTGCATGTCGGTTGATAACATCGAGTTGGTTTGCGAGAAAATGGAGGCCAACGGAGTCAAGTTCCAAAAGAGGTTGACAGATGGTCGCCGTATGTTTGATGCACTCTTGCTATTGAGAAAAGAAATCAACTAGCTAATTGTATATCTATTAATAGAGAAGGATATTGCCTTCGCTTTGGACCCTGATGGATATTGGGTTGAGCTGATCTGGACTCGCACTCCCAAGACCGAGAACTTCACCGACCCTACCGGTTACAGGCTCAACCACACTATGGTATGCCGATTGAATAGCAATTATAGGAATCATAATGTACTTACTAGAATAATATAGATCCGTGTCAAGGATCCCAAGAAGTCGCTAAAGTTCTACCAGGAGGTTCTTGGAATGAAGTTGCTCCGCACCGCCGAACACGAGGCTGCCAAGTTCACGCTCTATTTCCTCGGCTATAACAATGACCCTGACTTCGTTGAGAACTCCGGCGTTGGTGTCCACAACTTTGAAGGCGTGCTCGAGCTCACCTGGAACTGGGGCACTGAAAGCGATCCTGAGTTCAAAGGCTACCACAATGGTAACGACGAGCCCCAGGGGTTTGGCCACATTTGTGTATCTGTTGACGATATCGATGCCGCTTGCGCTCGATTTGAGGAGTTGGGTGTTAACTGGAAGAAGAGACTTACTGATGGCCGAATGAAGAACGTTGCTTTCGTTCTTGATGATGACAACTACTGGGTTGAAGTCATCCAGAACGAAGCTATCAAGAAGAACGCGAACTGGTGAAGATTTCGATCTCGAATATGAGCTACCGTAGATGATCAGACTTTAATTGTTAGCGAATTTTTCTAAATGTGTTTCATTATAGTAAACTGTAGACATATTCAGGGGTTGAACCGATAGCCACGTGAGGCTGAGTAAGGTTATTGAAAGATGAGCCCATTTTCGGCGATTTTGTTTTCACCACGCGCTCAAAAAAAAACGTCATCGTCTTGTTTTCTCCCAGTTCCCACCCTCAGAACTATACCTTTTTTGACTCATGCGATTAGTGTTTAAAATAGCTTTAATTTAAGCAGATATCAGACCCTCTTTCTACAGGATAGGCATTTGAAGTATTGTTCGTCGGTCGGAGTTGCCGGTAGCGGATTCGATATAATGGCGAGTGCTGTGGCTGCCTCTCTGTCGGGCTTGAAAATTGACGAATGTTCACGATCCGAAACTCCATTCGGAGATGATGATTGTAGGTTTTGAATATTGAGTGACCTTGCAGTGATCTTGAGCTTACTGTTAAAATGCTTACTATTTCAGCTCCCCTTGCAAAGTCTGAAGATAGACTGCCGCACCCGCGACTGGTGCACAAGTGGAAGAGCAGCAAATCTGTGTTGTCGCTGGCAGTTTCGGATGATTATCTCTTTGCGGGTACAGAAGACCATGATATTTTGGTAAGTTGTCTATCAAGGCTATGGTTTTATTTGTCTTGTACAAGCGTGATGGTTGACCAATTCTGTTTCAGGTTTACGATCTGGACACTTTCCAAGAAGTTTCCGCATTGAAAGGCCACGGAGGAAGTATCTTGGCTCTGCATATTTCTAATCGGAAAGGCCTGCTTTTTTCCGCAGGGAGCGATTCTATTTTAAAAGTAAGATCGATTTGCGTGCCAGTTAGCCATTCTTTTCTACTAACATAGAAGTCAGATCTGGGATACGGAGACTCTCCGCGAACTATACACGGTCTACTCAGTCTTTGATATCGGTGACGTTTTTGCAGTTCTTTACAATGAATATCTTCAAACTGTGTTTTTTGGATCTCAAAATGCGTCTATACAGTGGTGCGATTTAACAACGATCGATCGTCACGCATCTCTCGACAAGTCTGGCATGCCAGGTAACCGTTTCAGCAAATTTTTCAACTCAGCAGGCCCAGGAGGAAAGCGTAGTCAAACGCCTCCGCGTGCGCAATTGTCTGTCGCAAAGGCATTGATAGAGCTGCCATATAATAATGTTGTTCCTTATGCTCACAACGGATATGTGTATTGTTTAATCAATTATAAATCGCCAACTCATCTTGCTGCTGCATCTATTGAAGAGAATAAGGAAACTTTACTTTCTGGAGGTGGCGATGGGTTTGTAAATTGGTGGGTCAAGCGTGACGGAAAACTGAATAAAATCCGTTCATTTCAGAATGAGAATGGTGTCCTGTGCATGACCACTATCGACACATTACTCTATTGTGGCCTTACAGATGGAGCTGTTTCTATTTGGGACTTGGATACTGGACAGCTGATTCGATCTATACATGCTCACAACGGGGACGTATTGTCGATTACGGCGCTTGAAAATTGCATTTTCACGGGCAGTGCAACAGGATTTGTTAGAAAATGGTCGAGAGAAATGCAGTTAGCAGCAAGGTGGCAATCTCACGATGGACTGATTTTATCAACGATTGCCGTGAAGCATGGTAATCGCGCATTGCTTCTTACGGGCGGCAACGACGATTCGATTGTTATGTGGGATTTTACAGACGCTTTTCCTGTACTAAACCAAAATATGTCCTTTGCTGATGACCAGCTTTTAACGTCCTTATCAACTTTTGTTTCATTCAAAACAATCTCAGGATCAGTTGAGGCAAAAACTGATTGTCGACGTTGTGCCTCCTTTTTGAAGCGGCTGTTAAGAACGTCGGGCGCATCTGTGGATTTGATTACAACCGACGACAAACGCAATCCTGTCGTTTATGGCAAATTTACAGCGAACTCTGAGACGAAAACTGGAAGTACTGTATTGTTCTATGGTCATTATGACGTGATTGCTGCATCAGATGCAGACAGATGGGAAACTGATCCGTATGTGTTGTCGGGCAGAAACGGATGTTTATACGGCAGAGGAGTTTCTGATAATAAAGGACCAGTGTTGGCTGCGGTATTTGCGGCCGCCGAGCTATTCCAGGAGAATCGACTTAATGCGAATGTAATATTTCTGATCGAAGGAGAAGAGGAAAGTGGATCTGTCGGTTTTCAAACTGCTGTCAAAAAGAGCCGTGTGCTGATTCAACAAGATAAAATTGATTGGATCGTACTTTCCAACTCTTATTGGTTGGACGACAACGTTCCTTGTCTCAATTACGGATTAAGAGGAGTTATACATCTTGCACTTGAGGTCCATTCCGATCTGCCAGATTTACATTCTGGTGTGGATGGCGGTATCGGACGGGAGCCACTTATGGACTTGACGAAATTGCTCTCGAAATTGACGGATGATTCGGGAAAAGTAAACATTCCTGAATTTTATGAGCCGGTACGGCCGATCACTGAAGCAGAGGAAGCGTTGTACGAACAGATTACTACGAATGCCTCTACACGCTTGCCAAAGAGTAAACTGATGGCCCGATGGCGTCTTCCGTCACTGACCATCCACGCGATTCAAGTGTCTGGCCCGTCTAATCAGACAATCATTCCACGATCAGCTACCGCTACTCTTTCTATCCGAACAGTACCCGATCAAGGCACCGATACAATCAGTTCGACATTGCAACAATTTCTCTCAGCCGAATTCGAAAAACTGAATACTTCAAATAAACTTTCTGTGAAACTCAACAAGCAAGCAGACGCATGGCTAGGAAACCCCGAAAATGTGGCATTCAAAACGCTAGCTAGCGCGGTAAAAGAAGCTTGGGGCGTTGACCCGATATACATTCGTGAAGGTGGAACAATTCCCGCTGTTCGATTCTTAGAAAAGGAGTTTGACGCTCCGGCTGCGCAATTACCCTGTGGACAAGCTAGTGACCATGCGCATTTGGATAATGAACGAATTCGGGTGATTAATCTATATAATGCCAAAAAGATCTGGAAAAAGACGTTTAACGAGTTACCTCAGCGGGCGTGATGCGGAGTTGCAATATATATGTACATATTTATATTAATTCCAAATTGAAGAGTAAATTTATACGCGAAGGAGAAAGCCTTATTATTATTAATAATTGACCAAGAAAATAGAAATGCGATGCCATATATTTCAAAATTTCTTAAGATTCTACTAGATCTCTGCAGAAGTAAATGGACGATTTTGAAACTCGCCGTTTGTAGACGCAGCACCCCTCAAACTTCTCCGAGCTTCTTGATCTTCCTGAGCAAACTGTCTTGCAAGTTCGTCATCCACTTTTTTCATTAGCTCTTTTTGCTTTGCATCATCGGCTGCTGAGGAAGCTGTAGGAGTAGATGACGATGACTTCGACTTTTTCTTGAAAAATGATAATCTCGATTTTCGTTTATCTGTAGATGATGCGGACTCAGGAGCATCAAATTCAGCTTGAAGTGCTCGCGCAGTTTCCTCGTCAGCTTTCAATTGCCAGTTTTCTTCTTCCGCAAGTTTTAAAGAGTATTCTCTATCTTGTTTCTCTTTCTCTTCGTCCTCAAGTCTTATTTGCGCTAGCAGCTGTGCGGTTTGTCGATCAATTTCTTCTCTCCTCCTGTGGTCTTTTCTATCTTCCTCTTCTTGTAATCTTTGCGACAGTCGTTCCGCCTCTGCTAATTCTCTTGCTTCACGCTCAGCAATCTTACGCTGCTTTCGTTCGACAGCTTTAGCTTCCGCAGCGGCCTTCGCTGTTGCTTCCAGTTCCGCCTGACGAGCAGCTCGTTGCGAAGCTTCAAATTCTTGTTTTTGTAATGACGATGAGTTGCGGAATGCTTTTGCGCGTTCATGCGCGGTTGCGGTAGCGAGTGCAGAGATCATTACTTGTACCTCAAAGCCCTTCTTGTCCGTGATGCGAAGTCTCTCGATATTGTTCTCGTTTAATGTTAATTCATTATACCGTCTTGATGCATCAGCTCCGATGAAATACCCGACAGTTGCCGGAAACAAAAATACGTTCAGGTTATAGACGAAAAGCTCGGCGAGAGGCAGTCGGACATTTTCAACCGTAGGATCAACATATACTAATTTAGCATGCATCGTCGAAGCCGAACCGCTACGGAGCAGTTGCGGACGAGTGATATTCACTTGCTCCCAAAAGCAAGTATAAGTTTTAGGGGGTACCATTATGCGCAGGTCTGGATCATATAAAGCTGGTTTGATATAATTGAATGCAAAACCAGGTGAATTACGAGTTCGCTTGAGGCCTTCGTAAAACTTGTTGGGGTCAGATGATGAGCATGCTGCTCTTGGTAAAAACGCTTGCAACTCTGTGTTAATGGACGGATTATGGAGGTGGAGTTGAGCGATTGTAGATCGTTGAAGGGCTCGGTTTGATCCGGACGCTGAGCCTTCGATCTCAGAGTAAGAAGGCGGACCGCAGAAGAACACCGCATGAGAGAGCAGATATTCACCCAATAAGATGTAAGAGTCCGGATCGCCTATCTTTTGAGTCACATTTTCAATTGATAGCGGAGTCGCTATCGAATCAGCTGTAGATACAACGGCAGGTAGAACAGGCGTGAATGGAGCATTTGAGCTGCTAGGCTTCTTCTCGTCCAGAACAGGCGCGGGAGGGACAGCTAGAGATATTGAGTGATCGTAAAACCGAACTAAATAGCGGACTTGTGAAGGCTGGCTATGAAGCGAGGGACAGACGTAGTGAACCTCAATCGTGTCGCGTTCTGTAGGAATAAACACTAGTTCTGCCGCGAAGAGTCAGTAGAGATGCTTGTAAAGAACAAGTTTAATACATACTAGGAACATCTTGATCTGCATATCTCATTTTGTAAGTGTCTGGACAAGTGTTGGCGGATAGACGTGGCCGAATAATAAGCGAACAGGCCGAAAAGAAAAGATTGCGTACGCGTACGCGGAATGACTTTTGGCGTAGAATGACAAATGATTCCGGTTACCAAAGACAATCAGACATGTGTATTTGCTGCATTACGGGATTCGACAATTATCTAATTGCGCGAAAGCAGAATTGGTTCTATGAGGTGACTACATGTTATCCAGAACAGCATTGTGCCTTGTTATATTAATTGTATTGCGTTGTCGTGGCTGAGGAGGGTCTTTGCAGAGACATAACCTCGAGCGACTTTCCGATATCCTTCTCAAATTTAATTAAGTATACAGTGGTTTTTAATAAAGATAAGCAAAAGAAATTGTCAAATACAATTGCAATACTTCTTTAAATCAAACAACAGTCGAGATAATCAAAAGTGAACAATAAACCTACTAAGCTCGCTATCTCCATGAGCGGCCGAGGTTTCAGCTGGGAGTTTATATCCGAGTTGCGCTCCGTTAACGCTCCCGGTATCATCTCTCTATTTCTCTATTTCTCTATTTCTCTATTTATTAGTAGCATTTATATTACCATACTCCCTTCATAATATTCTTTGGCTATTTGTTGAGATTGCTTGCATTGAATATCTTAATAAGTAATTGTTCTTTTTATCTTAACACTTCATACACGCTTATCGCTATAAGCTTATCTCAGCCTAATTACACCTCTCTCCGCACAATCAAATCATGGTCAACACACTTCATCTTAAAGGATCCAACTATGAGGTACTAGTAATCAATTGGAATTCATATCAAAGTACATATGCATATGCTGACTTCTTCTGTAATCCAGATCGGGTTTAAGCATGGCACTCTAGCACGGTCTCAAATTCACGCCTGCCTATCAAACTATGCCACTTATTTCGCCAACGCAGGTATGTCCCCTGGAGACGTCAAGATACTCGCCTCAAGATTCTCTGATACTATCAAAAAACTTGTTCCGCATCTGCATGACGAAATCCGCGGCATTGCCGAAGGTGCCGGTGTTCCCTTACTCGACATTGTAGCCCTCAACTCGCGCTCGGAAATCGCTCTCGCTGCGACACCGAAAAGCAGCAGATTGGTTAGCGACGACGAAGCTGAGCTGCCGGTTCCGCCTGATGGCTGTACAACTTTTGCCGAGAATGTGGATGGTAGACAGTGGCTTTCTCAGAATTGGGATTGGCAGACTTCGCAACTTTGCAATTTGGTGTTACTTGAGATTACGACTCCGCTTGACTCTCCTTCGAATGCGCGGATGCTGAAAACTATGACTGAGGCAGGCTTATTAGCTAAAGTTGGCTTTAACTCTGAGAAAGTCGGCGTGTGCTTGAATGCCCTTCGCGCCACGGATTTGGACACGAACAAACTTCCCTTGCATGTTCTACTAAGACTAGTCCTGGAGTCATCAAGTGTTGCAGACGCTAAAGACCGATTCACGAATTTGTACAATGATGGTGCTGCTTGCTTTGGGCATTTTGGAGTTGCAGATGGAAAGGGGGAAGGACATGCGGAGAGCTGGGAAATTGGACCGTATGGTATCGGCGTTATCTCGCGGGACGACGAAGGCCGATTGTATCATACAAATCACGCGTTACTTGAAGGTCTCAAAATCAACGAGGTTATCTGGCTTGAAGATACCAAGGAGCGAATTACTCGTCTTAAAGAGCTAGTTTCTCGTTCAGACGAGAAGGTCGATGTCAAAACGCTGGCTATTGCTCCACAGAAAGACCGCATTCTCTCATTCCTAAAGGATGAGGACAATTTTCCCAACTCGATTTGTCGGGCTAATGATGCTGGTGTCCCGGGTTTGTTGGGCGAGATGCAGACGGTGTTTTCGATGATCATGGACTTGAAAGAGGATATCGCGTGGGTTATTGTGGGTCGTCCGAAACAGGTACTGGAAGAGTTTACTCTTGAGTTCTAAATATACACTCTGCATTTATTAGACGCTCAAGGCTATACTAATGTACTGGTTTGGATTACACACAAAGTAGATATTAATATTGTAGTGGGAGGGAGTATGCTTCCCGTAAATGCACTCCAAAACAATTATGTCCCAATGTCAAGCTTTGTGGTAAGATCCCAAATCAATGGATTAAACCTCGCATTCTCGCGTGGCAGTCTGCGCGCAATCACCCGCATTATTTATATACAGCTCTAGAGAGTCTTAAAAAATGTCTTCTTCAAAGGCGGCCCTTCATCGAAAGCGCAGAAGTTTACCTTCCAACGCATTCGCGACTACTCATAATCCAAATCGGACTGGTCTTGCGCGCTCGTCTAGTTCTAGATCTGTTCCTCCCTCGAATATGGGAGGCGGCAAAGAAGACATTTCCACCTCGGCGAGCCCAGAAGCTCTCGCTGAGGAGTTGAAACGGAATGGATTGGGGAAGGAAAGCAGGCGGCAAAGGACTATGAGATTGCTAAAAAAGTTGTGGACAAAGATGACGAGAGAGATCGCGTGCGATACTGGGGACAGCGGAGTCTCTGCGCTGAGAGACGTCGAATTAGACCAGATTGTGAGCTTCTTACTTGTTCCGTTTCCCCTTGAGAGGGTAAGTAAGATGCTTTTGTTACTTCTCGAAAGACTAATTTAACAATTATCCAGGTCATGCTCTTTGGCTTTCTCACATGCCTCGACTCATTCCTATATTCATTCACAGTTCTTCCTTTACGATTTCTAATGGCATTGGTAACTATCGCTCGATCAGCGGTAATCAAAAAATGCGTCGTATGCTCAACGTCTCAGAAAATTGACATCATCAAATTTCTCGTGATTGCTATTACAGTCTACTTACTCACCTCATTGAATGCCAGTGTCATTTATCACAATATCCGTGGCCAGTCAGCAGTCAAATTATATGTCATGTTCAGCGTTCTTGAGGTTGGTGATAAGCTGTGCTGTAGTTTTGGACAGGACGTTCTTGCCGTTTTGCTAGCAAATAAAACGCTCAACGGGCCCATCTGGAAATTGTACGTGTTTGGGAGCGTGGCAGTAGGCTACAATTTATTGCACTCGGCAGCTTTGTTCTGTCAAATGATTGCTCTTAATGTGGCAGTTAACTCCTACTCAAATGCTCTACTTACATTGTTGCTCAGCAACCAGTTTGGCGAAATCAAATCCACAGTCTTCAAGAAATTCGAACGCGAAAATTTATTTCAGCTCACCTGTGCCGACATTTCAGAGCGTTTTCAACTCTGGGCTATGTTGCTAATCATAGGACTTCGTAATGTCGTTGAAGTCTCGGGGTCAACAGGAGGTGTGATTCCGCAGTCTTGGAAAGGATGGAATACATTTGTGGGCGCATTATTGGGCCCTGCGATTGTTGTCTTGGGATCTGAGATTGCTGTTGATTGGCTCAAACACTCGTATATAGCTAAGTTTAACAAGCTGCGACCTAGAGTGTACTCTCGATTTTTGGACGTGTTTTGTGCAGATCATGTCCGCAGCGCAGATATTAAAAACATCAGAACTTCATGGGGAAGTAAAGAAATGAACGTTACGCGTCGAATCGGAGTGCCAGTTTTTCCTCTCACTTGTATCTTCATCAAGAGTATGATGCAGCTCGTACAGTTAATATCATCGAAGAGACAATTTACCTTACCGACCCGAACCTCACCTCGTATGAAACAAACTCCAGTTATCGAAGCGGCAAATCAAACTTCTGGCGCCAACTTTGTCGAGATAGTTTCAGCTGGCGTCGGTTCTGTCATTGAAAACAGTGCCTTTGGCAGTATTCTATTGCTGATATTTTTTGCGCTTGTTGGCTTTAAATTGGCACTTGGTCTAGGTTTACTAGAATACAGCACACGACGACTTGAGCGACAACGATTGAAAGAAAATACAGCAGCTGTCGTGCAATTCGAGGATCGGTTTTTTGACGAGCGCGTATCAGGGGAGCGAAAGGGCGGTGCTTGGGGTCTAGTTGATATGGGTGATGGTATGCGAGAAATGATTAATAAAAATGCAGATACAGATAGCGTTCCCAGTACCCCTTTATCGCCTGTCTCTGGAGTGTCGTCATCTGCGTCGTCGGTGCATGGCGAGCCTGCAAGGCCGCGAAGAGCCGTCGAATTGCAAGACGTTGAGCGATTTCAAATGGTTGCAAAACGAATTTGGTAAAAAGGATTGATGAAGTTAATTTAATTGTTATGGGAATTGCAGGAGTTTTCCTTTTTAAATGCTTTGGATATTTTTTTGTGCTCTTGGAGATATAATCAATGATTTTTCGGTTATAATTTCTCATAAGTAATCCACATTTCAAGAAACACTAATAGTATACAATAGTAACCACTCACCACTATGACGAGATAAGAAGATACAACCTCTACATCAATCGCGCAGAAAACTTCAAAAGCCGATAAAAGAAAAAGGAATTTAGAGATTAAATAGAAATGTCAAACAAAGTACACCATAATCCACAAGTGAAACCCCCTAGTTCACAATCTTGAACGATATCAAGTAAAAAAAGTTTATCAAAGTGTATCAAGGCTCTACCTGATGTTTAAATCGTCTGGTATTGTGCGGTTTCTGATCAATTTTGATGAGACCTTTACAAAAGATGTGCTTTTGCGCACACAGAGAAAACAAAAAATTTATTTCTCTTTCTTCTCCTCCTGAGCTGAAATATCCTCATGATCATAAGTTCTGTCATCATCCAGCTCGACGTCTTTGACAATAGTCTCTACTTCTTTGGACTGGTTTTTCCAGGTACTCTTGCTCATTTTCTGTTCACGATCTAAGAGGGTTTTGTCGGGGAGACGGTAAGAATTTCCAATACGGTCCCAGAGAGTAGTGAACTGGCCATAGTTGTAATTGAAGTACAAATGGTGGATAGTATGGCAAGCGGAACCGTTGATGGCGGGATTCTGCGTAATATACTCGCCATCATGAATGAGAATTGTCCAGATGTTGATGAAGGAGAAGAGTATGAGGTAGGCAAGTTTGTGAAGGGGGAAGATGAAGGGAAAGAAGTGGTAAGGGAGAGACTGCAGGTATCCGTCAACGGGGTGAAACGCGTGAGACGCAAATGGCGTAGGCACGATCCACTTGTGATGAGGCTTATGCAAACGCTTGTACAGAAGCGGGTGGTGCAGTCCACGGTGGATAGGATAGATTCCAAAGTCGGTGAATGCGATAAAAAGAGGGTACTGCAAATAGAGATATTTCTTGCCGTACTCGAGAGGGTCCCAGTAAAGTTTGCCGTAACCGTGGATCTCGGCTAAGAACCATGGTACGGTAAGAAGCGACATGAGAGGCATTGCAGTTAAAGCCTGGTGTATCTCAAGTCGAATCTGGTTTTTGAGAAACTTTGGATGTTCCATCGAACGCTTATCAAAGATGAAGAAAAACGATAGCGACGCGAAAAAAAAGTATAAAGCGACGCCAAAGAACCATGTTATGAGAAAAAGGGAAAGCGTCTGGCGGTAGACATTTGAGCGGGCAACTGTCGACAGATATGCTTCCTGACCGGGAGGAAAAAGAGTGAATTCATAAGGCTCAGCGGGGATGTAGGAGAGCGAGAGGTTCTTCAATAAGACCTCGAACAGTTCCGACGAGGGCACCGATGCCTGAATGACAGAATGTACTGCCGCCGGGACGGGGAAGAGGGTAGCGTAAATGCTGTCAAAGACATACTTGTCAGTGGCCTCAAGTACGATATCCATTGCTGCAGCGGATATAACAGGAAAAATGCTGCTGAAGAGAAGAGGTGTACAAGATGCAGAGAATGGAGACGGACGCAGTCGTACTTAACCAAAGACCGATGGCGAGGCATAAGCGCGCAAACTGCATGAGCTTAGTCAGACTCACACCACTCAGCACGCAACCCGAATCGAGATCCGAGATCCGAGGGTCAGATAAGCAAATCCGCGATTTATTTCGTATTCGCTTCGGTTCGTCAGGCCCTAGATCGCCCTGAGAACGCTCTCGCTGCCAACTCTCGGATTCGTAAATACTACTCTTCGTCATAGCACTATAGCTGATAATAATAATAATAATAGATGACAATAATAATAGTGAATTTTTTTTAGTACGGTAGTAGAGTATAGGATTATTTACAACACTAGAGCCGTTTCTGATTGCATGTTTGTTCGGCAGCTGCTGAAAACCAGGTTCCTAGCCCGCAAATAACAGGCTACCTCTATTCCCATTCTCAGTTATGCGGCTCACTGTCGGTCTCTGCTCTCGCTCTTTTCTGGATCAGAAAAAGAAATGCACAGGAATGACAGATTTGCTCAGATTCAACTACTCGCGAAGCAGAGAGCGATCCTAGACAAGTCCGGATCAGCTCGAATTCGGATTGACTGCGGATGATCTAGCCGTTATATGTTATTCCTCGAGAACTGAGAGGATATCTTCATTATGCCGACATGAAAACAAAATTAAGACATATGCGTAAACAAAATAAACTATCAAAACTCCTTCTGTATGCTCTGCATGCGAATTGTCAAAAAATCAAAAAATGAAATCTTATAATCTCTAAACCACAGCTTCATAGCCCTTGCGCGCATGCTCTCCAACCAACAGCCCACACATCTCTCCAGCTTCGTTCGCATCCTCATCCACGTTCTGAAAAATAATAGACGAATTTCCGCCACTGCTACCGCGCCGTCTAATTCCACAAGTCGTCTCCCCTGGTTTCAAGACGCAAGCAACCTCTGCATCGTCTTGCGTACTCTTTTCCTCCTCATGTGCGCCCTGCTTACCAACTTTGGTGAACGTCGCCAGCACAAGCCCGGCAGAGCTGATACCAGTAGCAAACCAAAACGCTCCTTTGTAAGCTTTCGCAAGAATAGGAGCGGTGATTGGCGATGTCGGCATATTCACAACTTCTTTACGAAGGATACTCGAAACTATAGAGGTTGATAACGAAATGCCGAGTGATCCGGCCAAATGGTTGATTGTATAAAATATTCCTGCCGCTGTAGATTGTTCATTTTTGGAAACAGCAGAAAGAGTATGCAGGTTGACGACGTTGTAGGTCAAATCTGCTCCCATCACAGCAAGACATAAAGCAGGCATCACCATTGCTGCATATGGCATACCCAGCGGCACCAGTGCCCAGAGAAGAGATGCGGTCACGAAAAGCATCTGCGCAAAAATGAGAATTATCCTTCCCGGTGCAATATGAAGAATCGATGAGATGACTGAGACTGCGACAATAGACGCTAAAATCTCTGGAAATAGGTAAAAAGCAGCCAATAGTGGCGACGCCCCCATAACATTCTGCAAGTACAAACCACCGTAAAAGTTGAGCACACCAGTAAAACACATCCATCCGAATAAAACAATAACCATGTTAATCGCAAATCCAGGAAATCTCCAAATCCGCAGCGGCATCAACGGTCGCTCACATTTAGATTCCCACCAGACAAAAGCTGCTAGAACCACGAGACTAAGAATCAAAATCACAATAACGTACGGAGTAGCCCATCCATTTATGGAACTACTAGCCTGTGAAGCGGCAAGCACAAACATGATGCAGCCAACAGTCGATAGCAATGCCCCCATCCAGTCAAGCTCCATCGACCGTTGCCAGATTTCTTTTGGTGTGAATTTGATGTTATCGTTGATGCTATCTCCAGGAACAACAAAAATTACAAGAACAGTCAACACAGTGAAGATTATAGTGTAAAAATGAAAGATACTGCGCCAACTAATATACTCAATGGATATACCGCCAGTTATAATTCCCAAAAGTAGACCAACCGGTGCTCCGGCGTTGAAAATCGCCATAATTCGATTTTTTCGTCGTCCACTCTTATATGTTGAACCAAGAATTCCTACTCCAGCCGATGGACATGCAGCAGCAGCTAGACCCTGCATTCCACGACAAACATCAAAGACAATGTGGTGAGTTGTAAAGGAGCCTGCGAGACACCAAATAGCAAACCAAGCGTACGAAACGACGACTAACCGCTTTCTTCCTATACGATCCGCCATTCTATCCTCGACATCAGTCAATGTTCCAGAATAACTAGCCGGTATACTTACCCTGAAAATAGCAAAATTGTAGTCGCAGACATGAGCTGGTATGAAGTAGCATTCCAACTCAGATCACCACCAGAAATTTCAAACTCGCGGCCCAAAGCTGGTACAGCAATTTGCATGACTCCAGTCGAAATAGTGTTCATAACAGTCGAAAAAGTCAGGATAATAACTGCCGAAATCTCGTGAAATGTGGTCTTGAAAACTTCTGGCCGAGCTTCGGGATCCACTAGCGAATTCACGGAGGGTGCGTAGACGTCCTCTCTGGCGTACTGATAAGACGTGTTGGCGATAGGGTCATCGTCGTGGCTCTTCTCGTCGACAGAACTTGTTTCTGACTCTGAAGCTTGCACAGTGAATTTTTCTGCTGTCATAATGGCGAGTTATATAGCAAAAAGCTCTGTAGCTAAAGCAGATATTGTTTGGTTGTATGGTTGTGATGGCGGTGGAGGATATATGCGCCGCGATAACGATAAAGGTGGTGGTGTGAGCGGCGCCCTAAAAATGTGGCCTCGTAGTAAGTGAGTGGAATGAGAACGGGCTAGGCAAGTCTGTTCTACTTCGGTTGCTCGGCAAGTTCTGAACCCCAGAATTTCTTATATCAGTCAGAAATTCCTCGAAAGCTGACTGCATCGTTTCATTTTTGGTACTATATAGATACAGTGGCAAGAGAATATTTCAGGAATTCTTTGCTATCAATGTCAATTTTTATTACTATGAACTCAATCCAATGCAACTACAGAACCGCTACCGTAAAATAATACCTATGAAGGAAAACCCCATCGACACCATGCAACCTAAAACCCACACACCCAAGTATCTTACATCAATCTCTTTTCCAAAGAGTTGTACTTCCTCACCATCTCACCGCCAATCAACCGACTCAATTCATCTTCACTTTCCGATCTACATTCTTCCTCATCTTCCTCGGCAACAAAAAGTCTCGCAGCTTCTTCGTCGCATCCTTCAACACGAGCGCCTTGCTTTCCTACATTTGCAAACACAGCACAAATAAGCGCAACACTGCTGGTCGCGACAGCAAACCAAAACGATCCCTTATATGCCTTTGCAAGTATCTCAATTGGAAGAATCATTCCTCCGTCTGGCTGCACAGGAATCGTTTCTTTACGCAAAATACTTGACACAATCGATGTTGACAAGGAAACACCCAGGGATCCAGCAATGTGACTAATTGTGTAGAAGATTCCCGCCGCTGTAGATTGTTCCTCTCGCGAAACCGTCGAGAGAGTATTAAGATTGATGACGTTGAATGATAAGTCGGCGGAAATGACTTCGAGGCATACTGCCGGCAGAATCATCGCAAAGTACGACAGTCCAAGGGGGACAAGCGCCCATAGTAAGGAAGACGTGAGCATCATTAGTGAAGCCAAAACTAAAATCAATCTACCTGAAGCTCGGTGAAGGATAGCTGCCACTATCGATACAGCCGCGATTGAAGCCAGTGTCTGCGGAAATAGGTAGAAAGCAGATTTGATCGGCGAAGCGCCCATGATATTCTGCAGATATAGCCCACCATAGAAGCTAAGAACACCAGTAAAACCCATCCATGAAAACAATATTAAAACCATAGAAACAGCAAAACCCTTAGCTTTCCAGATGCGGAGTGGCATAAGAGGATTCTCCACTCGCGATTCCCACCATACAAAAGCAACAAGAACAACAAGAGACAGCACAAGAATAGCAATGACATAAGGATTCGCCCAACCTCTTGCGGCAGATGCAGCCTGCGAGGCTGCCAGAACAAAAGCAATACAGGCCGAGATGGAAAGCGTGGCCCCAATAAGATCAATTTCTGCGATACGTTTATATACTTGCTTCGGACTCAACTTGATATTGTCGTTAATATTATCACCCGGAACGACGAAAATTGCAAGTAGCGTAAAGAAGGTGGAAACCATCGTGTAAAGATAAAATATGCTTCGCCAGTTGATGTACTGAATCGTAACTCCACCAGTGACTATACCCAAGAACGCGCCAAATGGAGAGCCAGCGCTGAACACGGCCATAACACGATTCTTCCGGCGGCCATCCTTGTAAGTCGAGCCAAGAATACCGACTCCTGCTGAAGGACAAGCCGCAGATGCAAGACCTTGCATGCCTCGACAAATGTCAAAGACAATGTGATTGGTGGTGAACGACGCAGCAAGACACCAAATAGCGAACCAGGCATAAGCGACTACTACCAACCTCTTGCGACCAATTCGATCAGCAATTCTAAAAATTGTCAAAAATAAGCTTCAATTGTAATAATGAGTAAAGATTTCTGCATACCCAGAAAATAATAGGATAGTAGCTCCAGACATCAGCTGGAATGAAGTGACAGACCACGACACATCTCCACCAGAGATCTGAAAATACCGAGCAAGAGCAGGAACAGCGATCGACATGACGCCTGTCGACGCCGTGTTCATAACCGTTGCAAAAGTAAGCACAAGAACAGCGGCTGCCTCATGGAGATTCGATTTGAATACCTGGGGACGCGCTTCGGGATCGATATAGTTTATGCTCTCGCTTGTGGACACATGCTTATCGCTATAGTGACTCTCCACATTGACAATCTTTTCGGACTCGATAATGATCTCGTCATCAACAGAAAGAGACGTCATTTGTTCTGGACGCAAAGTAAATACAGTTAATGAGTTAGCGCCATAGCTACGATAACGGGCGAAGTGCTCTATATATGTAGGTCCCTTTCCATAAGTAGCCTTGTAAACTAAGTGGGCGCTCGGGCGCTGGTCTGGAGCAGCGAGTGCCTGCGCTCACGTAACAAAGCCGTCCAAAGTCTGGAGGCGCTCGTTGACAATACCAAGACAGCCGCCGCATGCACGAGTCAGATTACGTGAGTCAGGCGCACTTCGATAAATGGCTTAGTGAAGATTTTGGCCTCGGCGTGTGACGAAGTTGATTTAAATCCGGCCTTTTAGACAATTTAGCATGGAGATATGGACTATTTCGCTGAATCAGGTTTCTCAGTTCATTCTCGTGTAAATCCTCTCTTCTGAGATCCATTTACAAGTGTTGTGATTGTATTGCTTTGGTCTGCAACGACTACTTAGCTTTCATGTCAACATCGAACTACCAACACCAGCGATTTCTGGCTCGTCCACCTACTCAGCTAAAGCAGTTGCGATAGGTCCTTGTTTATGAGAATGCAAGATTGATCTTGACGGCAGCTTCGTTAAAGTTAGCTCGCTAGAGATTTCCTCTTGCTGGATTAATTGGTAAGTAATTGTTTTAGAACTGGGCTAAATGGCGTATATGCCTCCGGGCTTAAGACTACTTTTGTCATCACCTGGTCTGGTCCCTTTATGGCACTACCGTACCTTATGATTATAACTCTATCAGCAGTAGTTATCGATAACGTTATCATTTCTCTGAATCTCAATTTTCTATTTTAGCATCATGAACAGGTTCCAAATGTCCAGTCTTTTCATGAACTTGATGACTTTTGAATTCCACGGGCGATAAGCCGATTAGGATTAGAAAACGCTTAGGCCAATCTCCGGGATCAGTCTCGAATTGTATCAGGCCATCCTCTCGCACTGATCAGATATAATCAGTTCGTCACTTTTACTTATCTTACTGTTCTTTGTATCATACTGTGTGACTATGACGCCTTACTGGATAGTGGCATCAAAAGTCTCGAAAGCATAACCCAATCGTCAATCATTCGTGTTTGCGATGCATTTGAGCCTTACGCGTTCTCTTCGCACAGCACCGCATCGCACTTGCTTTCTGCTTCAAATATCCGTAGCCTCTTTAAATGAATAATATAGTATGTTCGTTTTTACCCAGAAACGCTTCTGAGCAACCTTTGAATGGCGCTGTAAATTTTCTTGCTCGGCTTTGTGAGCAGCAAATTAGCAAAATTGTAGTGCCGAGGCAGATCTTTCAAACTATTAACAGTTATAGTTATTAGTTCATTTAGCAGCAATGGAAAAAATTAGGGGTACTGATGCAGATAGCCATTGTAGACAGAATAGCCAGACATTTACGATACAACTATTGCTTTACTTTTACTAAGTTCTTAAGTAATCGTCATCAATTGGGTATTGTACCATTGGGAGCTTGAACACCATAAATAAAGTTTCTGAGCTTGGGAGAAAAAAAAAGATTTTTTGTTTATTCTTCGCGCGTACCAAGTTTTTTTTGTCTTGAGAGTCTCCTTTCTACTCACTTTCCTTGCCACACTCTTTTTGTTATTTCACAGAGTTACAGCAAAAAACACAACATAAAGGCTTAGAAAATATATTGAAGAAAAATGTCGAACACGTCATTAATTCCTATCGCGACTTACGTACTCAAGGTACTTCCAGGGGTGCCTGTCTCAATCAGCGATGACGACTACCCGGTCACTGTTCGCATCACAATGGCGGCGATTGATCCCGAGTCTGTCGATGGTGAGAAGACTCCTAGCACTCTGAGAATTCTTAAGAGACCTGATCCATTTGCTTTGGGTGGATTTATGGATTCAGATGAGGACGATGAGGACGACTCAGATGAGGACGATGAAGAAGACGACAAGTCGAGCGAGGAAGAGGAAGAGGCGCCGAAGAAGGTCTTGAAGGGTAAGAAGGCTAATGGCAGCAAAACTTCTGATAAGGACGTTGACATGGACGAGGACGACGAGGACGAGGATGAAGAAGAAGAAGAAGATGATGATGATGATGATGATTTGCTTGAAGTTGATCCTGTCACTGTCTGCACCCTCTCTCCGTCAACTGTAAGTGTTTAAAATTTTTGCGAAATGATCAACAACAGCCATGGAGCCGCTATCTAACGCTTTTGAATAGTCTTACCAGCAGCCTCTTGATCTCGTGATCAACGCTAACGAGGAGGTGCTATTTGAGGTCACTGGTTCCTACACCGTTAGTTTGATTGGAAACTATGTTAGCCACCCATTCAATGACGAAGACGATTATGACTCCGAGTCTGACTCTGACTATGATGATGATTCTGATGACTACGACTTGAGTCCCGATGAGGATGAGCTTATTGCAGGACTCCCCTCTGACGAAGAGTCTGATGAGCTTGATGATCTTGAAGATCATCCACGTATCACTCCTGTTGATAGCGATGAGGAGGAGGAGATTAAACGGGAAGCTAAAATCCTGAAGGCTGAGGCCAAGAAGAAGTCCAATGCGAAGGCTTCTGGCAAGCGTGCCGCTGAGGACGAGGAGGATCTTGATGAGATGATCGAGAAGGATTCAAAGAAGGAGGAGAAACTCTCGAAGAAGCAGCTCAAGAAGTTGAAGGCTGCCGATGGCACCGCCGCCCCTGCTCCGGCTGCAAAGGAGGAGGCTAAGAAAGAAGCTCCCAAGGACAAAAAGGTTGCCTTTGCCAAGAACCTTGAGCAGGGTCCCACTGGTAAGGGTGCCCCTACTCCAGCTGCGGCTGCTCCTAAGACCGTCACTCTTGACAACGGTCTCGTTATCGAGGACAGAACTATTGGAGAGGGTCCTGGTGCGAAGAATGGACAGAAGGTTGGCGTCAGATACGTTGGCAAGCTACAGTCGAACGGAAAGATCTTTGACAGCAACACCAAAGGCAAGCCTTTTACTTTCCATCTCGGAAAGGGACAGGTCATTAAGGGTAAGCTTCTTTTATTTCTACAGTGTAATATGTCGGGTGCTAATAGTGTCGATAGGATGGGATCTTGGCCTTAAGGGTATGGCTCTCAAGGGTGAGCGTCGTTTGACTATTCCTGCGGCTCTTGCTTATGGCAAGAAGGGTGCTCCCCCTGATATTCCAGGAAACGCAACCCTCATTTTCGAAGGTAAGTTAAGAATATTCGCAAAGCTGCCAAAGTCAAGTACTAATGAATGTCATCCTGCAGTCAAGCTCGTTTCTTTGAAATAAGCGCCGTTGAAATAGACTTGCCCTAATCACACATTATACCGTAAAGCTTGGGTTATTTTTCAAAAATTGCTTCATGTTTTTCGCCATTTATTACTATTTTATCTTCTTGGGACACGGTTCATAAAAGTAGCTGATTTTGATTCTTATAATTTACAAAAACGTTTGATTGTGTAACATCTGTAAGAAGACCGATCATTTTGCTGGAACGGTCTCGGGTTTAAGAAATCCAAATTATGCATTATAAAGTTCAACTCGAGCGCCAAAACAAAGATCAGACTGGTTAAATTCATAACATTACACAACCTAACTCCCACCACATAATAAGCATCTGAAAACAATGCTTCATAGATCTACTACTCAGCTATTGCTTCTTCTCCCTGTTTGCCTATTTCACTAGCGTATTCACGTTCTCGAGCTTTAGTAGGTTTGATGTTCGCTTCACGTACGACTTCAGTTGCAGGTGGCATACTCCTCGGTTGACCGTCTGTACCCTTTACTTCGACAGGCTGCAGATTTTCATGATCCCCATATGTATAGTTTGAAGTGCTGGTATAAGCCTCATTCTGTTCTTGCCCGTCCATAATTCCTGATGAAACCTCTGAGGATTTATCATTTGCTGAATTTTTTTGCTGCTGTGATTGTTTTTGTTGTTTCTTTTGTTGTCTGATTTGCCTGGACTTTTTAGACAATCCAAGCGGGGCAAGTATTTTCTGAGTAATAGAGCTCTTACCTTCCTCCCTTCCATCTCCCATACTCTGATCTCCCTTTCCAGACGCAAAATGTTGTGCAAGATCACCTGTGATGCCTAAATCACTATCAGAAACCTCATCAGGATTTACTTCGGTAGCCATTGGACCACCGTAGCTAGATGGTTCGCGAAACATGTTTTCGGTAACAGAGGCATCAGGGTCGATGTAGCGGCCTGCAGTTGTCCGAATAACTTTGCGATGCGTGGACTGCAATTGTGCGGGAGACGATATACCCTTTTGTGTTGAAACTTCAGATGCGTCTCCTCCTCTTGCAGGCTGCGCACCAGCTGCATTTTGTGACGGTACAATGGAATCTGATTGGCTAGCTGCAGATGCTTCCTGAGCTGATTGAATTTCGCCGGCAGATTCTTTTTGAATTGCTGAATTTGAAGTTTTTGAGGCACCTACTCCCGCAACCCCTAATGCCGCAGCAGTACCGGTAGTTGCGGGCTCGTGTGCTGATGTCGTTACTTCTTTACTGTCGACGTTCAGTTTCGTACTCTGCTCATGTGTCCGTCCTTGCACAGTACCTCGAGGAACTGCTCCCTTTTTTGATTCACCCAAAGAGGATGCCGGCACATAAGTACACATGTTCACATCGTTGTCGGAGAACTTGGCGGTTTTGCCGTCATCAGGCGCGTCTATATCCCCTACTTTATCTGCAGCTCTAGTACCGGCCATTCTTGCAGTGTGGTTGGCAGTGGTGGTCTGTCCTACATCACCGCACGTAGCGTCGGCAGGAGAAAGTTCATCGTCCGCCGATTGGGAGAGTGCCGTACCGCTGCGAGCACGACCTTTGATCACTTCGTTCTCGTTCAAAACAGATTTTTTTCCGTTGTATCCACCTGCGCCTACAGCGCTCATAATAGCTGCTTTGATATTATTCTGCTTGCCACCTTTGTCAGACTTTGTGGAACTATTCACGCCTAAATCTTCTTGCTCGGACAATTCATGAGAGACACCCCCTGCCGCACTGTCACCTTCATGTCCCTCGTTGGCAGACGAGTTCTTAGTACTGCCAAATCTCACCAATCCTGGCGATCGAACAGCAGCCCTATCTGCCAAAGGAGTAACGGCATCAGCAGAAGATCCAGAATTTACAGTGCGGTCAACCGAGATATCTTTAGCGTTAAAGTGATCGTCGTCGTACATTTTTGACGTGTCAAGTTTTGCGTTTTCAGCGGGCTTGTGATCAATTAGATCGTTCTCGAAAGCCGAGACAGGCTCTGCATTGTTCAAAGTATCAGGCTGCCGCTCAGATTCCCAACTCTTATACGATGTAGCACCGGCAGCGGCTCCGATAGTCGCAGCGGCTGCAATGTCTTGCATACTGCGGTTATTGGATGAATTGAATCCATCAGAAGGCAACACTCCAGCATTTGACTGTCCATCTACAGTTGCCTCCGCTGCTGATTGGCTATTGGAAGCATAGGATACATCACCAGGCAATTCTGCAACATTTGACCGGTCTTCCAATTCGCTTACAGGGATATCAGACACCGCTGTCATCTGCTCCTCATTGTCAAAAGATCCATGATAACGACTTGAAGACAAAGACCTGCCACGAACAGGTACATCTTTTTCGTTCACGCCGCTACTTTCCTCTGGTGCTGGCTGAAAATCTCCATTAGGAGGCAGAGCAATTTCTTTACTGATGCTAACAGCAAAGTGCGTGATTATCAAAAGAGTAGACAAATCCAAGATTCCATATAGAGTCGTTGTGACAGTAGGGCCGACGTAGCTAGCGCCTTCAGTTATAGCCCAGAAGATGGGGAATATCGATCCAAGAGCTCCCATTAGAGTTGCTGTACGAGCAAATGAATGCATGGGTGTAATATCCGATGACGATTGAATGCTTGCCCTTGCCCGGGGTCCGAATCCAGAGACAGTCAATATCCACGCAAACTGTCCGTTCATTGGTTACTATAAAATCACAATATATTATAACACAGAAGAATAACATACCACTGAGGATATAAAATAAGCCCATTTAGATCCAGATTTTGTCAAAGATCCAGCAAGAAGAGACCCAATTGAAAATTCGAGTAATACACTGAGACCCATGGTTGAAAACACCGAAAATCCAGAGAAAAAACACATGGCAACCAGAATCAATGGCCCGGAGATTGTCCAACCCAGATGTCTAATATGCATCAGTAAAGACTCTAAAGCGATGAAATTTGGATGCAAGGTAAAACCGTTATTACCTGTAATAGAATTCTGGTCGTACTGCGCGGGAAGCGGTTTGCCAGAAGTAGTCGGATACCGGAGTATAGCCACCACCTCTAGCAATTACAAAGTACGAGTAAGCTAGAACAGCTGAAGACACAGCCGTAAGAATATTGACAGTTTTGTTCTTGGAATTTTTGAACTTGATCAGCGGATACAGCGAAAGGAATACCATCACAATAGCAATCACAGCCGCGACACTGGTCGTACCAGTCGAAACTGGAGGATCTCGAGTCAGAACGGGGGGATGTGCAGTAGAAAGTTTAACCCTCGGATTGAATATAGAGAACAAAGATGGAGGCATCTTCTCAACGACACTCTCGAGTCCGCGCGTATCTGAATCCATTGTGCAGCGTCTTGTTTCTCCTTGTCAAGTTTGAATAGATCAATTGAAGTGATTGATGTCATTTATACTGGATCAGATTTCGCGGCCACACATCGAGTGCGTGACCGTCGTTACACACATGGGGAAATAGACTCCGCAGATCTACCATATTTGGATGTAGACGACGAGAAGTCTCGTTGATCATGAAAAGCTAGACCCTACCTATCGCTATGTAGCTAGTCTTGCCTTGACAAGAATGTTCTATGGATGATCTTCCAAAAGGGTAACGAATGCTAGTATTTTTTGAGGTAACTTTGTGCGAACGTTGGAACTGGCTTCTCCTGAGACGTTCTGGTGCGGCTACAAAGCTGTGAAATAATATCATCGTCGGTCTGGAATTTGATAGATATTCACAAAATTCTTCGCAACTCCTACGTTCCTGATTCAGGAGATATTTTATGGTATAGTTAATAGCCCAAAATTATTGAGATAGATGATATCACTATGCAATTTCAGATGGTGATGTCATTGGCTTTTGCGCCGTGAACTCAAATTCCTTCTTCCGCACTCCTCCCAAACCCATTCCCGGCACGAAAAGTTTCGTAGAAGTCTCATTAATCTTATCTTAAACTTTCGATTCCATTTTCGAGAATAACGAAGACTGAGCGCCTTATGTAATGGTACGATCATAATCAGGTTTTTATGAATCTCACCATTTATCGTCAGCTTCAAGTGCTCTATCTAAATCTAATCCACGAATAGTCACTTACTCAATCTCTCAGTTCGATAGATTCGTTCAATGAGTTAAAAATGTTCACATTAGTCTGTACAATGAGTATATTGTGTAATTATTGAAAGAGTGTACAGCTTATGCTTTACGCATCAAAATTGAGCATGCATAATAAAAATAATTACATGTCTCATCAACTCTCAAGTAATCGAGAAAAAACTGCCCGCCCTACTAGTTTTCTTTGATTTCTTCTTTTTGCGATACGACGTAATAGAGTCGCCCGCACCATTGCCTTCACCACGCTCCAAATCGGATGGATCATGGTGATGATGATGATGGTGATGATGGTGATGTCGACCTGAATCTCCAGAACTCTCATCCGTTCCATCGTCTTCTGAGTCCTCATCCGATGAAACGGCATCTTGAATCGGTAAACTTTGAATGATGGTTTTCTTAAACCCGTGAACTTCACGAACTGATTCCATGATTCCACTAGCGTGGAATTCGCCGCCTCCAGTAGGATGCCGACCAGATCCATTGCTTGCATAATCCTGATCATCCAACAGTCTAGATGTTGACGTAGCACTTGCAGGTTCACTAACCATCGACCCAGGAGTATTGACATTCGCGCGGTCAAAAGGAGACTGATGACTGAAACTATTCGAGCGACTATCAAGATGATCCAATTCAATAAACGACGGACGCCGCGTGCCATTCCTGGAGCTTGATCCAGAACTGGATCCACGGTGTCCTAGATTATAGGAGTCGCTAGGAGCTTCAGGAGGTCCGTCTAACAACGCGGCACTCTCACTCTCATGAATTATGCCAAAATCAATTCCGGCAGCAGGAGCACCAAATTTAGCAGAAGCAGCATTACGCACATTATCCGTCGAAGCCCGACGGACATAATCTTCCATGGCACCACGTTTGATTTTGACTTTTGAATTGGCAGTCTCCTTTGGTCTTATTGCAAGATTAAGAGGTTCCATTTTAGGCATTTGACTGACGCTAGCATGCAGCGGAGGTCCTGCAGGTCTCGAACTAGATGACCCCCCAATCGCCGAAATGACGGACTGAGAAAGTGGATCCTGCCGATTACTGTTACTACTTAAAGGCAAATGAGAAGAGGAGTGACCTGAACTTCCAAGGTCGCTGCCGACAACAGTGGAACTATGCTGATGCTGAGCGACGAACTGCGAAGGCAAAGTGCGACGAGTTAATGGTGAGACGTATTTTCTCCGGATTCCTTGCGAAATATCGACATAGATATCAGACTCGTCGACAATTTCTTCGCCAATCAGTTCTTCGATAACGTCTTCAAGCGTCAAGACTCCCAACGCGCCATAAGCCTCACCAGGGGCATCGGAAACGAGCATCATATGCGATTTCCCTTCTTGAAAATAATTCAAAACATTCAAACATGTTGTGTCGGGTCTAGTCTCGGGGAGGGTCGCTAATGGGAAAGAAGATACGGGTTGCGCGTCTTCAGGATCATAAGAGATGAGAATGCGGACGAGAAGCATACCAATGAAGTTATACGGCTCGTCTGGAGTATGAATCGGAATACGCGAATATCCCGCTTTAAGAATTTCTTCGACAGCAGCCTCGTCGAGAATACGATCAGCACTCATGGTGTAGACGTCCTGGATAGGGGTCATGATTGTACCGACCGGCTTTTCGTTGAGATCCAAGACGGCTGAAATAATTGTTACTTCATCGCGGTTGAGACGCTCTGATCCCATCGATCGATGAAGAGATACGAGAGATTTTAGCTGCGCTTTTCGGTAAACGGTGCCGTGATCTAAGTATGGTTAGTAAAAAAACGCCCGCAAGGAAATTGAAGGAAAGTTACAAAGCACATACCTTCTCCCAATACACGGTCAAGTAGCAAAGCAGTAGGATAAGCTACGGGATACATAACATACATCAAAAACTTGACGAACGGAGTAAAAACGGCACCAATGGCTAAACCATAACGTACAGAGACAGACTGAGGAATAACTTCACCAAAGATAACAATAAGGATGGTCGATGAAACAACAGCCGGCCATCCACCGCCAAGACAGCGATCGAGAACAATCGGAAGGGTTTCGTTGGTAATGACATTACTTAGAAGCATGGTAACGAGCACCCAGTGTTTGCCTTTCTTGAGTAGGCTGAGTACACGTTGAGCATTGCGACGCTCGGATTGGGTGCCGGTTTCAGTGACTACTTGTAGCTATTGAACAGAACATACGGTTAGCATTACGGAACAACGATTTGCATAAGCTCAAAGGAACAAAAGGACATACATAAACTTCATCTTGTCCCATAAGACCAAGAGTAAGACCTGAGTAAAGTAAACCGATTAGTTTTATGAGCGCGACATTCAGGCAACGCAAGAGCGAAGAACAAAAAAGCAATAGCAGTAGACTTACCAGCAAATACACCACCCAGCAAAACAAGCGTTATCGAAATTGCGATAAAAATCCAGAACTTTGCGCCCTCAATTTCATCGTCGTCGTCATCGTCGTCGTCATCGCGTTTATAAAGATGTCCAGTGGCGGAAAAACTACCGCGGATTCCACAGAAGAGAGAGATATTTGTTGAAAGGAGTAAACATGTCTTTATCAAAGCAGTCGACGTAGAACGCGATAGCGGTGGGCGGTGCATCTGCTTTGGAGAAGGGCGGGCAAAAGTATGGCGAAGTGGAACCCTCGAGGAGCTAATTCCGAAGTCGATGCTGTCTGCGGTGCGTCGACGCCGCGCAACGACTATCGTTATTTCTGTAATATGGTGTAAATGTATTGCAGTTATTGAATAAAAGTACATATCTAGTCACGTGATTGATGACATCTGTTCCTGGCCCTCGAGTTATCCATATTCGCCGTATTCGCCGTATTCACCATATTCACTATCTCTCCTGTATAAATATTCGAATCATGATCCGTCCTCTCTTTTTTCCCCGCATATCTCCAGCAGCTGTTATGAGAAGTCCGTCTGCACTTCACTTGTTACGAGGTCGACCCGCCTCCGCAACAGCATCTCTCCTCCTCCAGCGCCACCCCTTTTCATCTTCTGCTTTCGCAAACAGCAGCGACAACCATACACACACTCACGGACCCGACGGTAGCTGTAATCATTCTCACTCTCACTCTCACTCTCACAGCCATAGTGCCGAACGAGAAGTAGCGAGAGCTAAAATACCTATCGATAAACCGACTTACAACATCACGTTTACTTGCAAAATCTGTCAAACACGATCTAGTCACTTCATGTCCCATCAAGCATACCATACTGGAACTGTGCTTATCAAATGTCCAGACTGTCAGAATCGACATTTAATAGCTGACCATTTAAAGGTATGTGGAGATATAGCTATGGCAAAGCAGGTATGTGTACTAATTTCTATACAATATTTAGATCTTTTCCGATACACGAATCACTATAGAAGACATTTTAGCAAAGTCAGGGGAGGAAATCAAAAAAGGAACAGTGAAAGACGATCGTGAGGACATTCTTGAATTTACTGATGACTCTATCCCGGTTCCTGAATTACCGACTCCAAAAAATTGAATGTAGAGCTTCAGGCTTCTTCTTTTGTTTCTGAAAATGAGCAGACAAACATGCCAAAAATATTTTGTTTATTTTTGTATATTAAATATTTCTTCTTGTACATACTATTCTTTTTAACGAGATTCACTTACAGTCGCTATCTCCCGCAGCACTCGGACAATTCATAATGGTGAGCCGCACACGATATATGCTGTGTTAATTTAATAAACGGTGCCATATTTTCCTCTGCCATACATACTCTCTGTCGTTCTAGATATCGAAAACACAGAGACTAGGGCTCGAAATCAGAATACTTCTATTCGAAATCATAGAGTCATGAGTTTTTGCCATGTGGGATATCGTCACAGTCAACGAAATAGTTACACCATGTGGCTGCTATATTCTCCACATTATACCATTTAACTTCCTAGACTACTATTTTCAATTCTTCAAAAAAATTGACGTATACTTTTAACTATAATAGCTGTATTTTACTCATGTAACATGTAATGGCTAACGGATATAGCTTCAAGGTAGTGATTTTATTACATACAACATGGATATAGATGACTGAAAAACGATGACAATGAAAACTGACCATACGAAAACGAAAACAGATAAAATCCACAGGATGATTGCAAAGACGATCAAGACATCAAGATCAAACTGACACTAACTATACCACTTGACCTGAACTGCTTGCTTCTTCACCAATATTTCCCTTTTTTCACAAGGAGTAATTTTTTGCTGATTTGGAATCAATGCGGCCTCCATAAAAGAAACAAAAGAAACAATATAAAACAGTATCCCAATAAACAAACACAACAAGAAACAAGATAGCGCCGCCAACTGACTGTCTGCCTCCAACTATACTTGTGCACGCCCACTTACCCATACAACAACAAAATGGACTCATAATTTACGCACGTGTCTTGATATTGTTGGCGATAAACTGCGATCCGATGGCATTATGACTCACATACGAAATTCCACCCATAGTCGCGTCTTCCTTCCTCATCGGCTGAGATTGATGGCCGACGAAGTACGGGTGCTTGAGTGCTCGTTTGGCAGAAATCCGGCCAGCAGGATCATAAACAAGACAAGCCTGAAATCAGAAACAAGATTAGCAAACCGACACGTAGCCACTAGATTGAGAATACTCACTTCTAACAGATCAATTCCATCAGCATCAAGAGCTGGAATATGGGCCGCCAAATCTTTACGACTCCATTGTGGGAAAGTAGTCTTGAAATCGGGCAACAACGAAACACCAGGCCAGACGTCCTCATCAGGGGTTCCCAATAATCTGAAGATTTTAAAAATTTCATCAATCTCCGAGTCACCAGGGAAAAGTGGCTTGCGCGTGACCATTTCGGCAAAAATGCAACCGATCGACCAAATATCGACGCCGATGGAATATTGGCGACCACCAAGTAGGATCTCAGGCGAGCGATACCAGAGCGTGACGACTTCGTGTGTATAGACTCGCAGTGGCACCCCAAAAGCGCGGGCAAGACCAAAGTCCGCCAGTTTAAGGTTTCCTTCCTTGTCAATAAGCAGATTCTGAGGCTTAAGATCTCTGTGTAAGATTCTGTGAGCGTGAAGGTAATTTGTACCCTGCACTAATTGTGACATGAAGCGCTTGATCATATCGGCGCCGAGACCAACGTTCTGGGGAATAGCCTCCATATACTTCTTGAGATCAAGGTCAAGAAACTCAAACACCAGATAAAGCTTGTGATTATCTGAATGAACAATGTTGAGCAGCTCGACAATATTCTCATTGCGCATTTCGCGCAAAAGAGAGATCTCGCGGATTGCGGTCGATGGTACACCTTCATCCTCTGCCTCGAGTCGGATCTTCTTCAGCGCGACCACTCGGTTGTTGTTTGTGGTGTCTCGCGCTTTGTAGACGACACCATAGGTACCTGCATCAGTAGTTAGAGAGATGCAAAGAAGTCAAGTAAAGAATAAAGAGGCACCTTCGCCAATCTTCTCCAGTTTGTGGAAATCCGATAACTCGACCATGGTTTGAGGCGCAGGAAAGTAAACAGCGGGAAGGACGCAAGGGGTACGGATCAATACAAACTCGAAGAAGAAGCAAGTTGCTGTGAGTCGCTAGCGAGAGGTAGCTGCAAGTGTGTCGTGTACGGGAGAAGAGAAAACGGGAGAGTGGTTGGGACAACAAACAAAAGGGTTCTCAGAGTGGCAACGAACCCCTCGTTTTGCGTTTGCGGGTTCTCAGAGCCTGCCCCTGCTCTGTTGTCTTTTATCTCAATCGGGGATAGCATTCACCAGCCGCAGCTAAGCCACTTTATGAGGCGCAGAAACGCGTATTCGACGCGCCGCGTAAATAAATAAGGTTTATTTGCGATAATGGGTAAGAAATCTGGCTAAGTCGGAGCCGGCTGAGACCGGGAACAACTTCACTCAGATAGCTGGCGCCTATATCGCTCTTTCGTAGCCTTGCACACAACAGTTCATCAACAACAACGCAAAGATACAAGCTGGCAGCAAATCACTGCTAGAAATTTTGTGTCTGTAGCTTTTGATTCTGTTTTGTCGAATTTTTGTTCCTTGAAAGCCTCAGTGCTGACGATACAACTTGGTTGAAATTAGGCCATTAGCCTATTACCCCAATCCTTTACTCAGCAACATTTTTATTCTTCAAATTAGCAGTATTGATTGTCAGAATGCTTGATCCGCTTGCAATTGAGTATCCTCCAGTTGTGCAGGAAGCGCTAGAGTCGTTCTTTGAATTCGTGGGTCTGCCAGCGCTAGTCTCTCATTTCCACGAAGTCATCCTCGCATTCTGGCTCTACCAAGGTCTTTTCCTTCTTGGCCCTCTTTTCAATTCCAAAATCAGCTCTTACAACACTTTACCGAAGCGCACTCGCATCAACTTTGATATTCACGTCGTGTCCCAGGTGCAGTGCCTGCTCATTGTCGCACTAGCGTTTCCCGCTTTTTTCGACCCTGTGCTTCAGACTGATCATCTATTTGCGTATTCACCGTACGGCGGCTTAGTTTATGCTTTTGCTGTGGGATATTTTGCTTGGGATACGTATATTAGTTTGAAGTATATCAAGTGGTTTGGTGCTGGATTTGCTGTGCATGGGATTGCATCTCTCTGTGTCTTCATTCTTAGCTTCGTATGACTTTGCCTTGTTCCTATCTTTTCTACAGGCCACTAACGTGTACCCTTTTTTCAACAGCGGCCTTTCCTCATGTACTACGGTCCCGTTTTCCTCATGTTTGAACTCTCTACACCCTTCCTAAACGTCCATTGGTTTGCGACTCATCTTCCCCCCAACACCGTTCCTGAGAAGATTCAAGTCATTAATGGCATCCTTCTTCTCCTTTCATTTTTCTTAGCGAGAATAGTCTGGGGATTCTTGTCTGTTGGTGTGCTTATTTATGATTTTTACAAACAGTTCAACGATGTGCGTATGCCACTTTGGCTACCGTCTGTTATTCTCACTTCGAACGTCTCTCTCGATTTCCTTAACGTAAGTGACTGCTCATTACTTCCAAAGCTCACTAATGGTTTTTTCTGAATGAATAAGCTATTAATGTTTGAAATTAGGTGTATTGGTTCTCAAAAATGATTGGGGCCGCTCAACGAAGACTGCAAGCCAAAAAGAACCAGAAATCTGACCAACCGGATATCTTAAACGAGGATGAAAATGCCAAGGGACACAAGATGGAATGACTCATTGTAGCTCAGAACCCCGTCTGAGCTACCCCGTCTGAGCTACCCCGTCTTTCTTGAAAACAAGGAATTTGCATTTCTTAATGGGCGTATATTATATCGCCTTTAGGCATGGAGGCAAAATGAGAAGTCAACGAATGAAAGAGAAAAGAAAATAATATCTATTTAATTTTTATATATATTCTATGTACAACAGTGTAATTGAAAAAGGCTTTTGTTCGTTGCTCCGATCTTTGCCAATGTAAAAAATAGACAACTATAATATATACAAACTTCAAAAAGTTACCTACGGCATTAATACTTTTGATTCAACAGCAGCAGTAGTCGAATAAGCATTCTTCGCACCAGCTTTCTTCAGCATTTCTAAAACTTCACCCCTAGGCTTGCGTAGTCTCATACATAAAATCAAAGTCTCAGTCAGCAACGCCAGACTTCCAGCCTGATGTGCTGCTGCAAGAGGAATAGGAACAAGATACCATAATGTAGTAATACCGAGAGTGACTTGCAGCATGGCAAATCCAATCACACCATGTGAAGCTTTAAATACAGACCGAGGCAGCATACCCTTCTTATTAAGAACTGTAGAGTAGAAATGGAAAGCAAGAATTGAGAAAAAAGTAGTAGTGGCTAAGATACGGTGTTCTAATTGCACAGTTGCTGGGTTCTCGAGCATATTGCGCCAAATCAGATCAGAGTCGTCACGATCTCGACTGTAAAAATTGGAGAAGAGTTCGGCAGTTGGAGGAATGAAGCCCTCACCCATGTAAGGAAACTCGTTATAGATCAGGCCAGCGTCAAGACCAGCCACAAATGCACCTGAAAAAAAAAAGAAGATCAGACTTGAGCTTGCTCAGTCATAAAGAGTATAACTAGAGCTGACTTACCGGACATAGCGGTGGTAAATACCAAAGCAAGTAAACCAGCAGCAATGATCTTATACTTTTTCAAAGCCGGGTTCCTTAACTGCGAAAACAAAGCCAATGATTGATTGGGTTCCTTGACCAATCTGTTCTCTTTCAAAACCTCCAACCCAGTCCATAACATCGACAGATAAACAATAAACGCAAGACCCAGATGCGTAGCTAATCTGTATTGCGACACTCGCGGATGAGTGTCCTTGTACTTGCCATTTACGCCATCATCAGCTAAGAAATGATCCGAGAGTCCAGATTTGACCATCCACCAGCCTATGAAACCTTGAAATCCAATAAGCCCTGCAATTGCAGCTATCCGTTTTGTAACTCGAACTGACACGCGACCGCGAGCGATAAAATACGCGCCGGGAATGACGAATGCGAGACCGATTATTCGACCCCATAAACGATGCGACCATTCCATGAAGAATATAAATTTAAACTCTTCAAGCGTCATATTTGAATTCAAAAGTTTAAATTCAGGAGACTGTCTGTACTTTTCAAATTCTTCTTCCCAATCTTTCTGTGTCAGTGGAGGTATTGAACCTGTTACGGGCTTCCATTCGGTAATTGAGAGACCAGATTCTGTAAGTCGAGTAAGTCCGCCAATAACGACAATTCCAAAGACGAGAAATGAAGATCCAATAAGCCAGAGTCCGACGGGTCGTGCTGAAAGCACGCGTTTACTCGAAGACTTTGTCGCAGTAGCAGAAGCACCAACACTAGAAGCAGCAGCAGTAGCAGCAGTGGAAGAAGTAACAACATTTCTACAAACTCTTGCCGTCGAAAACAGCCTCTGCATACTATCACTCTTCAATCCCGTATTGGCATATAAAGCACTACCAATACCCCTGCCATATCCAATAGCAGCAGCAGGCTTCCCGTACAATCGTTCATGAAGTTCTGCTCTTGCGGTGAACGCGCGAGAAGGCGGTGACGCACATTTTACTATAGGCTCAATATGTCGACCCGAGAACTTCAATAGTGTCTGCAATCGCGCATTATGCGCAAAGAAAAGCGCCGGTCGAGCTAATTCTTTTGACATGCTGCTGGAAGCGTGTTATTCACCACAAGGCGAGATATTTCTTTTTGAATTTACTGGTCGAGGCAGACCACTTTTTTTCATGCGCACAATGTTGGAACATATGGTGCTGTAAGCGTGGAAAACTATTGCATATATGCAGACATTGGGAGACTTCCTCGGCGTATGGCATGACTCGGAATTATCGCATACTTTGGGAATAAGGCTCTGCGAAGCTCACTAAATTATGATTTTTGACAGTAAGTCTGTTTTGACAGCATTTTATTCTTTCCTTAAGCTACAACCTTAGTTAGTCTTTCAAATGCTAAATCTGATTATCGAATTCGCGTTAGCATCAAGCAATTTCAGCCGCATATGAAACGGCGCTCGGGCAAGGGTTATCCCCAGATATACTCGGCTTGGGACTTTGTTTCGGTTTAACGGGAAACTCTTTATAATTTCCGATTTCACAATTGATTTATCTTTTTACAAACGATTCGAGCGGAGTACAAATTATAGTTTATCTTTTTGAAAATGTCTATCAAACCCTCCGTCGCGTTAATTTCGGTGCTCAAGACCTTTGCTACATGTGACGTACGGTCAATGCCTATGATTTTTTCAGACGCAGTGATTATCTCTTTCTTGCATGCTGATTTGTTCTTGAATGTTTATGAATATAGATTGGAGATGCGCTTGTAAAGCTGAAGGTACCTTTTGGTGGATTTCTTGACGGTATTACAATGTTTTCACCCGAACGACAGGCAGGACCAACAAAGATCTTTGGCGAGGCAATTACCGTGAAAGTACGTATCCTTCAGTCATGATCTTTGTCAAGAATATCATATACTAAATTAATGGGATATCAGATGGTCGATGCTAGCGATAAAACGAGTCCCTCTCTTCCCAAACATTTTGTGAGATTTTCAGATTTGTAATCAATCATGCCCATGATCTAGAGCTAATAGATGAAACAGTGTGACTACAATGAATCTGGCAAGATTATGTTCATATCTCAACCTAAAGGAATGTATTCTGCATGCTGGGGCGGCTTAATGACAACCAGAGCGAAGTATCTCGGTGCTCCCGGTGTTATTGTGGATGGACGATTTCGCGACGTGCTGGAGCAGCGCGAAATGGGATTTCCCGTATTTGCGCGTCAAATATCAATCTTAGGATCTAATGGGTACACACGCGCCAGTGAAGTGAATATTCCCTTGCAATTTAAGGATAATTTATGGGTGAATCCTGGAGATTTTGTCATGGGAGATGCTGATGGTGTTGTGGTGATTCCGGCGGATAAGGTTGAGCAGGTTGTTGATTTATGCACGGAGAGAAAGAAAATTGATGATTTGACGTTTGAGGCACTACATAAAGGTGAACCGATTGGCGATGCAATCAAGCGTTTGAGAAAGGCGTGAAGTAGGAAAAAGGGCAAGTAAAGAGCTTTTATATTTTTTCATTCCTATTTCTGGCAGTAATAGCATATACCTTATAAGATAGCGATGATTTGCTCGTATATAGTGAAGATGATTCCACCGCTGAGAACCAGCCGACCTAATCTCGGTGTAGTTCCTTTCCAAAAAGTAAGGACGCCCTCCTCATTCAAGAGGCGCTGAGCACAATGCAATGTGCTTCGGTACTCCTTCTTCGACTCCAGTGACTGCATCCTCGTCTTTAAAGTATCAAATGGCATAGTAGTGTATACAGTGATGACACCAGCGATTGCACCGACCAGGAAAGTTTTTGGTCCAGAAAGTGGTTTGTTTGGATCAGGATTAGCCTCCATTGCCTGGAATTTTTGCTTAAGGAACGAGTATGATCCCATACGTACGGCCGCGTTAGACGACTGACGTAAAGTGACGGGAATAAGACCTTTGTAAACGGCACCCACGCCACCTTCTTTGATAAGCGAGTACGATCCATGAATAAACCCCCGGTATCGGGGGTTAGCGCGCTGAGCATCGTCAATGAGCGCAGTCTTGATTGTCTCGAACGGCGTGAGCGCGAATACCGATTCTAGAATACCGGCACCAAATCCAGCGAGCACACCGCGTGAGCCCGAAAGTTTACCATCTTCGTCAGCTAGAAGTTTTTTGAGTGAGTCAAATCCGAGGAAACGAACAGCTGCTTTTGCAGTGCACCCGATGACCATGGTCGAGCATCCGGTGTAAATTGTGCTGATGCCCTCATTTGTCGCAGTACGATAGAGGAGAGTTAGTGGGTTCTTTGATGAACCCGTTTGTGATTTGTCCACTAATTGAAGACGTGTTTTGGCAAATTCAAAGGGATACTAATCGCATTACAAGCGCTGTTAGAAATGGAGAGGACCATACAAAAATATTTATAGACTTACGGTGACTGCGGCCTCAACACCGCCCGCGACACCGCCCGCGACCAGCGATTTCCATGGCGCTGGCTTAACACAGTAAAAAAAAATCGTTAGCAAAACAAGAGAACAATAATAGTACAGGGAATAAAACGAGCCATACTCTAATAACAGCGTTGGTTGCGGTATTGTCTTTGCTAGTATCAGAAGCCATTATATCTAGAAAATGAATTCTTTTTGTAACAGTGTTAAGCGGCGCTGGCTGAACACACTGAGCGGACAAGCGGGACTCGGCCCCACTAAGATCGTATTAACGGAACGATTATTAGAGCAGACAAAATATGAAAAACCACGAAACTAGTAGTAATCGTAAAGAATAATTATTTTAATACAAAGGTAAACAAAATCAGGTAGGACATTGGATTTCCGGAATAAGTCGGGACTCCGGGGAAGCACGGGTGCGATGGCTGATTAAAATACTGATGCGTGCTGCTCCAAATTCAGCCACCACACTCTGCGATGGCCGCTGCCCTCGTGCCCTTTCTTCTCCTTCTTCTTCCTGTCTTGTTTCCTCTCCTTATTCTCTGAAACTGTATACATATCGAGAAATGCCGCCGCCGACATCATCTACTCCGGGCACTGTCACTACTGCGTCAGGTATCACGCTGAATATGACTGCGGCAATGGCCCGAAGCAGCGGTATCAGCGTCAGTTTCCCATTTTCCCCTCCCACTATGAATCCTCTAGCGCGACTAACACCCTGTTTTTTTTTTCGTTTAAATAGTTACGCACCGGTAGACCAAAACGAAAGAAAGCTTCTCGTGCTTGCTTTCATTGTCAGAAGGCTCATCTTACTTGCGACGACGCGAGACCTTGCCAGCGCTGCGTCAAACGCGGGCTCTCTGCAACCTGCCAAGATGGCGTGCGCAAAAAGGCTAAATACTTGCACGACGCTCCGGTGGGCTCTGATACCCCGCAAGCGACGAAATCTGGTCGAACGAGTAATAACAGCAATAAGACTAACGGGAGGAATACGCAGCGCGCGCAGACGCCTGATGAAGACGACGATGAGCGATGTGAGAGCCAGCCGTTTCTGCCCGCGCATGGCACGATCGACCCGTCGTCTCTTGCTGCAGGAACTGATCCACTTGCTGATGACTCGCCAGAAAATACAGATAGTATTTTTGCCAAACTTGATCTCTCAGCCTACGATTTTGGGTCAAAGACGGCAAACATGGAGTTTTCGTACCTGTCTAATATGCTAGGCACTGGACCTCAGGATCTAACTACTTCATCGACAGCAGGAATTTTGACTGGCGGAACTGGACAAAATCCATCGTATGACTACGGATTTGCCGATATGACTGTACGCGATTCAAATTGGGCGGCTCGAGGTCTGGCGACGTTACTCACTGGAAACGAAAATTCTCCACAAAACAGCGCGAGTCCGCCAACTCCCACCGCTGTCGAACCGTCGCCTTCCTCTCTGGTAGCTGCTACGCAGCATCGTTCGCTACTGGGGAACGAAGTTATGGGCCCACCAGCTTCAGGCTCCGCTACTACGCTTGCAAATAATAACGCGACGAGTAATCCTGCACCACATGTATCGCCTGCACTACCAGCGCATCTTGCTCCGCGACGCCGCCGAGATCCAGAGACGGTATATGCGAGCGTGACGCATCCATTTTCGTATACCCCTGGCTATCATGGTCTGATTGCGTACTTGAAGAGTCGGTTTGATAGGCCGCATTTAATGCGCGTCGCGCGAGCTATGGCTGCTTTCCGGCCATCATTTATCGCATGTACAAAGACTTTAAAAGAGGAGGATTTGATTTTCATGGAGAAATGCTTTCAGCGAACCTTACTCGAGTACGAGAAGTTCATATCGTATTCAGGTACTCCGACTATTGTCTGGCGTCGAACTGGGCAGGTAGCCGCTGTCGGTAAAGAATTCTGCATATTGACCGGTTGGACTAAAGAGCAGCTTCTCGGCAAGCGAACGTTTATGGTTGAATTCATGGATGATCATTCGGTGGTTGAGTATTATGAAGGGTTTAGCAAGCTTGCGTTTGGAGACTCGAGAGGAGCAACGATGATGGAGTGTACTTTACTTAGTCCGACAGGAAGGAAGATTCCTACTGCATGTACGTGGACTATAAAGCGGGATGTATTTGACATTCCAATGATGATTGTTGGTAATTTCTTGCCAATTCTCAATTGATTTTCTATAGCTCGCTTTACTTTTGTTCTGGTTTTCTTGGCGCGGGCTTTTTGGTTTTGTTTTTGCTTTGGGTCTTTGTAGATTTGATGGGAGATTATTCGTACTAATCAGCAAAAGTTATTCATATTCGATCAACAAAAATATTACTTATAATCTATAAACCTCTATTAGACAAATTCAATCTTTCCAAAACTCCTCCTCGGCAACCTTCTTTATCTCAGGTTGCGCCAACTTATCCTTCGCGACCTGGATATCGTGCATAATCTCATCAATTAAAGCCTCGACACTCACAAAATTCGACTCTGGTCTAATATACCCCAACACTGCAAGCTTTATCCTCGCTCCATAAAACTGTTGCGAAAATTTATGCACGACATGGACTTCGGCGCTTGGCTCGCTATTTCCATAGAATGGGTTCCAGCCTAATGACATAACCATGGGAAGTACACCGCCATCCTCTTCACCAATCGGAGCCTCCAAGCTAGTTATTTCATTCTCGGGAGGTCTTTTCGTTTCGCCATCATCAGCTGGTGTGTCTCGTCTAGTAAGCGTTCCATAGGTTCCTGAAATCTTGCAAAATCCAAAATATATGCCCGTCTTGCCGTGCGGAATAGCTGACGCAAGAAGGTCCTCGGACGGGATATTTGCTGTTGGAATTCCTAGTTCGCTGGACCCGCGTCCGAATCCTCCTATGACGTGAGAAGCGATATAGACTGGATATGGTGCTTCTAGTGACATTCTTGCTCTGAAGGTCAGAGGGCGTGTGTATGCGACTACAAAGGCGAAAGAGAGTGGATTACTAAGAGAAAATCTGAGAAATGAATATTGATTGAGGCGCGCGTGCGGCGCGACGCGCTTTTACAAAATACTCTCTAATGGCTTGTCTTGATTTGCTGTGCAGTCTCTAAGAACGACAGCATGAGATAGAATTGTATAGACAATAATACATGCAATATAACAAAGTCTATTAAAAAATTTATACAGATGACTGAGGAATACAAATGACTAGAAATAAAAACAAAACAGAAAACACAATGAAGCCCGGCTCACATCGAACAAAGCATCCGAAAGCTATTCACCATTTTTCTTTTTCCACTCTCAAATATCAGAACAAAACGCAACAGTAAGATTTTGCAAGGCGTTTGTCTACCTCTCTTCTCCAAAAAAAAAAAAAGCCCTCAAAATAATGCAATCTCTTATACACCGTTCGTAGTAGCAGGGGTAGGAGCAGCAGTAGGTCGCTTAAGGGACAACGGATATGGAAATGGCTCATCTTCATCCTCCTCAGGCAATTTGAACCCGACATAATCATCAGTATCAAGTCCCTCTCTGACTTCCTGCAATGATCCAAAATCTCCCGGCGTCATCATACCTGACCGGTCCCTAGGCGAGGCCTGCGCCGACAACGGTCGCGAAAGTTTCATCTCAGTACCGTCAAAAAAGCTGTAATCCTCATCGTCATCAAACGACGACGAATATGCGCGTCGCAGGGCAAGCTGTCGTGCTTTAATGTACTCTAGTCCCATGCGTTTCCAGTCGAGAAGATCAGACAGACGCTCGGTGCGGTTACGCTGGTTAATGCGCTGACGACGTGACTTGAGTGAAAATTGAAGCATATAATCCGTGAGCTGGTTAATCGAGTCATCGATACCCTTTGAGCGACGGTCGACAATGTAAATACCATAATCAGAGGTATTCTCTATAAGCTCCTCCATGTAGCAGCCGAAACCGGACAGATTAGTCGTGATAGACGGAACACCCATGACAGTGCACTCAGCAGGCGTGTATCCCCAGGGCTCATAGTAAGATGGGAAGACACCAAGATGACATCCACGCACAAAGTCGTCGTAGTCAAGTGAGAGAATCGGGTTATTGCTATTCAGGAACTCTGGGTGGAACACAATTTTGACGCGATCAGACGAGTTATTAAATAGCTGCACCCGTCGGATCTGGTTAAGAATCGGATCGTTGGCATCGTCAGCCATGTTGTGCGTCACGATCGGTGGCATGGTGTTCCGCTTGAGTGCAAACACGCGGCGCTTAAGCAGCACCTTCTCACTTCCAGTTAGCAAATCATTGAGATCCTCAGAGAAGTCTTTACCAGACTCGTCGTTGTGACGAGCCGAACGCTCAAACAGTCGACGACCAACGCTCTCCTGAATCTCATTAACGGTGTCATGCAGAGCCTTCATGACAGCCTGACCCTTGAGAGTCTCGACGGTGTACGAATGAGTGGCAGCAGGCATGATAATGAATGCCACGACAGTCTTTTGCGAGTTTTCGGTTTTGAGACGATGATTAAGACGCGCAAGCGATTCGATAAACATATCGACACCTTTATTACGGTACTCGTATCTTCCGGCGGTAAAGAAGTAGAGAGTGTTGTCGAGATCAAAGTCGTAATGGCCGTAAAAGTGGCCGCGGATGAAATCATTGATTTTTGACTTTGCAACTTGATGCAGGTTCTGAAATTCGTGCACAGCCGAAAATTTGATGACGTTCAAACCATTGGGCAAGACTCCGTCGGGTTTGCGTTTGAGCAGATGCTCACTCTCGTAGGCGGTGATGTGCGAGACGGTGGTAAAGACATCGGCGGAGTGGGCGGCGGCACGCTCGATGCAGTAGCGGTGATATATTCCACGCTTGCCCGCCTCGGAGTCTACATCAAAGAATTGCAGATTATTGTAGAAATCAACTGAGCCTGCGCAGAGGTATCTACCAAGAAGAGTGGCGTGGGTGGTGAAGATGGTGGTGACGTCAATGCGACGCTTACGGCAGAGTGGGAGAGCCACTCCGGCAAGCCATTCGTGAAAGTGAGCAACAACGGCGCGGGTACGATCGTGGAAAACAAATTCACCGAGAAACCAGGCGACGAGGTAGCCGAAGACGACGGCCTCATTTGTTTCCGAGTCTGCGGACGGGGCGGGGATGCCAGCGACGTTCCAGAGATCAGTTTTCCACTCGTCAAGATGGTAATACTGAGATCCAGTATCAAAGAGAAGGACACGAGGGGCGCCTGTGAGGAGGACAAAGAAATAAGTTGTCAGTATGATGATACATGATGATGTAGAACTAGAACGCACCCTCAATAAGCCAGCGACCGTAGATGTACTGGACACCGCGCTCAGACATTGAGCGCAAGGTCTCAACCATATAAGGGTCGGACGGGGTGAGCTCCTCGACCTCGATTGCGGCCTGCAGTGGAGACGAAGGTTAGCGAGACGAGAAGATAGGCAGATGAGAAGGTGGACGCACGGATTTGCGATTGAGAGGACCGATAAGGGTATAACGATCGCGGTATTCAGCGGTTGTGATCGGGGCCTTTGATTTGATGACAGAGTAAATACCGCCGACTGGAGTAAAGGAGTTAGCAGAGTGCTATCAGAGGAGGAGGTATTTAGCAGGGGGAGGAGGGGCATGCCTCTATTGGCGACCTCGGTGGAGATCTCGAAGAGGAGATGGCGCTTGACGTCGCGGTGGGCCATCGGAGGCAAAGATAATTGAAAGAGAAAAAAGAGAAAAAGGAAAGGATATGCAAGAGATATGAAAGAAAAGAGAGAATAAGAAGAAGAGCAAATGAGGGAGGAAGAGTAAAGGTGGAGCCCGAGGCGGGAGCGATGCGGAGTCAGCTGGTTCGGCGCATGACGTCGTTGTGAGAGAAATCTGACTGCACTTGCTCAGGTATCTGCTTTCTTCAGATATTCGCTTTGTATTTATATTCTTCTGATACTTGATTTCTATCTCCAATTAATCTACTTATTCTACTTATTATACTTATTCTACTCTCTGCTTCCCGCCGCTCACGTGATAGGTCTCACCAATCCGGCCTCAGGGCTCTGAGACAACTACCCAATGCGGCGGCACCCGACCTCGACTCGTCCGATCGCGTGTTTTTCGAAGTCTACACTAATTACTTTACTACTGTCACCTTCATCCTATGTGCAAACCTTTATTTAAATCTCAATTACACAATTCATCATTATACAATCGCCCAATTTTTTCTCCCTTTTTAACCCTCTACTGCTTAAACGTCTTCGCGTACGGGTTGAGCCGCAGAAGCACCTGCTTGTTCTTTAGCGGGTTCTTCTTCTGCACATTAGTACGCTTGGTGGTCTTGTCTCCTGACGGCTTCACAACAGCCTGAATCTCGGCAGAGTTAATCAATCGCGTAATATCAGCGTTGTACACAATGTTCGAGGGAAGAGTGTACGACGACTTGGCAGACGGAGTGGACTCGGAGCCCCAGATGTTGTCAAGAAGCTCAAAGGCAGACTCGGTCCAGATAACGAAGCGGCCAAGGTGGCCACCGGGGGCAAGCTGCAAAACGGACAGTGTGCTAACATGTGCGGTCTCGACACCAGGAATGTTACGGAAAGCCTTGACGAGCGAGGCACCCTCAGTTCCGTAAACAACAAGCGGTCCACGGCGCTGAGTGTAGCGACGTCCACGTAGCTTACCCTTACCAGCACGTAATTTACGCGACTTGATAACCTTAATCACGTCACGGTGAGCACCAACGGCCTTGAGAACGGCAACAGCGTCCTTGGTCTTGGTGAGCGACTCTACCTCGTTGGCAATAACAAGCGGAATCTCGGGAATGGTCTCGACTCTGTGGCCACGGGCGAGGACAAGAGGGGCGACAGCAGATGCAGCAATAGCAGAAGCAGTAGCAAATCTCTTCTCGTTGAGGTTGATCTTAACGTGCCACTTTCTCCAGGTCTTGGTAGGCTGTAGTCGGCAATGTTAGCAAAACTGCATTTTCTTCTCTCTCAATAACTGTCTATATAAATATACGTACTGCAAACATACGACCACCACGGCACATGTTTCCAAAAGCAGCCTGACCTGCACGGTGAGTACCACCGCCAGAGACACGGGGAATACGAGCAACGGCACGTCCAGTACCTGGATCGACAGATGTTAATACAACTACTCTTTACTCTCCAAATACTTCATCTTTTGAGGCCGTGCTCAAGAAGAATTTTGACAGTAACATACCCCACGACTCAGCAGAGGTCTGATGGCCAGCCTTCTCGGAGACGGCATAGGCCTGGCGCTTGTTCTTAGCGACACCGGTGTAGACGGCGTGGACAATGTCCGAACGGATGGGCGCCTTGAAGACAGCGGGGAGAGGGATCTCCTTTGATGCGGAGGATCCGTCAATGGTGAATACCGAAATCTGAGGTCTGAAAGTGGCCATTTCTGTGGATTTTCTGGCTGTTGCTGGTTGTTGATGGCTAGCTTGCTGAATAGCTCTTCGTGAAGTTGCATTCTCTGATAGAGAATTGGCGAAAGCCTCCAAGAGCCGCACTGATTGTGACTGCTTTCTAAAATTTGTAGGTCTGTGACCTACACTGCTTAACCCTACACTGGTACTTAATAGCATTTACCATATCATCCGGTTAGGGTAATTATGAGCCGCATATTTATTAGTATGAGACTAATTGAATTGATTCGAGACTGACCAAGCTGTATTAGATATAACAATTAAAACATGCCTTGCCCTGTCTCGGAGTATCCAGACACACAAAATATTCGAAAAAGAACTAGAAAAGTGGTTTGCTTGTAGCGAAAGATCAGCACGCACGACGAGTTCTACTCAGCCAGCCCACATTCGAATCTGCTCATGAAGAATACATTCTCTATGCTCCTCTCCTCATTCAGCCTCTACTACTTCTCCCATTCACATTCTGCAGTGTGAATTTCTACATTTCAGCTGATTTTTTAGTCTTTTCATCTTCCTGGTTAGGTTGGTATGGTATTTTCAACAGTTTACTTCCCCTCCCGACCTGTGTCCAGCGTCCTACCGGATCGTTCCTGACCGCCTCGCATACACTAGCATACGTCAACCCACGCGAGGCATTTCCTCAATTTCCACCCTTGCTCTTTGCTTTTCTTTTTGTGGAAACTGTGTCTCTCTCTGCTGCTAATAGTTCTGCTGCTGCCGTCTCTGGAGCTACAAGCCAGCAGGCCGAGGGCATCGCCGACCGTTTGAGCTGTCTTTCTTCTCACGAGATGGACAGGCAAGCTCAAATAGCTCAACTTCAGCTAAGCAAGGATGTCCCACTTTATACAATTGATCAAAAACATCATCCTGTTGATATAACTGTCATTAGGTCTGTTGCTTCCTCCCCTAAATCTTCGCTTTCTTCTGGCCAGCAGGACCTGACTCCTGCCTGTGGCCAGCGCTCGAGCTTGTCGAGCGCCCGAAAGATTATCTTGATGAAACGACGCGCAACTAGTGCTTCTGAACCTATAGACTCAAGTCGGTTCTGCCAGGCTTTTTTTTTTGATTTCACAACAAAGCCTGTCGAATCTGACACTGCCAAAGTACAGCCCAATTCTCCCACGCCGGATTCAGAGTCAGTGCCCTATTCTACATTGGAGAATGACAAAACATACGACTGCTCTTACAAACGCAGCCGTTCCGCTTTTGACTTCTTCTCTTCGTCTCTCAAGCCTACTCCTGAACTCTTGATCGGTGAGGATGAAATTGAGAACCTTGAAGCGGCACCTACCTCAGCCACGACCGACGGCACCGACGCGCCATTTCTGCCCAGTAATTCATTCTCTGGTGTTTATCACATGGTTGGTGGATTGTTGTTTGGCGCGGTGTATCTTTGGCTGCAGGCTATTCTCAGATCAGAGATATGGCGCGCCGCTTTACTCGAGCTCGGCTGTCAGATAAATGTCGGGCATCTTTTAACGATATTTGGAGTTTTCATGCTCATTTTTAGCATTTTGCTACTCTTTATGGCGAAGAGCAGAAACTACTTCTTGGTGACGTGGTCGAATGAGTCCAAAGATTGCAAGCCTGCAAGACACTCTCCTGTTATCAGAAGAGAGAATATATCGGTATGAATTTTCATCTGAAAGAGCTGATTGGAAGTTAACAATTTTATGGCAGCCTGTGCTCTGTTCTGAACCCGCCTTTAAGCTTCACATCTGTCAGCGTATAGAACAGGCGAGGACCTGGAATGACCTCCATTTCTTTATTATCATTGTGCCTCTTCTCATTGAAAGAGAAAGAAACTATCTATTTTCTATTTTGCGATTCCAGCAAGCATACCCTTTGGTACCATTTTCTGTTACATGCACTGCAGTTGTTGGACCGATCAGACTGCAGCAGATCACATCATGTGGCATCAAACGAGTTTGCACGTTGCTGCCAGCTGAACCTTCTATCATCGTACCCGGACATCTCACAGAGACAGCTCATGCCATGCGCTGCGCTGCTCTTCAAGAGATTGCCTCAGATTTAGCAGCACCCCCAGCTACTGAATCTGACACGCCATTCTCTCGAACAATCTCTCCTGTCGGTGTTTCTTGCGCAGTTTTGAAACTGTCGTTTCTTGCCATGTACCATTGGATGGCTTTCAAGCATGGACTTGAGATATGGCCTAGTCTTGCTCTTTATTTTTTTATGCCGCGAATTCCTTGGTTGCTGAGTCTTAATACTCGCAAAGCGTTGGCTATTACCGATGGTCAAGGAAGCGAGAGCCTTTTTAATGAAGACCTTTGTCCTCTGATTGACACCGTAAGTAGGCTGCTATAACTTCTTACGCAATTCACTGTTGACTGAATTACTCAACAGCAGCTGGTGCTATACCATGAACCCGCCAGGATTCTGCGCTCTGTTTCTGTTTCCGTTTCTTGCGACCAAGACGATGACGAGCGGTGGCACTCCTCAGAATATCCCATCGACTCCATTAAACCAGTGATGCCTCCTAGATGGCTTGTGCTTACCGGTATTCAGAACAACTTTTGAAATTTTTAGTGTATCGATAGGAATGGCATATCTACCAAGAATTATACCTTCTCTGATAGTTTTGGCTTTTCTGTTTCTTTTATACCTATTAGCTTATAATGATGATTTCTGACGTTGAGATCGGCCTGTCTGAAAATTCAGTAGATGGACACCTAGCGATTAATTTTGTATAAGCTTGTTGCCAAAATTTGAGGTCCATTTCCCCCCCCCCCCCTTGGTTTGGAGCTTTTGGTTTGGTTTGTCTATATGTTTTATAGGACTGAATATAATAAATGACACAATTTTGATAGTTTATTACTTTTACTAGTGATAATAATTTGCTTTATAAGCAAAGCGGCATTCGTCATTGAACGCGAGGTAATTACTGCCCTGCTTTCTAGAATTGAACGATTAAAAGCCCTTCTATCCTTGTAACTTTGCACTTCTTACATCCCAGACCCAAACCATCTCGTCCCATCCAACCGTACACACCCATCCTTCAGCACCCCAGAGACTCCAATCACAACCAACAACAAACTCGGTATGCTTATCCCACACGGCGCGCAGTCCAGTATTCGGTCCGCGCTGTCGCATATTACTCAATTGCATCGGCTGCTTCAACGCAGAACTATCCTCCCAGACACGCGCACTCATGTCGTAACTTGCCGAAAGAAGCAATTCCGGTGCGTGCGGTGACCAAGCAATTTTGCGTACCGCGTAGTCATGACCGATTAACTCGTTCACAGGACTGCCGGTTGTAGTGCCGCCTGCGCGGCCAAGGAAGCGTAAATCCCAAATCTTAATCGTGCGATCGACGGACGATGTGGCTAGAACTTCGGGTCGATATTTGTTCCAATCTAGCGAAAGAACTTCGGCCCCATTATGCGCATAGACAGAGCTTGTAGGGAATTCTCCTGTTCGAGGATCCCAGAGGCGCAGGAAGGAGTCTGAAGAGCAGGATGCTAACATCGTAGCATTGTGCGGTGAGTATGACGCGGAATATGTACATGATAGCTGTGATGCATGTGGTCGTAATGTTGATAGTGAAGTAGGTCGTACAGGAGACCACTATGGCTGTCAGTATTAAACCTTGAGGGCGTGTAATTGCACAGAAGGACTCACGATTTTAACCAAGCCGTCCCAACTTGATGTGCAGAAAGTAGTTTTGTCGACGAGGTTCCAATTTACCGAAAACACTTCTCTTGTGTGCTCTCTCCAGCTCTGAATAGGATAATCCTAAACATAAAAGGTGTCAGTAACGAATATGATATGAATCAACGCACGGAGATGAGAAGCGTACGCTAAGCGATATGTCGAAGAGCTTCACACTGCCATCGCCGGTTGCAACAGCAATTTGATTCTCATGATTCTCAGACCATGCACAATCAAAAAGTCCGTCCTGCGTATCAAACCATTTCTCAGCTACTATGCCGGACGCACTCAACCCGAGGATATACAGCCGACCATTGCCGACGAGTCCAAAGTTCGCAGACGCAGCGCATGCTAATCGGGAATCGAAAAAGGGAGAGTACTGTACAGCGTATCCGTTAAATCCGGAAGTACGGAATGAATACATTGTGTCACTATAAGGTGGATAATACTAGCGACTTATTTGAGGTGAAGTCGTTGCACGAAGCCGTAGATTCTTGGTATTAGTCAAAGTTAGATCTCCGGCTTCAATTCCATCTTCCAGCTCTGCAACTCAAGGGATACAAACGGCAAAGCAATTCAACTAAACGCAAAAAGTATAGCTTCACTGTTTGAATCAAATAACGACTTGCCGGCAAAGATCAGAGGTGATTAGAGATATTGGTCGCTTAAATAAATCAAAGCGATGGCGGGGCGAGATCGCGGCGCCGCATCTCCACTTTTATGAGCCAGTCTTTGGAGCGACCGAGGCGCGTACTTCTTCTTAGGTCTTCAACTTTGTTTTTGTTTGCAATTCTTTGGATTCTCTCTTTCATATTCTATTTTTTCTCCTGAATTTAACTTGTTTCCCGTAAAAGAGTAGAGCATTTGCTTTGAAGCTTTTAATACCCGGAAGCTGGGCTACCTTGTCAACGACCTGTCTCTACCGACTACTCACCACTAAACGCGATTTTTCATACAATCGCACACCGTATATAATTAGAATGTAATTGATTATCTTGTAATAATGTAACAATTGTCTCACTGAATAACACTCTGAGTCTGAAGGATAATAGAGTCTGCATTACCCGGCTATAATTTAGTGATCAATATGTGATCAACGTGAGTTGTGAATAAGGATGAATGGCCGTAGATGCCGAGTTGTAGTCCGTCAACTGAAATATCTGGTTCAATGCGAAACTTCCACTACTTGCAACAAAGCATTCTTTAATCTTTTGATATATTCTCCTTTTATATGACTGCGAGTCCGCAATCGACTGGAAACTTCTCAAATTTCCCGATTGTTGACTCTAATTACGACACAAACAACCTTCAACTTCAACACCTGTCTATGCAGTTCAGTTAGTGCACAATTGCCGTTAATAAACTAGAAACAATCCCACTGGTTTCAATATAGAGCGCTGGAAATATGATATCAGCAGTTCTTCTATACAATCAAAAGGGCGAGGTCCTGATTTCGCGACTATATCGTGAGGGTCTTCGACGGAGTATATCTGATCTTTTCAGAATTCAAGTTATATCAAATTCCGATGTAAGCATCGTTTTATTTCCGTGAATTTATTTGATTTATCCAACTAACGAAATAGGTACGATCTCCTGTTTTAACACTTGGAACTACCACTTTTTGTCATGTAAAGCATGACAATATCTACGTTGTCGCAATTTCACGTCAGAATGCCGATATCGCTCTAGTATTTGAATTTCTGTATAAGATAGTGACACTAGGAAGATCATACTTCGGAAAATTTGATGAAGAAGCCGTCAAAAATAATTTCACTTTAATCTATGAGCTGCTCGACGAGATCATGGATTTTGGATATCCTCAGAACACCGAGACAGACACTTTAAAAATGTATATTATGACTGAAGGTGTACGATCAGAAACTCGAATGGAGGAATCATCAAAGATTACAATGCAAGCTACCGGTGCTTTGTCATGGAGACGAGACAATATTAAATATCGCCGAAACGAAGTTTTTGTGGATGTATTTGAAGATGTGAATTTGCTGATGAGTGCTGCTGGTATGTGTTTTTCTTACAGTCATTAGAGATGGCAGACAGAGCTGACTAAGTATACGTCTAGGAAGCGTTCTGCGAGCTGATGTCGCAGGCCAGATAATTCTTCGAGCGTATTTATCAGGAACACCGGAATGCAAATTCGGACTCAACGACAGTTTGCTAATTGATCCGTCGGAAGACTTTCAGTAAGAACTATAGTATTATACGCGTTCATTATACACGGCTGACACACAATCTTTTTTAGCTCAAGCAAAATGTCAAAAGCTGCTGCTGGCTCAGTTTCATTGGAGGATTGTCAGTTTCACCAATGTGTGCGACTTGGTAAATTCGATGCTGATCGAACAATCAGTTTTATTCCGCCCGATGGCGAATTCGAGCTGATGAAATATCGCACAACTGAAAATATTAATCTACCATTCAAGGTCCACGTCCTAGTCAATGAGATTGGGAAAAGTAGGGTTGAATACAAAATAGCTGTTAAGGCGACATTTGGCTCAAAACTATTTGCAACTGGCGTCCTTGTCAAGATTCCGACACCTCTCAATACAGCTTCAGTTTCTACCCATGTATCCCACGGGAAGGCTAAATATGAGCCTTCTGACAATGCGATTCATTGGCGGATTGCCAGATTTCCGGGTGATTCTGAGTATGTATTTTCGGCTGATGCAGAGTTGCTATCGTCAATGACAAACACTAAAACTTGGTCGCGTCCGCCTGTGGCTATGCAGTTTAATCTTATGATGTTTACGAGTTCGGGATTGTTGGTGCGATATTTGAAAGTTTTTGAAAAGTCAAATTATACGTCGGTGAAGTGGGTTCGATATGTTGTGAGAGCAGGCAGTTATGAGATTCGGTTTTGATGGTCTTTTCTGTTTCGCAGCTTTTATGTGTATTATGTGTGTATTATGAATAGATTGCCCGATAATATTGTTTATACCAACTCACAGAAAGTATTAAATTAATTAATATTCTCGATCCGCCTCCAAACTATATACACTAAAACCTTCAGCTAACTGAGCTACGACATAGTGCATGGAAATGCATATATTACAACTTCAACCTTTTTTACATCATAAGATTGCTGGCATAAGCTGCAGATGAAATATGTTAGCAAAAAGATCGCGCTGAGTGCTTTGAGATACGATTGATGGACATACCCATTGGCTTGATATCTGGATGAGGCACAGCATCATAAGTTTTAAAATTAAGCTCATAATCACTCTTGATGTTGATTACAGCTCCCTTATTTCCTTGCGAATCGCTAAACAAAAACATTAGATCTTAATCGTCAATACAGATTTGTAGAATATAATTAGCATACCAGTAGTTAGGAGCAGAAAAGACAGTAATTAAACGACCGTCGTGCTCAATTTCATAGCCACCCATTCGCACTTCATGACTGCGAATAACTGCCATTAATCCATTAGCGTCGCAAAATCGTTTCGTAACGTCAGGGCCAAACTGAAGACCAACTCCACGCTTGCTCGGACCGCGACCAGGTTGGGGTTGAGGATCGGTCCACAGCATTTCCATCATCAACCCACTTTGGCCAGGCTGCTTCTGCGCAAATCGGTTATACTTGCGGACATCGTCAAGAGTGATATTATCATCGGAGAATAGACCTCCGTGCAGAACAAAGTAGTTGTTACCAATTAGAGTCGCGAGAGGCATCGTGCTAAACGACTCTGAAAATACTTTGAAAATCTTTTCTGAGTATTTGGCCTTGCACTCACCTTCAAATCCATAGACTTTGTTCATATCGTTTGCTTCATGGTTACCTCTGTTTAGAAAGAACTTTGACGGGTATAGCCATTTGTACGAAAAAAGCAACAACGCGACCTCTGTAGACCAAGATCCTCTATCAACGAAATCACCATTGAACAAATAGCTATGCTTTTCTGAAGGAGCACCATTAAATCTGAAAAGTTCAAGAACGTCATAGAGCTGGCCGTGGGTGTCACCGCATACTGAAAGTAGTTCATCATTCTCAACGGAGACCTCAACCATAGTTGGCTCAGACTTGAAAATTTTCATAACCTCAATGATAATAGCAAAGACATATTTACGATGTAATCTCTTTCCAGCCTTGAATCTGGTAATCATATCGTCGATAAACTCTGGAGTCATTACAAGCTTCGCGCCCTTGCCGTCCTCAGTTTTTTCCGTAGCAGATTCTAGTCTAGCACCGTCATAGCCATTCTCGACAACCATTGACAGATAGTCAACTTGATCTGCAACCGATGCCTCTTCACCAACTTCAATTGCTGCCTCAAAAGCAAGCCTGCGGACAATTTTTTGGCACTCGTCGCGTTTGGCGCGTGCGCTCTTATCGTTGGGCACGCGCTTAACAACGGTCTGGTAATCTTTCAAGGCATCCTTGGGGCGCAGGATGGCGGCGTAAGCAGTTGCTCGGCGATAATACGATTTGATGTAGTCGGGGTTCATCTGAATCGCTTCGGTAGCGTCAGCGATAGCTGCGCCATATAATTCTTCCTTGATGTTTGCCTGGAAAGATCTGTTAATGCGATACTCCAGAATTTCCTACTCTTTGCTACATACCTGAGCACGATTAGCCCAGTACACTTCCTTTGTCGGATCAAGTTCAATGGCTTGCGTGTATGTCTTAATAGCTTGCTGGTAATCACCCGCTGCGAGAATTTTGTTAGCTGCATCTTTGAGCTTCGCTGCCTTTTCCTGATCCGCCTTTGTTGGTGGCGGTCGATGAGAGAGGTCAGGTAACTGTTGAACAAGCTCATCAACGCTCGAGAGACTAGTGTCTTCGTCGGATGAAGAATTAACGTCTGACATTTGGAAAGCAGGAAGGCGTTATCTCGTCGGTCTTCAGATAAAATTATCTAATGAATGATTCGTCAAGAGAGAGATCACAAGGGCCGGAACAATTGAATATCAATTCGGCAATACAGATTACAGTCGCAAATACAGATTGTATAATATAATATACAATCCGGATATACCAAGAATAATTTCTAAAGACTGCGTTGCAACGAGGATACCCAAAAGACAAAGAATCGCTGCACGGCTTCGAAAGACGGTGAAGTGCAAGTGTCCTGTGGGGTCTTAAAACAACTAATAGGTTGTTTTAATAAACTTTAGTAGCCCATTGCAGCACTCCAATAGATATGCAGCTGTGAATCGTGAGTGATAAAATAGAACAGAAAATATTTATATAATACCGATTTTACACAATAATAAGACGCTTTAGTAATATTTATATTTTTTATGACATTGGCGAGTAATGTACTGAAAGACAGGCTACTACATAGTGAGCTCAAACTTAAGCGATCTTGATTAGGACACGTCTAAACCCAGCTAAGGGGGATCCTTCGATTCGTCCACAAGCAACTTGTACCTTCCCTCGTAGTATCATTGAAGATCAGAGAACTTTGGCACTAGGTGAAAGAGCAGAGAAAATCTAAAGGAAAAGGAAGACGCATTGATCAACCATCGGCTGTAGATATGTTTTTCAGAGCTCGTCAGTGGTGCACTGCAGCAACAGTCGTGCTGGCAATCGCCCACAGCGTTTCAGCGGTCAAAACTCAGGTTATTAGGGGTGTCTCAGTTGCTGGTAAGTTCTTTTCTGGTAATTTTTGATTAACAATGGTATATGCTAAACCTGTGCACAGATCAAAAATTATATATGCCAGATGAATCTGGATACTGGGCATGCCTCGGCAACAAGGACATCCTGATTCCTATCTCACGCGTTAACGACGATTACTGCGACTGTCCCGACGGAAGCGATGAGCCAGGCACGTCTGCTTGCGCCGATGGTAAATTTTACTGCCAAAACAAGGGACATGTTCCTGGTCTCTTAGCGTCATCCCAGGTGAACGACGGAATTTGCGACTATGAGATCTGCTGCGATGGATCAGATGAATGGGCTGGATTCGTTAAATGCGAAAACAAATGCCGCGAAATGGCTGCTGAGCGTCAGAAACGCGAAGCCGAGATAAATAGAATTCAGATCGAAGGTTGGAACGCTCGCTCGAAGTTAGTCACTAAGGCAGCTTCGTTGAAAACAGGACTACTGAAGGAGCAGGCACAAATTCAAACACAGCTAAAGCTCGCTAAGACCAGACTGCAAAATGCCGAAGAGGCGGTAAAGCTGGCTGAACTTGATTCATCTATGAGGGTCGGAAAGAAGGGAGATCCTTACTTGGAGCGTCTCAAAGAGCGCATAGTGGAGTACCAGCTTGCCAAAAATGCGATGCTAGAGCACATAGCCATCATTGAGGATCGTCTCGCTATCTCGGAAGAAATTCTCAAGAATCTTAAAGAAGAATATAATCCAAATTACAATGACGAAGGCGTCAAAAATGCGGTTAAAGCGTACTCTGCATTGATGGAATCGCCTCTTATAGACAGCGGCTACGAGGAACTTGTATCTCATCTATCTGACGCGTCCGATGGGGAGTTGTTTAAAGAGGAAGCCATAGAAGATGATCCTGATCTTGGTGAGAAAACTTATATTTAACCAGTCAAAAGCTAGTGTCTAACCGAATATGTAGTGGATTACAACTCATATATTCCTATTCAATGGAGAGTCTGGATTCATAACAAAAAACAAGAATTGGTTGATTTCCTTGTTAACCATGGACTCCTGGCTGCTCGCAATACATCTGAAGCACCGACTGTCACGACTGCTAAGAGGGAAATAGCCGAAGCCAAGGACCAAGTCACTGAACTCGAAATAAAGGCTGAAAACCTCAACAATGATATTTCTGGAAACTTTGGGGATGACGATGTTTTCCGTGCCCTTTCTGGGGATTGTATCAGTTCCGAAAGTGGAGACTATACTTATGAACTTTGCTTCAATTCAAAGACAGTGCAGAAGCCGAAGAATGGAATCCAGACCGTATTAGGGTATGTATCGATTATTCTTTTACCCCACGTAAAACATTCACTGATGGTCAATATTACGCATAGAACCTTTGATCGATTGGAAGGAAACAAACTGTACTTTACTCAAGGTCTAAAGTGCTGGAATGGTCCTCACCGCAGCACGACGGTTGAGATGCGTTGTGGTGAGAAGAACAAACTTCTTTCCGTCTCTGAGCCTGCAATGTGCGAGTATATGTTCAAGATCATGACTCCTGCAATGTGTACACCGCCCGTAACTGCAGATAACGGCAAAATTAAAGACGAACTATAGCTGGATGAGACATAAGCTTCCGAAGGCTCAGTCGCGTGTAGAGACAGGCAAAAAGTATATAAATGGCGGGTAATGTAATATAGAATAGACATGACGCATAACGACGCGAATTACTGTACCGTAGTATCTTGTCAACTTGCTTTATCGCGGACTACTACTGCGACAACGTATTCACCGTCATGTGTAACAGAAACCAGAAATCGCTCTTCGTCATTTAGATCAAAATTTTTGATTATTGGACGCGGACCTATCGAACAGTCAGATAAAGGAAGAGCGTAGAATATACAACACTGCTTCTTACCGGTTTTATCGACTGTGCACCAGTCTTTAAATTCGAATGCTTTTTGTCTTGGTGCGTCTAGGGATTTGTAAAGAGCCTCTTTAATAGCCCAGCTGTTTATCGTCAGCCACTTATACTAAATACTTTACGAACAAGCACCTACCAGCGACCAAGAAATAGTGTGCTTTTCTCCTCATTGCTAACGTGATCTTGATACCTCAATAGCTCATGCTCATGCAAAATCCGGCCCGGGAACTTCAAGCGATAGGCAGGTTTGCGCTGTAGCAACGCCGTTATACGCGGTAGATGAACGAGGTCGATTCCGATGCCGCGAATTGTATTGCTGCCTATTCCAGGAACTATTTCAGCTTGCATTTGCAAGACTGCGTTGCGTAATTGCATATGGTTGGTTGCAGCGTGATTCCAACGCAGCTCAGCTAAATATTGTTCTATGCTTTGTTGGTTGGAGTACCGAGGTCAACATGCGGAGAGCTTTACTTGATGCTGTAGTCAAAAACCCTAGCTGAACAGTTCAGTTCAGCAGTTTTAATGGGGCTTTTTAAACACCTAGCTACGTGGATCTAACGACGTATCATGTTATACCAGTATTTTATATTTGTAAATTTGTTATGGTTCAGTTTTTTTTTAGCTAGCATCGCAAGTTTAGAAATTACTCTTAGCATTTTGTTGTAAGTCAGTTCATCGCTCAGATAATTCGATGGTCGATTACAGCTTTGCGTTGCAAAGCTATATATTAGGAGCAAAAATTTCTTTTAGAATTATTTGCCCGCTTGATATTTTTACAAAAGCTTTTCGAGCAAAATTACTGTTTTGAAATCTCGTACGCTGCGAAAGATGAGGTAAAAGAATACCGGTCGGCTTGAGAAGGAGTGCAGATGCCCAACTCTGCTCTGGCTTGATGGTTCAACCATATTTGGTGCCATAATTGGTGGTAGATGACAAACTCACTGAATCAGCCGAAATGATCGCATTCCGATTCAAATTCGATTTGATAGCTTCTAGATTACTACACAAGCGCAGAGGATTTCTCCGAGGTAGGAGGGACGTGTGCAACATTTGCAGTGTATAGTCTAGAAAATATGCATCAGAGTTCATTCATATTCCGGGCTTTTGTACAAACACACACCACAGTGCTCACGTTGTAACCCAGTCTGGCTATGATTCACTGGAACAGCAGCTATTTGATTCAGAGGTTTTTGATCCGGTAGGTCCGAATAAGATTGCGAGATTTCATCGGCCAGCAATGCAGACGACCGCTTGAGCAATGCCAGTCTTTTCTCTGCAAAAGCTGGAAGCCCAGGTTTTTCTGATTCTGCAAAGACTATGAATATTGTAGAATCAGTAAGCGGTACATCAAGAAAACTGACCAGAGTACGACGCTCTTCGAGTTCTAGTCGACACGTCGGATCCATCTCGAAGATGAGCTCTGACCAAAGCTTCTAAGGAAACTTCATCTGGCCCAGAGCTGTCAAGATAGTTTGGGTCATCATCAGCATCAGATGGGATTTGACCGGTATAAGATGAATTACGAGTAGACAATTGATATGAATTGTTAATCGATGAGCGCGAGCAGGTAGACGAAAAGCTGACGCGCTCAAGCCGAGAGCTAGAAGCAGCGTCGTTATCACCGATATCTCTCGATGGTAAAGCGGATGATGCAATCAATGTGGTATCGGAATGTCTGTACCGCAGTGACGAATCGCTCAAACTTGAGTCTCGAGGTTGCTGACCGTCACGGACTCTATTTCGCAGATCTAGAACGGCTTTGGAAAGGAATTCTGTTTTATCTTTGTGGATTTGCTCTCTCAGTACTTTAGTAGGACTGTCACCGAGAGACGCACAGGGCGGGCTATAATTGCTATCACTTGATGTCCAGGAAAAGCTAGGGCTAGAACTAGCTTCGCTTTCTAGTCTTGACATCGACATTCCGGGATCAGATATATCCATAACCTGCAAGTTGGTATTGTCCACGCATGAGTCAGACTCATGATCTGTCTCAATATCAGGGCAATACACGGCGTGGACAAGGGTCGTGGACGAGACGTAGGCTTCAGAGGGAATTTTAAACTCCCGATGCGACAAATTAAGATCATCGTCCAAAGGAAGATTGAAGCGCTCTACAAGATCAGGAAGCAGAAGCGTCTGTCTAAAGGAGTCTGGAGTTGGTAGGGATAAAGCCGCGTTGTGTGTCTTGTCTTCCCTCTTAGCAGCGCTGTCGCGGACGCGTTTAATGAAAGAAAATGCCATCTCGTTGTGAACAGCTTGGAAAAAGAAAAAAGAACAGAAAGAAAAATGGGTATACAGAAATAAAGGATATTGAAGAAGGATAAGATGATCTAAAGGCAATAGGGGCGAAGTAGGTGTCTGGTGCGAGGTAGATCCTCAGCCTCACTATCTGGAAGTTACATGACATATTCCTCACGGCAGCTCGAATAGGATAATGTAACAAGCATAAGACATATATTCAAAAAAAAGCTCTATTACGGCTCGTTAGAGTCTGACAAATATAAAACAAGAGAAACATTAACCTATATACAATTTTGTAACATTTTATTAGCACTCATCAACTCGCCGCTGGACTTCCGCCTCCTGGTGCTTCTGACGGAGAAGACGTCGCAGGTGGTTCATTCTTAGACAGTTCAAGATCCAGTCGCTCTTTGGCGCGGTAAACCTTGCTCTGTATATAAAAGCTGCCGCCCTTCTCTTTGCTGTTGACGTTGAAGAGGTGTTCGAACCGTCTCGCAACCTCTTCCCGTTGTAAGTTCTGCTGCTGAACATGCAAGATCCGGCAGGCTTCGTCAAGAGCTAATCCGCCTTCTTTGGCTGCTGTTGTTGCCTGAGTTGCGCTTGTAGCAGCAGCCTGCTTGTAGGCCTGGAAAAAGGCGCGACCAAACACCTGAGCTCCGGTCAGCACGACCTGGACTAGGATCCTGTGAGCCTGCAATCATTGACATATCAGTATGAGCATTATTCAATAGGCACATTAAATTTCATAGCAGCAATACCATCTGTATTAATCAGTTCGTTTAGACGTCGATGATGGTCAATTTGTCCTGTGTAGTTGCAAGTGGCGACGGAAACACTGCAGAACCCGCGTCGAGCAACAATTTGAGAAATACTTGGAGTATCTCAAGTATTGGATATTACTCTTAGTATATGATACAGATATAGAGTGTAATACTCGAATATAAAAGAAATATTCAGTATACTCGTGCTTGATTCCGTTGTTCGGATCTGTGAACGAAAATTCACCGCAGTCAAAAACTAGTTTGTATAAACTTTTCGTAAATTAGGAGCGAGGCTCAAAAACACTCCCGAGTCCGTTTAAACTGGTAGATCCTTGCATTCCCCGCTTGATTGTAATATTTTTATATACAGTATTTATTTCCTACCTGTTAAGTTGTCAGGACTATTTAAGAGTTTTACGGCTAAATAGTATGTTCCCTTTTGTGTTTTGTTGGCTTGGACAAGTGGTTGGAATGTTATTGAAGATAGCCGGGGTAGACGCTATTGAAGACATCTCATTCGTCTCTTATGCGTGATCTCTATAACCATTTGGTTTCGACGTTATTTGATTTTGACTTCCAATGCCAAATATTTGCTGAGGAAATTGGTATTCTAACTGGTCCCGCCTATAGTCAATTGCAATGGCCGCTCCCAATTCCGACGAGGCCAGAGTCAAGACTCTCATTTACGAGGGCGTGCGTGATCTTTCCCTCTTTTCAAACGTTCAGTTCTTCTTACTGATTAGAATTTTAGCTTGAGCGAAATCAAACGCTGCCAGTCCTACTCACTGGCGTCAAAGTATACGGCGGTGTGCATACGCGTGACTCGTTTCTGAAGACACATATCGACCCACTCCTTTCCAAGCCGTATACCACCGCAACGTTGTTCAGAGCACTCGACGAATCTTCGTCGAAGTTAAAATCGTTTGGAATTTTTGACTCGCTCGCCTATAGCCTCGACCTGGCCCCTTCAGTCGGGACCGCTGATTATGTACCGCTAGAAGCAATTCTGACCTTGCAAGAGTCGTCACGTATCAAAGTCAAGACCGGAACTGACATTGGAAATGGAGACGTTAGCGCGTATGCGACGGGTTCTATTGCAAATGTCTTTGGTGGCGCCGAGATCCTGACTGCCGACGCAAAAGTCGATAGCTTGAAGCAGTCGTCGTACCTGCTAAACTACAATACTCCAATTAAGAACTCCAGTATGTGGACAGGCGACATCACAGCTCTTGTTGCGTCAAATGAGCGTGATTGGGCTTCTCATGAGGAGTCTGCGCGCGGCTTACGCGTCAAGGCTATCGGACCAGGTGCATTGGGTGGTGTACAGGAAATTGGCTATGAGGCATTTTGGAGAACAGTTGGAAATCTTCCAAGTCACGCCAGCACAAGCGTTCGCGCTGCAGCAGGCGAGACATTCAAGTCGTCTATTTTCAACGAATGGCTGCTGAATAAGACCAACAGTCTCGTATTTCCAACCGAGGGGTACAAGATGAAAGTTCGGACGGAGATTGCTGGATTTGAGCCCAACAACAAAGGCGATGTGCAGTTTATGAAGGGCGAGGTCGACAGCACTTTTGTTAGAAGCTTTTTTGATGAAGATCTCACTGTTTCTATTGGTGGTCGCGGAGGTCTGCTATGGAGCTTACTGTCCAACGGCAAGACTTTCCTACCTGATCGCTTTTATGTCGGCGGACCTAACAGCGTCCGCGGATTTTACCTCAACAGACTTGGGCCTAGTGACGAAGGTAAGCCGGTTATTTTTTGATTTGAAGTGTGGACATTTCGCTGATTGCTTAAATCTATAGAAGACTCAATAGGTGGCGAAGCTTACGTTGCAGCCGGCGTCAGCTTATTTACTCGTCTTCCAAACATCGCAAAGGAATCGCCTCTGCGATTCCACTTGTTTGCCAACGCGGGCAGCCTATTAGGAATCAACCGTCTTGACCCACAATCGACATTCAAGAAACTTATCAAAGAGCCTTCAATCTCGGCTGGCGTAGGTTTGATATATGCGCACCCAGTCGCACGATTCGAGTTGAACTTTACACTGCCTGTGGCTGCGCGGGCTAGCGAATTTCCTAGGAAAGGGTTCCAATGGGGATTAGGCATGTCATTTTTGTGAAATGATAATTTTTGGTTGACCAATTTATAGTTTTATGTCGAGGTTTTTCTTTTCAAGATTTGAGACTGACTGTACGAAGATTTAATTGCATAGTGTTGATATATTTGATGCTTGAGTCATATTTGATGCTTGAGTCATATTTTTGATTTATACAATCAAGGCGTTTAGACTTGTAATACTAGACGTTCTATTTTCAATTTGACTCCCTATCTACGTAATCTGCTATAACTTGCTTCATTAGTGATTTGATTCTTTTGAATGCTTATAGGGGTGCTTGTGCTTGGTTGCTATCACGTGAATTAAACTTTAATTGACGTTCCTCGGCCACAGTCGGACGTCGGGAGTTTTAAGAAAAAAAACTTGTGGGACAGCTAAAATAGCAGAGTACGCAGATCTTTTATTCTTAAACGACAATGAGTATGCTATAAAAAAGTGTCCAACTTACTCATTAATAAAGAAATTTACAGCTCTAGAGATCTTCGGTAGTCAGAGATTTTACTTCCTGATTCTGACAGGTTGAGTGCAAGGCGAATATGAGTTTACATCTAATGATCACACGGCGAATGGGCGTGTCTGCACTACAGAAAAGCGCTACTTTTTTTATTTCTAGAAGTATAGAAGTACAGCAACAGAATGTGGGAATACAATTGAGGAGTTATGCGGCGACTGCGGCGAGCGGACCTTCACCAAACGCGAAGCAGAATGGTGGTACACCGAAAACCAAGAAACTTGTGAAGAGCAGCGCTAACAAAGAGTCTACGACTGCAGCGGGTGACAATACTGTTGTAGGAAGCGAGGAAGGGTCTGAGAAAAAGACACAGCTTCCTACTCCTCAGGTTAAGGTTGTTATCGATAAGGACTACGATCCGTACGAAGGACTCGATCCTAAGTTTAAGGATCCAAAACAGTCGTTGGCAGAACTTAGCGGTGCGTCATCGTGGAAGTCTGCGGTTGTGTTGAATTTCATGAAGTTTATGCGGATGGATATTGAGGAGAACCAGGCAGCGCCCGTAGCTGGTGGGATCTATATGGAGCTCTGCAAGTCGCAAGCGTATCACCCACCGGACGCAAAAGAGTACGGACTTACAGCTGTTTATTACTATAGGGGTATGAAATATTTGATTCATGTCGTATATATCGCCAGCTTTCTAACCGGAGAATATCTCTAGATTTGGGACTGAGTCCATCTCTGGCGCAGTGGTTTCAAATCACATCCCTACACATGTGGATTCTCCTAGTGCGAATGCGCGCCCTTCCCGAGAAATACGCACCAGTGTACGAGCAGGCGCTAGTTGATGGTATTTTCCTCGACCTTGAAAAGATGCTGGTGAAGGAGTACAAGATTAAGAGCGGTCGAATTCTAAACAATACGATGAAAGAACTCAACCTACAACTACGAGGAAGCGTACTAGCCTATGATGAAGCGCTAATGTCAAACGACGTTGTTCTTTCGGGCGCAATATGGCGAAATATCTTCAACGGTAAAAAAGATATTGACATGAAGAAACTGGCTATGATGGTCAAATACGTGCGCACGCATTTATACGTTTTGGAAAAGATGTCAGACTTTGATTTTGCTGTTGGACGGTTCACTTTCTTGCCGCCGTGGATTGAGCAGCATCCTGATTCAATTATGAAATATCAGCCGCCTTCATTGCCGTCCAACAGAATTTTCCCTGGTTACGAGTCTCGGTTTAGTAGGGATAATTAGAAAGGGTGGTGATGGTGTAGTGACTTCGGCAGCTGCTTTCTTAGCCCAATTGTATATACAGAATCATTATTTCTCATTTACTATAAAGAACAAGCCTGTACAAATATTTACCTCCCAATTGTTCTCAGCGGAGCTTTAAGCGCAGTAGCTGCTACTCGTGGAGAATAATGCTTCTGCAACAGAAATGTTTCCCACATGTACGCTGCCTGCGGATTACTCAGCTCAGGAGAGTCGATATCAGCTCTGTAGACACCATTCATAACACGGTCCTCGGTAGAGAAAAGCGCACCCAGAGCTCCGCTGCTAATATCTTTGTCGCCGGCGGCCTTAGGTCCGACCTGCGAGGAATACTTTATACAAAGATTCTCGAGAATTTTCATTGCTGCAAATCCTGATTTCTCAGGGTAATGAAGAGAGGTTAACGTTAACCTCTTTGCGAACGCTACCATGCGTTGATTGTTATTCGTGCCTGTTCCGAAAGAAACAGTCTTATAGTGGCGATTGAAGAAAATCGCGTCAAAGCATTTAATCACCATTTCCATCTCCGTTGAAAGATTAACTTTTGCAGATAATGACCGAGTTTCTTGAACCAGAAGAGGGTCAGCTAGACGAAGAGATTTAGATGATTGCTCGATGTCGGTACTGAGTGATAAAGGCATCAAAATTGCGTAAAGATAATTTATGAAGAAACTGAGATCAAGGCCGATACTCTCGCCGGCTTGACCTGAGAGAAGAGCAAATGCTGTGACAATGCAGAGAAGTCCCTCGCGAATAGATCCAGGTTTTATTGAATCGCCGGTGCTGTCTAGTTGGCGATCTTGGACGAGCTCTTTGAGTACCTCTAGCAGGTCTCCAAATAAATCTGCATTAATCAAATGAGCAAATCTAAAACAAAAATACATAATTAGCTCTCAAAAATTAGACAGAAAAGTAACACGACTTACTTTGCTAATCCTTCTAACGTTGCGCCCATCAAACCACTGACACGCAACTTCAATATTGTCAAATAATTCGCAAACACAGTTTTCAAAGTCTCAGACTGATAGCGCTCAGTTTCTTCTTTGGACGTAGCATGCTCAGCATTTGCTAATTCATGCTCGATTTGTTTGATCTCTTTCGCCTGCTTGCGCTCCTTCTTTGTCCGATGAACTCTGTCTTTCTTTTTTATTTTGACTGGCGCGGGTACATTATTTAACCGCGCCATATCAAGTGCCGTAAGCTCAGTTAGCAAACGCAAATGCAAAAAGGTGTTTAGCACCGACTCGTCGACTTTGAACTTGCGTCGTTTCATCATCGAAGCTAAAACTTGAACTGCCTCCATTGACGCATGCCCACTTTCATCTTCATCGAATAACTGGATAATGGAATCAATGCATTTTGCAAATCCATCATCTAGATCATTACTTTCTTGTGTGACAAATCGACGGCGGGCTAGGCGTTGAGCAATGATATGCAAAAGATCAGAGCGGAAGTTAAAGTGTGGGACTGAAGTTAAGAGAGTGCAAGCGCACGAGAGTGCAGTGAGGCCGAGCTTCCGGGTTGCTGGTAATGCTTCAGGCTTAAAAAGACCTTGATAATACAATCAGACAAGATTTTCTATAGAAAGGGATTGGAAAAATTACTAACCGGCTGTAATATCTTTCAGACTATCGAGGTAGGATTTGTAGTTAATAACGAGCGATTGCTCAAAATTCCGTAATTTTCGCACTTCTTTTGAAACTTTTTCGGAGCGTTCAAGGTCAGTAAGGGGTCGGATACGGTAACTTTAACAAAAATGTTAGTAGACGCATAGTCGACGATGAAAGAGAGTACTTACCCTGGAATAATGTCCTTGTAGACTGCAAGTTGGGTAGCCAATGCTAGTCGTTTGACTCTGATATTTTTGTTCTTTTGAATCTCGAAAAGTTTTTTCAAGTTACCGATCTAAAAAATTCAACATCAGCATTTTTTTTTTGCAATATTCGTATAGTCGCATTTAACGACGCACATTTTCTTCCGGATCTTCAATTAACTCGCTGCCGAGCTTCGACAACTCCTCCTGCGCCATGCGAATTCTATCAAGCTCAGGCAATTCAGGCTCTTCCTCTTCCTCATCTTCCTCATCTTCCTGTAGAATTTGATCTTCGTCATCGGATTCGACGACAGAGGCTTTCTTGCGTTCAGTAACTACCCGCTTGATCCCGCCGGAGGCAGTCTTGATCGGTAATCGCTCAACAACGTCCTTATCTTCATTTGCAGTCCATGTTCGAGCATACTTCTCATATTCTTGCTCATAATTTTCAGATCCAGAACCCATATCTACATCATCATCTTGATCCTCTTCATTGTCTTCGTCATCGGCTTCCCTGTCGTTTGAGGACTTGGATACGTTCTCTGTTCGATTACTTATTCTAGATTTCCGCTTTTTATTAGAGGAAATAGAAGACGCAGTAGGTTTTCGACGCTTCAGATTTTTCATAGCAGTACCACTATTCTTGGTGTTCGCCTTCGAAGGCATAGTTGCTGAATTTTCTTTCGCAAAAAGATAAAACGAATAAAGCTGTTCGAGGAAATTTACGAAATAAAAGTTTTGCCGCTGGGAATAGCAAACACTGCGGGTTAGGTTTCTATCGAGGTAGACGGACGTAAGATAAATAATGCCTATGCCACCGAATAATTTATAAAGTAATCTCTATCTTCTCAAAAAAGTTCTCTTTGTATGATAAATATATATAAGTTAAAGAAGAGCATTGAGAAGATTTTCAGTTTGATGTGATATCGAGATTCTGATGATATATACGACTTACGGTCATTGATACACTCGACCTGACATACAACCACAATTATTATCAGTAAGAGTTCAAATTAATGAGAATTTTTTGTGATGTGGTTTTTTTACGGTCTTCTCAAAAAGCTAAAGTCCTGCATTGATGATAGTCGTTATATTTCTTTTCAGATAAGGCAAAGGAGTGTAATGATTGAGAATAACAAGCCAAGAGAATCCTCAACGAGTCTAGTAGATATTCAAGTGTACTTTATCAGACAACTTCTATTATTCTACAGTAAGCACATCACATTTACCACTACTCGTACTTCATTTTTATTCTCGTAAGTAGACACGCGTGTTGCGGTTTAGGGCCTCAGATAACAATGAACCATCACAGCACATACATGAAGAATAAAACGTCAACCATATGTAATTTGAAATAATTATAGTACAAATAAATACCGTATCTATATACAGTTACATTTCTGTAAATCCTCGCGCATAGTCACAATCCAGGTATACATTAATCTCAAAGTACAAGCTCATACAATACACTATCAATAGCAGGCAATAGCGAGAGACAAATTCAAGCTCAAGCGGATTTCTCTTTCACCTTGACCTTTGACAAATTATCCATTTCGTATTCATCACCGTCCTTGCCATCATAATAATCATTATCCTCTTCGCAAGTAAACATCTGATCCATGCTATCATCTGAATCCTTTAATGCAATAAGCATTCGATCCTCCTCTTCAACGATTTCAAAGTACGCCTCAAAAGCTTGGATACCGAAGGGAACAGGTCTCACCAGATACATTCCATTCCTGTGAACATTAATGGAATTATTGGTATTCTTTTGAAAATCACTCGCCGAAATTCTGACCGAATACTCGTCTAGTTCAAGTGGATTCGGACGATAAACTACTAATTTTTTATAAAGAATTGAGCAAAAGTTTGCAAAGCAAACCTCAAAGTTCATAACTGTTTTGACTACCCCACGACGTACATCTGCCTTCCAAAACTCGTGAAACTCAAATATAATATAAGCGTGGAGATTCAAGATTAATTGCCAAGAGTTTGATTCGTCTGGGTCAGAAGCCGAGAAGAATAGCCATTTCCGCAAGGACCCAGATGCAGATAGACGAGCAATGTAAGCACATACGTGAATAGATGCAAGAGCGGCTGGGTACCATGCGACTTTGACCATGTCAATATGAATATCCGGCGCCTTGCTCTCGACAATAAGCCTTGCAGCCCGCTCAGAATGGCGTGTTAGCAAATTATGAAAAGCAACCAAACCAAATCGACCAGAACCACGAAGATCATCGCTGGGATCAAGACCTTGAAAGCCTAAAGTGACCCAATTAACGCCGCCACGGGACTCACGAGATAATAGTGGTGGGAGAGAAGCGGGCCAGGTCGAAGCGGCGTGTACGGCATCCCATAACTCGTTAAACATCTCCGCACTGGATCGGTTTTCCTGGTTTGGAGTCAATGGAACCCAGTCGGCTCTTTGGGAGCACATATTTGAAAGTTCAGTCTCGAACGACTTGACAAGAACAATCTGCCTGATCGCATATTTCTCCAGAAAAAAGTGCGCTCGCGAATTAAATGCAATGTCTTTTCTTCGGCATATAGCAAGTGTGATTGATCTAGCAAGATCAGAGGCAGTCATCACCGACGAGCTACTAGCAAACCGCTCGATAGTCCGCGCTTGCTCTTGCAGCATAGAAGAAAGCGATAACTCGCTACTGACTCGCCAAACTGCCCTTCTCGCCATCCATTTCTCGTATTTGCCATCTTGAACAGTGAGTGCTGCTGCTCCGCTATTTGCCTGTCTTTCTAAAGCACTGCTCTGAACAATAACTCTTAGGGCACGCTTCGATGCTCGATGAAGAATAAGAATTGTGGCCGCCACAGCAAATTGGAGCCTCGATGCCGCTGGATCCGCGGCTGTTTGCTGAAGTGTAACAAAGCGCTGTAGAGCCCAGTCACTAACTGCCTGCGCTATATACACCAGCACCTGCATTTTGCTATCTTATTCCACCAATGCTCATATCATAAAGTAGCTCACAGACTGAATAGAATCAGCTGACCAGAATTCATGTATACCCCCGTTTTAGTTGGTTAGCTCACGGTAGGTAATCAGCCGATATCAGCCGCTCCACATGCTTTGTACATAAGGTGTTAGTACCGCTTTACTCAGCAGCCAGCTCAGTCATATACTTCTCATTATGAAAGGAGCAAACAATAATGTCGCCAATTCTTCTAGATAGTATGGTATTTTAGTTTTTTTAATCTGGGTTTGGCCATGTAGTTGACTTATGCCTGCTTGCTTCTGTTTATAGCTGTTGAAGCAGTACTCAGTCTATATTAGAATCAAATATATCAGATCATGTAATGTTTTTTGTACTTCTGTTGCTGCAAATGACACGATGGCCCACTAAATTTAATACATCATTAAACAAAAATCAAACCAGTTTTGATACCCCAATACAAAATAGCAATTAAAAAGCCAAAAATCAAAAACATCGTTCATGAACTAATGCACAACACCGACCGCTTCAGCACAACAGCCATATCCCTAGCTAATCCCCATCTCGTTCCACACCGCTCAAGAATTCCACTAAATTCACGAGTAACAGTCCGCAATAACTCTTCACTAGCTCGCTGCCTCAACTGCTGTAGTTCGCCGGCAAATCCAACCCCTTCGTCGTCATCATCAGCAGGACAATACCATGCCGGAGGCTGCTGAAGCTCAGTAGCAACTTGAATTCCCATGTCACCGGTAGGATCAATCAGCAGCGCGACTTGCTTAATAATCTCCCGCTCGTCTGACGAAATAGTTCCACCACTTTCAGAAACGGCGTCGATAACTGCCAGCCATGAGATGATATACAAGCACGCGTCCCAGAATCCTTGCAACTCTGTCGCCTCATGGATCTCTCGTCGGTTTTCCTGGCTACATAACGGATACGCGTACTCAATCGCACCAGTCAGCGCGTCCTGCACGCGCTTACCGTTTCGACCAAGAGTGCAAATTAAATCAATCTGAAACTCATCTTTGAAGTATATGTTACCAAAGATATCTGCCGCAGATCGAATCTCGCGTTGTCGTAATCGGCAAGTATGTACTAACGCCTTGCACCTTCGCACAGCAGTCTCTTCTGCGCTGCTGACGTTGCGCGCTAAAACCAGTAGAGACAGCTTGTCGAGCAGGATATCGACCTCTTCGACAGACAGTGCCCGCAAAAAGATCTTCTCTTCAACTTCTTCTTGCTGCTGCAGACATGCTGTATCCGCAGTCAGATACGCACGCTTAGACGCTTTGCTGCGCGCCATCTTGCGATAGTAGTCGAGAATAGCATGCAGGAAAATGCTCACAGTAAATAGCCCGATTTCACCATTATCTAGTGCCGACCCTGTCGGAGACCGAGCTGATACTGCCGTGGTTTGCATCTCCCATTCCTCGGCGGTCTGTGCCAACCATATCGCCTCTGACTCAGGAAGAGGCGGCTGTCCAAACTCATTCATCCATGCTAGCTGCTGTCGCTCCGACTGCTTGATATTATCGTCATTGTTATGTTTATTATTATCATCACTGTTATCGGTGCTGCTCTCATTCTTTTGATTTTTCTTTTGTTGATAATGCCGCTGTTGTTCCTGCAAGAGTGGCTGCTGGCCATACACAAGCGCAATCATCGACATAAGATCAGCGCATGCCCAAAACAAGCGCTCGTACGACTGACGCGAAATCCACGCCTGCCATGCTAAGGTGCATTTTTCCCCATTTCCATCGTTGATCATGACAAATTCTGCAACCTCGCAGCAAAACTTGTTCCATGTCGAGATATTTTGCCGCAACTTTGTAGCCGTATCGTCAAGATAGAGTGTCACATTCCCAAAATCTCCGCGCCAAACATCAAATAGATGACACAGCAACTGCGCTTGGAAAATAGGTAGTTGCTCGCTCATACTTAAACTTGGCATTTCATTGACGCGCACGAGGACCTGATCACAGGCAAGTCGTAATTCAACTGCCATCGTGTCTTGCGATAACTGAGCAGCACCAGTTGTTAGTATTGCAAGCAAAAGTACAGCTTCACAGGTAGCCATGCGGTTCATATCGGTTAGTGTCTGTTTACTGCTTTTGCTATCCAAAATAAATAAGTATTCAAAAAAGGAGTGGTGAATGATTGGAAAGACAGAGTCTACTTCAAGAATGTACATGTCGACGTAGGCATGCAAAGCCGCCGCCGACGGAATCAGAATGTTGAAATCAACATCATTGCACAATGGCTGTAGTAACGAGACAAAGTTCTTACGCATAGTGTCGTCCAGCGCGATGCCAACACGATTCTGCAGCTGCGTACTGCGATTAAGCTCAATTGAGCGCAGAGAGCACGACTGTACAGAAGCAGACCTTTCGTCAGCGAAAAATGTGCTCCACGAGGCGACTGTCTCGTCGTCAAAAATCGAGAGTTGCGGAGATGGAGGCGCGTTAAATGGCGGCGGCATGAGTTCACTATCGCTTACGGAAGGCCGGCCGCAGTCAACCGATAAGGAACGATGGCACTCCATGAGATCAGACGGGCTCATATAAGGTGCCGGGCCGGGCTCACTAGATCCATTGCTTTCGTCATCGTGTGGGATTGTGATCGATGCAATTTCGTCACTCAGAGCCAGAGCTGGAGGTGACGGCAGCGAGAACACTTTCTCGTCGTCGCTGACGGCAGCAAGTGCCGCAGCAGCACCTTTACTGGCATTCTCGCTGCCATTGCTGCTAAGAGGCGGCGAAAGTGGACATTCGGGCTCATTTATTGCACTACTGCTACTGCTGGTGCTACTGGTTGACTTCGAGCGAGGCAGGTAAGGAAGTTTCTTAGCCCGAGGTTTATGCAGAGCACGCGGTGGTTTACCATTTTGTGCAGCACGAGTACAATTTCTAATGTGCCGCTGCAAGATGTCTCTGTAACAAAAAAATACAATCAGTATAGCTGCACGGAGAAACAAAAGAACAGGTGACAAGCATACTTGCGACCGAAAGAGCTGTGACAGTGTGAGCAGTCGAAAGGTCGCTCTAGAGTATCTGCGAAGAAATTAGAGACGACAACGAAGAGATATGAAGGAACAGAAACAAGAACAGCATACGCGAGCGATTATGACGCACGAGGTGTTCGCTGCGCTTGAAGGAGGCATCGCACTGCGAGCAGGCGTAGGCTCTGCGGCGTCGGGATGCAGCGGATAGCTGCACAGCAGAAGCCATTGCCTGAGAAATTGCCGAAGATATTGCGTGAGAAAAAGAGCAGTAAGAGTAATGAGAGTAGTGACAGCAGTCGAAGCGGAGACGCCAGAGAGGTGAGGAAAAGAGCTCAATGCAGCAGAGAGCACCACAGAAAGACGAAAAGACAAAAGGAAAAGAAAGAGCGTGTCGGAACAAAGCTCGCGCATGGACGGGGTAATTCAGGGTTCGGGCACTTGGCGCAGAAACGCGGGGGAGCCGCGCGGGTCACGCAGCCAGTGTTTTTTTTTTCCACCGGAACCCTAATTGAGCTCTGCTGTTCTGGGCTACGCGGGGGCAGCTGCGCCGAGCGTCTGCGCGCAATGTAAACAGACAATGCTGGTTCCATCTGTTGCATGTGGATGCGAATGATGGAGAAAATGAAGAACATTGCTGAAACACTCTAGCCAGCAGCAGTAGCAGCAGCAGCATGCGGCGCACTGGGTTTGCGGTCTGCGGCCTGCCGGGGCGAGTTGGGTGGGCCGGACAAATTCATAGCAATCTGACCGAAGGCGCTCAGTTGCTCAGTTGCTCAGTTGCTCAATTACTCAGTAGACTGGACATCTACTGCTGAGTTTTGTCAATGCGTCGTAGGGTGTCCGCTGTCCTACAACTTCCTCCTCCGTTCACGGCTGCTCGGGGTGGCTACTCGGGGTTGCTCGCGCGGCTTCGTACTATCTCCTCCGGCGCTCCAACATTCAACCGGCCACGCTTCGTCTCTTGTCCCTTCGTCTCTTCCCCTCTTCATCTCTTCCCCGCCTCCGCTCCCCGCCTTCCCCTCTTCACCCCGCCTTCCTCTTCCAGCTGCGGCAGGCACTGCTCCCACACTGCTCACACCGTGCCCAGTTGTTATTCTTCCGCCACTTCCCCCTCCTGGTCAAGGACAATCTTGCATGCACTCTTGCATGCGGCATCTCGGAAGTACTACTTGTCCTCAAAGTCCATACCGGCCTCTTCCACTCGCATCGCCTGCGAGGCTCCAATCCATGCCGTCATCCCCGCTCGTGTAGCTCCGCCTTTGGCGCCCTCGTCTGCAGTCTCTTTACTTGTCTCTTCTTCATCTTCCTTACTGGAGGGACCCCACAGCTCTTCATCTGCCGCCGCATCTTCGCTTGCCTTTTGTCGTCGCCGGCTTAATAGCAGGATGAGTACCCGTCCGTAAATTGAAAACGCAGCATAGTCGTGCGCGATCTGCGGCTTCAAATCTTGCGCTTGCTCTTCTTCGTCTGATTCTCCTATAGTTACAGCCACTGACTCCTCATATTCCTCAAGATTAATGATCCCACCTCTCTTGCGCTTGCCCAGCTCGGGGCGCCTTTTTGTCGTTTTAGAGACAACCTTTAGCTGCTTCATTAGCAACTTGCTGCTGTCCTCATCCTCACGTAAAAACATCTTACAAACCCACCCCTCTTGTTCATTCGTGACCAAATCGCCTTTTCCGCCTTCAACCTTGCCAATCTCAATATTCACACCGTCATTCGTCGCCAGTGCACTTGCATCGAGCGTTTGCTGCTTCTTTGACTCATCCGCCTGCGCCCTAATCGCATTTACCATCTCTCCTGTAGTCACCAACGTTCCAGATGCTATGTCACGCAGTCTGGCAAAAACGAGCGGCCTTATGGCCGAGATCACAGATTGCAGCTTGCTAGACTGTCCCGTAGTGAAGAACGTAGCGTCGGCGTGCGAGGCGACGTGGATGCGTACCAGCATCGTCTGGCGCTCCGAGAGTCGTAGGTATCGTCTTCTATTATATCAAATTAATACCCATCCATTTCAATTCAATGAATCAAACATACATGAATGGCATTGTGCGCTCTTATTTTTGTGATATTGTTGAGCGACGCGAGTCTAAACACGCGCTTCGCGTATCGCTTTCCCAACCATTTTGCTCTCCCATGAGATCACGTGCTGGTTACTTGAAATAATGACAGGTTTCGATTAAATATGTTTTTCTTATATATACATGCATCTTCGCCTGATATATAATATACAATGATGCACTTCCACACGCCGCTCTATGCAAATAAAATCCAAAAATGCTCGACATCCCATTTACCCCACAACCCTTCGCTACCATTATGATAACCAGAAATTTCTCTTGAAGTCTGTGTAAGAAAGCCTCCAGACCAAAGTAAACACCAAAAGGAGCTTCTTCAAAAAAATTTCAGCCAAAAAGAAGAAAAAAAATCTACGTAAGCAGCTCCTCAAGAACCTCCTGATTTAAAAGACGTCACCAAAACCTCCAAACAACCAATTTGAAAATCACGCTAGCTCATCGCTTTCTGCGCGAAATCCCCAGAACCAACTTAGTCGAAGCATGCTCTGGTAATTTAAAATACGACTCACAAACCTCGGCAAGGTCAAGTGATGTCTCATAAAACTCAGACACTGCAAACACTAAAGTCAGCTAACAAAATACACTCTCAGTAATCGAAATAGACTTCTCAACTTACTAGAGTATCCAATTTCTGCAAGAATAGAACGCACGCTGAACAATTCCACTGCAGGAATTGCTATTGCCTCCAACTGTCTTCGTTCTTCCTTTTCTTGCTCCGCCATCTTTCGACGTGAAAGCTTACCCGATCCCGCAATGGAACTATAAAACGAACTACGCGGTGAGGATTTTTGGGGCGGAGAACGAACCAATACTGGTTCATTCGTTTGACGCACTCCACGCGCCAAATCTAAAGGTGGGGATGTGGATGACGATGAAAGCGAGTATCGATTGCGCTTATCTGGGTGTAAAGATGTAGTCGGTGACGTCGATGATGCCCACGCAGGTTGCCGTTGTTTTGACAGTCCTGCTGCTACCGTAATCGGCGACGATGAGATCATGCTTGGAGCTCTAGTAGACGCAGGTGACGGGGATACTTCAGGCGTCGTCTCTGAACTCGTCGCGCTCGCGGAGGATCTCGAGTACCGTTTCTTAGGCGTCGAGTCTGGCGTCAGAAGCCCACTAACAATCTTCGATCGTGACTTATGTTCCCCACGACTTGTTGGCGTCGACGGATATTGCACACTTAGATTTCGTTCATGTTTTACTTTCCCATCTGCAGTATTTGTCATCAGCGACGACGAGGACGATGAGGACGATGATGCCGGAGGCGGCCAAGGCGAGTCGTAAGGAATTGGCGCAAAGAACTCACTGAATCCTGAGCCCGTCGATAGAAAAGGAAAATAGGCCGAGGTAGGTCGTTTCGATGACATCGCTTGCTTCTCAATTTTCGTTTTCCTTCCCAAGAGTAGGCTGATGAAGCTCAAAAGTTGTTGATAGTGCAGGATAAAGCACGCGTCTGAGAGAGTCGTCGCTCAGCCCAGCCACCCTCGCCTGCATCGAGCCGCAGCATTCTTACGCGTTTCTACGACGGATTAGTCTACTCGTATATTTATTCTAGTTTTTACTGCCTGCTATTCACTCTATTAAAATACACAAAATCATCGTATTGATCACTGTATTTGAAAGTTCACTCTCCTCTTATCACACGAAAAGAAATGCAAACGCCCTCCTTTCCCAAAAATGATAGAAAGTGAAAAATATGAACAAAAAACATGATGCCAATGCTGATATACACACTAGTAGTTCCTGATGAACATAAAATGAAAAATTATTATAAAGGATGAAATCCGAAAAAAAAAAAAAAAAAAAAAAAAAGAAAACTCAAGGTGACAGGGAATGCAAATAAAGAAAAATCTATACCCTCATTGCGCAGCTAAACTCCCGAGCATTGCTAAGAAACTTATGAGTAGCCGTATAGTGATAATAGATTCCTCCAACAACCGCCACATGCCACAAATTATGCGATGCACCAATCCAGTCAAAAATCCGACCAGGTAATAACCTTTCCGGAAACAAAAATCCATAAATTAAAACACCGACAGTATAACATAACAGACTCTTCACAATCGGGAGATAGAATAACAGAGTGTTCATTATACCGCGGGTCCAGGACAAGTGCACGAGCGCAAGCATCCCTGATAATGCAAGACAGACAAAGAACACAATCCGTAGCCATCGATTTTCGGCACGGTCAAATGCTGGATGCCAGGCCAAGAAAACGCCGGTGGTGCCAAGAATTGCTGTCGTACCCATGTAAATTGTGCGCATATTCGGCTGGCAGTAGAATGAAGTGTACTGGGTCGTAAGAATTGAGCAAGCAATAAGAAGCGAAATACCGGTGTAATCTACGCATGCGAAGCGGTTTTTATGCGAGAGAATGCCGATACTGTTGAATGTATGCCAGATGGTTGACGTGAGCAGGCATTTCAATGCAGCAAATAAAAAGATTCCAAAAACAATCTTGTCATAAGTCGTCATAGTCGCAAATATCGGCGATGCAGGGTAATAATACAGCGCGACAGCAAGCATTATTATAAATCCGAAGCCGTGTGTCCAAATATTACACGTCTCGTTGTGGAGCTTGAACATGCTTAGCAGACACTCTGTGTATGTTGCACAAAAACGGTATCCACCCCAAATATACGGGTTCTCGCGCCACTGTAGCGGTAACTCCTCGTACGTAATTAATCTCGTGCGTGCAATCCTCAAAGCGGCTTCAATACTGCGATCAAACACCGTTCCTACAACATTCGAGTCGGCAACGCTTTTCATCGTAGCGTCAACAGTAGAATAACATTGTTGTTCGAGTCCGCGCAATTTCTGCTCAAGAAATCTCATACTTGCCGCAACTTTTGCCGGTAACGGCCCGCGCGCAACCCACGACTCGCTATATCGCTTCTCGAGAATGGCTACTACGGCTTCGCCACGGTACCAACTCTCGCCAATTACCTCACCACCTATCCTACCGCAGGATTCACGTACGGAGTCAAGGGTTTCAAAAGCAGTCGAGAAGCTTTCGTCGAGTTGGGATAAGCCGTAGGATTCAAGAGCTTTGAGTCGCTGCTCCAAATGGCTCAAAAACAAGTCAAGCTACAGTTCTCGTCAGTTTCTGACAAGTGAGAAAAGCAAAGCAGAATGAACGCACTTTTAGTAAAACAACGCTTTCGATTGACTCGATATCCAAAGACAGTTTTTTGGAATGCGAGTGGAAAGAATGGCGACGCGACGAGCTTGTCGACGACGAAGACGACGAAGCGGACCTTATTGGCGCAGGCCGTCTTTGATATGCCTGCTCGCCACCATGATTACCTAGCAGAGGCTCACTCTCTGAGTCCGAATTCTCGCACATATCCAAAAAGGACTTTGGAAAGAATAAAAAGGTAGAACCCCACCTCAGAGAATGCAGGTGGCAAGCAGAGAAAGCCGTCAGCGCAGGCAAACTCGGAGTCTAGAGACTTTTATTTTTGTATTTGCCGCTCTCCAGTTGTTTGGCGTAAAAATAAAGCGTTTTCTTAAACTTTAATTGCAAAAATGCCCTCTAAAATAATATTAGGTTTGAACTTTAATTTAAGGGGCCAACAAGATCCAATCCAATTAATACGGCATGCTCTACACCTGTTGTAGCTATTCATGAGCCAGCTTGCAATGAAATCTTTATTCTATATCCAGTGAATCCTCGTATCGTACAGTGTAGTCCTGACATGCCAATTCTCTTTCTGTCATCTTCAAATCCGTACTGCTGCTAGGCAAATACTAGTCTAAAAACACAGCGATCAGAATCACTAAGCATATAAAGACCTGCAGCAAAGACCTGCAGCAAAGACCTGCAGCAAAGACCTGTAGATGCTCAAAAGCAAATGAATGTGGAGTCAGAACATGGACAACTCTTCTGTTATCAGCGAAGGCCTGTCTCAGTAAACAAATCCCACAATGACGACGCATTCGTCAAAGTCTCGGTAGATTCCGCAGCATGCTTTTTCTCCTTCTTGGGATACATCCACCTCCGTAACTGTACCATCATAACAGCATATGCCGACAGCGTCACCAGCGAAACAGCAGTCTGCCAAATCATGACTTCGACCATCGAGCTCAGATTTCCACACTCCAAGTTACCGTACACAATCTCAGTAGAGAGTCCCTTAGCCTCGAGTGCGTGCCGCGCTATATATCGATATAGGAATGATCGAATAGGTGCTTTTATTATATTTCCCAAAATTATTTCAGCAGTAGCGACTCCGAATATTGATACTGCATCGGCAAATAACCCACGCCTTCGCGGTCTCGGCCACTGTATCTTCTGAATAAATATAGAAGAAATAAAATGGTTGATGAGTTCTAGAAAAGAAATAAAAAGAGGGTCGAGCCTTTTGCCGCTGATTATTGCAAGCCATGCTTCTTTTACTGTGGACTGCAATGGAAGTGTTTGTGATACGGGGATGAGGCCTAGAGATTGCAGTACGCCATGTTCGTAGAGTGGATAGCGCAGTATCCATAGCACACACGTACCGCTAACCACACGTCAGTACCAGTAGATTTTTGATCACAAGAAAAAGTAAAAAGATCGGAATATACCCTAAAGCAAGCGCATTGTTAACAGAGGCATACGATTGATATTCCGGCTGGCTAGATTCCATTGAAAGCCGCGTTTCATACAAAATCTCGGGCACTATGCCAGCAAACACCTCTCTCAGACCAAAAGATTCAGGTGCTCGTCCTGTAGCTAATCCAATAGGACCACTACCAAGTGCGACATCTCGCGGATTTCTAAAGGTAACTCGCAATCTAAAGAGCCGTCGTAAAGGCCATTCGAGCAACCATAGCACAGCCGTAAACGGAATCTCGAGCACTAACGTAAGAAAATCAGCGCGACGACGCACCATCTCTCGATTAGTTGCATCGACATAGCTTTGTGGAGCAGTGTCATGTAAAATACGATGCTGCGCTTTGAGCAGCTCGCGATTGAGGAAGAGGATGCGGTGGATGTCGGGGTTGGATGGCTGCGATGATGCTTGAGATTGAGGAGGTCGCCGAGAGTTATCGGGACCAAGCGCTAGCCTTTGTAGACGTGGCGTGAGCATTTTGCTCGTCTATTGTTAATGGTGTTGATATCGGTTAGCACTGTCTGTCTGTGAGCTGCTGGGTGTGGTTGATCAGTGACGGATTATCGATTCAAGCCGCAGGACAATTTCAAGTTTATGATGGAGAGAGAAAGGTCACTTTTCAATTTGCGCCTTCACTCCGAAGCTCTGTATTTATCTTCTTCACTTATTGCAAGAGATTATCAAACCCGCATTTTTTAAATCAGAACCGACTTAATACACATTAACAATATACAAAAAAAAAAGGACTTTTGATATCCGCCCCACAAATTCTATAAACGCACAATTTGACCACCTTCAAGCACAGCAAAATGCTCTACAATCATCTGCTTTTTTCATTCGCAAACTCGAATACAGTTTACTGATAACCCGCGGTGATAGCCACCACCTCTACCAATCCCGCGCTCTTATTGTGTGCGCCCTCGTAATCTAATTTACTCTTCCAAGAGCAATCTTGCACCATACTCAGAGCACACATACACAACATCACACTTATCGTTGAATCCATTGAAACCCGTAGCCGCAGACAAAGTATACGCGCCAAATCCGTTAAAGTACACCCAATCGCCGACCTCTAGCACATACGGCAGGTTGCACTCGCTCGTTACGCAATCGATACCATCGCACGTAGGTCCCCACACAGACGCCTTGACTAGTCCACTGGAGTTCTCCGCATCGCCGTACATAAATCTTCCTGCGTGCGTCAGAACACGTACGACAGGCTGCTGGTGATCAAATAGAATACAGTTCATGTTGCCGTACACACCGTCGTTAAGGTACAGCATCACTCTAGCCAGTTGTGGCACTTCGCGACGTGCAATTACATGCGCGGCAAGCGTGAACGCAGAAGCGACATAGTATCTCCCAGGTTCGGCAATTACGCGCACAGAAGGCGGAAAATATGCATCGAGAGCGGGACCTAGAACGCCAGCAATTTCCTCAAAATTATCATCGCAGAATCCACCGCCAACATCTAGCGTCGACAGCGTCATACCGAGAGCGGCAGCCTCGTCAAATACTTTGCACGCGCTACGTACGGCATCGACAAAGGGCTTTCCCCCCGCCGCGCCGGATCCGACGTGAAACGAAACGCCAATGACGTTAAGCTCGAGGTCTTGCGCAAGTTTGAGCAACGTAGCCGTAGACTGCAACGCAGCGCCATACTTCATCGAAAACTGGCACAGCGCACCGGAATCATCTGTGACAATTCGTAAAAGTAATTCAGCGCTGGGAAAGTAGCGTTTGATCTTGTATAATTCTTCGGCATTGTCAAACGTCATCTTGCGCAGTTCGCGCTGGGCCGCGTAGCGGATAAACGATGCCGCCTTGCAAGGTTGCGCATAGACTATGCGCGACGGAGATACACCAAGACTCATCACCAGGTCCATCTCCTTCTTCGATGCGCAATCGAAGCCAGTACCGAGTCGTGCTAGCAATTTCAAGATTTTGACATCGGGATTACACTTGACAGCTACAGTACACACACAGGGCCTGTCAGCACCGCAAGCAATAATCTCTAAATAATATTAAAAAAGGAACATACCATAAAAAGGTTCTACTCTGGGAAGATTCAGCTTCCAGCGCACATGCTGTCGATAAATTTCTCCAACATCAGCGACAAAAAAAGAATCCTCTCCTCCAGCAGCGCACGAGTACGCATCAACCTGCTGTACGCGATTACGCAAAGCCCGCGAAATCAACGTTTGTCCGTATCCGCATCCATTGGAAAAGTTCGCAGAAGTCACGGATTTGGCTCGCGAAACAGAGGTCACTTGAGAGCCGGCGCCATCGACGTCGTGTGCAGGTGTCAAGGACGATGCACACAGAGCATTTGTCGCAACTTCGGTCATCGAAGTGAGGAAAGGAGGAGAAAAGGGGGGGAGAATAGTTGAAGGACCTCAAGCGGCAGGAGATATAATGTCTGTGCGGATTGGCACAGGAGTTAGGAGTATGAGAAAAGTGGGAAGAGAGAGTGTGTAGAGGTGGACGAGACTAGAGATACAAGGGCTTGGTTTCTGGGTGTGAATTGAGAGCGATCATGATTAGTAATAAATATTAGCATATACAGTCATCACTTAATAAGAGCAAAAGAATATAATTAATGTACAAGTTTAGTAGAAAACAAATAAAGGCTTTTTTATGTATATTGAATACTATTCTAAGCGTCGATATTTAGCAACTTGCTCGTCATCTTCGACCGCATCGTCAAATCGTCCGTTACTGCCATTCTCAGTCTCCTGGACATTGACGACAATCCTATCTTCTCCCTCAACTGCAATATCCGTGAATTGATCTACATTATCGGCGGTTATCCACTCATGACCGTCACCATATATTTCGTTGCGGGAACTAAGTACCCGTACCCCTCCATCATCTTCGTCGCTGTCGTCGCCGTATTCAGAGTCTGATTCGTCGGGATTTAACGCAGAGCAATCAGACAGTGCAGAGAATAGCTGATCAATATCTGTGTCTGTGTCATATCCTTCCAGTGCTTCTATAACGAGCTCCAATAGATCATGTGGTTCCTCTTCGTTCTCATCCTCTTCCTCCTCATCGGCGTTGTTGGTGTCGTCGTTTACATGTTCAGCAGCCGCGATAGTAAGCGGAATTCTTTCCAGTTGTAAATACAACCCTACCGATGGAGTTCTTTGAATCGCATGGACTGTAATGAGATTATACGGAACTGACAATCCCTTGTCTTGTTCGCGCGAGTAAAATATCAAACTCCTGGATCAAAAATCAGTCTTCTTATCTAATTACTTTTCCACGAAACAGCCCGAACAAAGCCACTTACTTTTGCGACACGTATACATCATATTCTCCAAGGACTTGACCAAATCCAGATATACTAATTGCCTCAGGGCGAGCAGTAACCTTTCTCCTCGCGGAATAATAATATAGCTCATTATTTTCGCCGTCTTGTGCGATCCTCACGTTCTCGTCATCAATTGGTGTCCGTAGACTTGAAAATGAAGGTAACGAGTTTATTACTGTAATTGTCATTTTCGCCTTCTTCTATTTGATCACGTCGTGGATAGCATATATCAAGATTTGAATGAGTGATAATAAATACTGCATGCCCATTTTCAGGGATGAAGTCGACTAGGTCATAGGGTTAGGATATTTGGAGCAGAGATTCCCTTGTAAAGCTGAAGATGGATTTTTAAAGACAAGGGAGTGTAACTACGAGATGAAAAAAGAGCCTGTGAAATGTCAAATATATGTCAGATAGATGTCAGATAGATGTCAGCAAATATCAACTGTTATGAACAGTATATGTTAAAGAAAGGGTGCCGTATTATGCACTGGTGACCTCAAATATGAGTACATCCGCCTATACACGACAACTAGTATATGTCCAACAAAAAGACGAGATAAAATAATTAAGTAGAATTATTATTAATAGATAACATTTCAAAAGATTGCTTTGATAGACGAAATATACAAAAACAATATTTTAAACTACATTCATCCTAATATCCTGGCTGCTGCAGCAAAGCCGCACGGTATCGAAATCTCAAACCAATCTGTCCTCAGACTATTATAACCTTTATAAACAAACATAGCTTTTGATTTTCTGAGTAACTTGAAATGGCTTTGACAAATGCCAAGATCACTGATGTTAAGGATTTGGTAATTCTATGATCTCTGTGTTTGTATTGTGCTTATGACTAACTACATTCAGAAATCCGAAGACGCACGATGGGTTAAAGTAGGTATCCTGGTTTCACTTTCAGCAATTTTCTTATATTGACAATCTCAGATTCAAAAAGTCTACTACAATGACCCAAACGGGAAAGGTTTGTGGATTACTTTGTCATTTTACAATTGTATAATCTAACGTTATAAAATATAGCTCGCGACTGGGAATTCTGCTCGCGACAGACTCGTGTGGAAGGTAGCGATGTAGATGGTATTTTCTCTTGCTTCCTATCGATCGCTTTAAGAATTCAGGTTAGTTAATTTTAACATTCACAGGCGTCGGTATCCTAGCGATCTTTGAGAAGCCAAGCGGTCCCGAAATCCTTCTCCAGCGCCAATTCCGTCCCCCAGTTAACGGTGTACGTTCTCTTTCTCGCTCTCTCTCTCGGCTCGCTCTCAGATCAAAAACTGACAGTTATCCGTATAAAAGGTTGTTATTGAGTTTCCTGCTGGACTGCTCGATAAAAATGAGACTCCCGAACAGTGCGCCGAACGCGAACTACTCGAAGAAACCGGGTATATAGGAAAAGCCTTCCATAGCAGTCCTATCCTTTTCTGCGATCCTGGTATGATTACATTGTCTAAAGTGATGAGCGACTGTGTGAGTTTAATAACTGACTGTATTGATTTCTTCATTTGAAATAAAGGTTTCTGTAATACGAATTTGAAGTTGGTGCAAGTCTCGATTGATTTGAATGACGAGAGAAATAAGACGCCAAAGCAACAACTTGAAGACGGCGAATTCATTGAAAATTTCACAGGTATGTTTTCTCATTTCTGAATTCTCGTAAATAGGTAGACTGATCTAACGGTGTTCAATTGCTTAAGTTCCCCTCAAAGAATTCCCTGAGCGTCTTGAAGCACTTGCAAAGGAAGGATACGTATTAGATGCGCGATTGATGAATATCGCTGAGGGAATCCTCGTTGCGCGTAAATACGCCTTGTAACTTTCACTTCTCTCCTCACTGGTAAATACTACTATTATTTCTTTTCATGAAGTTTATAAATAAAAGATAAAATATGCATAGCTAAGTGTAACCAAAAAAAAAAAACTGGAAATTAAACCATGAAATAAAGAAAATAAGATTGCAAATTAAACGTATCAAATGTTACCAATTACGCCCATCCTACACGATAGCAAATATTAAAATGAGAAACGCACTTAAAAGAAAACAGATCTATTTAGTTACGACGTCAAAGCTTTCGCCGCTGACGGCGCCTCCCCTCATCGAGTTTCGCACGTTGCGCTTAAATACGTCGCGGTTGCGTTGTAAGTCTAATGCTGCCTCTGTAGAATTTAAAAAAAACAAGATGGTTAATACCGCGTGCTTATACGAAATGAGCAGAAATAAATGGGGTGAGAGAGTACCTTTATTTAGAGGGTCTGATGCATTCGGCTCCAAAAAGAGATATTGTAATCCAACAAGAACAGCGTTTCTAAAAAATCATATTAGATTGGTATTTGACCGAAATAGAAGATCAAATGTTATGTAGACTCATACAGGTTAAGCACGGGTTTCCAGTCTTCACGAAGAATATTCAAGCACACATTACCATCCAAATCGATATTCGGGTGATAAATCTATAATCAGCATACAGTCAGATACTCCATCTTATAATTCGCACACACACAGACAGTTTCTCTCATAGAGAATCCTCAGATGAAGAGAGGGTTGTCCAAACAATACATACCTTCTGAGTACATTTAACCTTTGGCGGCTCATGCGGAAAGTTATTATTGATCTTGAACGTGAAATTGAATCTTCCGCCTTGATACATTCCCTCATCAGGCTCAATAGTAACCTCAAAATTCAATAAATCATCCGGATTAGGAAAATGTGTCTTCATAGTCGACGGAAGCGACAACTCGGTAAGATCTATATGAATGTTAATCTCCCGGTTCGGCTTCTTATAATCTAAATAGATATACTGCATATTATCGCACCTTTCTGGACGCGAATCTGAGCAGCAGTTACTTTCTTCTTTACTACTCCGTCGCCATTAGCAGCCGCTTCCTTTTGCTGCTGCTGCTGCTGCTGCTTCATACTCCAGATTTTCAACTATTCCAAACTTGTCAGTGCCGTCATCCTTTTAAACACTATATTAAATGCATACCATCGTTAATTAAATTCTCTAATATATAACTATATATATTATTGCGATAAGGAAATAATATCCGCGCAGATAAATCGATTGCTAAATGCTCACGAGGCACACACAAACTCGCGAGTCCGAGCGCCAATCTGCGATTCTTACTTAGTCTTGCACAAACCCCTTTATGCTTACTTTCATTATTTTTATTACTTTACATCAATCTTTGTTTAGTTATCCAATCAATATTGCCTCATTGCTTGATTTATTTCACTTCATTAGAAACTAGAAAAAACAAAGCTTCAAAAATTCCATTATACACATAAATAAGAATATCAACGGAGAGAAAAATGCATTCATTTACAGTCAAATTGTGTTACTAAACATACAAAAAAAAAGACATCGAATTATAAAGGTAAAAGAATACAGATTTAGTCGCGGGTAGCTTCAGCAACCATATCGACACCATCAATCGAGCCGCAGACGGTCTCAACCATGATTCCGGTGACGAGGTAGGGATCAATGTTGGAAGCCGGGCGACGGTCCTCAAAGTATCCGTAGCCATCCTTAGAGACTGAGCGGGGGATACGAATGGAGCAGCCACGGTTGGCAACACCGGACGAGAACTGGGTGATTGAGGCAGTCTCGTGTTTGCCGGTCAAACGCTTCTCGTTATCCTCACCGTAGACACCAATGTGCTCCAAGTGACGCTTAGACAGCTTCTCGATGGCAGACTCAATGTGGGCCATACCGCCCTCGACGCGCATAGACTTGGTCGAGACGTTGGTGTGGCAACCGGCACCGTTCCAGTCTCCCTGGAGGGGCTTGGGGTGGAACGAGACCTTGACGCCAAAGTCCTCAGCAACACGCTCGAGAATGTAACGAGCCATCCAGAGCTCGTCACCCATGCTAATTCCAAGGTTGGGTCCGACCTGGAACTCCCACTGGGAGGGCATGACCTCGGCGTTGATACCAGATACGTTAACACCGGCGTAGAGGCAGGCACGGTAGTGAGCCTCGATAACATCACGGGCGTAGACCTTGCCGGTACCGACACCGCAGTAGTAAGGGCCCTGGGGGCCAGGGAAACCTCCCTTGGGCCATCCGTAGACATCTCCGTACTGGTCAAAGAGAGTGTACTCCTGCTCGATACCGAACCATATCTCTTCACCCTTGTGGGCCTCGAAGAGCTTCGCGGCAGCAGCACGGTGGTTCTTCTTGTTGGGAGTGCCGTCGCTGTTGTAGGTCTCGGCGAGAACAAGAATGTTGTCACCTCTTCGGAACGGATCGTCGTACATGGCAACAGGTCTCAGGTAGACATCAGAATCGTGGCCGGGCGCCTGCTCGGTTGAGGAACCGTCAAAGTTCCACTCGGGAAGCTCATCAATCGACTTGGGCTTCTTGTCAAGGGTCTATAAGTCAAAAGTCATTAGTATGATGATTTTGCTGCCGGTTCTACAGCTCTGCTAGTGCAGTTGCACAGTCAATTCAACTCGGTCCATATATCTGAGTGGTCGTGTGAGGCTCTATTAAACAGTACCCGCTCCTACTGCAAAAATCAACCAATCACGAGAAGGAAATGAAAATAGATTAGGGTAAGGGTCTTTTTTTTTCGAGACGGACGTTTGCGGGCGACGGCGGCCGATGCCAGAAGATTTCAGTCAAGTCCCGAGCTTCGCCTAAGAATAGTGAGTCAACCAACCACGGTCGACGAAAAGGCGTAAAACAAATAAGATAGCTCTTATCTGCTTGACACCTATAAATGCCAATCTATGTTACACTCTATTTCTCATTGCAATCTCTGAAAATTTGAGCAGAGCAGCTGATTTCGAACGAGTCACATCATCCTCTACCCGGTTGAATTGACTTCGCAAACAAGCAGAGTAATATAGAACTAGAATAAATTGCAAAAAAAACGAATAGAAACGTACCCGGCCCTTGGTGCGGAGACCATTAGTACCGTCAATCCAGACGTACTCGGCGATAACCTTGCCCTTCTGGGGAAGGTCGAGGTACTTGGCCAGCTAGATAAAATAGTGTCAGACGAGTATAAAAAAAATAAGTGTCGAGTACGGACGCCAGAACACCTGCAACGGCGTAGTCGGCCAGATAAATGGTCTAACAATGCTTCTACCGAGTGAAACCATAACGGTCCAATACAATTAGACAGGCAGGTAGACATGTGAGTCAACATGCAAACCTGCGCGCACACAAGCACACATATACTCGATGGCATACAAGCGCCCACACGCAAGCGTACGCACACAAGTGCAGTGCACGCTTACAAGGCGTAACCAGAAGAAAAGCGGCTGCAGGGACAATGGCAATACTCGGAAAAAAACAAAAGGAAACATACGATAGGGGCCTGTGAAACAACGGTGGAAGACATGGCAGTATATGGGGAGTGGACGGCTAGGAGCGTGCTGGGGAAGAAGGCAAGCGGAAGAGGGCAGCAAGAGGTTAAGTAAAGTCGCAGGCGTAGTGCGCTAGTCCTGATTGGGACTGATGCAAGTGTAGGGCTAGGGTGAAGCTGGCTAATGGGTGGACCCGCTGATAGAGGCGGTAGAGAGTTGACAGCGGACCTAAACTCATAGGTAGCCGACGGAGGCCGCACAAAGGGAAGGGCAAAGGTGAGGAAGATGTAGACAGGCAATTATTGAAGAGGCAAGGCTCCTGCTAATAGGGCTAAGTATGGTTGGTGAAGCTGGTGGAAAATGTCAGTGCCGAATAGTCAGCGAAGGAGCTTAAACAAGCAAACCTTCAACATGGGAAAGTAGAGCACAGTCACATGATTTGATGATAGTCTGCCTGGTTTGCCTACTCTGCTCTGCTCCCTTTTCTCTAAACAAATATTCGACTAATAATAAGATGCAATAGGGGTACACAGAACGACAGGCATTGGTTATTCGAGGTGTCGGACCCGTGCAGGTGCAAGCCACTAAAGCCTAGCATCGCCACTGAGCCTATAGACAGCTAGTACAGCTAGTAAGTGTCGCATCGATCAAGATTAATCGAGCATCGATGCTTACTTCTTCTGACGTTGTCTTCCTGTCAATTGTCTGATAAGAAAAGTGCGGCTAAACTACTATCTGAGTGCATCTCGTCTGTTGTGCTCATCGCTTACTCAATACTGCCAACGATATCAAATATACTTTCTATCTATTTCCCTTTCTCTTTTTAAGAATAAGAATGTAATGCACTCGAATCACCCTGCTTCATTAGAATACTCATCATCACATTAATTTCTTGTATTATTAGTGGCAAGTATTATACTTTTCTGATTCCTGCCACTTCTAATCCGCTCTTTCTCTCTTTATCAATCACCCTCTGAACTGCGACAATTACCTACTTTAAAAGTCTTCCATTACTGTTAAACGTTCTTCAGCTCGAACTGAGTACTTCTTCTGCTACGTGCACAACGGAAAATTAAGATCAATCCTCATTTCTTCATATCTACAACACCAACCCCTTATAGTGCGGGGAGTTCGCACTTCGCTCCTTGTTATCTCCCAACAGGTTATTCATAATTATCAGTTTTCAGTTCTTTGTTCTTTATCCTTGATTCTCGGTCCTTGTTCTCGCTCAATTCTGTACTCTACTTATAGTATCATGTTGTGGTCTATTATTTTTGTTTTGCTTTTTCAATTTCCGCATCATCATCTTTTTTTTTTAGAAGAATTGAGTAGATCATGCCGCTTCACCAATTCGACTATCTCTTCGCCATCGGCATGATCTTTGCCTTTCTCGACGCCTGGAATATAGGAGCCAACGATGTAGCAAGCTCGTATGTCTTTTTTTTTTTATGTTTTTGGTTTGGTTGCAGTTTGTAATGATGAAATGGGAAAAGTGTTGACTTTTGAGTGTCCAGATTTGCGACTTCAGTCTCTTCTCGTTCGCTCACTTATCCTCAGGCAATGTGCATCGCTGCTATATGTGAATTCTCTGGAGCTATGATTCTAGGCAATCGCGTCAGTGAGACCATTCGTAATAAAATCAGTGTGTCTTCTCCTTTTGCGACTACAATATTGTGTTTATAATGTTCATGCTAACACAGTCCAGTCGACATCGACTTATTCGCGGAGTCTCCGGCGACACTACTCCTTGCAATGGTAACAGCAGTAATAGGCTCCTCTCTCTGGCTAACTTTTGCCACCCGAATCGGGGCTCCAGTTTCTACAACTCACTCAATAGTTGGCGCGATAATAGGTTCCGGTTTGGCGTGTTTTGGCACCGACTCTATTCTTTGGGGATGGTCTGGGGTCGCGCAGATTGCCGTCTCGTGGTTTGTGGCACCGGTTTTGGCTGGCGTATTTGCATCTATACTGTTTTTGTTTACAAAAATTTGTGTGTTGGAAAGAGAAGAAAAAAGATTGCGCAATGCGTTTTACGTCTTGCCGGTCTATTACTGTTTCACAGCTTCTGTTCTCTGTCTTGTAATCATCTGGAACGGCGGTACAGAAACCGGAAATCCTTCAACGCTCGTCATTATTTGTGCAGTGATAGCTACCGCGGTAGTGACTTTAATTGTATACCTCCTTTTCTTTTTACCATTCTATCGACGACGCGTGATTGATGAGGACTGGACTTTAAGGTGGTATCATGTTTTCATGGGAGTATTGCTATACAAGCGAGGAATAGTACCGCCTCGTCCGGATGGCGTTGATGTTGTCAACGATTATTATACCCATAGCACTGCTGTACATTCTACAGATGAGGAGCGAGATAGGTACACCAAACGCTCTGCCGATTTGCCTGTCAATACCACTACCGCTACCCATGACACGGCTCTTGACAGACTGTTCTGTCGTCTCGAGCGCTTCATTGATGATGGCGCCGACATGAAATGGTATAATATCCACGGCTGTACAACCCGACTTTGGCGCGCATTCACGCATGGTATCAGACAAGATGTTCTATCTTCCTCGTCTAGCTTTCTCGCAGGCGACGTGCAAAGACGAAACTTACATGCGCAACACTACGACAACAAGGTAGAACACCTTTACTCGTTCCTGCAAGCACTCACCGCCGCCACAACATCTTTTGCCCATGGCGCAAACGACGTGTCAAATGCAGTAGGCCCGCTTTCGACAATCTTCGTGATCTGGAAGACGAACACTCTCGGCACTCACACCAGCGTACCGCTCTGGATCCTCCTCTACGGCTCCTTGGCAATCGTTCTTGGTCTCTGGACATATGGCTACCACGTCATGCGCAACCTCGGCAACAGACTCACGCTCCATTCGCCCTCTCGCGGGTTTGCAATGGAACTAGGGGCCGCACTAACAACAATCTTGGCGACGAGACTCGCGTTGCCGGTGTCGACTACGCAAAGCATTGTCGGCGCTACGGTGTTTGTTGGCCTCTGTAGCGGCGATGTCAAAGCAGTTAATTATAGGATGGTTGGCTGGTGTTATTTAGGGTGGATGTTAACGGTGCCCTGTGCTGGGTTAATCTCGGGTGGGTTGTGTGCATTCATAATTAATGCACCGCACTATATGCGGGAATATTAACTGATATTTTGATATCTTTCATTATTTAAAACTTGTTTGGTTTCATAGAAATAAACTTCTATTTTAGCAATCTCTTTACCGCCTCTTTGCCAGCTTTATAGCGCTGCTTAAACTTATTCCCCTTTGACGGCGCAAGACTCACACTCCCGCTCACAACAGCAGGTCTGCCGCCTCTATTACCTCCGCCATTGCTACCTCTAGGCGAATGCGAATTCTGCTGAGGACGACGTCTCGAAAGCCAATCTTGGCGGTCGTCGGCATCATATTGTAAATGCTGGCTGCGGTTACTATTGCGTCTGTAGTCATCACGCGAATAACGAAGGTTGCTATTTTGCGACGGGGGTGGTGGTGGTTGACGAGGTGTAGGCGGCGGCGCAGTTCGAGGTGGTGGTGGCGGCGGCGGTGGTGCTCTCGATCCATTATTCCTTGCTCGCTTGGTGTTTACAATTTCTGCCAACCGGCTGTCAAGTTTATAGTTCTCTGGTAGAGAAGATATAGAAAAGACAGATCCCTCGCCAAATGCCTGTAGCGGTGGTCTAGATGATGGACATTCGTCGCCGTAATGTCCTTCTGCTGCGCAGTTGTAGCAAAACATCGTTTGTACTGGTTTTTGGGCATTTGTGGGTGCATATCTGTAGTATCTCCAGATAGTTGGGCACGTCTATATTCGTTAATAATGCACACCTTTAAGAAATCGCTTCAAAAAAATACAGGACAGCACATACTTCTGGGCCATGTAAACTAGATCGACATCTCTGGCAATAAATATCTCGTCTGGGCTCTTTACACGCAAATGCGGAGTGTCCAAGCTTGTTGCAATTCGAGCATCGCTTACTCTTTGGACAATTCCTTGTCAGGTGGTCACCACTCTCGCCGCATGCCTTGCAAACTAATACTTGGCAATCAGCAGCCATGTGACCCGGTTGATGGCAGTTTATACAAACTAGTTCCTTGCGGCTAGAGTCGTCGATGAATCCGAAATATCTGCCCTCACCGCGTTGTTCGACTAAATCTTGAGCTGATGATTCGACAGCGGCGCGGTTTGCCTCGTCTGCTGCAGCTTCGAGTTCACGTCTGCGTTTTTTGGAAGCGGGCTTGACTAGCAGATCTGCGCGTTCAATAGGCTTTTCGGGGTCGATATCTTCGTCGGAGGAATCTTTTGAAGCGCTTTCCTCTTCGTCAGAGAAAGGGTTATCAATAACACTAATCACGCCATCAACAACGCCAAGTTGGATAAATCGCGGCGGGCGGGTTGTCCCTTTCGGTAGTTCTTCAATATCATCGTCGTCTTCATAAGTGAGAGGATTGTTGGTATCATCTTTTATCTCTATTGGATTGGCCGAACAAATTGAGTCGTCAATGGTTATTATTTCGGGAGTGTCGTCGGGTATATCAACTGTGTCGCGGCTATGAGATGTAGTCGTCTGTGAAGTATTTGACTGTGAAGCATTTGTCTGTGAATTATTCGTCTGTGAGGTATTTGTCTGTATAGGAATTGGGGATTCGAATTGGTGAGCCGTCGCCGCCGCTGCTGCTGCTGCTGCTGCTGCTGCTTTCTGTGCCTTCCTTTGCTCTCGCTGTCTTTTCTTCTTTTCCTTTTTTGCATTCTTTAAAGGAGCTTTTGCATCCCTCTGCTCTATACTACTCGTGATTGAAGAAGAACTAGCAGTAGCACTGTATCTGCTATCTTCATCCTCTGCATCCTCCTCATCTACAGACGCACGAGTTCGTTGCCGTTTCCGCAGCGGTTCTCCATTTTCCTCTGAAGATGCTACTACTTCGCGACGAATTATTTTCCGAAAAAGATTGTTTGCGAAATTTGAAGGGTTTTGCGGAGGAGCCGCGTCTGATGGAGAGCCCGAGTCGGTGTATGATGCCGGGGACGGTGGTATGCTTTGTGTTGACGGTGTGCTTGGAGGCGAGCTGGTGCATATGGGTTAATATGGTAATTTGATTTATAGTCCAAAGTCTGTCTATACACTTACTTCTCAACCTCGCCAATCATAACTGGCTATGACAGTGGCGTAATCAATGAGAAATTGAATAGGAAAGGATATATTAAGGCCGATCAACTGAAAGAGACAAATGAGAATTCCCAGCACACATTAGCTAATATTGCATATCTCTGTAATTTAAAATTGCCTGCTATACAGCCTTCCAACCGAAATTGAAAAGTGTACTATTATAAAGGTAGTGTCTGATTTACAGGCGTATTCCTGGACTGATTCTAGAGTCAGAATTTTTATTTCTTTCGCTCGCAACGCCGCGCATACTGGCGTTTCGATAAAATGAGTTTTTAGTAGCGTGAATTTTAAAAATTCAATTTTCATAGAAAATCAGTAGGGAATTTTTAGGCGAATCGGCTAGCCCGAGAAGCAAGAACGCATGCATTATCGAACATAGAATATTGATTTAATAGATTAGAAGGGTTTATAGATGGTATTTGAGCACCATTGGAAGTATAGACTTTCAATTGAGTAGATGTGAGCGCGCAGTGCGTGCTGAGATAGCGTATGCTGGAAGCGATATAGTGAGCAGCAGCCTGTACAGTACACTCATTGTACAGACACAGCCATGAACGAGGACGGGATTGAGCGCAGAAGCTGTCAGCGGAGAGCTGTCCCTTGAACATTGAGCAGCTCGGAAAAGAATGAGAGATCTCACGAAAATAAAAACAGACTAGGTGTGCGGGCTCTGTCGGAACAACTCGTGCCGGGGCTGTCACTGCGCGAAGAGCGGCCTCTTTGCACTTATCCATCGCGGCACAAGAAAACGAAGACGCAGCCGTCCAGAGAAGTGGCAGCAGTAGCAGCAGTAGCAGCAGGAGACGCAGCAGGAGCAGGAGCATGGTGCAGGAGACTGTCAAGAAATCAGCGGCCGGCGACAAGCAAAATGTGGGTGATGAACGCGGATCAACTCTGGACTGCTTCTCAGCCCCACGCACCCACTTTACTTTGTCCGAGCTGTTCTGCTATAATCTCTCTGCTATAATTTCCTGCGCTTCTTCTAATTCTACCTTCTCTTCTTCACTTTGCCATCCACACTTTTAATCCGGGTTGTGCAGTCTTTTTCCTCTATTTCCCTCTTCTTTTCTTCTTTTATCTATTCAATGGCCTCCCAGGACAAAGCCACCCTCCTCTCAACCCCCCTCCACGGGCTCTACATCCCCTACGCTCTCATCATTGTAGGCACCCTCATCGTTAAGCCCGACTGGATCCTCTATTCTGTTCTCTTTGCCACAACTTTGGCCGCTTTCAAAATTTGGCGTGGTCGTAAGCAACTCCACTATCATCCTCGTCCGTTAACAAGTATCTAACGCTCATCCTTACTCTCTCCAGGATCGCGCAAGGTCCTCAAGCCTGACGTCTTTCAAGAGTTTGAGCTCAAAGAGAAGACAATTCTCTCACACAACGTCGCAATGTCGGTTTTCTTCTTTCTCTTAATAGCCCCGTGTTTACTGAAGCACTAACACTCTCCCAGTTACCGATTTGCTCTGCCTAGTCCTAACGACATCCTCGGCCTGCCCATCGGCCAGCACGTCTCAATCTCGGCCGTCATTGACGGCAAGGAGGTTGTTCGCTCGTACACTCCTGCCTCTTCTGATGACGAACGTGGGTACTTTGATCTTCTTATCAAGGTGCGTCTTTTTCTAATTTTTTTCTTTTTATTTTTTTTTTTAAATTTTTTTTTTTTTGGGAGTCAAGGCAGTATACTAAACTAGATTCGTATAGTCATATCCTACCGGTAACATCTCAAAGTACATCGCAGGTGTGAGAGTCGGCCAGAGCATTCGCGTGCGTGGACCCAAAGGTGCCTTTGTCTATACGCCCGGTCTTGTTCGTGCGTTTGGAATGATTGCCGGTGGCACGGGTATTACCCCAATGCTTCAAATTATCCGCGCGATTGTCAAGAACCCTGCCGACAAGACCGAGATCAATCTGATTTTCGCCAACGTCAATGAAGATGATATTCTTCTCAAGGATGACCTCGATGAGCTTGCTGCTAAGCATTCCAACTTTAATGTTCATTATGTGTTGAATAATCCCAAGGAAGGATGGACCGGCGGCGTTGGTTTCGTCACCCCCGAGATGATTAAGGCTTGGTGCCCTGCTCCTGCTCCCGATGTCAAGATCTTGTTGTGCGGTATGTCTTCCCTTTCTTGAAAAAAAAAACAATTTACAATAAAATGCAGATCTAATGAGTTTATCAAAATTAGGACCCCCTCCTATGGTGAGCGTTATGAAAAAAGCTACGGCTGAACTTGGCTATGAAAAGGCGAGACCAGTTTCCAAACTCGAGGATATGGTTTTTGCTTTCTAAATTGATTTCTATGAATTGATTTCCCTCTTTGTTTTTGGATTAATTCTTAAAACTTCTGGTTTTGTTGAACCAAATGTTTTCTCACGAACGAGTGGTTTTTATTGGTGCGGGTAATCTTTTTATATTTCTAGATAGAAACAAAATCATAAATCTAATTTCTGTTGCCACCCATCTCTCTATCCAAAGAGTTTGGTACACTGAATAGCGAGTTGAAAAACAAAACAGTTTGCAAAATTGGGTCTTACCTTTATAATGTTTTGATCAAAAATTCCACATTCAGAAAATTCATCCCATTCTCCATCCACTCCATCTCTTTCTATTCTCTCGTCTTTGCAAGAAAAAAATTCGTCTGAAATATAAATAAAAATAAGGGAGAGAATGCTTCATTTTATTTTATTTCCTCATGAGAAGACAAAGAGAAAAAAATAGCATCAATATATACAAAAAAAAATGGAGCAGGAGAATAATTCACTAGATAAACTAGAAAACGAGGAAAAAAGAAGACAGAAAATAAAATAATAATAAAAAAAGACACCCTTCCAAATCATATATTACAAAAAGATATTCCTCATTTTTTCTTTTCACTTGAAGAAGAAAACAAACGATCCAACAGTACTGTCAATTACGCAAAGTCAGCTATTTTGCAATTTTTTTGAATCTCGCTTTACTCCTTCTTCTCGCCATCAGAAGGACCTTCTGACGAACTGCTTCCGCTGCTGTTCTCCTGCTCGGCCTTCTTCTTGTATACCATCTCGAAAAGCTTGAGCGAGTTCTGCTGGACTTCATCACCCTTAGCCTTCAACGACTCAGAAGGAACCTCCTCGCCAGCCTGCGCCTTGGCAACAAGCTCACGTAACTCAGCAATCAACCCACGCAACTTCTCGGCCTCAGCCTTGTCGATCTGCTCAGCAAAGTCAGCAAGCGCAGAATCGGTATCGTTACAGATGCTGTCGGCGCGGTTGGCGGCCTCAATAGCCTCGCGACGCTCCTTGTCTTGCTCGCGGAACTTCTCAGCATCGTTGACCATGTTCTCAATCTCGGCATCAGACAAACCAGAGGATCCAGCAACGGTGATCGAGGCATCCTTGTTAGTAGCACGGTCGCGTGCGTGCACGTTGATAATTCCATCAGCGTCAATATCAAACGAGACCTCAATCTGTGGAACTCCCTTAGGTGCAGGTGGGATACCTGACAAAGTGAAGTTTCCAATCAACTTGTTGTCGCGAACAAGCTCACGCTCACCTTGGAAAACTCGGATCTCAACCGAAGTCTGGCCCGATGCGGCAGTAGAAAACACCTGCGACTTCTTGGTAGGAATGGTGGTGTTACGGTTAATCAAACGCGTGAAGACACCTCCAAGAGTCTCGATTCCAAGTGACAAAGGAGTAACGTCCAAAAGCAAAATATCCATGACCTCTCCAGAAAGAACACCTCCCTGGATGGCAGCACCCATGGCAACAGCCTCATCAGGGTTAACCGACTTAACGGGATCCTTGTTGAAAATGCCCTTGACAGTCTCAGTTACTTTGGGCATGCGGGTCATTCCACCAACAAGGATAACCTCATCGATCTGCGACGAAGTCAATCCGGCGTCCTTAAGGGCCTTCTTGACAGGTTCAACAGTACGCTTGATCAACGGATCGACAGTGGTCTCAAACTGAGCACGCGTAAGTTTGGTGTTGATGTGCTTAGGACCAGTAGCGTCAGCAGTGATGAAAGGAAGGTTGATCTCAGTCGAAACAGTCGACGAAAGCTCAATCTTGGCCTTCTCAGCAGCCTCACGAATACGCTGGATGGCCATTCTGTCATCTTGGAGATCAAGACCGCTGTCCTTCTTGAACTGCTCGACAAGCTGACGAACGAGAACAATATCGAAATCCTCTCCTCCGAGATGGGTGTCTCCGTTGGTAGACTTAACCTCAAAAACACCACCCTGGATCTCAAGAATAGAGATATCGAAAGTACCACCACCGAGATCAAAGACGGCAACAACACGGTCGCTCTCCTTGTCGAGACCGTAAGCAAGAGCGGCAGCAGTGGGCTCGTTGACAACACGCAAAACGTTCAAACCACCAATCTGACCAGCGTCCTAAATCAGTGTTAGTAACAAAATATTATTCTTGTCATTTACAATGCAAATTCTGCATAAACACACCTTAGTAGCCTGACGCTGAGCATCGTTGAAGTAAGCAGGAACGGTAACAACGGCGTTCTTGACAGACTTGCCAAGGTATCCCTCAGCAGTCTCCTTCATCTTGTTAAGCACGAAACCTCCAATTTGCGAAGGAGAGTATCTCTCGCCACGGGCCTCAACCCAGGCGTCACCGTTAGTGTGCTTGACGATCTTGTAGGGAACCTGCTTGATATCTTTCTGGACCTCAGCATCCTCGAACCGTCGCCCGATGAGACGCTTGGTGGCAAAAAGAGTGTTTTCGGGGTTGACGACGGCCTGACGCTTGGCGGGAACACCAACCAATCGTTCACCGTCGGCGGTGAAGGCGACAACGGAAGGTGTCTACGAATGACGAATTAGTAACGGAGTTTATATATCGTGACTTAGAAAGAAAACTTACTGTTCGGGCACCCTCACTGTTTTCCAGAACCTTTGCAACTTTTCCTGTACGCAAATTCATGGTCAGGCATGATTCAAAAACAAGTCACTAAACCGTGAAAGTAGACATACCCTCCATCAAGGCAACAGCCGAGTCTAAGTAAGAATCCGAGTCAGTCATCGTTATACTACTAAATGCCAACACCAAACAAAAGACGACATACTAGTTGTTCCCAAATCGATACCAATGACGGTACCCTGGACCTTTCCATTCGAGTTGAAACGGGCACCGAGGGTGGACGCGATGGGAAATCGCCGAGTGGCGGCCTTGGAGAGGAAAAGAAGTTAGTATTCATGATTGCTGCGTAACTTAGCAAATAGAAAGAAACTTACCGAGCGAACAGAAGCCCTAGCCAATCTAGAAGCCAACATTATTTGAAATAGGAATAGAGTTGTCTAAAAAGTGTTTTTATACAAAAACGCAGAGACGGAGACGAAGATGGAGACAGAAAAGAGAAGTTCGGAAGAGAAAAGTGCGCCTAAAAAATTTGAGACTGGGGCCGGAACCCGTCAAACTATTACCCGGCCGTGGAATGCAATGGAAAGCGACGTCACCGATTGTCACGTGACTTTTCCGAGCGAAGCGGATGCGGCGGCACTATTTTGATGTGCGAGGATGAAGATTTACTGGCTTGTATAGCAGAATTAGTTCTTGTAAGATGATGGATTCCTAGCGGTTGAGAGGGAAGAACTATGTATTTGCGATTAAGATAAGAGAAAGATTTGCGACGCGGCAGCTGGTTAATTGATCAACAGCATGCTGATTCAGACCTCGAATGGAAATATGATGTGTTGTTTTGAACATCATAAATTTTGTAAGATTACGGTTAACTCAATGCAATAACTTGTATGATTTAAATTCTCGGGAATTTTCTATTTATTCCCAGTGGCAATTGCTTAAGTAAAATGAACATAGTTTAAATATTTCGTTCTTCTCATCGTCGTCATCATCATCATTATCATCACGTCTTCACAATCACATATACCGCTCGCTACTACGGATCCAGGTATTCTGACCATAATAGATAACAATATACAGAGCAAACAGCCAGACTGTGCCTTCTCACAGGACAGTCTGTTTATAGACGGTTATCGGTCGAATCCTTCTCGATTCTGCCTGTTTCAGATACATACACCGCTCTCGGAAACTTCCGATTTTGCATTCGCGTGTCTTCAAATCGCAATCAGTTTGTCACCTTCAATCGATAGTCTTCTCATTTCGATATTTCGCTTCGTGGAGCACTCAAATTTGATGACTGAGCCCATACATCATAGTCCAACGCAAGACCGATCGCGTGCGCCAGGTCTTCCCCGCACTCTTGTTCCACCAAGTTTCTTCAATGTCCCTTCCGCGATCAATGATTGGCACTACGAAAGCAGACGAGTGGCTCAGTCTATTCTTCCTCATCTCTTTCTAGGCCCAATGTCAGTAGTAAAAGATGAGAAATTTATTGAAGAAAATAACATAAAATTAGTGTTGGGCACTACATCTCCACAAATGTGGCAGATTATGAAGCAACGGTACGCAGGACGACCGCAGTTTCAGGCATTACCGGTAGCCGGCACGGCTGATTTAGTGAAAATGTTTCCCAAATCAAAAGCTATAATTGATACGACTCTACAAAATGAAGGGGCTGTACTAGTATATTGTGAGACTGGTAATGAAATTAGCGCTGCTGTTGTCGTCGCTTATATAATGGAGACAAACAAGTATGATGCTCTCTTCTTTTCAGGTTTTATGTTATGCTCTGAGCTAATCTTTTTTTTGCAGGTGGGATCTGATCAAATCTATCCAATTTGTTCAATCGCAAAGATTCTGTGTGGCTTTAGACGACGACATCAAATTCCAAGTAAGTAATATTCTAACGTACCGATTCTATTATTATTCGTCGTTATTAACATATCCCGTTTCTAGCTCCGAGTGCGTTTTCTCTTTTCAATTACTATCTTCCTAGTTAACTAACATATACAATAGACGTATGAGTCACTCTGCAAAGCGCAAGACGAAGTCCAAGCGGCCTCATCATCTGACTGCGAGCGAATCGGCATTCGACGAACAATAGATGATCTATATGAAGACACTACTACGTAAGTTTGATATTTGTTGTAGGCGGATAACGTTTCATGTTGGTTAATAATTGTGTGAAGGTCTTCAGCTCGCGAAGGAATGGCTCCGTTCAGCGATTCGAATCCTGATTATCAGAATATGACCGGCTGATTCTATTCTTAACATATCAGATATATTGCTGTGCTTGTACAATATTGCCGTTTTCTATTGTTACGTTCGAACAAAAGCGAGGTGTAAAAATCTTATCTTATAAAATAAGGCGCGGAGTTTTGTTTTGGTGTGCTTTTCATCTGTTTGTGCTGTGTTTTAGTGGATTATTGTCTTGTGATACGCGTTTTTTTTTGTCTAGAATAATTAACACGTTGTGTACAAAAGAAGGAAATAATGCAATTTTGAAATGCCATATCGATAAAGAAACGCTATTTTACAATCCGGCAAGCTTGAACGGCCTTTTCTCAAACGCCTTCATCATGCTCGCCGTATACTCCTCTAGATTTCCCTGCTGCTCAACAAATTTTTCAATCATCGTTAAGGCTCTCATCTTCAACCCATCTTCTAAATCAGGTAATTGTACGGAGTCTTTAGCATTCAACAATTTCCCATCTGGAACAGGATATTTCAGCGCATCAGAGACTACCAAGTCACGGTATTCTCTAGCAATAGCAGCAATTACCGGATTGTCACTTTCAAGCTCTGTTTTCGCGACAAGTCTCTTTTTATCAATTAAAGTCGATCGTGGCAATTCACGTTGCAGCACCTGTGATCGCCTGCTTAGTGCACGCTCTTCCTCAATTGCTCGAATCTGTTTGATTCTTCGCTCTCGTTCTCCGGCATCTTCCAATTCGGCTTCCTGCAATTGCACTTCAATCGGAACTTCCTCTTCTTCCTCTTCCTCCGGCGCGACAAGTTCGAAATCATTTCTCGGCTTGGGGAGATTGCTGAAACCAGCTTTCAGCATATCAGCAATTCCACCCGCATTACTCGGTCCAAATATATCGTCTTCTACGTCATTAGCGTCTTCAAGCACAACGTCCTGCTTCCCTATTCGCACAATCTCATCAACTTCAGCTTCCGTAACTTGCGGAGCCGGTAAAGAAAGTTTCCGCCGTTTTGAAATTTGTTCTTCTTCTTGCAGTTTTTGCAGTCTCTCAGCGCGTATTATAGCCTGTCTATCTGCCGCTTGCGCCTCCTGCTTTTCGTCCTTTGGGCGCCTTTTATGACTCGCATTTGGATCTTCAGTGTCTTTTCTGCGCGTACCGAATTTATTCGTACGAGCGTCGAAAATCGCCTTGTCTTCATAATTTGTAGTCTTTTCCTCAGTTGTGTCATAGAATCCAGCAGCCGGTTGATGTTCGAAGGGGATATCTGCGTTATAATCCATCTCATGACGATTTTTCTTTGTTAATTTTACACTATAAGAAGGTCAGGAAATTGAAGCGATAGAAAAGCATAAGTTATGAAAGCATACTTGATTCCAGCTTGTTTCAGTTCTCGCCGTTTCTGAAGGACAGCAAGACGACGACTTTCTTCGAGAAGACGTTCACGGTCTTTACGCTTTGCTTTCTTTCCTTGAGTATTTGCGAGACGCGCGCGCGCTTCTGAGAGCATTTCCTTTTCGTCTTCATCCATATCAATGGCATCTGGTCGGGCGGGTCTGAGAAGTCTGTTAGTACTGCAGCTCTCTCTAGCAATTACGACCAAAAAATAGATTGTTTACTTTGTTTCTGGATCTGGATCGATTTCACCAGGTCGGAGTCTTCGAATTTGATCCGCCGCCTGTGCTTCGCCACCTGGCCCCATCAACCCCAGCTCCCCACTCTCTAATGCCTCAGCATCGTCAAGTAATTTCTGATATCGCTCTAAACATTGTGTGGCTGTTCGTCCCACAATTGGCGCAATAGTCCGCCATTGCGTAGGCATAAGTTTTGCAAGATGAAGTAATTTCTCATCTTCTTCGCGGGACCATTCGATTTTTTTGATGGAAGGGTCGATCCATTCGTTCCAACGGGCTTTGGCTTGTTTGGCAGTTTTGCGATTTAGAAGTGATGATACTCGCGCCCATTGATTGAGTCCGTATTTTGCAATACTACATTCAACAGCAGTCGTTAATAAGTCAATGTACAAAAATCTTGATAATATGGGGAAAAAATTACCCTGCACGAAGAATCTCATCTGAAGGTACAGTCAGTACGTGTTTGAACGTGTATACAAAGTGGATCAAGTTGAACATACCTTCAAGATTCGTCCAGACGCCTCCTTTGATATACGGAGCCATTTTCAAACTGTTATACAAATATGAAAATCCCTCTGGTTTCGATACTTGACAAATCAGAGTTTCTTAATTAACTCGTAGTCGTTTCTGTGGCACCGTCGACAAAGAAGTAAACAGGTTGAAATCTTTTGAGATGTACGAATTCCACAGATGTAAAACATGGGTTTTGTACTGATAAATTGAATCCCGTTATAGACATCGTCTAAAAGAATCAAGTTCATCATAGTTTTAAGATGGACTGTTCAAAAGAGAAAAGCATAAAAAGTAAAAATAATTTGCAGTGAATTTGCGTATAATAGCTATCTACAAGATGACAATGAAGGGTTTCATTTTAGTAAATAGCAAAAATGTTTGCCCGAAACCGCATAAAGCACTTCCAAAACTCCAAATGAATGAAACGACATCTCATAACAAATAATTCTGGCTAGAAAAACTCTCTCAAACCTCACAATATCACATCACCGAGACATTCTCCAGTTGAATCGCTATTCATAGCAAGAAGAGCGACCGGTCCGGCCTATCCTCTCTCTTTCTGTCATCTTTTCTCGCATATGAATACTCATATTTACAATCTGCATCTACATCTAGAGCAAGCACCCGTGCCACACTCCCCTGAAGCACTTTGATATCCCCACGATGCTGGATGCGACAACCTCGAATCGGAATCACGAGCCTGCGCTTGCGACGGACTCAGCTGATCAAGTCTGCCAAAGAACACGGGATGTGTAGTTGCTGGATCAAGCCTTTCTTCCAATCGTGAATGCCTTTGAGGGCTCTGGCTAGAAGGTATAGGCGCTGGTGCCGAGGTTGGAGGGATGTTCGGACGGCGATCTGGCATTGGACATCTATTTGACAAAGAAGGAACCCGATTTTCGGGCGCAGCAATCTATAGTACAGTTAGATATACATAATACTTCAGGATCATCTTTTCATTAAAGACACATACAGGTCGCCTTGGTTGAAGATGAGGAAACATTGGCAAAGAGTAGTAGATGAAAGCAAGCGGGGGCGAGGAAAGAAAGCCGCAGCGATATCGGCCCCGGATTACTCTTAACAATAACTAAAAAGTTTATTCTCGCCTTCAGTCCGCAAGTCCTCGTTCTCTTTAAATAAAAGACCACTGTTCATTCAAAAGGGTGAGATGTCGGCAAGTAAAGCTCTTGTTGTTCTAAAGGACGCAGCTCTGCGTCCTCAACATTTCGGTAAAAACATCTTCACAAACCCACTTTCATTGACCATCAAGCCGACTCAGAAATGGGCCATTACAGGCACTCACAAGTCTCGATTCTTGCAGGGTCTCGCTGGTCAATTCACAGCCGTGCCAGCCAAGTCTCGGACGTATCCCTTCCTTGAGAATAAGGTCTGGCCTGCTACTGCTTGCAGTCTAATAATGTTTGACACCGACATCAAACCCGCGTACTTGGCTGCCAGATATGAGTTTTTCCGAGAAGCAGAGGATGCAGACTTGGAAGCATTTTTGAGAAGCGCTTTTCACGCTGATGCTACCGATATGGAGGCGCTTGAACATCAGGAAAAAATATTCAAAGCGGTCGTTGAGAGGCTTGGATTGACCTCCATGTTGAAGCAGTGGGTGGTGACACTGAGCAACGGACAGAATAGAAGGGCGCGAATTGCGCGAGGATTATTGAAGAGCCCTCGATTATTACTTGCAGATGAACCATTTCGTATGCGTAAGTGCTGTAAAGGCGTTTGAATTCAGTACTAACATTTGTATAGTTGGGTTGGATCCTGGAGCCACAGAGAACCTAGCTAAGCTTCTCGACGAGCTGGCTCCAAATCCATACGTCGTGCTTGGTCTGCGTGCCCATGAGCCGATTCCCTCGTGGATCACACACGTAGCGGTTGTTGATGAATCCGGAATCATTGATTCTGGTACCAAAGAAGAGGTAGCTTCTACCATCAAAAGACTGATTGATCAGCGCAATTCACTTTCCCATAAAGCAGATTTATTTGATTTCAAAGCTGAGAATATGGTGCCTCCATTTAGAGAGGGAGTAGAATCCATTATTGATATTGATCATGCCACTATTAAGTATGAAGACCGCATGGTGATTAATGACTTAAAATGGGTAGTCAAGCGAGGTGAACGATGGCATTTAAGGGGAAATAATGGTGAGTTACGATAATGCCTCTCTTGCTGTTGCTAGTATCAAATAGCTAACTTTAGCTGCAGGCTCTGGAAAAAGTACCCTTCTTTCAATGCTTACTGCAGACCATCCAAAATCATGGAATTCCAAGATCAAGATGTTTGACGAGCCCAGAAAAGTTGGAAAGCACAATTATTTTACGATTAATCGCGTCATTGGACACGCGTCCCCAGAAATCCACGCCATCTTTCCCAAGACACTTACTGCATTCCAGGCTGTCGAGAATGGCTTCACAGTAGGAAGTTTCCTTCCTCCCTCGGTGTCTGCTCATGTGGCGGGAGGTTTAACGGAACGACAACGCGTCGAACGTGTCAACAAGTTACTCGAGTATTTCAAGGTTAAAGGTGAAACGCTTTTCAGCGACCTCACCCTCAACGACCAAAAGGTGGTTCTTTTCATACGAGCTATCGTTCGCAACCCAGAGATTCTTATCCTTGACGAGGCCTTTTCGGCAATGAATGACGAGAGCATTTTCCGGTGCAAAAAATTTGTCGATGAGTGGGGTGGAACTGTCATTGCGATTGGGCATGTCAATGACGAGATCCCCCGATGCGACAAATATATCCGCCTCCACGGAGGAAATACCAAACCTGAACAGGGTATTATTGAATAATGCATTTATATTGGCATATCTAGTAATTTTTTTGTTGTATATTGAAATCATAGAGAGCAGCACATATAGATTGCTGTAAATAAATAAACTTCTGGTATTAAATGTTTTAAATGTGATAACGTTGAGTATATATGCTGCTGCACCTAAGTGTAGCAGTTTTCTGCTTAAAACTCCCAGCCAATAATTTTTTTCCTAGTTTTAAAGCTAGTTAACGATTTATCTGGACAACCTGCTACTCTTTACCGGTCAACCACTGCTATTTTTCGGTGGCTCGGTAATAATATTTTAAATCTGTATGTGTTTATGCATAAGGAGCCTGGCTTTTGGCTGGCTTTTTCGTGGTTGAGAGGAATCAGTTGGGCTAATAGTATCCATTATTTTTAGTTCAATCACCTTCCAAATATCTATCTGATCATACAACATGGGTATGTCTATTAGTAGCCTTTGTGGTCACATGTTTCAATATGCTGATGTTTTCGATTGACAGGTCCTAAAAAGGGAGTTAAGTTGAGCTTGGGGTCGTTCTTGACCGACGACTGTAAGTGAACACGATATCGCGCACACGCGTGTTCTGATATTTCTGGCTCGTACTGACTTTGAAAATAGCCTATGGATCTTGGGCTGATGATATGGGAGACTTGCCTCCTCTTCGTACGTATATGAAAATTTTATAAAAATCTATCAATAATATTCTAACTGAAATTCAGCATCTACGAGTATGCATTCATCGCTGCAGCTTCTTCTTTAGGTTCGATATTAACTGATTTATTGCAGCTTCCACGAGCGACCGCTATGGAAACTCCTCTTCTGGAGACCGTTTTTCTGACCGTTCCACCCGAGACAACGACGGCTTTGCCAGCGGTGGCCCTGACCGCTACGTTCCTCCTGAGCGTCCCACAAGAGGTGAGATAAAATTATAGCTTTTCGATGATCATCGTAACGTCATAGCTTACGAAGATATAGAATTTGATTCATCCACCCGAGGCAGCAAATTCGAGAGTGCCGAACCCCGCAGCGATTATCGCGATGACCGCCGAGGCGGATACGATCGCGAAGAGCGTTCGCGTTTCGAGCGCGAGCCGTTACCGATTCCCGACGCGCCGCCATACACGGCATACATTGGTAACTTGTCAAATGATGCTGTCGATAGCAATTTAGCGGAATTTTTTGATGGATTGGAAATTGATAACATTCGTGTGATTCGTGACCGAATGGAGCAGCCTAAGGGATTTGCATATGTTGAATTTAAAGACAGAAGTTCGATCGAGAAAGCTTTGGAGATGACTGGCCGCGAAATTATCGGCCGCCCTGTTCGCATTAATGTTGCTGATCCTCGTATGTGCTTCTCTTGAATTTTGGTTACGCATAGAATTTGCACTTACATACCTCATATAGCAAAGGAAGACCGCACCGCTGGAGAATGGAGAAGGGGAGGCCCGCTTCCTGGTTTGGATCGCCGCGAGAGTTCCGACAGAAGGGTAGTTTCAGACGATAAAGTGCGTGATTTTGACACCTGGGAACGCCGTGGTCCTCTCCCCGCTCTTGACGACGACCGCCGTCAAAACTTTGGCAGTCGCTCATCTTCTGGATCGCGGTCAAACCGTGATAGCGCTGAACCTGAGCGTGAAAACCCGCGACAATTTGGCAATTGGCGTTCTGGTTCTGCGTCTGATGGTCAGCGCAAGACTCCGGAAGCCTCAGATCCTCCCGTTCGATCAGAGCGCAAGCGGTTGGCACTGAAGCCACGTTCAACGCCTATTGATAGTGATGCTTCCGCATCTGCCGCCACACCGGCTACTGGCTCCAAGAAATCTAGCCCATTCGGGTTAGCTGCCCCGGTTGATACCTCCAAGAAGCTGCAGGAGCTTGAGGAGAGGTTGGCTGCGAAGGAGGCCGAGCGTCAGCAGAAGATACAGCAAGATATTGAGGAGCGCAAGGCTGCTGCAAAGGCTGCTGCCGAGCGAACTGAGCGCGCGATTGCGAATCGCAGACAAATGCGCGAGGCGCTTGCGACTAAGGACGAGGATCATAAAGCAGCTCCTGCTGAGGAGAAGAAAGAAGAATCACCTGTTCCGTCGACAAAGACTTTTGACATTCTGCGTACAGCAGCCGCTGCTGATGACGATTTCGTTCCCGACGAGGAAGAGGAAGAGGTTGCGCCTACTTCGAAGGTGGAAAGTGCTGTGCCTGAGGGAGCACCGGTACAGGCCGCTGTTGAAGATTCTGTTGAGGGTGGAGACTGGTCTGTTGTGGAGAAGCCTGTTAAGAGAGTTAACGGCAAATAAGCTACGAGTATAAGAAAGGCGTTTGGTGGTGGTGGTAGTGTAGGCGAAACGTCTACTTGAGATGATTGCATGCTTTAATGGATGAAACAAGTGAGATTAAGATCCTTTTTCTGTCTTACAATTAGAATTTCATACTGATCTTTCTCTTGATTTGTGTTCATCTTTTGCTTATGTGGTATTTAAAAGTTTTGTTCGTATGTTTATAATGAACTGTTGCAAAGAATACAAGCTTGTAGGTTGAGTAGACAAAATCCCGCGGCGCTCTACCATTACGTCTTGAGCATTTTTTTGTTTTCTTATTCCTTTGCAAAATAAATACACTACCTTGGTTGTAGGCCGCTTGAATATTCGATTATTCAGCTCGTATTCTTACTGAAGCGCAGTGACATCGGCTTAGACTGCGGCTGCTGCTCGTCTCTTTATCTCTAACGACGTCATCACAGCTCTTATTCTCACTAAAGATATAAAGCCAACCCGCTGGCGTCTACTATCTTCAAGTTATTTTTAATATCGATTTCTGTTGTTGCGATGGCTTCAATAATACAAAATCTTCTTCGCGTCGTTCGAGGCCCTTCTATCGTACCTGTCAGTACGAGCGGGATTACTGCTGCTGGACCAATTTCGCCTACTATGGCTGTACCAGATGGCGCTGAGGTTGCTACTATTGCTGCCGGGTATGATATTATTATTGACTGTTTGAATTAATCTGCTGGTCGTTATACTAACTTGTGTCTGTAGATGTTTCTGGGGTATACTACTTTTTACAATTTTCTTCATCTGTGTGAGCTTGCACTACTAATTGTGTATATTAGGCGTCGAACATATCTACAGAAAACACTTCGCTGATGGAAAGGGATTGCTTGACTGCCGAGTGGGATACAGCGGTGGATCAGTCAAGAGTCCCTCCTACCGTGAAGTATGCGGAGCACAGACTGGCCGTACGATATCTTTTTAGAGCTATTTTCAAACCCTCGCTAATTCAAATTTTTGTCAATTAGATGCCGAAGCTCTTCAGATTGTATTTGATCCAAAGATAGTATCATACGATACTCTTCTTGATTTCTTTTTCCGTATGCACGATCCGACACAATTCAACCAGCAGGGTCCTGATCGTGGTCCGCAGTACAGATCCGTGATTTTTTACCACAGCGATGAGCAGAAGAATACTGCAGAAGAGGTCAAGGAGCGCTTGCAGAAGTCTTTTTATCCTGGATCCCCTATTGCTACGCAGATTGTGCCGATTGAGACGTTCTGGGATGCTGAGACATATCATCAGCTTTACTTGCACAAGAACCCTTATGGGTATGTTATTCATGATACTCTGATTAGAAGATATACGACAAAGGATTTAATTAATGTTATTTGATTTAGATACGAATGCCCTACGCATTTCCTTCGCACAACCCCAATGAACCGCTAAAAGACACTTGAGCAGCAGGGAAGTTAAACATATTGAATGTATTCGAATAGTTCGTACTTAGGCCTCATATTGAATTCATCCCGCAGAGAATTTACAAACCGGAAGATTTTGATTGATTTTAGAATAAGTTAGCAAAAAAGACACTACATTACTGTAGGCATATGAACCGTCAACCCTACTCCTGTAACAATAGCTCTTGCTACGCAAGCCGCGCGAGTCATAATTTTTTTTCGTAGTCCTTTGATTTGTATCTCGCTTAATATCGGCAGCTGCAGAGAACATCAGCACAGTCAACAGAAAAAGAAATGGCTGATTCAAAACCTGAAGAGGTTGCAGCCAAGCTCGAGGCCACCAAAATTACCGATGCGTCTGCTGCCGGTACCGCTCCCGCAAAGGAAGGAAAAGGCAAGAAAGGTGAGAAAGGTGGTAAAGGTGGTAAAGGAGGAGATGCGGCTGGAGGAAAAGGCGGTAAGGGAGGTAAAGGCAAGGACTCTGGAGCCAATTTTAATATCAATCTTGTGAATGCTGTCGACGGACAGGTTGTTACTCGATTTCCTCCTGAGCCTAGCGGATACTTGCATATCGGACATGCAAAGGCAGCATTGTTGAACCAGTATTTTGCTCAAGCATATCATGGTAAATTGATCATTCGATTCGATGATACAAACCCGAGCAAGGAAAATGTGCGGATATATTTGAATCTTTATTCTTTTGTTGACTTTAGCTAACAACCGTTCAGGTTGAATTTCAAGACGCGATTCTCGAAGACCTTGAACTCATGGGAATCAAAGGCGATGTTGTCAGCTACACATCCGATTACTTTGACGTCTTGTACAATTACATGATCCAAATGATCAAGGACGGAAAGGCCTACGCCGACGATACTCCTGTTGAGCAAATGCGCGAGGAGCGTACCGAAGGAATAGCTAGTGCCCGACGTGAGCGCACAGTTGAGGAGAACTTAAAGATTTTCCAGGAAATGTGCGACGGTACTGAAGAGGGTCTCAAGAACTGCATTCGTGCTAAGCTCTCTGTCACTTCGCCTAACAAGGCACTTCGTGACCCTGTTATGTACAGATGCAATCTGACGCCTCATCACCGGACTGGAACTAAGTGGAAAGTGTATCCTACTTATGATTTTGCGTGCCCGATTGTCGACTCGACTGAGGGCGTCACGCATGCTCTTCGTACCAGTGAGTATAGAGACCGTAACCCACAATACGAATGGGTTCTCAAAGCGATCGGCCTGCGCAAGGTCTACATTTGGGATTTTAGTCGTATTAACTTTGTCAAGACTTTGTTGAGTAAGCGTAAGTTACAGTGGTTTGTTGACGAGAAACTGGTCACGGGATGGGATGACCCTCGATTCCCTACTGTGCGTGGTGTACGCAGACGCGGAATGACGATTGAAGGTTTGCGGAAGTTCATTCTCTCTCAGGGTCCTTCCAAAAACATTCTGAATCTTGATTGGAGTCTAATTTGGGCAACCAACAAGAAGGAGATCGATCCTAAGGCCCCCAGATATGTTGCTGTGCTTGATAATAACAAGGTTAAAATCACTATTGAGGGCGGTCCAGCCGTTCCATTCAGCGAGGACAAGCCAAAGCACAAGAAGAATGCCGAGCTTGGAACCAAGAAGATTGTTTATAGCTCCGAAATCTTCGTCGACCAGGATGATGCACAGACCTTCAAAGATGGAGAGGAGATCACTCTTATGGACTGGGGTAATGCTATTCTCAAAACGATTCACAAGGATGGTGACATCGTTACTGGTATTGATGCTGTCTTGAACTTGGAAGGTGATTTCAGGAAGACTGAGAAGAAGGTTACTTGGCTCGCGGACACTCCTGAGTTAACTCCTGTTGATCTCGTTGATTTCGATTACTTGATCACCAAGGACAAGCTTGCTGAAGAAGACAATGTCAGGGATTTCGTTAATCCCAATACGGAATTTCACTCTGCGGGTATTGCAGATCTCAACGTTAGAGATTTGAAGGAGGGAGACATCATCCAGTTTGAACGTAAGGGATACTATAGACTTGACAAGCCGTACAGCGAGTCAACAGCTGCAGTATTCTTCACGATTCCAGATGGAAAGGTCGTGATGAAATATGGAGCCAAGAAATAATTGTAGGTTTATATAAAATATTTGTGCTATTTATACTATTAAAAATATATACATTGTATGATACATTTGATCTAAGCCTTAACCTCCTCCACCTCTTCCTTAACCACCTGTTCCAAGGCTTCAGCGGGCTCGACTAGGCTTAACCACTCTTGATACGTTTTTAAAGTCAGATCGGAAAACGAGGTACGGCCAAATTCAGTGGCCTTAGCAGTAAGCAACTCGCGGATCTGAGGAATCTTGTCTTGAAACAATGCGGTCAGTTCCTCATTAATCTTTCTGACCCCAACACTCTGTATTTCATTATGTGTGCTGATAAGTCCAGCAAGCGTAATTTCAAAATCAATGAGTGAGCGTTGCATGACAGTGAGCTGACGCTGCGAGTACGTAGCCATAGTCTCGAGCGGCACAGAAATTGGGTGCTCCGCGATGAGACCTTTCAAAGCCACCGTATATTTTTCAACTTGAGTTTGATGAAGTATTGTGAATACTTCGGCAACATGAAAGTCTCCGTTTTGAAGATTGCCGAGAGCTCCGATAGCAAGACCGCAGCGCACTGGATCGTAGATGCCTTTCTCATAGCGCTTGGCAACTTTCTCGGTGCTGAGATAGGTATGCCTTTGCACACCAAGATAAATGGCGTACGTCCTGAGGTACTCCAGCAAAGCATTAGGTCCGCGCGTAATGCAATTTGCGCGCGGTGCGCTCACGATAGCGGCAGCTTCTCGGTAAAAGCCTTTAGAGATGAGATGTCGGAACAGCGACACGGTCTGCCAATCCGGAACTGAGTATATTTGCCGCTGCTTGCTCATTCTGATGATTTCAGCCATAACAAGGGGAATTTGTTCTTTTGTTTCAATGGCTCTAATCAGAGTTGTAACTTGCTGCTGCGACGGTGGTTGCGGTTTGATAATTTTTGCTCGTCCTCTGCTGACAATCATGCGGTCCTCTTCACTCAACTTTTTGCCTGATGAACTCCTTAAAAGAATCTCCTGAGAAACCTGTGTAGCTGCTACATCAGCTTTGATTACCCGCTTTGAGGTCTTGTTGCGCAGGGCTTCCAAAATTTGGTCGAAAGATTGAGGCGGCAGGTTTTGAGTCGCCGACGAGTCGTGCTGAAGCGATGCTGTACTTTGGTATCTCACCAAGTTGCTTCTCAGCACACTAAGAGCCCATCGGCTTGAAAAAAGTGCTGCCGACATTCTGCTTCTAACTTCTGTGCTTGAAGAGGTAAGAGAGTGTAGTGTCTTGTGAAGAGGTATATTTCTTCTTCCCTTCCGAATCGTAGAAACCAAAAATTTGGTGCGGCTGGGTACCAACCACTCATTGATTACATTTGGCACACACGCCTTGAAAGTGTCAGCAAATTGCACTTATATTGGGTAGTATATAACCTTGTATTTACTAGACATGGCAGGTGCAACACGCTCCGGAATTATAGGCAATTTGTTTTGTATGTGCAGGCGCAGCCAGGCCGAATTAAGGGGCGACCTTCCTGACTCTCTGCATTCCTATCCACCACCTCATTCATCCACAGCCGTTCTCCTTTTGCTTCGCCATGTCTTCTCCAATTGGCATTTCGCATCTGCCTGAGCAGAGGTGTGTATAACTATGAAATTTTATATTGAAGCCGACATGTGTGGCTATGTCTCGTGTCTGAACCGGCGAGACTGCGGACGCGACGCGTCAATATGTAATGCGATCCCGACTGACATTTATTATTTCTGATCTCTAGGCGTAAGATTGTTTCTAAGCGCGGTGCTTCGTTTACGTTGATGGTTTGTGGCGAATCTGGGCTGGGTGAGTGCTGTCGATAGCGTATGAGATTTACGTAAGGAGAGCTAATTATGTGAATATTTGTATATAGGCAAGACGACCTTTGTCAACACTCTTTTTTCTACCTCTGTAAAAAGCTACGCCGACAATAAACGCCGTCACGCTAAGCAGACTTCTCAGACCGTGGAAATCGAAGTTTCGAAAGCAGAGCTTGAAGAGCGAGGCTTCAAGATTCGTCTTACGGTCGTAGATACCCCTGGATTTGGTGACTACGTCAACAACAGAGAGGCCTGGACTCCTATTGTCGAATTCATTGATGACCAGCATGAGAGCTATATGATTCAAGAGCAGCAACCTCATCGTGGAGAAAAAATAGATATGCGCGTGCACGCGTGCTTGTATTTCATCAGACCAACTGGCCATTCTCTTAAGCCGCTTGATGTTGAGGTTATGAAGAAGCTGTCGTCGCGCGTTAATCTGATCCCTGTCATTGCAAAGGCTGATACTCTTTCTCCGGAAAATTTGGCGGGCTTCAAAACTAGGGTAATACCGATTTTGCTTGTTTTTTTTCGTGAAATCGGCACAGTAGTTTCAGTGCTAACAACATACTCTATAGATCCGTGAGGTAATCACTGCCCAGAATATCAAAGTCTACTGCCCACCTATTGAAGAAGACGATCCTGAAATGGCAGCTCAGGCGCGTGATCTTATTGCCTCGATGCCGTACTCCGTGATTGGCTCCGAAACTGATGTCCAGACATCTGATGGCCGCGTTGTCAAGGGCCGTCAATACCTCTGGGGAGTTGCCGAGGTTGAGAATGAGAACCACTGCGATTTCGTTAAACTTCGGGATTTACTCATCAGAGTTGATATGCTTGATTTGGTACATTCCACTGAGGAACAACATTATGAGGCTTACAGGCAACAGCAGATGGAAACTCGTAAGTTTGGCGAGGCGAGACCGAGAAAGCTTGATAATCCGAAGTTCAAGGAGGAAGAAGAAGCGTTGAAAAGATTGTTCACTGAGCAGGTCAAGGCTGAGGAAAAGAGATTTAGACAATGGGAGCAGAATTTGATTGCTGAGCGAGATCGGCTCAACAAGGATCTTGAAAAGATTCAAGATAGCATTCATGCTACACAGTTAAAGATTGATGCCCATGCCAATAACTCTATCGGAAGGAGTCACGCTAAACGTTAATCGTATTATATTGATTGGTACAATAACCGTTGTATCATTTTAGTGTTTCATAGGAAATGAAAATACCACGCGCGTGCTTTCTTTTTTATTATTTTATTTGTTCTTTGTCTAGCTTTGTATTTGTATATGTTTATATTCAGGGTTCGCTTTTTTTTTTTCTCTCGTTTTTTTTTCGTGTAGTACGTGTTTTTAAAGAGGCGCCGTCTACGTCCAAGTAAATCAATAGAGATGTCGAAAGTAATATATATATCTTACTAGCGCTTCTTTGTATGAGTCATTAACATATTCATTTGCTCTGTGTGTATCTTACATGCAGCTTTGTAACTTGTCAACGTGTAATTTTCAATTTGAGATGAATCAGAAAATGTAATAAGGTGTTCAAACAAACCCCTTGCGTGCTGTAATTCTCAGGTTAGAACAGCAGGTCGAGACAATACAAAAAAATGGCTACTTACATCCTGTGAAAAAGTACTGAACGATGGCGACCTGGCATACAGCCATGGCGATTATGGCAATAGACTCCACGGTGGAAAACCAGAAAATACGGCCTTCAGTGGACTTAACAGTCGCAAAATTTCTATTTTCGCGGGTGCGGAAATATTTTTGAGTACGTGAGATGGAATTCAATTTGCCAGAAATGGCTCGTACGCTATTCTCAAGCGGTGAAACATCCTCGTCAGATCCAGCAGGCTTGATGGGCAGTTCTGCGCGATCTTCGTTCTCGACCTGCACCTACAGTTAGAAACACATCGATCAAAGACTATTCAGAGATACACATACCGTGATCTCAAAGTCGACTAGCTTTTCGGCAAAAGTAGACATGTCGTTTAGGAAGCAAAATCGGTACTCGCCAATTTCGTTTGCAGTGAAGACAAAATCGCCTTGTCGCTCCTTCTCTCCCTCGACGATGATCTTGAGGGTTGGCGACGCGACATGGTAGTCAATATCGAAAGAACCTCCACTTTGTACCTTTTTTGATTTTCTAATTAGCATGTATTCAACAAAGAGTAATTGTGCTCACAAAGATCTGCTCATACAGCAAAATAGAAGGCTACTTTGATACCGGTCTGCTTCACGTCGGTGTAAAAGCACGCGCGTTCGTTCGCGGCAACGCTATAAGTGAGCGCTGTGCAAGATACACAACTCACAAAAAGAGAAAGCAGTAAGATAAATCGCTTCATCGTGCTACGGCCTATTCAAACTCCTTGCTATGAACAAGTGGTAAATATAAGTTGTAAATAAACTGGTGAAGTTAGTCGACGTGTCGAGGAGAACCCTCCGCCTTACAGCAACAGCCACAAAACCCTTAAGCAATGCTTACATGATCTCATTTATATGTCGCAATCCATATTTGTCGTCATACTCTCTCTCCCTCTTCCCCATCTTCCTGGTCTTCAATTGCTCGCCTCCTACTTCTCTATTGATAACTACAATGTCTTTGACTAAGATTGTTCCGTCTAAGCCCATCAAGCTCTATTGCAGCATCATGTAAGTTTCTCTGCATTCTTCCCTGGCAGAAACGCACTTGTGCTTTCGCTCGAATTGCTTATTAATTACCCATAATAGTTGCCCATGGGCGGCGCGCACCTGGATCGCCCTCACCCAGGCGAACGTCGAGTTTGAGTACATCGAGATTGACCTCAAGAACAAGCCCGAATGGTTTTTGAAGGAAGTCAACCCTGGCGGTATGCTATCATTGCCTTGAACTATGTCTTCGACGATGATTACTGATCTATCTGATAGGCAAGGTTCCTACGCTCAAGTATGGTGACGATTACTTGATTGAGAGTGCCGTCACCACTGAGGTATCTCATTGTTTTTTCATTGAAAATGATGTTTGTTCTGTTTGGCTCGACTAATATAATCCACAGTTTGTGGCCGACTTACTTCCTGAAGGTATGCTGACTACTTGGATATCGAAGGATACCCACTAACACGCATTATCAGCAAAATTGCTTCCAAGTGACCCTTTTGAGCTTGCCCAGAGCAGATTAATGGCCGATCGTTTCATGGAATTCGTCTTTCCTGCCTTCCGCAAGGGTCTCTACCAAGGTGACGTCGCTGGCCTCAGCGCGGAACTCTTTGATGGAATCGAGAAGTTCGAGCCGTACTTGATCAACGCAAAGCCATTCTTCGGAGGCTCTGACCACCCTGCTCTTGGTGTGTATAATCTTTATCTGGTGAATTGAATGCGTAGTCTGACTGCTAGTTTAGCTGAGATTTTGGTTGCGCCTTTTGTCTCTCGTGTAAATATTCGTCTGTTTTCATTGATACAACAATTAGCTTTCTGACTTTCTTTTTCAGCTTTATCTTGCTATTGAGTCCGGTCTTGTTGATTCAGCGACCTCTACCAAGCTCGCCACGTATGTTCTACTATCTAATACGTCTTTGTAGAATCTTCAGACTAACTCTTCTGCTTCTGAAAAGTGACCCTAAGTACGCTTACTTTAACACTTGGGCTAAAAATCTGATTGCATCTCCTGGCGTTGTTGGCACTTTTGATAAGACTACCGTATGTGTTCTTTGTTATCTTCTAAACAGAATTGATTCTGGATAATGCTAATAAGCTATTAGAACCTCGAGCAAATCAAGGAACGTCTTGCTCCTAAATGAACATCGTCATCAAACTATAAGGGTTAAGGTTCTAATATAGCAATGACTGATGTTGTGCCCAATATTTGATGGCCATCTTAATTCACCTCGGTGGATGTTTTTTTTGTAACTTGCGAAAGTTAATCTCCTATTATTGTAAATAATTTCAGATCTCATAGCTATTGGTCAGACTATCACCAAAAGGTTTTAAAATTTATTCCATTGCCCTTCTGATGAAATACCTCTTTGGTGTATCGTAGGATATAGTATATAGTATATAACCGACTAATTACCTCATAATTAACGGTGTTTGGCCGAGAGAAGCCCTAAGCCGCAATCGTTGTGTAATGATACCCATACTACCTTTTTTAATTTTTTTTATCTAATCAATGTAATGTAAACTTGAATGTTTTACCAGCTTTCATAAATGATGAAAAGATACCGTCAAAATTCACAGCACGAATGATCTAAGTTACAAATACCCAATTTAAACAGAAGATAGAACGCTAGTATAAAAGAACTAACCAATCAAGCAGCACAAAGTTTCACATACCTGCAGTTCACTTCTGATTTGTATATTGTTTGCAAATTCAAAGCAACATAAAAGGATCAAGAGAAAAGGCATAAGGATCGAGAGAGAATACAAAAGATTATGCCAGAGTATACGAAAAATCAACATAATAAACGCCAGCATACAGGTAAAGCAAACTGCCAAAGCAGACAAAAGAAAGGTAAACAATGAATGCAATAACGAAAAAACTCAAGGAGGTGAAAAATCAATCAGAATTACATTAAACTCTCTTGATACTAGCAGAACTCTCACAACACAAAAAAATCTCATGGTAATCATGACTAATACAACATAAACCTCACGAAAATGCGTATTAGAAGCGCTGTATAGTGCATGTACAGCTCATACTCATGATATTGCACATAGCTGTGTCAGCTAAACTTGTGTTTCGAAAATTTCTGTGATGAATTATGCAGAAAACATTCAAGGAGATAGTGGAGATCCTGATTCATTTCGTGCCCCTGGTCGAATTAATCCCGCCGTGGCTTTTTGGTCTATAAAATAATTAGGAACAGGCATTTGTGCTAGAATAAATAAGTAAACTCACCATCATTCCAAGATAAGCAAGCTGCAATAAGCTGTAGAACTTCAAATCGTTTTGTATCGCTTCGTGGAAGACTCAGGAAAGATAAAAGAAGGTTCGTGATAAGTTGGCTAGATATTTATCAGTTTTAAACTCCTCCAAAAAAATCAATATAGGACAATACCGATTTACGTTCTCTTCTGGACCACCCTTTTTCAACAGACGCAGAGCTTTTGTCAGGTGCTCGTTAAGAATGACAGCTAAAAACCTAGAGTCAAAAATTTGTTGCTTTGGAAAATAATTAATAAGCCGTACCTTCATGTCTAAGCTTGCCAATAAGTAATGTCTTTTCCTTGACCTCCTTCTCAAACGGCAGCATTCGCTCAAGATCTTCTTTCGTACTCTCAAGCTCGGTCTTCAGTGTCGTCGCCTCCTCCATTAATGCTGATTTTTCTTCAGAAAGACTATCAATTTGCGCTTGCATCTTCTCAACTATATCATGCAGCTCATTTTTACGCTCGACTTGCATAACTTCGATAGCTTGCCGCAAACTAATCACATTATTAGCCATATCATCACGCTCCCTGGCTATACTATCATAGTCAGTCTTTTGATTCTGCCATTGCTCTTCTACCTCTGCCACACGCTCCACAGTCGCAATCCGCATTGTCTTTTCTTCCTGAGCAATAAGTTTCCAGTCTTCTGCAGATCTCTCAGCATCTCGCAGTTGCGCTTGGAGCTGCTGCTCGCGAGCAATGAGTTCACTTCGTTCACGAGATAGCACGTCCTGCGATGCCAAAGAAGACTGCCGCACGCCTGCAAGCTCTTTTGATAATTTATCTGATTCCTCAGATGCGGTAATGACTTCTTGCTGCAGTGCAGTGATGGTTTCTGAGAGGGCTTTATTCTTCTGTTCGAGGTATTCGATGTTTGTTTTTTGCCGAGCAATCTCAATCTAAATAAGTTATTAGTCGCCGTTCAAACCGTCAAAAATCTTCAAAACACAAAAAGGTTCGTACAGAATCACTTTTGAGCCGATCACCTAACGAACTGCGAATATGCGACACCTTGCCAAGCAAATTCTTATACTGTGCTTCAGCTTCACTCTTCGCTTTCTCGGCAGCCTCCAACTTCGCCAGTATCTCGTTTTTTTCTTTCAATCTCTCGTCCTTCTCTTGCTCACTCTCGAGCGAAAGTGCAGCAAGCTTGTCCACCAAAGCCTCTTTCTCCTGTTTCAATCTACTCAAATCCTCTTTCGCCTCCTCAGTCGACACCCGAGACGAAGATGGGGTATCCTGCTCTTCATATTCCTCCTCTTCTCCAGCATTTATGCCGTTTGAGCTCTTCTCGGAGTCATCGGATGCATTATCAGGCGCATGCTGCTGCTGTTGCGGGGAATTCTCGCCCTCCGAGTCGTCTGCCATCCTAGCTGATTATGCCGACGCTGGATAGCTCGGTCGAGTGAATATTCTCTTGTCAAAAAGTCCCTCCTATCAGATCAAATAAAATCCAATCAGATATCAAATCAAATCAAAGAGTCGCGGCAGCTTTCAACAGAGTCAGAACTCTTGTCGCGGGGTTTACAAGGACACTGCTCTTCACATATTAAGAAATCTCAACCTGATAATTACCCGGCTCAAATGCGGCTGATTTGACACGTGCCACGCTCACCAGCAAAGGTTTATATATTATATAGTCTTGTTAGCAATCACTTGCGATTATATACACATAAAAAGACACTGTAAAATAAAGCAATGTCCCAGTTATTCAAGAATAATCTGGAGCCGAACAAAGAAGATAAAAAAAAGTGAACTATAAATCAGAACAAAACAATCCAATGTACCAATACAATGTGCTCCCTGTGCCAAATATACCCGCTCCCGCAGCAATAGACCGTTCGTTCATTTTGCACCCATCTAATCCCTGACTAACAAAATTCTTGTGTATTGTAGCAGCATGCTGCTAAAGAGTATGACATTCTAGTATCAAACTGCTTAGTCATCGGCCTGGTCTTCCATCTCTACTCTAAGTTCGTGGCAGAGATCAAAGCACTGTCATATGTCAGCATCTAGCATTTAACAGAAATATGGGAGAATTTACAAACCTCAGCAAGAAGGGCATTAAGAAGACCCTGACCTTCAGGAATCGCATTCCCAATCATAAACTTTCCATCCACACGTAAATTGTCGATCGACGCAAGTTTCATCTGATACGGATAGAGCTCGCGCGTAGAAGACAGTCCACCCATCCGCTTCACCTCCATCAAGCATTTCCGAACTGTGCTCAGCTGATTTTGCACAGGCATCAACGCCTCAGATACCGGTTCACTAGACACCAATAGCCTGTAGATTAAGGCATAGCACCGCCGCAACAAATACAGGAGAACCTACAATTAGGTTAATATCTCGATGCCAACCCCAACATCTCTATACTATACACTTACAACCTGGCCCTCAGGAGCGTTTCCCTCAGCATCGAGAAATGAACCATTGACTCTCATATCATCAATTGACTGCAGCTTTTGCTGGTAGTTGTATAAATCGGTTTCACGTAGGGTCCACCGGTGAGTCAGCATCATACCTTCGAGTTGATTCTTCATTTCGACAAGCTGGTCGTAAAGTGGCCGTAGACTATCAGCCACCAATTCTTTTCGAGCCAGGAAATCATTCAGAACGTTATGGCACTCCTCGAGTAAACCATTCAACAAGTTTTGTCCGTCGGGAATATTTCCATCGGGTGACAAAAAATTACCATCGACCCTGGCGTTGTCAATCTGTCGGAGCTCTTCTTGAAGCTTCTTTAGTTCAGTTACATGCAGTTTAGGCATCGATCCAACGGATATAATCTGTCGCTTAATTGAAACAAGCTTTTGAAGGGTAGGTGCAAGTCTGATTCAGTATGTCAGCGATTTCGTGGTGAACAGAGAGCGTAAATAGAAAAAATGCAATATCTTACTCAGGCGACACAACCGCTACTGACTCAATTAATCCTTTCAAAGAGATTTCTATTGCGCGAAATCAGTATCATCAAAAAAAATATCAAGCAAACTGTGAATCATACCACAGACGTTGGCTTTTGTTCTGATAAGTTGAATTATCTCAGCGGACTCGGTTGGATCATCACGCTCGATGATGTTCTCGATCTCGTTCAGGCGATCCTGAATTGGCTTTAGATCATTCTCAGAGTATACTCTACTTTCGCAAAGATGATCCAGCAGACGCTAAAAAAAAGTCAGCAAAAGCGATCAGATCAGCAGTATCAAATAAAAAGAAAGTGCGTACTTTCACGGTGGTCAGTGAAGCGTATGTCGCTGGAGCAGTTCGAGTCAGCCCGACGGTAAGAAGAGAAAGCGACAACAATTGAAAAACATCATCTAGAACGACATCGACTACGCGTAAAAAATTATAGGTTAGACAAGAATCATAAGCATGAAGTTGTTTGATCGTTAAGAACTCTCTACCTCTATTCTGTTCGTCGTGAAGACTCGGCTCTTCGCGGATATGATTGATCTTGCGAACTTCAACAATTATCTGATCATAAATAGAGCTGATATCGCTGGACTTGATATATCTATGCAGTACACTATTAGCTCTGATAAAGAGTAGTAATGCATTCCAGCTAATTAAACATACGTTGAACGATCTTGTTTGATTGCAGTCAGTTTTTCGCGAATCGAGATAAGTTTCTGCAATATTGCCGTCTCGTTCGCAGGGACTATCGGGGCCCCCATGATGACTTGTTTTGAGTATGTATAGCTTGGTGTGGGAAGATGGATGGTTCGCGAGGAAGACAGCGGAGTAGTTGGGACTCCGAAGCTGTCTCAATTGAGCACGATCGGGCCATGCAATATAACCCTAACCTACACTGTAAGGCTCCAATCAGCTCAAGGTGCCAAGCTCCAGATCAAAGTGAGCTTGGCTTCAGCAGTATACAATTTAAGAACATTCTTCCTGATTGGCAGTTTCATTTTTTTAAAGAAATGTAAAATACATGAACAAACAAGTGACAAAAGCAGCCAGAAACAGTAGATCATTATTACAAGCAACGTGAGCTGATAGAGTACCACACACACACCCAAGGACAAAAACAACAAACAAGCAAACACAAATCACCCCCATAGATTGCACTACACCTAGAGAGCTCAAGTTTTCTTGAACTGCATTTCCGCCATCAGCGATATGTGACTAATAAAATGACGATGTTAGAATCTGTGCCTCAAATATACTAAACGTAACTTGTACTTACTCGGACGTGAAGTGCGCATTCGGGAATCCAATAACCTTGGACATATACTCTTTGTCTGGCTCACCCAGAAGCCCTGTCACAGACAGATTGTTGGCAGAGTACCAGATATAGTCAATTGACTCCGTGAATGTCGGCGTGCAGTTCGTGAATGAAAGCTCTCCGATGTTTGAATACGCAGATTTCAGAGTGAACGGGTGTTGAATACCGTCTGCGGTGAACTTTCCATACTTAAAGCCTTGCATGTCATTGTGATCGCCTTTGACATCTCCTTGTGTTATCAACTCGTATACGCCACTGTCAACAGTAGAGTTATAATCACCACACACAACCATCGGAATTTGAACCGCAGAGTTGTACGAGTTCTTATGCTCTTCTGACTTCATCTTTGCAAACTTATTACCCATCTCACGCATTTCGCTCATCAGCAAACCCACCTGCACAAGCTTTACGTCCATTTGGAGTGGATCCCAATGAAGATGCGTGTTACCGACAATGAGCCGGTTACCAGTCTTGATATGCTCGAGGAAAACAACAATTGCCACGTTGTCTCTGGTCGATATTCGATTATAGATATCAGGGAACTTACTGATCGTTTCGTTCTCCCACAGAAGCTTGAGAGCGGATTGGTTATACTCAATGTGCTGTTTATCCATCAATTTGAAGACGGTTTTTTTGTAGAAAATAGCGCAGCCATCAACTTTCTTACTCTCCTTTGCGCCCATTGTCTTAACTCTTGTTTTGGGCCAGTAGTAGCCGCCATAATCTTTCAAAAGCGGAGTAAGAAACTCTTCAAAAGTTTCACCGTCAACTTCTTGTAAGCAGAACACGTCGGCATTATATCGTAATAATTCCTCTTGAAGACGATTTTTTCGATATTCCCAAGTGAGAGCCCATGATGGACAATACCCGTAAATACCGGTATACCTGTCGCAAAGAATGTTGTAGGAGACTACTGAAAAAACTTCGTCTTTGTGATTCTGCGCGTCTTCGTCAAGCTCAATCCAGTCTCTTTCCGCTGGACTCGCCGGTGCTGTTGATAAAGTTAGCAACTAAGAAAGCGTCACAGCATCTCGGGAGAGAACTCACCTGGACTGTTATCTCGAAGATCAACAATAACAGCACGAGTACCTTCGCGAGCCATCAGTGACTTGACAGATTCCGGTAAAGGATTCCCTTCGATTCCAAACACCTCCAACTTGTATAACATCCCCATTTCTGACGGTAGACTTCCTATGTTATTATCAATTATAAGCAACATTCTGAGACTGCGCAACAAGCCAATTTCGGGAGGCAGCGAAGTCAACATATTTCCGCTGACGTCTAATACAGAAAGCTGACATAGCTTGCGAATTGCGCCAGGGAGTAAAGTAAGTCTGTTGTGGTTGATGTAGAGCTTATCTAAAAATTGATAATTAAACAGCGATACATTAATGTTTCGCAATCCCTGACCTCCCATATCAAGCGCCGACCAATCCTGACGATGATCATTTATTTCTTCAGCGGCAAGAGCCCGCCCTTCAATATCTGCAGAGTCAACTCGGGCGTGAGCCACACCATATGATTTGAAAGAAACACCGGTAAGCAATGGAGTACTGCCATTCCCAGAAAATTGCAGATCCGTCATTCCAGATGCCGTCGCAGTTCCGCCTCGCGAGATGGTGGCAGCCGCCCGTGCATGGTGATGCGGAGAGCTGCTTTGCCGCGAGGTCTGAGCCAGCTGAATCTGGTTCTGCCAGTGATTCGTCGAGACCATATATATTTATTTTTTTTATGTCTAATTATGATAAAAGTCCTTTCGATGCTTAAATGAGATAAGCGTCGCAAAAGAATTCAGGACGAGCAAGAGTGGGCCAGAAGTAACGGAGGAGGCATTGATTGATGAATACTGCGTGTTCGGTAAATAATTAATCGCATTGATCAATGATTGAATATAAATTCATTATATCAATAAGTAGGAGTGAACTTACCAGTTACAAGATATAGGGCGATAATGATAAATGATAATGTTGATGGAAACACGCAAGTTTGCTTGTTGGATTAGAGATGATTCGCTGTGCAAATCACAAGTGTGATCTGATCACAAGCTATGTAGGCCATGTAAATTGGTCTATATTTACTCATTCTTTCGCAACGTGAAATTAATTTGAGTACAAAATAAATACGATATTAGATTAATTGAAGCATACGGTATTGAAATGTACAAGCGAATAGAACCGAAAGAAAAAAATAAGCTCGGGTAGTCTACGTGACGGCTTTCGTGATTCATTATAACTAGCCAGCACCAACGTGAAAAATACATATTCCCGGTGTTACACTATTTTATCGAATAGTATTATTATATGGATTAGTACAGGCATATTAGACCAAATGTGTAACGACACAATTGAAAACGCACGAATTACTATTAATCGTAGTATTGACGCTTCATGGCTCGGTACTTGCGTAGATGATATAACGCTTCGATTTCTGTTAAGAAATAACATTCTTAATTACAATTGAAGTGTCCAGTATTAAACAGTAAACCCTACCTTTCTCTAGAAATTCTGCAAATCTCAGTTTCTGCTCGATCTGTTTGTCGTCGGTTATATTGGCATTATTCATGAAACCTGAATGCAGTCTATCGCGGAAAAACTGATAACCACGTCTACAGTCACACATTAAAAGCAGTCAGCGATAGTGAAGCTTAACAAATCTTAAGAAAAGCATACGGATATTCACGACCCATGTATAGGAGTTGCTTGTACTGTCGGATCACTTTGTATCTAAGTTGGTTGGACGCAGCCATGGCTGCGGAGTTGATTTCGCTCTCTTTTCAGGGTTCAGCTCATATCGGATCAGAAGATTTGCATAATGTATATTAGCAAACAGATATTGCGCACAATCTGAATTCAAAGATGTCGACAGATCACCTGGAGTTTGAACAGAAGTTGTAACGTAAGCATGAGGTTATCGTACTGTCTAGTCCGTTTTTTATATCTGGGAACTGTAGTAGTCTACGGCCGGCAATAAATATTCAGCGCTAATTGGTCATTGACTTATGGCAGTAGCTTGTTTCTACTGCTTGTAGTTTGCAATCGATGAGTGAGAGCACTACAGCAAGTCACGGAATCTATAGATCTGATCAAATCAGTCAACATATTTTCATTTTACAAGTGGTGTTGATCATCTGAGTCAAAGGTACTCTTTGTGATCTCGTAAAACGCCAAACGTAGCGATAAACCATTTCTTTACAGGAATATCTCACACTAAAACGATGACTATTAGCTTTAAGTAGTGATCCTTTCATCTACACTAAAGCGTCTAAACAAAAATCTTTTTCTCAACCGTATCGTAGTTGTTAAAGTACGATGAGAACAGAGTGCAAGCATATTCGACATCTGCAGTACCACCAGTCTCACGAATTGAATGCATCGATAATTGTGGGTTACCCAAGTCTAAAGTACGAGTTCCCAAGAGCGATGCGAGAGCTGGACCGATGGTAGATCCGCAAGAAGAGTCATTACGGACAACAAAAAGTTGCAACGGCACCTTCTCAATTCTAGCGATCTCCTCCAAAAGAATAATCCCAGGAGAATTGGTCGAGTAGCGCTGGTTTGCGTTGATCTTGATAACCGGTCCCTTGTTCATTTCCGGGCGGTGGTTGGATTCGTACTTGGACGCATAGTTAGGATGAACGGCATGTGCCATATCGGCAGAAAGAAGAAAAGACTTTGCACACGTCTCCTCATAGAAGCTGCTGATCGCTGGGGTCATTGCCGAGGCATCAGCACTTGCTTCACCAGAAAGGCCAGACAGACGCTTGATGCTGTAACAAAATATCAGCAAATTTTGAAAAAAAAAATAAGTGGACTGGAATTGCCATACACTGAAGGTAAGAAGTTTGATCGTGCACCCTGCGCACTCTCGGAGCCAATCTCTTCGTGATCGAAGCAAGAGATGAGACGAATAGTGGAGTCTCCATCAAGAGCATCGTCCGCTGCCACTGAGTCAATAAGACCGCGAATGGCGCTGTAGGTCATCATCTAGGTTTAAAAATAAATACGATTCAATCACAAGAAAGACATTATAATCCATACCTGATTGTCTAGACGCTGGGAAAAGATAAATTCATCAGATAGACCACCGAACGTGGAAGGTTGTGTATCATAAAGAACCAATTCAAAATCGCGCACGTAGCTGATAGGGACATCGGCCGCTTCAGCAAGCATCCAAATCAACTTGGGCTGATGACGGGAAGTCATTGTCGAGAACGGCATAAATTCATCATTGTCAGCAGCAGTATCGACTGTTTCTTCGTCGCACTTGTTGATCATCTCCGCGGCGAGACCGGCAATAGGGAACAAGTGCGTCTCTTTGTTGAATTCAAACTTGACCCGCACATCAGGGTCGAGATGTATAGCCAGGGTCGGGATTCTCAAGACTGAAAAGAACATATTAGCTACCAATAAAAAGATCCAGTATCAAGGCAACTCACTGGGCTTGTTAATCTTGATCAACTTGGGAACGTGATCACCTTCATCATTCTTGACATAAACTCGACCCGCAACACTGAGATCACGGTCAAACCAAGTGTGCCTTAACTCAAATTAGCAGGCTAATATCCATCGTTATTTCAGCTGAACCTACCATAAACCGCCACCGTATAATTCAACGCCGACTTGCAGATATCCCTCGGCACCTTTTTTGGAAACAGGTTTTAAACTGAAATATGTTAGCCACTTTGGTTTTAAAACTGGATGAACTGAAAACTATACCGGAGAGTAGGACTGTCAGTGTGCGAGCCGACAATAGCAATGCCATTCCCAGGAGCCCAATTCTTGCCAACACCAAAGGCGATGAGACTGCTACCATTGCGAGTGAGGAAATACTTTTTGCCCTTCTCGACAACGCCAACCCAAGAATCGCGCTCTTTTAGTTCAATAAAACCGGCATTGAGCAAGAGCTTCTTCGCGTTGTCCACTACGTGGTATGGAGTTGGCGAACCGTTGACGAACGCGATGAAGTCTGCTGAGAGATTAGTACGTGTATTCAAACGTGAGTTAGTAGCTGTACGTTGATATTGTACGTACCAGATGCGTATGCTTTGGCACGAGACATTCTAGTAACCATGAGCAACAAACCAACGGAGGTCAAAGTGTTTGCGAATCAAATAGATAATATTGACAATTGCGGCACATGGCACTTATCTGCAATGTAAGCATCAGTGTTTGTACTGCTTACTATTTAAGTGTATAGTACCCGCTAGCTGCACTAGCCACGCGAGGCTGGCGATGACGAGGCGCACGGGCTCTGTTTGCTTGTTCACCACGCAACACACTATTTTTTTTCTTCTTCTGATGAGGATCTCTTTCAGTTGCTGATTCAGTGGTCTATATTAATATTATTTAGTACTGAGCTGCTTATGTATTTTTATTGCTGATAATAATGCCGCCAGAAGAAGGCAGACATGAGCCTGTGTCGCCTTTCTCATCCACCAACATCGACCGACTGAGTGCTTCCCCACATAGGAAGCGCATTCGGATATCTTATGGTGATCGGTATGTTCGTATATGACCATATTTTTAGTGCTACTCACTGACTAGCTATTGGGCTTAGGTATATCCCGAACCGTGAGAGTGTGAATTTACAGGCTGGGTTCAGCCTAAAGCCAGAGAGTTCGGCAACTGACGAGCGAGTGCCCACACGATCTAGTGAAAACGAGCTCGACATTCAAAGAAGTAAACATATTTGGGATTAATTTCACATCTTTCCTGACTTAGGAGCTGACTTTATATTGCAGTTGAGGAAGCGAATCGGACGTTCACAGAAGTTTTACGATCCGAATTATTTGGCGATGAGGTCCCATCAAGCGAGCCCGGTCGCACACCACCCCCAGTCAACACAGAGTATTCAAGCAATGGCTCAGTAACCCCGCCTCGATCTCATCCTTCTGCTCCTTCGACCCCATCTCGCAATCTATTCACATTCATGTCACCTTCTGCAAGACGAACTCCAACCAGACAAATAAACGGTGCAACTCTTGATGTTGAAAACGAAGCATTTTCTCTATCACCGGTTCGCTTTCAGTCTCAAAAAATGCTTCTGTCTCCGCGAAAACAACTTAGGTCAATATCCAAAGTACCTTTCCGAGTTCTAGATGCTCCCGAGCTTGCCGACGATTTTTATCTAAACCTTGTTGACTGGTCGTCATCAAATATTCTCGGTGTAGGACTCTCCCGATCAGTCTATCTTTGGAACGCGGCGAGCGGAGGAGTTAGTAAACTTTGTCAGCTTCCAGAAAACGATCTGGTGACATCGGTTGCTTGGCTCCAGGAAGGTAAATATTTAGCAGTTGGTTCGCATCGCGGTATTGTTCAGATATGGGATGCAGAAGCCGAGCGTAAACTGCGAACAATGGATGGCCATTCTTCCCGAGTCGGATCATTAGCTTGGCATGGACATATCCTGTCATCCGGTAGCCGAGATAAATCTATCCTTTTACGCGATGTTCGGGATCCAGGATCATATTTTCGTCGACTAACAGGTCATAAACAAGAGATTTGTGGCCTCAAATGGAGCTGTGAGGATGACAAGCTAGCATCCGGAGGAAACGATAACAAGCTATTCGTATGGAACAGTACGAGTGATACACCATTGCTTAAGTTTACAGAACATATTGCAGCGGTCAAAGCAATTGCTTGGAGTCCACATCAACGTGGTATTTTGGCATCCGGTGGCGGTACTGCTGACCGACGCATCAAATTTTGGAATACTATGACAAACAGACAAATTAACGAGATTGATACCGGTAGTCAGATTTGCAATTTAGTGTGGTCAAAGAACTCTAATGAAATAGTATCGGCTCATGGGTATTCGCAAAATCAAATTGCAATTTGGAAGTATCCTTCTATGAGACAAGTTACGGCTCTTACCGGCCACACGTGTCGAGTTCTCTATTTGGCCATTAGTCCAGATGGACAGACCATTGTATCTGGCGCAGGAGACGAAACGTTGAGGTAATGATTTCGTGTTGTGGTTGCTTGACAAAAGCATTGCGCTAACTATCATATTGTAGATTTTGGAATGTTTTCGGAAAGGGACGGCCCGAATACCGTGAGGTGACGCTGTTGGATGCTGTCCCTCAATTGAGGTAGTATATATAATCACTATAGACTGAATCTGTATATCATTTACAAAAATATGTAAAATGGAGAATTATAAATCTTGTATCTTAATATGTAACGAGAATGCCTTGTTCATTTTATTATACAATTGGAATAACTCTATAAAATTAACCCTCTGAAGCCACATTCCGCTCCAATCTTGCCAACATAGCATGATAATCCGAGTCCTTCTTCTTCTTCGCAGCCAACTTCTCTCTTGAAATAAAGGCGTTGTCCTTTCGCAGCTCGCGCAGTGCACCTTTACGCTCTTTCTTGACTTGAGCTTTGAGCTTACTGATTTCTTGTCGCTGCACATTCGGATCGTAAGATTTCTTGTCAACGGAGTAATTCTCTTCAAATTTAGGTGCGTATGTAGGAATCGGGATCGGCTTGTGCTGCTGAAGCATGAGTGGCTTCCTACTCAGCGTTTGCAAGTTGATCAATCTGCGAAGCTGATTGGTACTTTCGGTGACTCGCTCGCGGATCAAACCAAGTGCCACTGACCGCTTTTTGGAAGCTGATATCTCCGAAGATAACGTATCAAGTAAAGCTAACGAAGGAGAAAAAATCTCTTTGTATGCATCTTTCCCCTTCCACAGAGAAGCGAATTCGAGTAAACTGTCTAAATCAGATTTGAAGGTGGATAACACAAGTTGCTTTTCCGCTGGAGTAGATATTTTTGAAATATTGGTATCGGTCATAATATCAGATACCTTCAAATTTCTAATTGAGATCCCCTTGCTAGACCCTTCAATCACGATTTTTGCAGGATTCTCGGTTAGTGGAAAACCTTGCGGAGCCGACTCTTGCTGAATAAACGAAAATATGGAGTGATTCAAGTAGTTGACGGCCTCCGGAACATATCTCTTGGAAAGAGTTTGGTATTTTAACGATAATCTGGCTAAAAGACTTGATGAGGCGTAGTCGCCTAGAGTCGAAACCGGAAATTGAGAAAGATGCTGACCAATTAAGAGCATTGCAGGCGTAGCTACAAGATGGAAATAATCTGAAGTCGAAAATATCATACCGATCAAAATGAAAGAAACCATATCCGATGGCAGTGGGTAATCTGTTACCTCAGAATTAGAGATGGCTGACTGTAGCCGCTGTCTTGTAATCTGTAGCTGCGATCTGAAGCCCAGCGCCATCTCCTCGGGGTATGACTGTGTAAAGTCATATATTTTTTTGACAAGTTTGTTGAAAAGCTCTTCTGAAACATCAGAACTATCGTCTGCTATGGTTGCTGCATGCTCGATCAAAAGTGGCCCAAATTTCTACATCAAACGTTAGTCAGTGCACGCAGCAGCTCTAGAAGTCAAATTCTATTACCATTAGCTTTTCCTTGTTGCCAGCAGCAAGACTGGGATGATATAGAGTCATGATGCGATCAATAATAACCAACTGCTTATCAATACCATGAGCTTCGAAAACTTCAAGTAGCTCATCATACGATGACGGGCAGTTATACGTAAACTTCAATCCTGACTTGATATCATCTTCCGACAGCTCGACACTCGGTTTGCTCCTTCGGGTAGATAGCGGAGTAGCATTTGTAGAAGTAGACATTCTCTCGACGGTCTCTGCCTTCTCATCAGAACTTTCGTCGCTACCAGCTGCTTCGAATTCATTGCCATCTGCAATTTCTTCTTCGCTCTCAGAATCTCCTAGGCCCCTACCAAATCCAAAATCTGCAGCATCGTCCAGCTCAAAGTCATCTTCAAGATCATCAGCGTCCGGTTTGCGTGAGTTGCGCTCGTCATCCTCCTCCGTGATCTCGCCTCGCATTCTACGTAACCGCTGATCTTCAAGCTCTTTAAGCTGTTTAGCTCTCTCCTCTGCAAGCTCTTCAGTTGTCTTGGTACGATCACTCGGCTGTGCACGACGGTCAAATCCGAGCTCTCGTACATTTTCATCGTATTCAGAATCTTTTGCGGGTGCCCTCTCAGTTTGTTGAGAGGGTTGAGCAGTTGAACCGAATAGAAGAGATCGTAAGTCGTCCATTTCGCCATCAAGTTCAGCAATTTGGTCCTGATCTTCTTCTTTAGCCTTTTGCCTCTCATGTTTATACATTTTCGACTTGGCAATAACTTCTTTCATGACTTCATTTTTCGATTTTTTCCGCTCAGGCTCGCCATCATCTTCAGAGTCGTCTCCTCGCCGTTTTAGTCCTCCGGTTGCATCACCAAGGCTGAATTCGTCGTCAAGTGAAAGAGACTGACCAAAATGTGTTAACCTGTCCCCTCCAAAGTCGCCGTCGTCGTCATCGCCTTCGAGATTAAACAGTGATGAGTTTCGCGCAGATCGAGACTGTCGCTCGCGAGTGAATCGCTCAAGCATTCTCTCTTCAGCTGTCATGTTTGGATCATGCTCACCAAATCGACGATCTACAATGGCGCCGACCTTGTTTTTCCGTTCCAGCTCATTTTGCAATGTTCTTCGGCGCTAGAAATTCAAATCAGTATTAGCCTAATTCGACGAGCCGAGCAGCTTGTGTCAAATTTTGATACTACTCACATTTTCCTCACCAATTTGCTTGCTTAAACCAGGCCGACCTGTAGCACCTTGGACCTTTCTACCTAAAATATCACCGTGCTTTTGCCGAGTTGTTTTTACCTCGAAAGGATTAAATTCGTCGCGAATCGAGGAAAGAAGATTATCTTTGTCTTGTCTAGACGCAGCAGGTACTCTTCCCTTTTTCTGCTTCTTTGTGTTAGTCTGGCCAGTCAGCCCACTAAGCTTCAGACGTTCTTTCAGCTGTTTCAGCTGAGATTTTGCCATCTTTTCGAATGAATGGATGTTTATGTGCACCAACAGATACACTTAGTAGTCGAAAAATATTTTTATGATTAAAATGCGCCGCACGCTGAGAACTCCCAATCCATAGAGTTTATCTGGAATCTTATGAAAACCTGAATAATTTTTTCCAAGATCGTAATCAATTCATACTTTTATTGCTCATCTCTTCTCGTTTCATACCGTTATACCGGGCGATTCATATATCCTCGAAGACTTAAAATGCGTCAGAAACGTTCAAAAAATTATAGAAAGCAAATGGCGATCTACAGCCGTAACTTCCAATTTCGACAGCCTTTTCAAGTCCTAGGTAAAATCGATGCTATACGTGCTCGAGAAGATGTCTCAGGACAAGGCGTGCTAATTTATATGAATATAGTTGATGGAGATATTGTATACGATGCTACAAAATATAAAATGAATCTACCAAAGGCGCTAGAAGGAGTTGTACAAGGCACGATCAAGCCCAGTATGTACTCACGACAGAGCTACTCCTATATCGAAAGTATTTGCTTGCTAATCACAAAATTTTAGTGATCACACAGTGTTGTATCAAATCATTATATGACAGAGGATCCGACGCTAAAGAAGCGATAGAAATTGCAAAGACATTCGAGCGTCGCCGCTGCAATCATCTCGAGACGCCACTTTCACAAGCAGAGTGTCTTTCAGCCGTCGTCAACATTAAAGGCAAGAACAAACATCGATACGTTGTTGCTACCCAAGATCCTCGAGTTCGTGGCCAATTCAGAGGAGTCTCTGCAACTCCGATTATCTACATCAATCGAAGCGTGATTATTATGGAACCGATGAGTCCAGCAACCATCGCAGCATCGAAGAGACTGGAGGAGGAGAAATTATCGGCGGGTTTGAATAATCCACGTTCTCGGACATGAGGAGAAACATGATTTTGCATTTACTAGTCCTTTGGATTCGCGCAATTATGTTTGTATATTAGGCTTATAACGGATTAAAAAAAAATGTAAAGAAAGGTTAACAGTAATTTACCAGGAATATTCAAATTTGAAAGTCACTTTTCACAAAAATTTTGAAGCACACTAGCACACTAAACACTTCCAAACGCGGCCACTTTCACTCAGTAGACGAGTACCATCGTCTCACAGCAGTTAAACTCTTGAATCTTTTCTAACAAATAAGCGATAATAAATAGAAAAGAGAGACGCTCCGAATATAGTATTTACAGAAGCTCCAACTTCAGAGTAGAAACTTCAAACGCGCGCAAAGAGATCGGGATCCTAGTTACATTGCGTCTGTTAATTTTCATCGTCTGGAACGGAATCTCCTCAAGCTCATCTTCAAGCAAATTCGCCCAAGTAACTCGCTTGATTGGCAGATTTGTCGCAAGAACACCCTTAGTCTTTCCTCCGATACTATCGTAAACACGCACAATCAGGTTTTTGCCTTCCTTGACGGGCAAATGGCCGCGGCTGACGTCGATATCATCCTCAGCACGTTTTACATTAGAGATGATGATGTTGGATGGACCTTCAATTGTGATAGATCCAAGAAGGTTTTCAGCGCACTGAACAATCTTACGTTCAATAAAATACGGATGCACTGGGTAGTTGTAATCGTAAGAAGCACGAACAACATCAGCGTTCATAGGGCCAGCGTGAGGCAAAATCGCATACTTCATAGTGTGATGTCCCATATCAGCATGTCCATCAGGAGCTTTCGGCGAGCGCAGCAAACTTAATCTCATTGTGTTGCCGTGGATGGCGAAACCGTACTTGCAGTTATTCATAACAGTGACACCATAAGTTGACTCGGACAAATCAGCCCATTTGTGACAGCAGACTTCGAACTTTGCAACATCCCAAGAGGTGTTATAATGCGTAGGTCTCTTGGCAATACCAAATTGGGTCTCGTAATTTGCGGTATCGCAGTGCACGTCAACATTAAATTCGGTCTTCAGGAACTTGTGAATCTCATGCCACTCAACCTCGGTCTCGATGTCGAGGTAAGATAGAGCAGTGATTGGGCCAAGATCGGCAGATGCCGCCTGAGGAGCGATCGATGCGTCAAGAGAGATTGTCGACTTCAGCCAACTCACCTCGGAGATCTTGATCTCTACAACAACCGACGCACGTAGAGGTCCAGTTTCTCCAACAGTCACCTTCGTATCGTCAAGATATTTGAATTTGTCTAGTGAATACACCTCGGTATCCCAAGCCTGGAAATAAAGAGGCTTATCGTCGAAAAGAACAAAGCGGTTAGCTTTGCCGCCGTCCTCAAGAACCTCACGCTCCTCGGTTTTGTCATAGAGACTAGTTATGACACCAGCAGTGATTGTAACTTTAAGCTTCTTGTTCTCAAGAACATACTTATCGGCAGCAATTTCGGTGAGCGAAACACTATTATCAGCCGTCGCTTTGATACCCTGGACAGGGCGTAGAAGATTGTTAACTCCCGTCTCCATCACCACATAATGCTTCTCACTCGCCGCCTTCTGAGAGTGCACCTTTCCGGTAGCGACACTGCTAGGCACTTCCAAAATGGCTTGTCGAGGCCAAGGAAGCGAGCTAACGCCAACAAATTCAGCGTTGCTGGTCTCCGGTGAGGAAGTAAATCCGAGAGCCTCTGCTGCTTCTTGCAAAAGCGCATTACCCTTCTCAGAAACCTCCGCGTATAGCTTTTTAACGTCGTCGTATACCATTTCGATAGCGGAACCTGGAAGAACGTCATGGAACTGATTTAAACAAACAATTTCCCATAGATCGTCAATCCGCTCAGTCGGATATTTGTAGTCAGGGTTGGTGGTAGTGGCAAGAGTAGCAAAGTACTCAATATCATGAAGAAGGATCTCAGAGGTTCTGTTGCCTTTCTTGGTGGCACTCTGCGTAGTGTAAGTTCCACGATGAAGTTCGAAATAGAGCTCGCCAACCCAGGTAACAAGATCCTTGCCGCTATTGGTAGACTGTTCAAGCTTATCAAAGTACTCATCAGCGGTATGACCCATCTTGACACGAGGTAGAAGGCCAACTGTATCAGAGAGACCTCGATAACGACGAAGTTTCTCAAGATGCTCGGCAGTGGGACCACCACCCCCGTCACCAATACCAAAAACAAGAAGTCCAGTCTGATCCTGCTCCAAATTTTTGTGGTTTCTGAGCGAGCCCGCGACTTCGTGGAACTCAACACGAGATGTGTATGTGTTCGCGGGAGGCATATGACACAAAACTTGACTACCATCAAGCGCAACCCAGTTGAAAGTACTATTGGGAAAAGTGTTGATGTTGTTCCAGCTCAATTTTTGAGTTAGGAAACGAGACATTCCAGCGCCACGGCAAACCTGAGGTACTTGAGGCGAATATCCAAAAGTGTCAGGCAGCCAGTAAGTGACGGAGCGCTCACCAAAGTTACTCTCAAAGAAACGTTGTCCAAGCAACATCTGACGTACCAGAGCCTCACCAGATGGCATGTTCGTGTCGTTCTCGACCCAAGAACCACCAATGTAGTTGAACCTGCCGTTCTTGACTTGCTCTTTTATTCTTTCGAAAAGCTCAGGATACTCGCTCTTGAGCCATTTGTACTGCTGGGCCTGAGAGCACGCAAAGTGATGCTCGGGATAACGACGCATAAGATCAAGTTGAGAAGCCCAGGAACGAGCAGTCTTACGGCGAGTCTCTGCGTACGGCCAGAGCCAAGCGGTGTCTATTGACAAGTTAGTCGCACAGTCAACGCTGCAGGATTCAGGAAAGTTACTCACCAATATGACAGTGGCCAATGCAATAGACAAAGTCTTTCTGACCAGACTGGTAGACCTCAGAAGAGTCAATGGCAGAGCCCAGGTAGGACTTTGTGATTTCACGACACTTGAGAACTGAAGCAGGTTCTTCCGGATCAAATGCGTTCATGACATCGTTGCAGACTTTAAGAGCAAGGTAGCTCTCCCAGGAGTCTTGATCAAGCTGGCGAGCGGCATCTGCAATAATTCCAAAATCAAGATAGAGAGCTCTAGCCTCGTGGAAAGGTGCAACAAGGTCAGCATTCGAGAGTTCGAACCAGCGACCCGGATCCGGAGGCTGAATTTGGTCACCGTCACCATTTCCAAACATGCCGTTACAAGAAGCTTCAAGGTAAAACATATGCCATGCGCCATCGCGAAATTCCTCTGGGATAGGCCAGTGCGGACGCTCATCGTCACCAGTGAGACCTTGCAAAGGCATACCGTCGGCAGAGTACACAAGACCTTCATTGTGGTTTTCCCAGTGCCATTCAAGCTGCTTGTTGCTAAGCCACGGTTCAGTCTGGGGCACTCTTACATGCACTCGAAACCAATGCGTACTCCACGATGGGCCAAAAGCCTCGCCCTTTCGCGCTGGACGGAACTTGCCTTTGATGGCCTCATCAAAGTGCGGGCGAGCAAGGTCGGGGACTGAATAGACCTCAAGACGGACATACTCTTCATCTGAAGTGCGAGCCTCGTCGAGAACACTAAAGAAAATGTTAGTAGAGATGCTAATGTAGCAAGTAGATGTGACGTACGAAGGAAGGTTGAGGTCTCTGTAAGGGCCAGTGCTGAGAAACTGTTCAATCCGACCTTTGTAAATATCGCGAACTTTCTTCGCAATAGGCTTGTTGTTAAGCTGAGAGTAGTCAGGGGAAGGAGCCATTGCAGGTGTATTTTCAATTTGCTATCTCGAGACACCTTGCTACAGTATACTTCCTAACTTTGTAACCGAGTTCTATTGATCAACTCGTAGCCGAATCTTATCAGGTACTAAACCCCTCTAAAACAGGTAGCTGACTACACCCTATAAGAATGTTACTAATCAAATTATTTACAGATTCAGGGGAAGCTTTACTCAAAAATATTTAGATACTCATCTCCTCTCAGCCCGCCTTACTCGTCAACTATGCCGTCCATAACAATACACCCGTCCACAGATCTATTTAGCTCATCAGGGCTAACATACCAGTCGCGTACTCTTCAACCTGTCCGGGAAACGGATGAAGTCGACGATGACAATGACATGCCAGATGTCAGCGGCAGCAGCGATGAAGAAGACGAGGGCCTGTTTTCACTTGATCCTGAAGCTGACGGGGAGGCCAGGATAACTGGAGTCGTTAAAGGAAAGCATATAGTTACTCCAGGAGAGCTTGTTACTTCAGACTCTACCTGGATGAGGTTAGTGCAGTTTTGAAGAATTTGTACAGACTTCGAATCACTGACTGTATTTTGCAGAGGGCATGGAACTTATTCAGTTGGCACATCGACATACTCCTCAGTCGCAGGCACCATTACTCGGGTCAACAAATTACTGTCGGTGACCCCTCTTAGAGGGCGATATGTACCCGAGGTCGGAGACCACGTCATTGGCCGGATTATTGATGTCGGCACAAGAAGCTGGCATGTCGACATCGGCGCAAAGCAGGCTGCAGTTCTCATGTTGGGGTCAGTTAACTTGCCCGGTGGAGTTCAGCGACGAAAGTCCGAAAGCGACGAGCTTCAAATGAGAGTATTTTTGAAAGAAGGCGACTTGCTTAACGTATGTACAAGAGCTCTTAAGCTATTTACCATCTCTGCAAGCATACTCACAATTTTCATATAGGCAGAGGTACAAGCAGTTTTTACCGATGGTGCCGCGTCTCTACATACTCGCTCTCTTAGCTACGGAAAACTGCGCAACGGCTATTTTTTCTCTATTCCTTCCTCCCTGATCATTCGCTCCAAAATTCACACAATCGAGCTTCCCGGTGGCGTGGATCTCGTGATGGGCGTTAACGGGTACCTCTGGCTGCGAAAGCACACTCAGCAGCTTGGCGAGCAAGGTGTCAGCATAACAAGGCTAGCCGAAGAAGCTGGATGGGAGATTTATAGTGATGAAAACGAATACATTGCCCCTAGCATCAGAGAGACCATAGCTCGATATGCAAATGCCATCAAAGCACTGGAGTATGGCGAAGTGGGTGTTAGCGAGGCGCGAGTCATTGCTGCATATGAGGCTAGTAAAGAATATAAGGGCGTTGGCGATATGGTTGAAAATGATGCAAAGCGACGAATAGCTCAACAGGCGTTAGTTTTTATACAGTGATTTAAGATTATAAAAGTTGTATATTAGCATTGTAAAATTTATATACCAGCAGCAGTTCTATAACAGTAAACTTCCACCTTATTTCTAAATATTGTAATATCTAATTTCCCTAGAGAGGCCCATTGCTCAATTGACTATTTGATCCTCTTGCTCTCAGTATCAGACGCAATTATGACTGAGAAAGCTGTAGCAGAAAATCGAGGACCCGAAGTCTAGTGGTTACTTCCTCGCATTTTATGCGATGTTCCGTCACTCACTGCGCGGCTCCAAGAATTTATCGATCCAGTACGCGGAAGATTATCTATTCCTCTTGTTGGCTTCAGTAGATACCTAGAAAACGTAAAAGATAACACTCACTAGAAACCCGACTAAACCGAATCATGGTAGTTGTAAGATGCTTGCTTAGGAGAAGTTGCGAGCGAGCAGTTAGCCACAGGCCACCCCCCATTGCTATCTTCCAGTCTCCACTTCTTCCGTTTTGGATACTTTAGAAACACTGATTACCCTAAATGAATTTTCCTCGGGTGAAGCTCGCTTGCTCAACTCGCTGGAGCGTGTAACATGTTGCGGTTCACTAGTCTCCTCCTCACTGCTCAGTTCATCCGGCTTTATTTCTTTTCCTTTGCGACGAAATAGCTTCTGCAATTGTCCTGTTGACTAGTCAGCCATCCGCTGTAGCGTAGATTGAAAACGCAAACTTACCTCCCACGTTCACTCCCAACCACGTTCGCGGCGCCCTCTCTTCCTCTGATGGCCATTCCTCGTTTAACACAGGGTAAATTAAGTCTCGAGTCCGAAACGAATCCTGCGACGGATTAGTCTCATGACCCGAAGCAGTAGTCAGTCGCAGTTTAGGATGTTCAGATTGTTCATCAATCCCTGATACCAATTCTTGGTCGGTCCGGGTCCGTTCGATAAACGGATCTATATCTGTTGCAATAAATTGATTTTGAATTGGTACTCGATCACGAGATCTTTTGGGCGATCCTGATGATGAAACAGTGGTGTTCTTGCTATGCCTCTCAGAATGCCGTTCCGTCCGCTTCATAAGTTCAAGCTCTCGCCATTTTTCTTCATTCTCCAATCTGCGAAGCTCATTTTCTCTCTGAAGTGGAGTCATTATGAGAAATCCATTATCTCCAGAACTGTTATTTGCTTTAGGGACAGTTGGAATTGGTTGGCGCTGTTTTCGGACACGAATTTCATCACGAGATGACTTGCGCGAGTTGAGAGACAATTCTGATTTCTGCTTTGAGGCTCGTAAAGGCTTAGATGGTATAGCATTGTCCATGATTCCTTCAGGTTCACTGAACTGCGAGCGGCCATCAATATTTTCCGCTGGAATGTTATACAATCCTGGGATATGCATGCCGTTATATTCAGGACTAGTACGGACTCTTCGGTCACGGCGGTGATTCGTTCGGGCACCGCGAGACTCTGATGATGGCTCACGATAAGACCTCAAATGCGGAAATGCATCTGACAAACCAGCTGGCTGGTCAGTTTTCTCTACTCGAGATAAAATCTCTGCGAGTCTGCGTATCTATCATTAGCAAGCACAATAGGCACAACCTTTCGAATACACATACAGTCGTTCAACTCTAAGTAAATCAGAGTTTGTCTTAACTCCGCTGAAAGTTCGTCTCATGATACTTTTCGCCAAAGATGTCGTAGGTCTTGTATAACGTTGAGCGGCAGACGAAAAGCCCATGTCGGAAAAAGAGCTATTGACCTTATCTATAGCACTTTGACTTTCTCTAGCTGTGGTCTGAAAAGCCGAAAGAATCTCCGCGTGGCTATAACTCATCATCTGGATTAAGTAAGAAATACCTGAAAGTATCTCCATGTCATTACTATGACGGTTTGCATCGCTTTCTAGAATCTAAGTAACGATAATCAGCACATTCCCCTTACAAAATTATGTTTGTACAAACCTACTCTTTTAAGTAATGCCGCTACGTAGTCATTTGATGAATCTTGAGTGTTAAGTTTCTTAATAGAAAGACAATCCCGCATTGTCGTGCACGCCTTGCCATGATCCGGACATTGCATTTCAGCATCTGAATTATCAGGCATATATGCAGATGGACCTTGGACTCTAACTCCTACATTTTCCTGTGTGTTGCTTCTGCTTCTGCTTGTGCGCGTCATCTCGGCATTTTTCATGCGCTGCAAGCTATCGCGCCGATTAGATTGCGCAATCGCCGCAATATCAGGGTACAAGTTCTGCAAACTATGAGAATTAGGTAGACGGGTAGCCTCAAAGGACTCTTCAGCTCCGCCGACAAAACTGAAATCAGAAATATTCCTGTTATGATTTGCTGCTGCACTATCTAACTCTAGTTTTGTAGTAGGGCAGGACGAAATAGATTTAAGTGATCCAGAGCTGCTTTTTAATGGTACTACATTTATTAGTTATAGAGTCAGATTCGTAATATTGAAAGCACATACCAGCGGGAAGAGGATGAAAACATGGGACAGAATCATACGTTGTGCCTGCCGCAGTATAGTAGGAAGCCGTATCGGCAACATCGTCGAGCTCTTCAGATCTAGGCCGATACGAGTTCTCTTCAATATATACTGAGTCGCTACTCTCTGCAAGTGTATTTCCGCGTGATCCTAAGGAAGAGTGTCGAGAAGAACGACGAGATACTGGAGTACTTTTTCCAGGAGTTTCATGCAAAACGGCTCTTCCTGTTGAATTGATAGAAACTAGCTCAGCAAACTCAAGATCTGTGGTCGGAAAATCAGGCTGCTCACTGGTGATGCGCGGTGGATCCATGCGAAATGGATCAAAGACTCGTGAATGAGCTGAATTGGCGCGAGTGCTCGGAGAGTCCACAATCGATGCAATACTAGGCACTCGCTGATTACGAGAAAACTCTCGTGATGAAGATCGTGCAATCACATCAGAACAATTGTCAGGTTTATTCTGTTTCGATTGAATTGAGTTTGTATTAGAGCGGCGATTAGCGCACTTGTAGTCAGAACTGGAGTACTGATCGCTCAAAGAAGACCGCTCTCCAGATTTTAAGGTCGGCCGAATTTTTTGAGAATGAAGTAAATTGTCAAACTTTATTGATTCAGCTTCCTCGACGACTCGAGACAATGGAGGTACGTTATCCAAATCAGACATATCCAAGCCAGTATGGTTTGTAGACCTTTCTGACATGTCTGGCGACGATATCGAATCTTGAGTTTTAATTTCACTGGAATGATTTTCACTTGTACTGCGACTATCGATTGAAGAGTTTGAAGCAGATTCATTGGTAGTCCGCATATTGTCAAGCGCTGGTAAGACGATGCGCCGAATGACATTGCTAATCACTGAATCTAGCATGTCAGGGTTCAAAGATACAGAATCATTGCGGTGAGGCTGAATGTAGTCAGTAGACTTTATGTGAGCAGCTGGCTCCCGAGAGTCATCGTAAGCTGTCTCGTGCGTCGGTAGCTGATATGAGGAACTGTCAAGAACAGGAGTAGACGTTGCTGCATCGTAGAAAGTGTCATCCCCTGGGTCCTCCAAAGCGTGCGAGTGCGACCGAGAACGGAGCTTGTTTTTTCGCTTCGTCCGCAAGTGCACACGAACATCAGGCTTCTGATCTTTCGACCTCTCGCTTGAAGAATTCTCAAAGTATTCGATGAGAACAGAAGCATGTCCTGACTTTTTCGGAGGCGAGGATGAAGTGCTGTCCATGTAGTTCGGCGAAGAAGTTCTAGTGCTGTAAGCACTGATTAAAACAGGGTCTGGTAGAGATCTGATCGGCTTTGCAGAATGCATTGGATACCAGAAGAGGAGGATTCTCGAGCAATTTAAAACAAATGATTGAAGAAAGATATCCGAGGCTGGTCAGGTCTTGTTTATCTCCAGGCGGCAAGCGACAGGGGTTTGTTGCGCAGCATCAAACGCCGAGTACTCAATGCGGCCATCTGCTCCCGAAACACGCACCCACCTCGCTCTTTTTCTCTTTGCCTTTGCATTATGACTGTATCTTGAACACAATGCGTCTAAATATTACTTCTGTTGAATAATGTTGAGGATACATCGATCGAGGCATCTTCAATGATGAGTTCGTGATGTCATCTACCCCTGAATGCACTCAGTCCTGGCGCGCTTAGCAAACCAGTTTCAATGCTTGCAAACAATACCCACTTCGACATATGAATAACTTAAGTCAGATCATTCAGTTTCGCCGTAAAGTAAGTGCTGACTAGTAATCATAGCCAAGCCATATCTGGCACGCAAAGGTTAATGCTAGCTGACTGCCACAACTGCGCGAGTACCGATGCCTGCCTTGCCAGCCATCTGACCTCTTCCGGAAATCGCCAATTTCAAAACTTTTCAAACAGTATTGCTATTAGACACGATAGATTTCCGCTAGCTCGGCAGGGATTCATATACCATCAGCCTGGCTGCGTTCTCTACTCTTTCAAACTCTTGACCAATGTCATCAGCCGCACTTCGGAGCCTTTCAGCAGCGCCTTCATGCGTTCCCATTTTTCACTATCTTCAGTATTCGCAAATATCTGAGCGTCATCTACAATAACTCGCCGCGCAGTAATTCCCTCATTCGCTGCATCTAGCAGGCTACTGTAGCTATTTGCAGCATTCTCTGTTTCTGATTGGTCAGAAAAATTATCTAAAATCTGGGTTTGCGTAGGGGTGGAGGTAATTAGTCCAGACATTGTTCTTTGCCGTACAACGGTAGCGGTCTTGCGCACTTTTGCCCATATCCGCAGCAGAACCTCCACGATGGCTGCGACCTTCACTGCGGCCTCGGCCATAGTCACGTTGTCGGCATCTTTGGTTGTCTTCGGGGCTAAAACCAAAAAGATTGTTATGTATTCTTGGCCATTCTTGTAGTTGTAGATCCAGTTTTTGGGTAGTCGTTTGTAAACGACAAGCGGACGTAACAACGCTTCACAAAGGCCCGCCACGTAGTCTGTTCTGCTACTTCTCATCAACTTTGGAGGATCAAGAAACCACAGAAGCGTCTGTAGCGGCACATCGCGCAAATAAGATGCCATCTCCATAAACCAAGATGTCTGATCAACCAAGTTTGTGATTGAAGTCAAATTATCGTACACAATACCCAATATCCGCCTGCGAATACTTAGCGACTCGACATCTCCAAACGGTCGATTTTCAATGTTGTTAAACAATGAGTGTATAATTCGGGCGGTCGCATGTGTGCAGGCTTTCTTCCCGACTTCTTGAGAGTAAATCATTCCATACTGTCGACTTTCGCCGATACAGTTTGTCGCAAAAATAGCAGATAATGCAGACTTCCAGCGCACCGTATACCCTTCAGCGTCTTTATAGCGAATAAATTTGTATATCAGAGTCTCTTTCAATACAGATTCATCTTTAATTTCATCTACCAGGCGATCTTAGCATAAAATAATGGCTAAAATCAGACGCAACTCACCTGTAAACTCCTTGACGGCCTCATTCCAATCCGTTTCTAAAATTTCAAGAATTATCGTAAGAAGATTACAGTAGGTAGGCCATCTAGACTCTAGAGTCTTTGCAAAGTCATCCTCTCCACTAGAAGGCGCTCCATTTTGAACATCAGCACATGCCGATGAGCATTTGAGACCCCATCCGAGTATACGAAAAAAATCTTGTTCTGCACTCTCCCATAAGGTCCTCAAGCCTTTTGCACGGAATATACTATCACTTTCGTCCGGCATTGCAAAGGAGTCACTGTATGTCATTTCTTTTAGTCTTGAATTTTTTTTCCTGCTTGCTCCTGGTGGACGATATTCGCCATTTTCATCATCGTCAGTTTCAATCGACTCAACATATTTGACGGCTTCAACCTGTCTTGGTCGTCTTGATGCCCTTGCCTCCCTCACTCCTGTCCTGTCAATATTGAATACTTCATGCAGTTTCAGCTCTTTGATAGGTAACCTAGTCGACAACACTTTCTGCAAGACTCGCGTTGCTGTGCTGGCAATTGGTGTATGCACCAGCGACGGATCTGGTCTAAACTTTGTATCGAGTGCCGCCAATGAAAGCGAATCGGATGTCAACTTTGCTTTCTTACGGATCTTTCTCGATCCTGAAAATAGCGGATTGCTTATCAATGTGAAGATGATATTGAATTGAGAAGGGGTCGGAACAAATGCTTCTGGAAACTGAGATGAAAGAACAGTCTCCAGAAACTCAACGCCCGTCAAGTCTAGCAATTAGTGAGCAGTCGGACCACGCGCATACAAGCGGAATGATCAACACTTACACAATTCACTTTCTAAGCTCGAATCGACATGCTCAAATGCTTGTTCGACTTTACTTTTGTCTCCTTGCTGCCATGTTCGCTTCGCAGCATGCAAATTCTGGCTCCTTTCTCTAGCTATAGCTTTTGTCGGTGACGAAAGCAAAACTGACTGAAAGGGTGCACTGAGTTTATTGGTCATCGGTCGTCTAGTTCTTAGTTTGACATATCTGCGGTCTTAATCCCCATTTATAAAAAAGCGAATATCGTACGCGTCTCGGGGGAGCGTTTACTGAACGCGTCTGGGTAAGCCCTAACCGCATGAATGCTTTATAGTGTTTATGCATTTATGCAATAAAAGGTAAAAGCCGATGCTAACTTTACCCATATTTTGCTGAAAGTCTCTGAAGAAATCTTGCTACTATTGGTCATCCTAGAGCATTGTAATCAGGTGGCTGTATACGGACGATCGCAGAGATAAGAATACTCTTTTTCTAAATACCGGTATGATTCAGATGTTGTATAATTGTATTCAAAACATTCGTCCTAACTCATCCCAGCTGATACTCGAAAAATCATGTCTGCGTTCCGCGTTACGCTTCAACGTTCCGGTATCGGTCTCCCGAAAAAAACAAATGCTGTCTTGAAATACCTGGGATTGACTCATCGTGGTGCGGTTAGATACACCGACATCACCCCAAGCTATGCTACTCAGATTCTGCGGGTGAAGGAGCTGGTGAAGGTCGATATCGTGCCGCGAAGATTGACACGGCAAGAGCATAATGCGACATTAAAGACGAATTCTGGATATGTGGTTGAGAAGCAAACTTCTGAAAGAAAATAAACAACCTCTTTTATGATTTGGGAAAGAAGTACAACGAGTATTATGTTTAGAGATGAAGGGACTTGCGGAAGAGTTTCGAAATTTGTATTATAAGAGGGAAAACGGTTCGAAACCGCTACAGAAGGGTTTTTCTGTCTCGCCTAGCGCAGAGCTGGACTGGGCTATTTGCATTTTAAACTGCGTATATGGAGATAAATTTCAATTGTATATATTTCACTTCAACTGAAGAGTGAGCTATTTGGCATTTCTAAGTTTGTACGGCTTTAATTCGTCAATTTACTTAAATAATTGCTATTATTATAACTCTTACTTGCATTTTATTTATAAAATCATCACTAAATAACATTTAAATTGTAATGAAAGGAGTTTAACCGTAGTATTATTCCTCATTTGAAATTCGAGATTTGAAGTGCCGCACGGTCGAGCGCTCGGCTCACGAAGTTTACCCTGCTCTACTCTCCGGACTTGCCCTATACAAACAAGACTTAGTATCTTCAGACTTTACACGCATTGCTAGTTCATGGATTGCTAGCACACACATATTTGCTGGTACGATCTCATCTGATATGCTTTTTGCTTGGATTAGGACTATTCCGCTGTGCTGATCAAGGGGCTGATCTTCCGCTGTTGCTGGAAATCGACTCGAGGTTGCCAGAACCGGCCAGCTACGTTCAGATCTCATTTGCCAGCTTCTTCCTGACCAGCGCATTGATTGACTTTAGCTAACTCTGAATACACAGCAACTTTACGCAGAAGTATCTGCATACCTTTTTTTTTGCTGTACCGACTATCACAGAACAGACATAGCGACCAGTAGCAGCAATTCTTTATCTCATTCGATACTGAGGATGTCATGGCGACCTCGAACGAAAAGCCTCTTTTAGCGCCATACACGCTTCAGCCATTGGTGTCGGATGTGCTGCTTGTGTCGGAGGAATCAGATGCTAAAGTTGAGATTACTTGTGTGGAAGCATGGCGTAAGTACAGAGTTTCGCTTGCTCTGTTCAATCCTTTGCAATGTCTAAAATGATTATTTGTGCAGACTCGAGTCTATATCTTGGCACGTCAACGGGCGAAGTCCTACATTACTTCCAGGATCCTACTTCGGTATGTTTTCACTTCACGCGCTTACTGTTAATACGCAGGGTGTTTATTCTAAATGTTATCAGAGCACGCCTAGTTACATGTTTGCTTCTCGGCAAGTGGTTCACCCATCACGGCCACACCCCATCGCCCGAATTCTCCTTCTGCCAACAGTATCCCAAGCTCTGGTTTTGTCGCATAATTCAATTGCCGTCTTCTCATTGCCAGAATTCTCGCCTGTGCGTCTTGGGAGGATTAGGGAAGTCAACTCGATGTCTTTGGATCTTGATAAAGTTCCCCGGGATTCGGACGACGAGGTTTTAGTCACGGTTTTTACGAAGAAGCTGATTCGTATTATCAGAGTGAAGGAGAAAGATTTGAGATTAGTAAAGGTATGGTAGTCCGTGTATGCCCAGTCATCGCGATCTAGCTAACCAAGGTTTATATCAGGACATTGATTACCCTTCGGCATTAGTTGGTATTCAAAGATCATCTATAGCTCTTGTCGCTAATGAATCCACTTATGATTTGATTGATCTCAATAGCATACAAAAGATCCCATTGTTTTCCGTATGCAATAATCCGGCTGCGTCTACGAAATTACTACCACATGTTGCATCAGTTACCAAGGAAGAGTTTTTTGTCACCAGCGGGTCTGCACCAGATGAGCCTGCGGTTGGTTTGGTTGTAAATCTCGATGGCGATGTGTCGCGCGGTACAATTGCGTGGACTGGATATCCTTCGGTTATTGGTAATTAGTTGCTTCAATAAGATTTTTACTTTTTGTTTTACTAATTTATTATCTCTAGCGGTCGAATACCCTTATTGTGCGGCAATAATAGGCAATGAACTACAGCTACACTCTCTCGAAACTCAGCAATTATTACAAACAATTCCCTTTGAGTCACCCATTAATCTTTCCACAGTATCCTCCCCTTATTCAATGCCTTACCCACTCCTTGCAGAGAAATTCACATTAGTACCGTTATTGGGCGATACAGACGAAAATCGACAAGAAGAAGAGCGAAAGATTGCATCCAGGTTTGCGACAGTATCTTCGTCTTTATTTGTATATTCCAATGAACTCGGAGTGCAATGTCTTATTCCGACGCCTGCGCTACTGCAACTAGACTCATTACTCGAGGACCGGAAAATTGACGAGATACTCGATTCAATAGAGAAAGAACAGGAGCCCAGTGAACGCGCGTTCTATGAAGTCACTTACATCCGGCAAAAGCTTAGTCTGCATTACTTTGATGAAGGTAATTACGTCGATGCAGAGCATTACTGGAACGAGAGTGGGTTTGATCCGCGAATTGTTATCTACCTTTTCAATAAAGTTGATGTCAAGGGTGTTCCGTGGCTTTATGCAGGTGTAAAAGAGGCGCTGCATACTCCTGAAGGTGAAATGCCACTGGAAGCGTTGATGGTCGTTAAGCACTATTTAGCGGGATGGCTTGAGAAAAAGGGATTTCAGAGTGTGATGGATGCGACGGATGTATTTCATTCAGTAGAAGTTGCTTATTTACGGGTATTGCTAAATACGCCGATGACCACCAAGGAGGAGATTTACAGCTTTACGGATTCGTCGGTAGATGATCATTCGTTTCCAGAGTCCATCAAATTATTAGAGGACCACCAAAAGTATTTTGCATTGTCACGATTATATCAGAGCCGGAAGTTGGTTGCCGAAGTCTGTGAGACGTGGAGGAAGATTATTTCCGGTGAGTGGGAAGACAGTGAGTTCACTGATGGCGAACACAAAATGGCTGAGTACCTGCTACGGTGTAAAAACGAGAAGATTGTGTGGGAATACGGATTGTGGTTGATGAGGCGGAACGCCGAGCTGGGATTGCTGGTCTTTATCGATGAGCGGAGACGAGCAAAGATAGACGCGATGAAGCTCAAAGATGAGATTCGTAAAATCGGAGGCGAAGCCTGGAGGATGTATCTTGAAGATGTTGTATTTCGTCAGCAACATGTTGAGTTTGCTAATGAGTTGGTGCTGCTTTACACTAGTGACGTGATTGAAGTCGTCGAAAGCAATGAGGAAGCACGCCAGGAGATCATTCAAAGTTACGAAGAGTATAGAGCGTTAGTACCGCCAAAGGCGGCATATACTTTATTTCTTGAAGGAAAGATGACAGAGAGCGCGAATCAAGAAGCTGTTGTTATGCGACTGAAGTTTTTGAATGTTCTACAAAGCGATGTTGACTATGACGTGCAGGAAGTTCTCCGACGAATTAAGCCGCATGAAGATTTCTTAGTGACAGAGATGGTGATTCTTTATGGCAAGTTGTCGCTTCATCACTCGGCGTTGCATATTCTGTGTCACTTGCTGGCTGATTATGATACGGCTTTTGCATATTGTCTATACGGTGGTCATGTGATTCATGCCAGTGGTTCTGCTATAGGAGAACAGTCAGAAGCGTCAACTTATCAGCAAACTGAACTTTTCAAACTGCTGTTAGTTGAATTCTTGAAACTGAGATCAACAGAAGACCGGATAAAGTGCACGAAGAGACTGCTTGAAGGTTGGGGAAACATGCTTGATTTGCAGTTTGTTCTACAGACGATTCCAGATTCGTGGTCAGTTGAGTTGATTAGTAGTTTTCTAATTTCCTCTGTGCGCGAGCTACTCAAGACCCGAAAGGAGAGTTTACTGATGCGTGGACTTTCTCGTGAAGAGAATTTTAGAGTGAGTTTTCTTGTGTCAGTTTATCGTTATGAAGAATTATTGCTAACAGGCTGATTTGACTATTAGGTGTCTGGAGAGTTAATGGATCGTATTGACGAAGAAGGACCCGTTATTGAACGTCGAATGTAATATACCGCTGCAGCTTTTTGTTCGATCAGCTGACGGCTTGCGTTTGCGCTGTTTGTAATATGAAATACTTTGTAGTTGTTCTTGATGAGGCAATGTTATATCTTTTTTGGGTGTATTTTTTTTATCTCGCTGTTTGAATCATTGTCATATCTCATGACACATAACTACAGTCTGAAAGCTATTTTCAAATTCAAATAGATTCTGTTAGATAAGAGCTGGAAAAGTACTATTTAAAGTTTCGGTATGCGGCTCATGTGTGAAGAAAGCTTATTTAGCTTTGTATACTAATTAAAGAAAAAGTAAACAACGGAGCACCCACAACTGGGAGTAGTCGGCTGCAGTCTACCAGATTTGATGGACTAGTTTTGCAGTTTTATTTTTTTTTGGAAGCGCGGCTAAACACTATTTTATAATCAGCATACAAAAGAGCAAAACTATCGAGCACTGCACTAGCTTGGGGTACAGTCAAAAGAGGTACGTACATCCTGATGATCTAGCGGCGTCGGTCGGAGCGAACAGAGGCCAGCTAGTCAGCACTAGCCTATTTCTCGTTCGTCATTGCTCGATTTTGCTCTCTCTCTCTCTCTCTTTTCTTTCTGATTTTTCCAAACATTGAGCTATTTACTAACCCTTCTTCTAAAGTGGGTTTTTGGGGTTTATATTTTGCTAGAGGTTGTTGCTTCGATTCGAGGCGTTTTGTTTGGTACCGTACGATCTCGATCCGAATATAAATAGACCTGGAAAATTAGCCAACCTGCACCAGCTCTACAAAGGTAACAATCTACAACTCCGTCACTGGCAACATAACCTCTTTTATGCAATTCACTAACTGACAAGCAAAGATCAATGGTATCCACCAGACTTCTCCGGTCCAAAAAAAAAAAACAAGCTCCAGCGACAAAACCAGAGCAGTCGTCGGCTCCCGGTCCCACAATCCAGCTCGTATCGAATCCTGATGATGACGACTACGATGATAATGTCCAAAAATTGGATGAGAACCGTAACAGCCGGATGACCCGGAATGGGTTCATTGGGCCCGACGCGGTATCCGCTGGTGGACTCATCCAATTGATTCCGTCTGATACGCCACAGACGCAAGGAGAGCACGAATCTATACAGGCTTCCTATCCACAACAGCATCCTGAGTACTATAATTCATGGGGCAATGATTCGGATAGATGTCGCTGGGAGGATTATTCGGATGGAGCGACAAGGCGCTTGGACATGAAAATCAGCGCTAGACCTGGCGCACAGAGACGTACGGCGATGGCCACTTATCGATCTTCATCATACAAAGCATACGAGCAGCATGTCATCGATGATACACCTACCACTAATGAGTCTCAGTATGCATATAATCAGGATACAAATGATACTAATCACAATAATATTGGCGACAATGCTAGCGAAGCGTACAGCTTTCAGTCTTCTATTCGTTATGAGCCTGCAGAGCCCCAGTACGTGATGGTTGGCTATCCTCAATATCAGCAACCACAGAATTCAAGGGAGCAGGCTTATCTCTCAGATCAACACCCTGCCGTGCAAAGCCCAGATGCATTCTCCTTTGTCAGTGAAGCAAATGTATCTTTATTGGACGTCAACGCGCCAACCGAGAATAACAGTCAAGAAAGATGGTCGCCTGAGGAGTCATATTCATCAGTCAGGCACGACTTGCATTTCGACGAAGCAAAGTGCTCGACTGCAGAAGATGACGACTCGTCAAATAATGTGCCGCTGCAGCAGCCGCGTCCAAGGCGTATATCAGACATTGGTACACTGACAGCCTTGTCAGACAGTGCAGTTGAGAGTCTAACGATGACGTCTACGACGGCAGCAACAAGTCCGCCTCAGTCAGAGCCTGGAAATGAGTCTCACTTTATATCTCAGCCAGAGCCAAGAGTTAGTCAAGAGGAAGATAATCGATCACGAGGCCGCCGGATGAACGCCGGAACTCGTCCACTCTCTCAAATGACGATGAACTCGACTCAAACGCTGGTGCATTATCCTGCGCCTATTCCGACACACATCAAGTTGCCACCGCTTCTTGCAAAGAAAAATTCAAAGAAACGGTTATCAGCCGAGATTGTGATGCCGCTTAGTGCGCCACGTGATGAGAATAATTATGCTAGAGACGGAAATGAGCTATCAGACAGTTCGAGGCCGCCGTCGACGATTCCAGTTAATCCGGGAGCAGTCCCGATGTTTCAAAACCCGCACGAAAATTTAGATGATATTCTCAACAATTGGACTCCAGAGATGTCAGCACCTGGTCCGGAAGAAGAAAACCGCAATGAAGACTTTGGAGGCGGACCAGGCCGGTCTTTACTAGACGAGTTGAAAGAAAGAAAGGCTCAGCAAAAATCTCGGCAGCGCAATTTAGTGGATGGAACTAGAGCGCAAGGAACACTACTGCAACTCGATGGTCTCATCGAGCGAGGGCAGGAAAAGCGACGGACAGTTTTGAATACATATGGGCTTGCCGGTATGGATCATGTGCGTGAAGGTGAGGACACAGTGCCGCTTGGAGTTTCCGCCTCTCGACGGCAGCAGGAAGAAGATGATACAGATAATGTTCATGAAGACGAGCGACGAAAGTCGCGGCAGCAGCGGGTGTCGTCGGGCGTGATTGTTCCGGGAATACCGGCGCCAGCAGCTCACATGCGCCAAACAAGCGAGCACTCCATTGAAACGTTAGCACGGAGTGGAATTATAATGCCGAGCGTGGCAATGACTGCGACGGTGATGCCTGCGGATGGCAGTGTTGCTGGAGGAGGCGCATTGAGAAAAGATTATTCATCGCCAAATTTGATGCAATATTATGACGATCCCGCGACGCGTTCGAGGACAGGGTACGCGGCGTCGGTTATGAGTCGAGATATGCCGATGCTTGCTCAGCAGCAGCAGCCGCAGCAACAACGGGCATCGTATATGGGAAAAGGAAGTGGGGTTCTGAGAGATCAATTACATGCTCGACAGGTGGGAACTGCTACTTCTCGCGGGTCAGGTAATATGAATAGTGAGGAAGCGTTATATAAGCGATTGCAGGAGAGACATATGGCGATGGCGGGGGCACCAGTAGCATCGCCGAAGAAGGGTGTGGCGGTGTCGAGAATGACGCAGGAGGGGTACGACTTGATTGCGCAAAAGCAGAATATGCTTCACCAGCAACAGACTCAGCAGCAGATGTTCAAGAATCAAAAGGTGTACGAACAGAAACAGCCGCGAGGAGGGAATTACACGCAGCAGGTTGTTTTGACTGAGCAAGGTGGGCGACGCGAGGATGCGGAAGGTACAAGGCGGGAGGTTGTTGAGCGGTGGCGTCAGAGCGTATATTTTTGATGCACAAGTTTATCTAGAAGGGAGATATAGATTGTAATAAGCATAGACTGTAATTAAGCATATATCAGATTTGAAAGTAATAAAGAAAAGAACAAAAAAATAAAAGCTGCCAAGGATACTGGTGTTAATAAAGGAGTACAAAGCAGGAGGTCGTCATGTGAGAATTCTACCAGCGGCCGCAGACGATGCTCTTCTGGGTTGGTGGCTTATTCGGCAAGCCACCGAATCAAGCTCTCGGAGCAGCTGGGTGGCTGAATTTTCACTCTTAGTAGCGAGAACACAATGACTAAGTATTCTAGTCATCCGGAGCGGAATAGAGAGTTACCCGAAGTAATTGGATTTCGGGCGAGCAGAGGGTGACTTTGAGAAAGGGAGAACACCGTCAAGTGTGATGCAGTCAATACACATGGCATTATGCAGAACAATATAGCGACTTGAACAATACGTAGATGAGGGGATTTACCATGAAGATACTGCTGGCTAGTTTGTTTGAGAGACGGAGTTTTAAATGAATGATCTGTCCATTGTCTGCGTCTCATATTAATTGCTAATAGTCCGTTTCTATTTAAAACGACTATATTATCGAGCAAAAACTGAATTAGATTACACCACAACTCCTTAACCAACCCAAAAAATGCCATTACATATGTACAAAGAAAACTGACTAAAAAGACGCTCTTCAAACTCAAGCAACACTCGTCCAGCTCGGCTTGCGCCTTGCACCAGATTTCAGCATTGTCAGCCCACGTCTCATCAAACTACTTCCGACTCGCGTCAGCATCTTGTCATCAAAAGTGCGACTGATAGGCAATGACATGTGCTGTGTGACAACTTTCTGATGCAGTCCTTGCCGGCTTTGCTCCTGATTCTGCTGTTTCTGGTTGGCAATATCGTCGGCGATATCAGTGTGTAGAGGATAGGATGGCTCTGATCGGCTACGATGATTGAGTCCTATTAAAGAAGACGTCGAATGCGATCGCTGTACAAGCGGCCGGAGTCCTTGATCTTGGACTTCATTCTCGCTGTCCTCCGACTTGTCTGTCGATGACTTGCCAATCTCTGGCGGACGACCAAACATATCGATGCCAACGACAAAAACAGCAGTCAGGCACAAAGCTTCTTCAAATCTGACGTGTCCAACTGATGGTTTACGATCGAGTAGCTCTGCTGCACCGGAACGTACATAGATGGCGCTGCCGTGCATATTTGCGAGTACAAGTCCGTTAGCGACAAAACACCATGTCACTAATTCGGGTGAGATTGCTCTGCTGCTGCTGTTGTTATTGTCTGCGCTATCTTCCGAGCGAGTCCACCAGCCAATAACTTCTTGCTTGGTCGGATCCACGCGAGACGAGGCTAGCACGACGTAACTGTTACCACCACGGCGCACTCGCCAACTGATGCCGTTGGAGTGTCTGAACCGCAGCGCATGGCCGGCAGCCTGAACGGTGGCCGAATGACGTCTACCGTGCATTGCCTCGCTATCATCGTCTCTGTCATTCTGGACTTCGACGACGTCTTCGCCTCCGCAGGGAAAGCCGGCGAATTGAGGGAGCTGGTGGTCGCCTACGCTGAGACGCGCCGCCGCCTCGCGCACGCGTTGCGGAGCGGCTGACAATGGTAGATGAGCGAGGACTTGTTTTTTTGGGCGGCGAATGTCGATAAGAGGAAGCATGCGATTTCCATCAAGGCGCTGGAGCTGATACGCGAGGGGGCTTGCATGGATACCGGGACGGGGCGGAGGCGAGGCAAGAATATATGTCTGCGCGGGCTGCTGTTCTGGATCGAGATCATGCAGCAGCGGGCGCCTCAAGCGTGGGGAAGAAGAGCTCTTGCTGCGCATTTTCCAAGAGCAGCGGGATAAAGAGATATCTGTGTTTTCATCGAGATTGTGAAGCAGAGGGAGCGGTCACGGTGTTATAGCAAAAAAAAAAGCGCTGCCTCGGCGCGGAAGAATCTATCAGCCGCGCCGAGCTTACCGCACAGCCACATCACCAGCCATCAGCCGACTGTCCGACTCCGCTCACAGCCGCTGACATCAATTACTTGATTATATAATGACATATCAGCACCCTAACCTCATGACCCGAGAGTCATTTGAGAGACTTCCATCTGCGGCAGTGCTGCCGCTGGTAATCGTCGGCAGATTTACGGTTTCGATCCACCAATTTAGCCTTATCAGACTCTTAAGCTGCCCTTCCCGCCGTCTTTTTTTGTTATTTTCATAGATATTTTAGATCTATTTCTTGTTTGTCCTTCTTCGTAGATGTCTCCTGCAAACGGTCCATTTTACGTCGGCGTAGACGTCGGCACAGGCTCGGCCCGAGCTTGCATTATCGACTCGACTGGCGAGATATTAGCTGTTGCGGCAAAGGACATTCAGCGGTGGAATCCCAAGCCTGACTTTTACGTGCGTTTATTTGTGTTTTGTGCTTATCAGTCACTACCAATTGGCTTTGATTTTGCTAATATGCCCTTTTCTTTTTTTGCAGAATCAATCCTCAGACGACATCTGGGACGCGTGCTGCTACTCGGTCAGAAAGGTTCTCGCAGACTCTGGCGTGCCAAAGTCTCAAGTTAAAGGTATCGGCTTCGACGCAACCTGCTCCCTTGTTGTCTTGAATGAATCTGATGATTCTCCGGTTGCTGTCGGTCCCGATTTCTCTGACGCTAATCAAAATATTGTGCTTTGGATGGACCATCGCTGTCCCGACGAAACCGAGATCATCAACGCGACAAATCACAACCTTCTGCGTTACGTTGGCGGCGCAATGTCAATCGAGATGGAGGTCCCAAAGGTCAAGTGGTTGAAGAATCATATGCCTGAAAATGAATTTTCAAAGTGCAAGTTTTATGACCTCGTAGACTTTCTCACTCACCGCGCCACCAAGAAAGAAACTCGCTCATTCTGCTCCGTCGTCTGCAAGCAAGGATACGTCCCCGTCGGCGTCGATGGCTGTATGAAGGGCTGGTCAGCTGATTTTTTCAACTCGATCGATCTTCCCGAACTCGTAGAAGACGACTTCCGACGCGTCGGTGGAGTACTCGGAGTGAACGGCACTATCCTCTCTGCGGGAGAATATCTTGGTACGCTTTGTACCGAAGCAGCCGAGTCGCTCGGCCTTGATCCCTCAACTGCGGTCGGCAGTGGTGTCATTGATTGCTATTCCGGTTGGATCGGCACTGTTGCAGCCAAAATTACAGATTCGAAATGGATTGATGAGTCTGGCGACACCGGTCTTGACGTCGCTGTCCATAGACTCTCCGCCGTAGCCGGAACCAGTACATGCCATCTCGCCATCACAAGAGACCCCGTGTTTGTTCCTGGAGTATGGGGCCCTTACCGTGACGTGCTACTTCCCGGCTACTGGATGGCTGAGGGAGGCCAGTCTGCCACTGGCCAGCTGCTCGCTCACATCCTCACGTCACATCCCGCCCACACTGAGGCGAAAAAGCTTGCCGATGCTCAAGGCAAATCGATTTTCGTGTTTCTCAATGATCGCCTTGAGCAGCTCCGTGTCGATCAGTCGCTGCCTTCTATCGAGCATCTTATCAGGCATTTCTATTTCTACGGTGACTTACACGGCAACCGATCGCCCATTGCGTCAGACAAGATGAAGGGTGCCGTCGTTGGTCTTTCATTCGACATCACCGTCGACGCCCTCGCGTTATCGTACCTTGCCGCCGTCGAATTCATCGGTCTGCAGACTCGTCACATCATTCACGCCCTCAATGACGCTGGTCATTCGATCACCAGCATCTTCCTTTCTGGAGGTCAATGCCGGAACCCTGTCCTAACCTCGCTTATGGCTTCGTGCACGGGTATGCCGGTTGTCATTCCAAAATATATTGATGCAGCGGTTGTCTTTGGATCTGCTATTCTTGGTGCGAAGGCTGCGTCGGCTGACGAAAAAGGATATACTACTTCATTATGGGATATTATGGCGCAGATGAGCGGTTCTGGTCGTGTGGTGTACCCTACCGAGTCTGCAGAAGAGAAGAGGCTTATCGAGGCGAAATACTTGATATTTTTGGATCTTGCAAAACGACAGCAGCAATATCGCTCGCTGGTGGACACGGTTTTGGATGGAGATGCTCAGGCCATTGATCTAGCTGAGAAGATAGGGCAGGCATAATTTGTATATACTAAAATTTATTTATAACTCTATACTCCCTGACTAGCTGCCAGCCACTTTCCTCTAAAAATCCAATCCGATCTGTACACTCTTGCTAAGATAGCCATATAAACTCATCTCATTAGTTTCCATAATCTATTCAAAGGCCCCTCCAAAAAACGAAGACGATATGTTAGCAGCACTTCAATAATTAATCACAAAAGAAAACAAAAACCTACAATCTAGCAGCTCTTCGCGCTTTCTTTGCTCCACTAGCATACTCTTCTCGATGAACTCTCCACTCTTTGATTCCAGATTTAAGCAGCTGCCAGGTTACGCCCTGCGAAACGTACATGAATTTAACGCCTAATTCGTACTCAACTTCTTTATTTCTGCTTTCGTCATCGAAGAAAATCATTTCATGGTAAGGAATTTTTGTTTCTTCTTTGATGTAGGAAAAATGCGTTATTTTTGAGCCTGGATAGCTGATAATTAGCGTTGTTTGGTGTTTTCGTAGACTAAAGTGTTTGTACCTGGGTAAATTTGTAGAATGTCGAAATGCTCAATTGCGGATTTCCCATCTATGTGCAGCAACTTCAACATTTTTGTAGCAGTCTCTGTATGAATCATCTTGTGGATTAGTTTTTGTTTCGCTCTTGGCGGTGTCAGATTCAATGGGATAAAACATACGGACAGCATCAGTGCGACTTGCAGCTCCAACTTTGATTCCTCGTGATTTCAATTCAGTAATGATAGCAGGTACGTCTTTGAAGAATGAAATTTTGTCGCCGGATCTACATAACCAGAATTTCAGTGTCAAGATCTGATATATGTATAGAGTAGTACTCGATTTACCTATCAACGACGTAGTCTGTTGTTTTACCAGGTTTCACGGGTGGGGACACATTCACATCACTCCATATCTATACTTTTGTAAATAAAAAAAACCAAAAAAACTGTGGGTCCACTATTAAAATCCATACAGCTATCAGTTTGTTAGTTTCAATGCTCCTTATCAGTTGAATACAAGAAGCACATACGCCATAACGTATAATCCAAGTCAAAAACTACCATCTTTGGCAGTGGCCCATCTCCAAAAACATCAGCATAATTAGTCATTTTCACTGATTATCCTTCTGTTCGCGGTAAAAATCTACTCTTTTGTGGAGTGCCTAGGCTGTGTGCTGTTGTTGGTAAAATAAGAATTAATAGTAACTGTTGGTACTTACTATATGTAGGCTTGGGTAATAGAGCCGACAAAATTGAACCTCTGAATATCTGCATACGCTCGATTTCGACAAGTCTCAGTACAGCAAAATAGCAACAATTACAATGGCTACACCACAGGCGCAATATGAGAAAATGATGGACGAATATCGTAAAATTCAGAATGGTATTTAATTATTCATCTATTCATCTGGTGAAACGCCTTAAAGGTAGTATGACGAGATTGCTAATGGTTGAAAATCAAGATATATCTACTACGATTGAATCTCGCCAGAAACTCGAATCTCAATTACAAGAGAACAAAATCGTGCAAAAAGTATCCTGTTTTCCATTAATTTTACCATTTTCTGAGCATAGACTAAGAAATGAATATAGGAATTCTCAGTATTAGATGAAGACTCAAAGATCTATAAGCTGATCGGACCTGTTTTAGTCCCGCAAGATCGGCCTGAAGCAGTCATGAACGTCGACAAACGACTGGAATTTATTGAATCAGAGATGTATGTTTTTTATTTCGTCACTGTTCACGGCAAAGGAATCAATCGTACTGACTTTGAGAATGTTCAAGTAAACGAGTTGAGAACCAAATAAAGGATACACAGTCAAAGGCTGATAAACAGCGGTCAGAAGTAAGCACAAGCCCTTCTAATTTTATATAACAACGGAATGAAAATAACCTGACTTGCTTCTTCAGATTCTGGCGTTTCAGGCAAAAATTCAAGAGAGCGCTGGAGGTCCTGCACCTATACAGGCTTAGGTGGATGAATATTGCTTTTCTGTGTATATAGATTAATAATATGAGTACTATTTATTGACGAAGTTTAGTGCGAGTACAGCGTTTTCAGTTACACGACGACTGAGCACAGCTATGATTTAATATCATCGGGTAATATGACGCTACTACATGGTCAATAAAGCTCCCGTCTTCTCAAATTCACACTTGAAATGAATAAAATCAAAAGCTGGACTATTAATAACTAAGCCAAAAGCTTTCATGATTGCAAATGATACACTAAAAAGCACTATAATAAACTCCGCTATGATAACAAAAAAACTTTTTTAAAAATCCAAGACTTCATGATTCATCTTTCTTCAATCCAGAATCTTATATGATCCGAGATTTCTCCATCTTCAGATACCTTCGCATGCGTAGCATTTTTACTTCACTTTTATTTTGAAGAAGACTGCACAGCTGGAATAGAAGCGACCTCGCTAATCTGAACAACTTTCGAGATGGGCGTCATTACTGTCACAAAATTAGTACACACCTCTCATGCAATCGTCCACGAAAATCAAAAGGAAGAAGTCACATACGTTGCTTCAAACTGCCATTTTTCGTGACCGGCATAAGCAGTTTCACATTCCTAGCCATATTTTCTTCCTCTTTATTCTCCGTAACAGCATACTCAATATTCTCATACTTAAACTCGACTTCCGGCTGTACCCGCGTCGGAACAGGTATCCGTTTCGGCAGTTGTTTTTTCGCAATTATAGACTTGGGAATTTTAACTAACCAAATTTGTTTTCCTGAGAGCTTAGAGGATTCGAATCGGGCTTGTTCTAGAGATTTGAATCCGCGAGGCGGGACATATCTTTCAATATAACTGTTAGCCTTCAATAATTCCATTTTTTTTTTCACAAATGGCAATTTGGGTAACAGCAAAAAAACATACTCAGCATCTGAATCACTGTCAGACGATATAGACGACATTGCGTATTGTACTCCAACAATACTTTATGTACTGTCTTCTACTCTGGTTCTTCGACAAAAAAAAGTCTTGAAGTCTCTTCCCCTAGCCCCATGCAATTAGAGTTTAGCTATTGGGAATTTCGATCTTTTCCCAAAGTTTTTTTTTTTTTGATCTTGAGATATTCAAACAGCAAAAGTCAACAACGGGTGCTTTAAACATTTAAAAGATCTGCCGTTCAAATCATTTTTTATTTGTACTACGGCGGTTTGCTTTGTGTTCTCATGTCGCGGCATGTCTTTGGTCAGATGCGACGTCTCCGGAGTACAATCAAGACGAGCAATCTGCACGTTCGGCGGATGGTAACGTGCCAGCATGGTAGCAACAGTACATTGTATTACAAAACACCATCTCGAGTGTCTGACATGTGCATAAAAAGTGCCTCAGAGTCACGTTTGCTGAGACCGTTTAGTAGTTGTCGGAGTAGTGCAACCGAACAAAGTGAACTGTCTGGAAGCAGTTCTGGTCTGGCCTCTGAATCTTTAACCACGCAGGATATCGATGCAGCTTTGAGTGCTCTTCCACAGCAACTCTACAGTCTTCGGTCACGATCTAAAAAGAAATTTTCATCAAAGAACAAAAATGATGACGAATCCGAAAACCTCACGATCGAACAATTACTTTTGAAAGACGCAGATTCAAATTCACCGTTTACAGATGAGGACCTTGATCTTGCTTACGCAAGTTTATTTCCCGGCGAACGAGAATTAACAGCTCAGAAGTTCCCTTCACTAGCTGCTCCCGAAGCTTCAAAATTATTAAAGCACAGTACCATAATTCCAGATAACAATATTTTTCTGCCAGCTTCAACCGCATTAGCGTTAGCTCTTCCTTTACCTATAGTAAATAGGATCAAAGCGGTTGACCCAGATGCTCTCAAGCGCACAAATGCGAGCTATGATTGGGACTCAATGATGACAGCACTATCTCGCACCAACATGAAGTTGCGAAGAGTACCACGCAGAGACGTTATTCAGTTAATAACAAATATGCCGTTAATTAAAAGAGCAGAGTACGGAATGGAGCTTATCAAGATGATCGAAGAAGCCAAAATCAGAATAACACCGCACTTGTACGATCTATTTGTGCAGGCCTATGCGAATGAAGGAAATGTACAGCGTACTCTCGGGTTGGTGAAGCATATGCAGATGAGTATGTCTTACACTGATTTGAAAAATTACAATAAAATTCTGACCTTGAATTAGATGGACTCGAACCTACTAGTCGGACATATTTCAATCTTTTAAAACTCTACTTCATCAACAACGATTTCAAAAACATGTCTTCGATAGTTGACATGATGAACGAAAAGGGTGTTGAGCTCACCGTGCATCATTACTATATTGTGATGCGAATGTGTCTCAAAACCCATAGAGTGCGTGAACTATTTCAGATATTCGACCTCATGAAGTTCAGATCGGTAAAGTCATTGCCTGATACGCGGATTTATAGCATGATGATCACCGCCTGTGGAGCAACAAAGGAGGCCGAGCGTGCTCTTGATTTATACAGAGAAATGACAACAAGACCAATAGAACCACAGGAGTCAGACCAGATGACTTTACGATCTCTTATCTACGCCTGCTCAAAGCGCGCAGATTATCGCCAAAAGGCCTGGCAATTTGCACTGGAGTACCAGCAACGTGGGTATCCTGTAAATGTCATTATGCCTCACTTGCTATACATTTGCGCTCTATCTGGTGACGTAACGCACGCGCGTTTTTTTTTTTTAAAGATGTGCACCGATAGTGCGGTTTACCCTGGCGAGCTTGAGTTTCAGTATTTGATGAGATGCTATTCTCTCTGGTTCAGTGGGGCCAAAAAGGAAAAGAACGGGACAGAATCATCAGCAAATGTGCTACGAGGTGATATAGGCGATGACGTGCGTGCTGCGTTTCTCAGCAAAATTAATTTTGAGACCCATATCTCTGCCCCTGAAGTCCCGCCATTCCTACCTGTATTGCAATTGAACAAAGCGCAGATTATTGAAGAAGCAAGAGCAATTATGCTTTATTTGCAAACTTTCCGGCCACATGTCATCACTCCCAACATCGTCTGCTCGTATCTTAATGTTGCACTTAACGGCAAGCAAAAGACAACATTCAGACACTGGTTTGCCGAAACAACAGTCCCGCAAATCGATCCAGCTACTTCCTCCATTCCTGATGCAGCATACATAGGCAAAGTTGGCAAGCGTATCGACAATTCCAATATCCACTCTTCCTCAGGCGAAACCAATATTCCCAGTAGTAGCAACCGCAACAATCTACACGAATTAATCGACCCACGATTTTCTACAAAAGTTACTCGAAACCGTCACATTTACGAAACAGCATTGCAAGGCGCTTACGCTTGTCTCACACCTCCAAACCGCGACATAAGCTTTGCTGAAGCCCTATACGCCGAACGCGAATATTGGAAACGTTCTTCTGAAGAATATTCTGCTTTTACAGACTCTCAGCGCGAGGAATCTGATCGCATGGCAGCTAAATATCTTATAAATGCCTACGCCCGTACCGAGAATTTCCGCCCCGCAGTAGAAATTCTTCGCGATACAGTTAGTAAGTTGGATTGGACTTTTGAGGACTTGACGACTCTACATAACAAGGCTCATCAATGTGAAGTCGATGCTGTTTTGAAGGCTATATCGTGGGTTGTTAGGGTCGTCAAAGAGAGGAAAGCCAGTCGACTGTCGTCCTTAGCATTGACTCCCTTGATTTGAGCCATGTGTCCTCTCGGTTTACTTTTTTCAGATGTCACTGCTCGTGTTGTAAAGCGTCTTGTATTTTGACGTTGCTTATTTTTTCCATTTATTTTTGGCTTTTGATGCGCATAGCCGGGAATTTCCCTGTACCATATTGCATTCACACTTGTAAATATCTCTTTTTAAAAGTATTTTAGGAATTACCAGTGGATAGAGAGGGCAAAACGATATCAATTTGACTATAAAAAACGCTACCGCGCTTTCTACTTACACTCTAGTAACCTAAGTATCGCTCAGCAAATTACAAAGTAAAAACCGATATACAAAACATTGCAGAAACGACCGAACCGGATTAGTAACCAAAGTGTCCCAACATACAGCAAACTGATAGGACTGTCCAAAGAAAAATCATAAAATAAAACCAGCAAAGCCTTACAAATCCCTCCGTCACAAAACCAAGAATAGCAAAGTACACATCAGATACATTAACAAAATATATAACAGGTTATATAAAATGGAGACAAGAAAACAAAAACGCATCAGAACAAGAGTCACTCTCGTTCATTGCCGTCAAGAGGATCCGTATGATCAAATCCTCCGACACAGATCTGACTTAGCCTATGTCTTGTGAGAGCATCTTGACGCTTAAATCCTTTACCGCAAAGACAAATGTATTGCTTGGAATCTTCGTGGATTTTAGCGTGTCGTCTCAAGTCGTGCCCTCGAACAAAGCGAGCGCTACACATTGTACAAGAATGCGGCTTGTCAGACAGATGCGTCTGGATATGCGTTCTGATATTATATCTTCTTCCAAACGGCTTGTTACATCCGTTAAAATTGCAGATGTACTTGCCATTCTCGTTAGGTCCAGAGATGTAGACGTCCAGCTTCTTTGTTGGCAACTTGCTGCGTGACTCCCCGCGCTCATCGTGCTCAGAGTCATCAACGCTAATTATGATTCTTTCACGAGTGATTGGATCTGCAGTAAGAATTGGCTGCCAACTAGGAATACATTGCTCTACTGCTGGTTCAGGAAACCGTCTACTCTGAGTCAACTCCGGTGAAGAAAAATCGCTTGTATCCTCTGTCGAAAACGACGGCGAGAATGCATCCGACAAATAATCGGCATCATAGTCGCTCTCAGAAGGTACTAGTGGAAGTTGACTGTTGTGAGTTCTTTGAGAGTAGCCATTCATTGAAATTGAATTCAAATATGGCACTTCCGCAAAGCTGGAAGGTGGCGGTGAAGAAGAACTGGGCACACCAGGAAGTCTATATCCATACGGTGGGCGGTCCATATAGTCCTGGTCGTAATCTGAGTAGCCAATTGATGCCATATCTGAAGAAAAACCGCTTGAGAGATTTGTACTTGGTGATTCCTGCACAGGAAGGCGAGAGAATATATCATATCGTGTCCCGACAGTATCGTGCGGAGTCATAGACTCAGGCGGATCAGGACTCAAAAAAATAGATGGATTACAGGAATCGTAATCAAATTTTGGCATAAGGCGAGAATTTGCTAAACTATTGGTTAGGTTTTTGAAATAGAAACAACACAAATGTGCATATATAAGCAAGACATACATTGCGTAGAAGGGGCCTTAATTGTTGCCATGAGTTGCTCATTCTGGTGCTGCCAGATCTTCGTCATCATTTGAAAAGCTGCAGTATCTTCAGGTGTGCTATAGTACTGCTCAGACTCACTACCTGATAGCGACAAATCGGGGGAGCTATTGTAAAGCATCTGGGGCGAGATAGCGCCCTGAATAGGACTATAGTACTGATCTTTGCTGAGATCCGGCGAGGCTAACGGACGATGACAGTTCTGAGAATCACGCGAGAAGGCACCCAGTCCTCGAAGAGTATTTGAGCTCATTTTTTATGAAATATTTTTTTAATTTATAGTTGACCAGGAAAATAGCACGAAGCTTATATATAAATAAACAAATAAAAGTCGACCAGCGAGCTAGAATGATTAATCGTCAGCGTCAATACTGATTAGCTGTCGTAGAGAACGGCAGGTGGATTTTACCTTTTATTGACCAAAAAGTGAAGGGAAGATAGGGAGAAAGAGCAGACCAGCTGCTGTTGAACCACTAACGTAATAATAAGACTTAAACAAAAAGGCCCAGAATAGAGCAAGACCCTTGTGGACAAGGGCAATGAGAAGCGAATTGGTGAAGAAGAAAAAAGAAAAAGAAAAAAAGAGAGAAGCGAGACGGGACGATGGACTCACAATCGGCTGGTGCGGCACCGGTGCCCAAGTGACGGGAGCTGCGAGTATCTCGCCGTTAATGATGTTTTTATTTTACTTTAAGCGGCATACTGTAAATATGATGAGGCAATTTGATCCACCGACATCACACACAACTGTTGCCATGGTAATGAGCCGCATATACTCGCTTAGCTTCACTCAAACCCCACCACTCGCTTGGGTATGAGTATTCCCACACGATAGTAATTCGGCTCTCAATTACTTGATTTTAATAAGAAATCAACTACTGGAGTTTGGCTAGTAGAGCTTTGTGCTCTGAGAGAAAGAGCAAATGTTAATAGGCTGGCTTAATAAAAATCCGTAGTTACATTAAAATAGTCACTTGCTGTGAATAAAACCGTAACTATCACATGATGTGATGTTCTGATAGAATATTATGGAGCTGGTTTTGGATTTGGTATTAATGGGCATGTGGCGCAGTTGGTAGTCGCGCCAGTTTTGCATGATTTATAGAATCTAAGTCTACTGGAGGTCTCCGGTTCGAACCCGGACTTGTCCATTTTTTTTTTGTTTCTATTAAATGGAAGTAATTATGGAAATTCATTTATTACCTTAATTTGAGTTGCAAATTATATTTTGCATCATAAAAATTCGAAGTAACCGTATATTCCAGAGGCATATAAATTTGTACATCGCCGTGCCGCCTTAAGCTTGCATTTTAGAGTTTTGCGCGCCAAATGTAAACAAGCGCAGATAAAACCATTGTTTGTTCCAGATACAGAAGAATCTTGCACTCTTCTCTTCTATAATATCGATTTGAATTAAAAGTCGAGCAGATATTTTCCACGTTACTATTTTGAAGTTAGTGGCTCTGATTTGCAATGGCTTCGACCGGCACTTCTGGACGAACTCTCCCAGACTTTGAAATTCAACAACTTCACCATCCTCCTGTTCATCAAAAGCTACAGCTCGTATCGCAAGATATTCGATTCTTACAAAAAATTTTTTTGGATGCTGCTAAAAATAAAATTAATACGCATTTACCGTCGCAATCTGCTGAGGATTCCTTGAGAAGCGAAGTCGAGGCGAGGATGAATGAGGTAATATGATCTGATACATCTTGCATACTTCAGATTATTTACACCCTCATCATATAGTTTATCTCGAAAACGTTTGACTTGGCAAAGTACAGTCTAGTTGTTAATGGCGTGGAAGCAACAGATCCATCACTAGGTGCACTAATGAACGCGAACGAGGTTGATAAGCAAGAAGAACAAGGTACGACGCGTGAGAATATAGCCTTTTCGATTTACGCTTGATCACTGAATTGACATATATAGACGTGGAACCATTTGATTTGGAGCTAAACGAGCAAGTTCGTCAGCTATACGCCCAAATTGATGAAGAGACAGTTGCAGTCACGACCCTTAGACGCGAAGCGCCTTTGCGGGCGATCGAAAGCTACACAGCTCAACTGGCGGAAATTGACAGCAAGAGTTATGTCCTTCAGGACGATGACGATGATATAGAGGCAGATACGCCAGATTTTGATATCAACCAAATCATACCACGCCGAGATACTGTAGAGTCTGACTTTGATCAGTTAGTTGTGTCAATCAGAGAGATGAAGAAGGTAAGGCTCCTCTCTCACGTTTCAGCATTTTGCAGTCGTACTAATTTGAATAGCGTATCCCGGATGCAATTGCAAAAGTGGAAAGAGCGGAAGCAGCTATAACTCATTTAACCGTCGATAAAAAGAATTTGTGACCTTTTTTCATGATTGTTAGAATTTTGGATGGAAAAACAGGGCTTTATGTTGCGAGAGTTTGCTACGATTCGTTGAAATTCGTAATATTATTTATTTTTTTGCGTATTGGTTTAGGCGTAAGGGGTATCTGTTATATGAGTTATTTTAATATAGAATTAACCACTTCATAAAGAGTTTTTGCGCAGTGTTCTAAATTTCGATATGGCCTGGTGAGGTGCATAGCGACGTCGCAATACCCAACCTTGCTTACTCAGACTGCAAATATAAACAAATTAAGTAACTGAATGATTTACCAAGTAAACAAGCGCAATGAGATTAAGGTCTTCGAGTCTCAGCGGTTGTGATGTGCATTTTGGTAAAAAACTGGCGGTGCCCACGCTAGATCCTATACCGTTACACAATACTACGCTCTTAGGTCAATCCATGTCACAGCATGATGCTGAGCTTTCTAGTGATGCAGTCTACATAACAATCAATGACGATGACGATCAAGAACCATCTGAGGTTTCTGGCACATGCATGGAGAATTTTGATGTGGCTGCTAGTATGTCATTTCAAGATGCGAGTGCATCTTATAACGATATAAATTCGACTCCACCAGCAGCAAGCTTTACTTTCTACAATGCTTCCGAATTATCTAATACGCAATTCAACTTCATCTCTGTACCTTGGGATAATGTGGAGTATGGAGGATCTATTGATCGCGTACCAACAATTTCAAAATCGGAGACTAGCCCAGCAACGCCAGATACTGGAACTTATTACACTTGGAGCGAAAGCCCGAGTATTTGGCCTAAACAAATGTCCAGTACACCGTCGCGAATGCCAAATGCTTGTCCGTTTCCAAACTCAATATCATCCTCAAACAGCGAGATTGCGGGGTGTTCCGCATCATTTGCTGCAAAGTATGAATCGAACGGGTACCGTATCGAGCTCGCAAAGCAACAGAGTTTTGTTTGTCCTGTACAAGACTGCATCAAAGCATTCTCTTCAAAAGAAGAACTAATAAGACATTTGCATCTGCATTCGCGAGAAGACGTTCTGTATATATGTCAATTCGGGTGCACTGACAATGCGTATTATAGCCTATCAGAATATATACAACATTGTAAAACATTTCATCGCAAAAAAAAAGATGCACTTTTCTCACTATCATACAAGTATAGCAATAACTGGTGCTCTGGAAAAATCTCGAAAGAGAAGGTCAATTTTCTTCGAAACTATTACTTACTGTGTCCTTTAGGACACTGTTCGGCGGTGTGTATGTCCAAAGAGCAGTTAACTGAGCACTTAAGCAGCGATCACACTGATGCAGTCGTGACAATTGACTGGAACTTGGCATTAGCGCAGTTTCAATCGCAGATGGCGAATCTGAAAAAGCCCGGTCGATATTTATGTACGGGAGTTGAAGGCTGCAATATGGAGCTTGATGGTTTGGATGGTTTCGCGAGGCATGTCGACGAACATTCGACTGATGTCGGCTTAGACATTAGCCAGCAGATGAAAGAGACCCTATTGAATTGGGATCATCCTTTATCTGAGGAACAAACCGATAGCAACATTTTCCCTCATGAGACATCTCTCGAACACACTTATTGCTGTAATTATGGAGAAGATATTAACTTAGATAGCTCTCAGGTAACAAGGTATTGTCTGCAGTCTTTTGCTGCCGGCAGTGATCTCCTAAATCACATTGTCAAGGCGCATGCTTGGACTATGGAGCCTGGAATAATGCACTTGGACAACAGGAGTGCTTCGGAATTAATATAGGGTCACCTCGACTTCCACTTAATTTCTGCTGTATTATTGTATTGAGCTGATGCCTTTGCTCGGTGTTTTTGCTATGATACCCTATCATTCTTTTTCTGACGCGAGCTATATGCCTTGAGTATATCCTGAAACAGACCTCACTTGGAGAGACTGACTGTATGAACTAATTGGCGCTGCTGTTTGCGATGAAAATAGCCACACCATATCTCTCTGTCTACTCACTTCAACAGATTGCCTAGTATTTCCAGAATTTTGATGTAGGGGGACAATCTTAGGTAGCTTGGAATATCACGACAGCTGATGGTAAATGGCATGTGCCCTGAACGCACGTTCCCAGTACTTTTTACCTCATCGCACTAAGGACTCATCATCGGGGACCATTCCCCTGAAGATATAAAGCTGTACAGTATACATAGCAGTTTCAGCTATTAATGCGAGAATAGATAGAAGTCCTCGAAATTAGTAAATATAATATCGACAAGCGTTTTTGCGCGTGTCTCGTTACAATGTAGATTGCACGTCAAGATGACGCGTGCGTTCGCACGCGTCGTGCGGCTCCATAAAGTTCCTATTGTTTAATGACCCTTGGCCCCTTCATATCTTTCATCAATCCTCGTTTCATGCTTATTACTACTCGACACATTCTAATACAGTCTCTTTTATTTAGAGAGGACAGTCGCGTGTGCAGGTAAAATACATCAGCAGGTTGAGCAATGAAATTAGTTCAGCTTTGCTTCTTCTCTATTTTGTCGCTTGTAGAAGCTGCCACTCTTTGCCAATCATCTTGTCAGTCCCTTCTCCAGCCTTACCGCTTTAAAGGTTGCCTGACCACAAATGAAAAAAGTCAGAATTATGTCTGCTGTACAAGCTCGTCCTGGGCGGAATCATACGCTCTATGCCTCGCGAATTGTGCCGTTAAAGAGCGATTAGCGACTTGGAAGAGCTTTCAGAGCACATGCACTTACGCACTATGTGATTCTCACGGCAGTTATGACGAAATATACAGTAAAGCACTTGACAGCAATGTTCCGTCTTCGGTAGCTGCAAGTGACACAAATCCGATATCCGTTGCGGTTAATATTTCTTTAGCTATATTTGATAGCCAGTATGCCTACCAGCGAGCAGCAGCAGCAAATTCCCGGCATAACAAAATATTCGCGTAAGTGGTCATCTACATCAGGCAATATATTGTATTCTAACCTTTGACTTACTAGCGGTTTGACTATTCTCTTCTGGGTTATTGCAGTTGGGATTGCGGCAATTGCAAGGCTGTACACAAGAACCTTAGACAAACAGAAAAAACCTCGAGGCCGGCTTGCAAGATGGTTTCAAGTAAACCTTGCTCTACCAACGCTATTCGGAAATAAACATGCAGACGCCGTACGAATCAGGAAGATCCCACTTGGTCAATTGCCATTACTCTGGCAGTCATGCGTCATTGGATTGTTCTGGGTACTGAATCTCTTGCTCGTAGTAGTGGAGTTTGACGTTGATCCGAAAGCCAGCGACATTATGAGTACTGATAGTCAGCAACTACTATTCGCTGCCAAAAGAACGGGTGTAATAGCTGCTACCTTACTGATTCCGACGTTACAATTTGCTGGACGTAATTCTCTATTAGGCGCAGTTACAGGATGGTCTAACGACACCTTTAAGGTATTCCACAGATGGACTGCTAGAGTATCTCACTCCGTTTCGTTTTTATTATTGAACAAATCACTGACTTCTGATGTAGCTCATGGCATTGGATATATTGGTGCATGCCATTACGGAAACTATTTATTTCAACAGTAAACATAGCTATCATGATGTTATCATAGCAGCTCTCAACAACCGTGTTGGACTGGCTGTACGCGAATTGAGTGATGATAATATAATAGACTTGAACTGACTTCTTCTGGTTTAGGCTACCGTTATTCTTGGTCTTATTATTGGGCTGTCTCTTTACGCGTTTCAGCGTTCCTGGTTTGAGCTCTTCATTACCCTTCACCTTGTGCTAGCAGCTACATTCATCGTGCTGTTGAAATTTCATATTGAATCCTACACGTATGTAAATTTGTTTTATATAGCGTTGGTGATATATGTTCTCGATCGTTTACTGCGTTTTATGCGCATCCTTTACGGGAATTTCCCCGGCCATGCTGGAATTCACGCCAATGAAAATGCAACTCAGGTATCAGTACGACCATTGGTGCCATTCAAGTACAAACCCGGACAGTACGCGTATCTGTATACCCTAAGATTCAACTTCTGGCAAGCCAACCCGTTTAGTGTTGTCCAGTCTGATGACAGCTACTATTTCTTTGTCGCTAAGAAGTTTAATCGCGTTACGAAGCGTATACACGCATACGCAGTTAATATGCAGACTGCCCAAGCACGGGTATGGATTGAAGGACCATACGGAATTTCTCTGCCGCTGGACAAGTATGACAATGTACTATTGTTGGCGGGAGGTATAGGAGTCACTGCTGTCATGTCGTATGCTTTGCATTTGCACAAGAAAGGGTCTAACCACAAAGTGTCATTTTATTGGGTAATACACGATAGAGAAAATGTCAATTGGGTTGCTTCGCAATTAAACCAAATTTCAGGATGCCCTTTCATGGATATCCATGTATTCATCACGTCAGAGCAATGCAGCGAGTCTTTGTCAAAGGCGGGTATACTGCGATCAAAGTCTCTCAATGAGAAAAGCTATGGGGCACGGCTTTATGAAACAATTGAAATTGGCGAGGATTTTGGTATGACTGAAAAGCTTGTGCAATCTTTTTCGTCTTTAAATGTAACATATCATACCGGCCGGCCGAATATTCCTATGATAGTAGAACGTTCAATTCGGGATGAGTCGGGGAGTTTGGCAGTCTTTTCATGCGGACCAGCTGGTTTGGTCGACTCAGCTAGAACTGCGGTAGTTGGCAATTTAGAGGTTAGGCCGGATCGGAGGATTGATTATTTTGAAGATGCATTTTCGTAGCTTTGGCAGCGCGCTGACTTTGTTTATGGTTTAAAGGCGTTAACGGATTCTTCAAATAGTTTATTGTTATAATATATGAAATATGTACAGCCAGAAGTAAACACAGCTGGTTTCTCGAGCGAGCTGCCGATATTAACCTGGTCCGATCTAGAAATGAAAATTAATGAACTGCAATAGTGTTGTAGTAATGAGATAAAACATACTTTAGGCATGTCATGGTGTTCAGAAAGACTGGCAAGATATTTATTATACTCTTCCACTTTCTCCTTATGTGATTTCGAGGCTTTCTTCATGATTTCCTTCTCTATCTAAACCGAATTGTGTTAACGGTGAAGAAATTTAGCTCAAATAAGTCATCACATACCCGTTTACGCTGCATTTCTTCAAACCTCCGTTGCGATTCTGTCATTATGGGTTCTGTTGTGACACTCTTCTCTTGATCTTCTTGTTTCTCCTTCTCGAAGAGGCCAGAGCCGCCAGTGAAATCTGTCTCTGGAACGGCAGATTTTGCCAATTTCTTCTTCTTTTTCTTTTCAACTCTGGCGCCCTTAATTTTCAGTGATCCGCGGGCTGCCAAAGCGTAGTCATCCGTGGCCATACTAAATCAGACCTAAAAACAATCAAAACTAAGTTGCAATATGAGATGGCGTAGCAAGGCCGGCTAGTGATCAGCTGCGTGGTTGGGACGATTGGTGTGTACCGAGCTTTAGTCTATAACCCTAGCCCACAGCTCCCGCATTTGGCGATGAGCTCCGCGTCACGTCCTCGATCATACTCTCCGACTTCTCTTGGTCAGGCCTCAGTATCTAGCTTCGGCATTTGGTAGCGGTACACTGGGCGATATTTCCACCAAAAGCCAGTTTGGTATTTCAAAGGCTGTCATACAAGTAATTTGCGATGAAGGTATGATTCCGATTGACGTTGGAGTGGGGTTGCATGCGCTAGTCGACGCGCCCAAGACTTCTCCGACGACTCTCTCTATTAATGGTCTCTCTAATCTGCTATCCAGTTTGTCGAAATACAAGACCTTGAGCAGATCAATTCTGCTTTGGAGTTTGATACTCCTGACTGCAAAGTCATGGGCGGCTGTGATCTCTACACAACAAAGGCTGCAGGCGGTGATAAGAAGCTCTACAAGTCGATCGACAAACAACTTCATGCTATGCACCAAGACAACATTCTTCTCTCCTCGTCAATTAGCCCTCCATCATATTCGCCTCCACTAGAGCGGTCAGGAAGTATGATGATGTCAAAATCGTCGGATAACACCTTATCTTCTTCGCTACTTGCAGCAACCACCTCCACTTCCCTCGGCTCCTCACCATTTGGTCCTCTCGATCAAGTCTCGTCGCGTCGCACATTTGCCTACCTAATAGCAGTTTTAAATGCCAGTCATCCCGACCACGATTTTTCATCTCTGCGACCCGAAGATTTCAAGCGAGAGCGCAGTCCGACTCAGGTTGTGAACGCATTTAATAACACTTTATTTGGAGTTGGCATGCCTGTCCCGCCGCGACTATGGGAGATTGTCGACAGCCATATTGATTTAAAGGTCTGAGTTTATATTTTTTTTTTCGAGATGAGAATATCTCTGACAATTACTATTAGGATTGCGTAATATACAGTCATACACCTTCGCCATCATTTCTTGCCGACGAACCGGGAACAATATGGTCAATGATGTGGTTCTTCTTTAATAAGCGGCGGAAGCGAGTTTGCTATCTCTTTTTGAAAGGCACTCGTCACTCCTACCATATGGGAAGAAGTTCAACAAAAGACGACGAAGGAGAAGCTTCCGATGACGCGATGTATCAGGACTCTGAAGATGACGCGATTGTGGGCGACTTGGAAATGGACGACTGATATTCTGTATCATCTCCTATGCTTTTCCTTACCTTTTCCTTACCATTCCTTATCGACCCAGTGTACTTTTATTGTTTTCGATGCTTAATGTCATTGTAGCGTGAAATGACAGAAGATCGCGTTCACAGGTTTCTTCTATTTGGGATATTGCGGGGTCGGAAGTTCAGCATCCCATCATGAGGTTGCCAACCTCATCGCGCCCCCTACATCACGCTTTACCAATGTGCCACTTATATAATCAAGGGAGGATGACATCGACACGGTTTCTATATTCGTTTCAGAGTACACATACCTTTTTCTTATTTGGCAATTATGGGATTTTTATCAGTTTGCTTTCTTTAGTATTTCTGCTGAAAAAATTAGCGCGAAAGCTATAATCTGCGAGATGTGAGTCCTGTTCTTTTTAAATGCTTGTATATTACGGGGATGACAGGTTTTATGAGTAAAGTGCAAAGAGAATAAATTAAGTATCAACTGAGTTGCTTGTAGTGAGGTCTATTTTCGTAAAGCTCACGAGTATGTCCAACACCGTTCATAATGGTCTCCGGTCACCATTTGAAGAATGAGAAATATTTGAATAAGATACTAGGTTTCCTAATCAGATCTAAGGTTCACACTTAATAATAATAATACATACAAGTAATTTCAAATCTCAGCAAACACAAATCATAAATAAAGACACAAACCCAATTGCATCTTTTTTAACTACTAAACAATTTAAATACCGATTAAAGCACGCAGCGCCATTCTTTCCCAGATCACTCCTCATCAAATTCCATTGTCCCAGTACGACCTCTTGGCTGTCGACCCGAACTTCGGGATTCATTAGGTAGCATATACTTCATAAAACTCTTCTGCAAACTCTTCTTGATGCTGACCTTTTGCGCTCCAACGAATGACTGAATAGTCACTCTAATTGCGCGATCAATGTCATAAGACGATACGTATTCTGATAACCGCATCTTGGCGAATGATTCACTCAAACGAAGAACAGACTCTAAGTGACGAACGGTGATGGGGAAACTTCCTGTTGCCAAAGACTCGCGACGAAGGTCCGCGTATAGCTTTGCAATCTTGTCTTCGTCAATATTTAAAAGTTTGGGTTGAATATTCTGCTTTGCATAGTGAATATACTTCGAGAATAATTCTTGGGGAATAGGCGAAATATCCTCTTTATAGCTTTTGACAGGTTTCGGGGGTGAAGAGTTTGCCTCAGAATTGTGAATATCCGGCGTGCTAGCAGTAGGAGTATCATCCATGAGGTGATCTTCATCTTCGTCTTCCGGACTGGGATGTGATCGAGAATGCGAATCAATGACAAATCTAGCTAGACGACCATCAACCTCAGAGTCAACTAGATCACGAACAACACACAAAACGTCAAATCGCGACAAGATTGGCTCAGTAAGGTTGACGTTTTGAGCAAATGGCACCATCGAATTATATCTTCCACCGATAGGATTCGCTGCAGCAATTATAGCGCAGCGGGCCTGTAATGTTGTCACAATACCAGCTTTAGAGATTGAAATTGATTGCTGCTCCATAGCTTCGTGAATCGAAGTTCTGTCTTGATCATTCATTTTGTCAAACTCATCAATCAGGCAAACACCCTTGTCAGCTAGTACGAGTGCGCCTCCCTCCAATGTCCATTCGCTAGTAAGCGGGTCGCGACGAACTGATGCAGTCAAACCAACTGCGGAAGCACCTTGTCCAGTAGCAAACACTGCTCTATGAGCAGTTTTCTCAGAATATTTGAGGAACTGAGACTTCGCCGTACCAGGGTCACCCAGTAGCAGAACATTTATATCACCGCGGATGGCATGCTTGCCATTGATATTCTTAGATACTCCGCCAAACAAAGAGCAAGCAATCGCAGTTTTGATGTCTTCGTGTCCATAAATCGAAGGCGCGACTGACTCGATGATCTGATCAATCACATTTGGAGTTCTTGAGAGTTGTCGAATTGCGCGCTCATCTTCCTCAGTCCAAGCTCCACCTTCACCGCCATTGTCGCGACGTCTAATTGAACTCGCCTCGATTAAAGTAGTGAAAACAGGGAAACCATTGCGAGCATTAAGTTGTCCATCGTAAGAATTCTTGTAAATTCCGGTGACTGTGATTTCTTCACCGGGTTTGGCACAGTCAATTAGATCCCACAGGAGAATGACTTCACGATGTCTAGGTAAACGACCCGCAGGAACAGTGCCTGGAGACTCTTGAAGAGTGATCTTTTGATAATTTCTATAGACTGTCTTCTCAGTGTTGATTGTAAAACCACTTCGAGCCTGGCAGTGGTGGCAAAAGGAGACTTTCACTTCGACATCAGACTCCTGGAAGAACGGTCCAAGGACGCTGCCACACTTTGAGCAATTGAACTTAACATATTTAAGTTGTGGGAAAACTCCAGTTCGGCGAGTGACAACACCTTCAATCGCTACCAACCTATTCAAGTGAGCCTCACGCAGATTTCTGATGTCGCAAATATTCGGCACGTCAGTGATACGCACATGGATTTCCAGGTGGATTCGAGAGTAATCCGGGTAATGGAGTTCGACTACCTCCATAGCCACGACATCAAAGATCTTGAGCATCTCTGCGGGAGCATAAGACAGGAATCTGGCAAGAGTAGACTTGGCTTCGTATAGATGCTTGAAGCTGACTTCGAGCGATTCGCTATTAATTTCTCCTAACGTGCGGATACGTTTTCCGTAGACTGATCTGCCGTTCTCGTCGATATACGCAAACAGAAAGCTCTTAAACTCACGAGCAATTGTGCGGTGAACGACGGGCTGAGTGACCCACTCTGCAATCGTAGGAGCTTTAACATCACCCAATGCATTCGCTGAGAGCTCCTCGAGACTGGGATCTTCATCAGATAAATCAGGGTCCTCGTCATATGCATTCCGCCGACGGCGACGAGTAGGTAATTCGACGTCCATCTCATCACCTGCAATAATAGTCAGTAAAATCTATCAGGCAGACAAAATAGAAGCTAACATTACCATCCAAGAAAGCATCAGGTAATCCGCGACGGCTGCGAATAGCTCTGTCTCTATTGTCCAAGAGTCTGTCGACCCGGCGTCTTTCATCTAGCTCGATATCGTCGTAGTCCTGATCATCAATGTCCCGAGCTCCAAGATTATATGTGTTGTTCTCATCGTCCAAATTATTATAATCCCTGCAGACTCCTGTTAATTGATGTCCTACTTTTGATGTAGATTTCACAAAAAAACTTACCTCTCAAGGTTATCACCAAACAAATCAATACCATCTTCTTCTTCAGCTTGCTCATCAAGATCGTCAATCAGATCATCCTGCGCGGATAGGTCCTCGTCCAACTCGTTGTCTTGAAAAATAGGAGCAGGTGGTGACGACGGCGGCAGCGAAGAAGGGGGATCTCTATGAGCATCATCTTCGACGTCACTGCTCTCATCAGAGGCTTGTCTCTTGCGTCCGGACATTTTCGTAAATCGAGATTAAAAGAAGACAGAAGACGGTGGTTGGGTAGCAAAATACAATTAACAAAGGGAGAGAGGTGAAAGAGATGTCTTGGTTGGGAGTCGAAGAAAGGGATAAGTCACTTTTGGCGCGTCAAATAAAATTTCAATTTAAGACGCGTCAGATATGAGATTAGGGCTGCGACGCGTCAGTGGCGCGCAGGTGTCATCTAAAACATTTGGGATGACAAAGTCGGACCCGGGTGCGCGTCTAGTCACGCGTTCCCTTCGCGTATCGCTGTTCAGAAGACAAGAGTCCGGTCTATCGACGCTGAATATTGTTGATCAACTGAAAAGTCAGAATCCTTAGAATTTCCTGCGATGTCTGCTTCTGATTCTGCCGGTAGCCCAGAATCGATTACTGCGGCGGATTTCATCGAGACCCAGCAGAAGCTGTAAGTAGTCCCTTGATTGGCTTCATCCGCAACACATACTGATTCTAGTTAACTAAATTAGAGAGGGTGATGCTCGTGATGTATTGCCATATGATCCCACGCACTGTACATTTTTTGATGGACCACTTAGACAGCCGGTGTATGCCTGTCTGACGTGTATTGCAAAAACAAAAGGGACAGATGTCTGCGGTGTCTGCTACAGCTGTAGTATTCAGTGTCACTCCGATCATGATCTGGTCGAGCTATTCAACAAGAGAAATTTTACGTGTGATTGCGGCACTTCGCGAATGAGCTCATTTGGTGGATGTAACTTGCGCAAAAACTTTGATGAGTTGGATATCCCATCTAGTAGTAATCGGTAAGCAATTTTGTATCTTAATTTCTATCTAGTGAATGACTAACATCTTTTTCAAGATATGATCATAATTTTCATGGACGATTTTGCGCTTGTGATTTACCTTACGATCCTGAAACAGAGAAGGGGACAATGTACCAGTGTCATTTTGGAGATGTGTGTAACGAGGACTGGTACCACGAAGAATGTATTCTCGGACTGCCATTTCCACCAGCTCATAAGCTTCATGAGCAGACTAACGGTGAAAAACTTGTGATGCCACCATCTCCAAAGGGCCATCCGACAAAAGTTGTCCTTGATGCGCAGAATGAGGAAGATGAGGAGGCTACTTCACCCAGTAAAGCTCCTCTTGCTTCTGAAGTATCTGAGTTAGGTGGTGATGCCGACAAGAAGAAGGAGCCAGAAGCTCCCAAAGGCCATCCTACTGGGATTAATCTTCTGCCTGAGTTGATTGGGGATATACCTGGTTCTGCTGAAGACTTGCAAGGTAACAACACGGATGATGACGAAGGAGACGAACATATTCCTCCTCCAGGGTTCCCCGACGACAATGATTTTGAAGCTTTCATTTGCTGGAAGTGTGTATCTAAGCACAGGGCATTTTTAGGAAAATGGGCAGGAATGAAAGGTGTTGCTTTGGATGCTGTTGTTAGAAAGCAACCTGAAGATCAGGGGGCAGTTATCCACACTAAAGATGGTGTACGGTCAGCAGCTGATTTAAAGCGACATTTGGAGGACTCAGAAGCAATTGCGTCGTCCCCAAAACGTCGCGCATCTACTGAAAAAGATGACTTGGCCAATTCATCATTGGTATCATCGACATCTTCGACCATATCTACTATTACCAAATCGTCAGCATCTTTGTCATCGATTGACGAGAACTATGAAGCTGGCGCTTGCAAGATGCCAAAAATAATTCCAGAAGATAAGGAATTCTCGTTGTTTCTGTGCAATGATTGGAGGGAGAAGATTTGCCGATGTGAAGAGTGCTTGAAATTTTTAGATCGATTCCCAATGTTGAAAGACGAGGAAGCTACTTATGAGCCGCCTCAGGATGAAGACGAAAGTATGTGCCTTCTTTAATCTTACTTGCTATCAGCGCGCTGGTGCTAATGTTAATCTTTGTGTAGCTTCTTCTCTACTGGAGGCAGGTGCGCGAGCACTAAATTCGATACCGCATGTTAATGCGATGGAAGGATTGTATGCGTATAACAAAGTCAAAAGTAAGCTTTCGAGTTTCTTAAAGCCGTTTGCGGAAGATGGCCGAATAGTGTCTGAGCAGGATGTGAAGGCTTTTTTTGAAAAGATCAAGAATGCTTAGGTTTATGTGTGATTTTATTTTAAGTATGTTTTTACTGGAATGGGAGTTTAACTGTGTAATAATCAATTTTGAGTAGCTCTTACTAGGAAGCAGTAAGTAGTTGATCAGATAATATTGGAAGATGAGCAGAGTATCCAATCAGAGCGAGGATGATTGTAATGCAGAACAGGATCTGATAAGTTTAGCGAGTGTAGACGATAGACCCTGTGCTGTGCTTGTTCACGAGCACCGTAGTATAGCTATCTATGTAGCTCAGACTGGGAGAATTGACTGCGAATTTATTATAACTCAAGTAGTCCTCGAATGATTTCTTAAATAGTTCCAAGAAACAAATCATTTTTGCAACTGCGCAAGCACTGTAAACTGATTTAAAAACATGAGCTAGTTTAATCTGATTAAGAGCCGCGCTGTTGTCAAAGTCAGCTGAGATTCCCTGCTTACTTTCAGAGCTCTGTGATTGGCTGAAACCAGGCTTAGTGCCTAGTACCAGCCAATCAGAGCCCACCTGTTTATAAGCATTTGAAATCATGAGCCGCACGTGTCTCGAAGGTGGACGTCGCTCGGAAATCTATAAATCGATTGATCTGGCGCCTCTCTCTACTCTTCATCCACTCCATCTTCTTTGCTCTTGATTTCTACTTGATTCAACTCATCTCCACTCTCTTACTACTACTCATACCTTCAGCTTATTTTACCTATCTTCACAATGGTCTGCTGCGGAAAATCTGATGGCGTTTGCGTTTGCGCTGCGGAAGCTCGCTGCTCGTGCGGTGCCCGCCCTGCTAAGGAGTGTGTCTGCTCCAAGGCCGCCGTTGAGAACAAGTTTGACGGTCCTTCCTGCTCTTGTGGTAAGCGTCGTGCTCATGAGTGCACCTGCTCCCGTTCCGAAAATGAGAACGGTCTTCGTGAGGGCGAAGTCGACTTCACCAATTTGAAATAAGAGATTTTTTATTTCTTGAATGATGACCTAGAGCGCTGTTGCCCCTCTTAGCTACATCTCATAATGATTCTACGTCATTAAACTTACTTGGCATTTCCTATTCACTATATATATTATCACTTGGCATTGCTTTTTTTTCCCTCTTTGGTTATTGGTTGGGCTCGCAGTTAATGATATGATCCGGCATTGTTTTACTTTTGGAGTTTCCTAGCGTGTATATATTTTATAATAATCAAAACAATTTGTTAACATTTAGTTATCGTTTGATATTCTGTAGTTTTTAGTAGACGCCTGGATTAGAATACGTGTTAGATCGTAGGACATTTATTCAGCATCTAAACAGCTCGAGTGAAGATTGAAAGATCTGATAAAACTCAACGTGTAACGGTAATTATGCTTCCGATGGATCATCAGTCACCACAGTTTCATTAAGATTACAACAAAAATAATTGCCAAAAAAGGATTCAAAAAGGTAAAGCGTCGGTCTATTCAGCTGTTCATAAATAAATATCATGCTTCAAATATTACGCTGCTGCGTGGCTTGTCCTTGTTTGTCGATGCGGACTCGGATCAGCAGCAGCCGAAGTATTTGTGTTTGTTAACTACCATTCACAATTAGCTATCAAACCATCGTACGCAAGAATGAAACCAAAATCGATATCGACATACCCACAAGTCATCCTCCTCCTCATCGGCAAAGGGGTCAACAAGCACCTGCTGCCGTGGCTGGATTGGGGTATATTCAAGTTGCGTTCGTTGCGCAGGCTCAATTGGAAGGACAGTTGCAAGACCAGACTGTCTCTGGGCTGTATTTGCACTTGACTGCAAAGACTCTCTGGCTTGCGCGCTCGTGACCTGCTCTTGAGTATAGTACTCCCGAGGCGGACTTACCAGCGAAGCCGCACGATTGAGCGCATTCGAATGTGCATCCACAGCAGCAGATAGGTGTTCATTGCTATCAATCAAATCTGCTATCACCTCTTCTGACATATTTACATTATCTCGCGCCAGATAAGACTGGATTTTTGATGACAAGCGCACGCAACGTTCGTAAAACTCAAGCACGAGAGGACTTCCTGAAATTTGTGCTGGAGCTGTAGTCTGTACTAGTTGCAGTAACAGAGATGCAGAGGACTTTGCCTCTTGAACGAGCTCAGGTATAGTCTCTGCTGGAACCGGTCGAGTCTCGTGTGGTAGCCGGGGACGACCACGGTCCCTCTCTTTCGATGTTGACAGATATTGCTCGTAAATCGCTTTCAGCGGCTGCAGTAGCTGTTCACCTGATCTCTTCTCATAAAAGAATTGAAGTGTGTCGCACAGTTCTTGTTTTACTGATGGATCCTTCGTGTGCCTGAGCAAATCGGACACCACGATAGGTAGCTTCTTGTCTTGTTCCATTTGATCTAAAACAGTCGGCGAATTCGAGCTGCCAAGAATGCGAAGCACCACGATAGCGTTATATTGTATAGCTCTATTTGTAGAACGTTTTGGGTCTATCCGTTTGCGGACGGCGCGAACAGCCTCTGCAGCTGCCTGTGGAGATGATTGCGCGCACTCGACGATAATAGGCAGCTGCACGACATCGTCATCTCCGGCTACTGGTACCGATGTATTTGACTGAGAAAATATATTTTTCAGAGAGGTTTTGCCCTGTTTCCTGTCGCAGAATGCAGCTATAGCTGAGAGGACTTGGGTGCGGGGATCCTCAGAGTTGGCTATTGATGATGACGAATCAGCATACTACAGATATCGTAGATAAGATGGAGAATACCTCGTACTGACGCCGACGAGCGGCTGAAAGCTTTCATACCGTTTATATCAAAGCAAAAAAAAATATATATATATATATATATATCGTGCTAAACGCAGAAGTAGCAATCAGGGAGACAATCTATATCGTAGTAAATAGCTGAGAGGAGATGAAGTCATTCCTCAGCCCTTGTACAGTTTAATTAGCTCTCGACACGCGTCTACCAGCTTGGCCCCTGAGCCGCTCCAATTGTAAGCAACGTATGGGTTTAGTTCCAAAATTGAGTTTAGTAAACTTTGAGGACAGGCTCGGACGATAATTTGGAGGAGCAAGTGAAGCAAGCAAGACTTTGATATACAGCATTATTTCTCTGCTCACATTTCGAGTGCAACTGCAATATTATGGCGAGCAAGGGCATATGGCAGGGCTTGCGTAGCCGACATCACCTGCTCATGCAGAGCTCTTTCCCTCATAATGGCAGCTATAGCAGTCGGTACTATTTCTCGACGCAATATTCTATAGGCACAGTATTGCGACCAACTCATGTACAAACCTCTTCTAGATCAGCGGTAAAGTCTATAGTCAACCAAAAAGACTCGCTGATTCAGCACCCTGCGTTTAGACCTGCCGGCTTACTTATTTTTGCGACACCGCAGTACGCCGCCGACTTGTATGATACTATTGCTGAAGGATGTATGTTGATATCTTGGTTTTCTTTTCAAATTCTAAAAATACTCACATTAAAAAGCATTTGATTATAATGTATACGGAGTTGTTGTGGACGTAGTACCACCGGGCGGCAAGCGCGATGGTCTGTCATATCTGTGGACATCAATGCCTATGACAGTCAACAAGCTCGAGAGCACATCACTGGCAGCAGCACGCGATGCTCTTAATGAAGAGCGTCTTGCTACCGAGTCAGATCATACGCATTCTCACAGTACGCCTCAGCCTCAGGTTGCACAGGGCAGGTTCATTGCACAAGGTGGTCGGCAATGGAGTCTGAAGCCAATGTTTTTCTCGCTCGGGTTTACTGGGAGCATAAAGAAAGTGCGAGTGCAGTGCGCGTCTACAATTTTTGAGACGGGACTTGAAAGTATGATGATAGGACGCGAAGTCGGCGAGGAAGCAGAGCTGTACGCAAATATGTCTCTTGACATCCCGCTCAGTATCGAAAATGAATCTGTCGACAGTGAATCCGTGCTTGAATTACTAGAAAACAAGAGCGCTCGGCCTGGCGAGACCGTGGAGATGTATGTCACTTCGCGCAAAGACAACGTTATCAGAACTATCAATAGTCGTCCTGCCTCTTCGTTCTTGGAGGAGTCTCTAGCGGCGGGCCTATTTTTGGAACCTGCTCCACCACTGAATACCCCATTTTTGAAGAGAAAACTCGCTGAGAACCCCAAGAACAGAAGCGTGTACGCTGTTCTAGACGAAAAGACACGATTCAAAGTAATTGCCGGCGGCGGTGGGTGGGGTGCTCGAGCAGGAATGCTAGTGCTGGATCCGGAGGCCAAGATTCAAGAAGGAGCAAAGATACAGTTTTATGTTACCAAAAGTGCCGGTTTGGATGCCGTATCGGAGCTCGGAGTAGGTGAAGATGCTCGAGACAGAATTTTCTTTGAGTGCGTTGAACCTATTCAGTTTTGGGACGAGTCGGAAGGGTTGGGCGACGCGGTAGACGAGGTTGCACTAGAAGGGATTTTTGGCGCTGGTACTGAAAACCAGTTTTTTGTCGGCTCGAAGAGATTTGATGTGCACGGTGAGTTTTGTGTTGCATCTATTGTTGAATAGGGAGGATGCATGCTGTAGATATTTCGACCGGAAAGTTCCTATTTTGTATATATTATTTAGATTCTGCAACGGTTTCATTAGCTAGTACATACTATATATAAGTACCAATGAGTTGCTCTTGAGATTTTAGGGACAAAAGTAAACGAATAAAATAATGATTGAGTAGCCTGATTTGTCTAGGAATTGTCTAGGAAACTTCTAGCATTGACGGTAGCGAGTTGGTGCTACAGTCACTACAGAACCAGTAACCACCGCTCATGCTGCTGAACTCATAGCAAATATAAACAAGCGACTGTCTCGAGAAGCAAGATCACTATCAGTCAAATTTTTCTCATTCTAACGTATATCACGTAGTATTGGTCAGTCGTGTTTTCTGCATTTCATTGTCGGATACTTGGACACTACATATCTTTGGTTACCTGCGCTTATGACAGCATCTGACTTCGTCTATAGCAGCAGTACATTGGTGTGCCCTTTATTATTGGCATGATGCAGATAAATTTTTTAGAATTTTTGGAGGAGAAGAGGCGATAGGATGGTTTTGTCAATTTTAAGGACTGAGTCTGCTGTTTGTATCGCTGAGAAGCTGTCAACATACCAACGGTACTATCGTATGCTCTTAGCACGACGCGAAAATTCTATATTGATGCTTATATATAATAGAACAGGTAAAGTACTGCACTATGCAGCACTTGGCCTGGTCGTTTGATGCGTGAAATTATAAGGAATGCAAAGCATGAATGCAGAATAGTGGTATTAACTGCTTTACACTACTATTGAACTTAACAAAGCACAAGACTACACATTGTCAGTGGGAATTTTGTTTTAAACAATACAACAAAAAATTGCTCTGAATAAGGTTATTTTAGAGTATTCGTTAGCGGCGCCAGCATTCTCGGGAAATCCAAGCAAATTTCCAGACCTCTCGATGCGGCGGGCGGATCAGTACATTCCAAGCTATCAAGAAGCAGCCACTGCTTTGTTTGCTGTAATAGACCAGAGGCAACTACCTCATAGTGCTTAAAGATAGTCGCTGTTTTGTAAAAATCATACTAAAAAGAATCGTTATGTAGAATCGTCATAAAGTATTGTAATCAGGAAATTACAGGTTGAAATAGCAGGCTAATCAGAGCAGCGATTGTTTGTTTACTGCCTAATCAGGAGTAGACCCGCGGAAAAGAGAGTTTGATTACGACTCCAACTGGGCTCTCTTCGCGTCCTGTTGCTGTTGCTGTCTGTCTTCTCAGCACCTCTCACTCTTTATCATCGTCCATTTCGCGTCTTTGTTCCCGCTCTTGCTCCTTTCTAACTTTCTTTTTTATTATCTTCGGTCTCAGTAACACCGTCGAAGGAGCATGGCCCGCGAATCACCCGACTCCGCTGCCGCCTCGGGGTCGCGTCGCTCCTCCGTCGCCAACCGTGTCCTGAGCGAAATCTCCAACACTTCTCAGCGCTCTTCGACCGCCTCTAGAGCCTCGACAAGCTCCAAAAGGCGATCGACCGGGCAACGTGTTTCCTCAGCAATTCAGCATTTTCAACGCATTACCTCGGGAAGTTCGTCTAGCTCATCAGCATTCTCTGCTTCAGCTGAACCTGCTATTTCGCGTCCATTTAGAGTCGAGCGTAATGGGGTGTTGCTTCATGAGGATCCAGATGCTTCTCAATTGACAATGCAAGTTGATGAATGCGACGTTGGAGTTGAATATGATATCAACACTACTCGACGCGCCTCAGTGAGATCCAGTAAACTCTCACCCACACATAGCGAAATGCAAAATATCGACGCGAAGCGTTACTCTTCTACATCTGCTTCTCATGAAAATGACGAGTATTTATCTTCCTCCTCTGATTGTGAGCAAGACAGATACCAAATGTCGTCTTCACCTATAAAATCGTCCGATGATTTCGGAGAGCCTAAAAATGTGGCAGATAAACGCGTTTCTCAACTCTCGACCTGTACTACCGGCTCTTCTGCATCCAGTAGAGGACACAAGCACAAGACCCATGTTGGTCCTTGGCGTCTGGGACGAACTCTTGGTCGCGGCAGCTCAGGACGCGTCAGACTTGCCAAACACTCAAAAACAGGCAAGCTTGCAGCTGTCAAGATTGTACCAAAGTCTGCGAGCTTTGAAGATCCTGTGAATTCGGATGGACAGACCAAAGGAAAGGATGCTGCCGGTTTGCCATACGGAATTGAGAGAGAGGTCATTATCATGAAACTAATTGAGCATCCTAATGTTATGGGTCTCTATGATGTATGGGAAAATCGCGGAGAGCTGTATGTACAACATTGCATAATTTTATCTGAAAGCTATCTGACATTTTCTCAATTTTTCTCATAATAGGTATCTCATTTTAGAGTATGTTGAAGGAGGTGAATTGTTTGACTATCTTATCCGGAAAGGTCGTCTTGAAGAGCGCGAAGCGGTACATTACTTCCGCCAAATTATTCTAGGAGTTGATTATTGTCACAAGTTTAACATTTGGTAAGAGTCTGAAGTTATCATGATGAAGAGCGTTGCTAACAGATACTCTCTTTCCAAGTCATCGAGATCTAAAACCAGAAAACTTGCTTCTCGATAAACATCATAATATCAAAATTGCTGATTTTGGAATGGCTGCTTTGGAAGCAACTGGAAAGATGCTTGAGACGTCATGTGGCTCGCCTCATTATGCTAGTCCTGAAATTGTCGCTGTAAGTTTTATAACTCGAAATTTGGTTGTGTCTTGTTCTAATTTGTAAATAAAGGGCAAAACATATCATGGATCGCAATCTGATATCTGGTCGTGTGGCGTTATTCTATTTGCTCTTCTTACAGGCCATCTACCCTTTGATGATGACAATATCAGAAATTTGCTGATGAAAGTGCAGACAGGAAAGTTTCAGATGCCATCTGATCTTTCCATTCATGCCAAGGACTTGATTTGGAAGATTTTAAAAATCAATCCGGAGGACCGTGTCACTGCCGAGGATATTCTAAGTCATCCGCTACTACGCAAGTATCCCTCAAAGGATTCAATTTCGAATAACTTGCGTGCTCCTAAAGTTCGCGTAGAACATCCGATCAATTCCCGTGACGAAGTTGATGTTGAGATTGTTAAAAACTTGCAGACATTATGGCATGGTGCGGACAGAGAAGTCATCATTGATCGGCTGTTGTCGCCTGAACTCAATCCAGAGAAGACATTTTACTGTTTGCTGATGAAGTACCGCCATGATCATCTTGAGGACTCCTCATCTGCTGATAATACTCCACGCACGTCCCCTCATCAAAACAGACGTCAGCAGTCCTTCAACAATGACAAGGTAAAGAACAACAAGCTGAATGCCTCTCAGCGACCTACAACCCCATCGCGCCCTTCAAAGCATACAAAGACGGCGAGTCGGGGCTCGGCTCGGTCATTTACGTCCTCACACAGAAAACGCGGCGTTGATTTTTCGCATATATCAAAGAAAATTCAGAGCTCGACATCTACACCATCGATTAAGTCGCAGAACAGTGTACAGCGTAGGCAGCCTGAATATGAGCCGCCGTTGCCAGAATCGTCATCAATGCTTATTGCAGCTATTGATCAATTGTCACGCTCAATGACAAATGATACATCGCCTACACCAGAGCAAAAGTCGTATAGGCAACCCGTGGCGCGAGTACCTGTGGCTCCTGCTCGGCAGTCGTATGTATCGCGGGTACGAGAGGATTATCAGCCTCCTCCTTCAGCACCAGTTGCGCCGCTTCATAGTCAGAGAGCCGATTACTTTGTTCGGTCAGCCAAGGAGCAGAAGAGTAAGAGTCAAATAAATAGTACCACGGACGACGACGAGGTTCGCAAGTTCTCTGCAGAATTTGCTGCATCTCTTTGCGAGACTGCGTTTAATTTCAGCTCGGATAGAAATGCAAGTGGCTCGAGTTACGACTCACAGCCTCGCGCTGTGTCTACTTCTTCAGAGGCGTCGACTGCGTCAACTGCCCCTACCTCTGTTGGAGGACGCACTCCACAGATAATGGATGATGAATTCAGACGGGATTCGGGCCCGCTTGAGCTGAAGTTTGAACCTATAAAATCGACTGTGCATGTGTCTGAGTCGACTAGAGGTAGATGGGTTTATGAATTTGAGCAGTACTTATCGCAAGATCAGCCGGTGAGTGTCAAGAACATGTCGCGTACTCTGCAACCGATTACAGAAAGCGACGTGCCACCTCGCCCTCCTCCTCATACAGTCAAACGAAATTCGGCTTCGATTGAGAGGTTTTTGGATGCCGACGAGGAAGATAACATGGCATCATTTGCAGCCGAGGTCGAGAATTTGTTGAATACTCCGCCTGTACTTAAACGTCAGTCTTTGGCATCAAGCTCAGCAACTGAGTCAGCCAGACCTTTTACTGCGTCAAGTAAACAGTCATCAATCGTACAAGTAAGGAAACTGTCTAATGATAGTCGACTTCGAATCTCTAAGATTTTTCCAAATGAGAGCTTTTACGGGAGTGTTCGCCCCGAGAGAGACGATGTGTGTACTGCTGATACCACGCGACGATACCTTGATTTCAGTGAGGACAATAATTCAATCAGTTCTGACAATCGCAAAGTTTCTGGACAGAGTACAGCCAGCACTGCTACGACGGGTACTACGGTCCATCATGCTACTTCGAATATTGTGGAAGAAGAAAGGACTGTCACCATCGACAGCGAAAGATCTAGTAGAGAAGGCCCGTCGAGTAGTCTGCAAAATGGGAGCTCCCTTCCGGAGTCTGCAGCTGCTGACTTATATGACAAGTTTGTCATGACCGAAGCTTCTCTTGATATGAACCGAATGTCAAGGATCTCTCACGTTTTGCAACAGCCGCAGCCGCGTCCAGATACGTCTGCCTCGATGATCCGTCCCGAATCGCGAGTATTCTATCGGCCTACGGTAGCCGATATCGGAGACCGTGAGCATCTATCTGAACCTGTGTCGAAAATTGCTGGCGCGGCACTTAATACCCATCGCGAAAAGTCTGAGGGAACCAAGTCTTCTGAAGGAGAGACGAGATGGGTGCGATTCCATAGGTCATTGATGCCCAAGCGTGCTGCTCCTTCACCACCAAAAGTATCCAGCGCTGCTCGATCTGGCCAGTCATTTATTGGACGCACGAAGAGCTTGAGAAAGAAGAAGGGAAAAGGCCCACGAGAAACAGGTGCGTATTTAACTATCGAAATGGGTATTATGATATAGCTTGCTAATGAAATTTGACTAGATTTGTTTGAAGGAGTGGTTCCGAAGCCGTATAGCGCACATCGCAAGCCGAAGCGTACTTGGTTTTCAAAAGTTTTAAATAATCTTGTATGAGCTTCTTACACTTTGACGAATGCTATAGTTGAAAGAGATGAATGTTGTTTTTGGTAGTGGATGTTCTTTATTGGAAGCAGGATCAGCAGTATTGAATTACAGCAGGTTCATAATTGTGACATAAGATACACTAAAAATGAATTGAGGTCATGAAATGGAATGCTACATGTGTATTAATAGATCAATCTGTATTTATATCGAATAAAAATGAATTTGCAATGACACTGACTTCATTACGTATTAATGAGTAAACTGCTCCAATCACGTAGGAACCAGGGTTGATTGTATTGTTTGTTTGCCGATCACGGGAAAAACGAAACCCTTTATATAAAACCAGCTAAAGTCTTCCGACTTTCGCACACAGACGCCAAAGCATCCCCATTGCCGCCAATTGCTATTCCCTTCATTCGCGAACCATCTGTTGGCTAATATACAATTACAGCAACATAACCGTCATAAATGAGGGCGACTCGCTGTCTTTTACAAGCTTGCAGTAAGACAACAACTAATGTGGGTGCGAGTGCGGGCGGAAGAGGAGCAAGTCGGCCGCTTATCAGCATGCAACTGGTTTCAGCCGGCGGTTCGACGAGATGCTTAGTTTCGCCCACTTTCCTTCCCGGCCGCCGCCAACTGACTTCATTTATCTTGAACGATAACCTGTTTTGCAAGCATCAACAACTGCAATTACAACAGCGACAAAATTATTCAATTGATAATACAGCAACTACAATGTCTCTTGGATCTGCTGCTGCTTCCAGACTTTCTGGAAAGACTATCTTGATTACCGGTGCCTCGTCGGGAATCGGAAAGGCTACCGCGTACTTGTTCGCCGAGGCGAGCGGTGGTGAAGTCACATTGATCTTGACTGCTCGTCGCGTTTCTGTCTTGGACTCAATCAAGACTGTATGTGTTACCTGTGCTTATTGGTATGTCAATTGCGTGCTGATTTCTTTTTTTAATAGGATCTTGAGGCCAAGTACCCAAAGACTAAGGTCTACCCTATTGGTCTCGACGTGAGCAAATTGGATGCCATTGACAAATTTGTCGCTGAGCTTCCAGTTAAGGACATTGATGTTCTCGTCAACAATGCGTAAGTTTTCTTTATTTTGCTTGTATTAAAATCTTCCGAGATTAATAAGTACTGGCGATATTAACAAGCTAATAGCGGTATGGTCCACGGCACCGAACAAGTTGGCGAAATTCTTCAGTCCGATATCGACATTATGTTCCAGACCAACGTCTTTGGTCTCATCGCGCTCACCCAGAAGCTCCTTCCCATTTTTAAAGCAAGAGGTAAAGGTGATATTGTCAACCTTGGGTCCATCGCCGGCCGCGAGCCATACCCTGGTGGAGCAATCTACTGCGCAACCAAAGCCGCCGTGAAATCATTCACCGAGACCATGCGCAAGGAGCTCATCTCGACTCGCATCCGCGTCATCGAAGTCGACCCGGGTCAAGTCGAGACCGAGTTTTCCGTCGTCAGATTCCGTGGTGACAAGTCAAAAGCCGATGCGGTTTACAAAGGCGTCGATCCTCTTGTTGCCGAAGATATCGCGGAAATTATCGTCTTTGCTGTCTCGCGTCGTGAGAACACAATCATTGCTGATACTTTGGTGTTCCCCAACCACCAGGCTTCTGCTATGATTATGCACAGAAAATCGTAAGCTCACTCATATAGTGTATAGACAAATAAATATTATATATTGAATCTACTAATTTAACTTATAAACACATAAAAAAGATAAAACAAGTTGGTTACATCAGACTTATAAACTCTACTCTTCGGCTTCTGAAGTGAACGGCGTCAGTTTAACCGTACCTTCTTCCCAACTGACAGGCTCAACAGCGACCATACTCTGCACAGCCTTGACAACTTCCTCAATCGATCCACGCACCTGCTTCGTTGAGTCACGCTCGCGAAGGGTGATGGATTCATCAGTCAAGGTCTCAAAATCGACAGTGATGCCAAACGGTGTGCCGAGTTCGTCATTGCGCGCGTATCGTCTTCCGATCGTCGCCGAACTGTCGTCGACTTTGCTGGATATGCCCAGACGACGTAGCGCAGCCGAAATCTTACGAAGGAAAGGAGTAAACTTGTCGTCGTTGGAAATAGGCACTAGTAGAACCTTGGTCGGAGCAACAAGAGGTGGAAAAGAAAGCACGGCACGAGACTCGGAGCCATCACGGATGTAAAAAGAGTGCTCCATGAGAGAGTAAAGGATACGTCCGATACCAAACGATGGTTCAACGACATTGGGAGTGAACTCGCGAATATGGTCGAGCTTTGTCTTTCGACTGATCGTAATCAACTCCTTCTCGATCTCGACTGGCGCATCAACACCATCGACGTTGACGCTAATTTTCAGCTTCTCTTCAAGCTCAGTAGCCAAAATCTCAAGCTCGTCCTGCGACCGCGACGTCAGATATTGCTCAATCTTTTTGCCGTCCTTCTTGAACTTAGGTCCAAACTTCTTCTTGTCAAAATCAACCTCGTAATCTTCAGTCACGAGCGGGGTCTCGCGGGTCTGTCGTACAACAAGTTTCTCGTTCGTTCGGTTGGAGTGTACAGTCAAATCATAAGCTGAGCGATCGGCACAGCCAACACACTCAATCCAACCATACGATGTCTGCAATTCAGCATCCCAGCAATCAGCAGCGTAATGTGCCATCTCGTTCGCCATGTGCTGGCGAAAACGAAGACGGTCGGGCTTGATTCCTATACGAATAAGGAAAAGGTAGATTCGAGCAAGGAAGTATCCTAGAGTCTCGTTGTCGACGAGGCCACTCGATACGGCCTCGCCAATGGAAATCTCGGTAATGTCGGTCTTACCTTCCTGCTGCACGGTCTTGTTGAGTAATCGCAGCTTGATATGGGCAACCTCTGCGAACCTCGGGTGAGACTTATCAAGCGGGTCAACAAAATGCTCAATCTCGGCCATGAGGAATTCACGCACACGAAGTAAACCAGAGCGAGGAGAAATTTCGTTGCGGAATGATTTTCCAATTGAGGCTGAGGCGAAAGGCATCTTTTGATTGTTGCTCTCGAGTAATTTGTTGAAGTTTAAGAATTGGCCTTGTGCGGTCTCTGGGCGTAAGTAACCCTTTAGTTGACCCGAAGGACCGATGGCGGTCTCAAACATAAGATTGAACTCGAGAGGTTCGGAAAGAGGGCCACCGGTGGCCGGGTTGGTGATGTTGTACTTCTTCATGAGGTCACCAAGTTCGGGGCCAGAGTAGCCGTCTATCTATAAGCGCACTAGTTAGCGCTCGCTCGGCAACCGCAAAGCAAGGAGTTAAAGAAAAATAAAATACATACCTGAGCGAGTATAGACTCGATCTCAGCAACGACTTGATCGTCGAGCTTGACTACCTTTATCTCCTTAACTTTCTTCTTCCTCTTCTTTTCTTCCGACTTGTCAGGCTCGGCGGCAAGACCTCTAGCCTCTTTGTCACCTTTAAGCCTGCTCTCAAGAACTTCCTCCACCAGATGATCAACTCTGAAAATCTCACCAGTGGCAGGGTCACGACACATCCAATCAGCGAACTTGTCAACGTGCCCAGAGGTTTTTAAGACTTCGTAAGGCGTGAGCATCGTGCAGTCGACTTCGAGCATATCCTCCTCCAACACGAAGTGTTTTCGCCAAATATCAACAATATTCGCCTGCAACGCACAACCTGGCGGACCATAGTCATAGAGACCAGACACACCGCCATAGAGATCGAAAGCCGGGGCATAAAAGAAGCGGCGCTTGAGCACACTCTCGAGGTTCTCTCTATCGACCGACATTTGGTTGTTTTTCAGTTTATGAGATGTGGCTTGCTTTACTGGAGTATTTGAACTTCTGCTTAAAGCGACTGCAGAGGATGAAAACGCGCGGATCTGTCGAATAGCGCGAGCGAGCATACAATTGCAGTTTCCAACTTTGCAACTTCTTTGCTTAAAGAGTCACTCATTTTTTTTTCTTTCAAAGTGACCTCGTCTCAACAGCCTCACTCTACTTTTATTCTGGGTGCATTGTTTGGAGTAAATTAAGTTTAATGGACTGTACGATAGTGCCCATAACAGCAGGCGGCTGGGACTTTTTTTACTCCCAAAGAAATTGTCAAATACTTTTTTTAACTACACAACGAAATCCAGAGATCAACTCACAACAGCATCAAAACAATATGCCATCTCGAAAGACCAAAGGAAATAAAAAGCGCAAAGCGCCGTCAGGTCCGGTGCAAAAGGAAATGTTAAAGAATGTGAAGAACAAAATTAAGCGTGAGAACTTGCTTGCAAAGGCTCGCGACGAGCACAACATTTCGAAACATAAATCTCGCAAAGAACTTTTGAAGATGGAAGAGGCGGATCCGGAACTTAAAGCTGAGAGATTAGCAAATAATGTACCGTCGACTATTGAAGCCATGCGGGAATATGATGAAACCGTTAATGTTGCTGTCGAAGGAGAAGATGAGTTTGAAGAATACTTTCGCGACAAGAAGGCGCCAAAAGTTCTTATCACTACTTCGAAAAACGCTAGAGCGGAGGCATATGAGCTGGCAGATCAGCTTGTGAATGTGATTTCGGGTGCAGAATTTATCAAACGTGGCCACAAGTTTTCCATGAAGGAAATCGCAAGATTTTGTATAAATCGAGAATACACAGACCTGATCGTCATCAGTGAAGACAGAAAAGTTGTAAACGGACTGACTTTTGTACATTTACCTAACGGACCTACATTTTTTTTTTCCCTTACATCGCTAGTTATGCCGAAGCAAATATCTGGCCATGGACGTGCGACTAAGCACTCACCGGAACTTGTTCTCAACAATTTTTCTACTAGATTGGGATCTACTGTCGGCAGACTTTTCCAGTCACTTTTTCCTCAAACTCCAGAATTCGTCGGCCGTCAGGTAGTTACTATGCATAATCAGAGAGATTACATTTTTTTCAGAAGACATCGGTACGTGTTTAAAGAGACTGAACGGGTCGGATTACAGGAATTAGGACCGCAGTTTACACTAAAGTTGCGACGGGTGCACAGAGGTATTGCCGAGGAACTAGAGTGGGAGCATAGACCTGATATGGATAAAGAGAAGCATAAGTTTTATTTGTAGGATATTAAGTATGATGATTTTTATTTCGGAGTTGGTTTGATATAAAAGTTTTGTTATAGATGCTTTGATAATACGAATCTTCTTCACATCTGGGACTGTGAAAATTATATCGTTTACGTAATTCTTTTTGTTCATCTCCATAAATATAGTATAGAAAGATTACGTATTCAATTTAATACCCAGATTCACATAAACAATATCACACGTTAATTAAGCTCGGGAGTGTCTCCGTACAAAATACCAGATTCTTCTTTAGAGTAACGATCCCCCTTGACATCAGCATTTTCAACAAATTTTTGCATAGCAGTGACCTCATCCTTAGTTAACGTGACGTTTCCACTATCGACGTTTTCCTTCAACCGCTCAATCTTAGTCGTTCCAGGAATAGGGAAAAATCCATTGGCAATCTCCCAAGCCAAAGTAAGCTGACCAGTCGAGATTCCCTTCTTATCAGCAATCTCTTTTATCTGGTCAAGAAGCTTCAGGTTTGCCGAAAAATTCTCAGGCTGGAAGCGCGGTACCGTACGACGGAAGTCACCTTCAGGAAAATCGTCGGTCGATCTGTACTTTCCGGTCAAAAATCCACGAGATAGAGGTGAGTAGGCGACGAGGCCTACACCTAATTCCTTGGCAGCTGCAATGAGGCCGTTCTTCTCGGCCTCTTGTGAGAAGGGAGAGTACTCAATTTGCACGGCAGTGATGGGGTGCACGGCGTGAGCGCGGCGGAGAGTTGCAGCTGAGCACTCAGAAAGACCAATGTACTTCACCTTTCCGGACTTCACAGCCTCAGCCATGGCCTTAACGGAAATTTCAATAGGGATCGACTGATCAACACGGTGGAGGTAAAACAAGTCAATATAGTCGGTTTGCAGACGCTTAAGCGACTCGTTAAGCGACTCTGACGCGTACTCTGGCCTTCCGTCAGGCTGAAAATTCTCAGGATGAACACCCCACTTGGTAGCGAGAAAAACCTTGTCACGTTTACCGGTAGCGGCAAACCAACGACCAATGATGTCCTCATTGTCTCCGTACAGACGAGCAGTGTCGAAGAAATTGACGCCCAGGTCGAGCGCGGCATCGAGGACCTTAAAGGCCTCTGCATCCGCAACTTTGCTGTTGGAATAAAAGGCAGAGATACCCTGGATGAGAAAGTGAGTTTTGATGAGCTGATGATCATGAAGTGGTATTAAGGGAGCTTACCATGCAACCGTAGCCCTCGACGGAGACAGAAGGGCCGTTCTTGCCAAGAGATCGAGTAGGAATAGGCATTGCGCAGGATATGGTAGAGTAGGTAGCGTAAGCAATAAGAGATGAAGAGCAAGAGAGAAGTGATACAGAAGAGATTGGGATGGGTTAGAGATCTTGTCTGGATTTATAGAGTTTGAGGACACACTATTCACTGCTCGGCCGAGCTGTGATGGTGCCGGAATGAAGGTGCGGCCGTCGGTGTAAATCAAAACGTACGTCAAATTCTAAATCACTGACTTTGATTATGTTTTGTTGGCACATCTGTACTCGGCCGATTATTTCCAATCCCCTCCTCTTTCGCAGATTTCACGATCGTCTACATTTCGGTCGAGCATAAGGAATACCGTCTATTAAACTTTGATCGCCGGCAACGAGGCAGCTCATGGGGCTAGGGCGTTTTACAGCTTTAAGCAACGCCTTTGAATATCTCTCCCTGTCTGTAAACCCTTGACTGTAAGCCTCCTCAAACCGGGTGACTAGTAATTTGCAGTCGGTATTTGATTTGATACACCTGCAACCTGCTACAAGCAAAAATAAACTACAGGGGCCGCCAATCAAAATCATGCAGATGAAACTATTTTGATCGCTCATTAGCCATTATGGCAAATGATCCCTATAATACACAAAACCTCATTCACTAATTCACTCTCTTTGACTCACTCATCGCCCATTTCCTTAATCTTTCCTGACTTCAACTCCAATCTCTGCAGAGCTAGCTGCACAATCATAGCCACTAAAGCTACAACAGTCAAACTCACTACGATACTCACAATAGCATACTTCTTATCCGATCTCTCAACCATTTTCTCAAGTTTAACTACAACTACGCTCTGCGCGACTGATCCACTAGCGGCAATCGTACATGAAGGATTGATACTGATTGTAGTAACCGGGAATGAATGAGCTGAGTGTATGATTTTGATTTCTTTCAAAGAATCAGTACGCACAATCGATACTGATAAATCCGCACCCGCAACACAGGCAAGCGAGTCCCGGCAATCGAAAGCGGTAACAGCTTTTATGCCACTATGCAGAGCGCGTACGGTGCGGGTTGGCGCTTCGGCTTGCTGTTTAGTCAATTCGATATCAGAAGGTAGTACTAGTTTTACCACACTCGCGCCTTCTCTGCGAGCTGCGTTGGCGATCAAAATTATCGTCTCATGATCTGAAAAACGAATACCTCGAAATGTCGCAGCAGGTGGCGGGAGATACTCTGCAATTTTCTCACCGGTTGAAGCTGAAAGGAGGTATGCTTTCTTGAAAGTAGTGTAGGCAAGGTATTTTTCCGAAGGTGAGTAATCGACATCCTGAACTTCATGGTCACGGTCTTCTCCATCTGGCGAGTTTGAGGCTGTGATTGCAGGAAATTGGGGTTGTAGAGATGGATAACTCAGACTATGTAGCGGTCCATTTGATGAGGTGACCGCGAGATACTTCGCCGTTTGTGAGAATCTAGTCACCTTCTATACAACTCTTTGTAAGTCCAATCTGCTATTGATAGCTAGCCAATCTCAGTCTACATACCTGATAAACGTCTTGCTCTTGAGTAGCAAAAAGTTGCGCCTTATTTAATGGTTCGATTGAGTTATCCGTTTCAAGTTGAAATATACGTAAATGGTTGTTAATCCCTTTCTTTTGATCTTTCAATCCAGAATTAATGCCAATCGCAATGACTCCCTAATCAACCCACTCGGTTAGCTTTGGTCATTTAACTTCTAATTTGAAATTTTGATATTACCTCCTCGGTTACCGCCAAACTCATCGGCGTATCTTCGTTCTTTGATAGTATCTTTTCCTCAGCAACAGTAATCTTCTCTTCCTCAGCATCAACTTCCAGAATCGCCTAAAACCCTCATAATAATCAGTATTCTCATTCCTTGTTTATAGTAACTAACTAAATAAAATAGAAAAGGCACGCACTATTTTGTTTGCAACTCCATTCTTTCCTTCTCCTCCACCGCCAGATATAATCAATTTCGAATCCGATGCAAACGAAGCTGCATATACCGGAAACCCAGCATTAAATTCAAATGATTCTGGCATTTTATATCTGTATTATATACTTTTGTCTTTCTCTTTTTTATCCTCAATGTAATTCTGCAGATCAAAGACAATCTTGTATTGAAATAAACCAGCGTTTTATAGGTGAATTGAACACGTCATACACACACTCTCTGTTCAGCTTTATCCAACTGCTGCTCGAATAGATCAGGTATACTATTCTATTATACAGTTATAGCAATAACAATATTGATAAAAATGCAGTGATACTGTAACTCGCTGAGTTGTCGGAAAACAGAAGATGTCACAGCTCTTTAATACATTCTTCGCCGTGAGCTTATTCTACAAAGTGTATTATGTAATATGTTACTAATTGGACCTTTCAAGAGAAAGACTGTTTCTTGATCCATAACTAAAACAAAATGATCATTCCAAATTGTAACAAAATAAAATAAAATGAATTTCCAAGCTTTATGAATAAATATAGGTGAAAAGAGATTACAACTTTGCTTTGACGCCCTTTTCATAAACGACTTTGTTGACGATAGTACCGACTTGCTCGAGTCCAACCTCGACGACATCGCCATCTTTCAACCAATACTGCGGTTTACGTCCCATTCCGACGCCTACAATCAAATCTCCCAGTTAGTCAAAATCCTCTTTTTATTGTTAAGACAGGAGAGAACGTACCAGATGGAGTACCGGTGAAGATGAGGTCACCAGGGAGAAGCGTACTTCCCTGACTGAGAAACGAGACAGTTTTTGCAACGCCAAAGATCATGTCTGCCGTATTTTCAGACTGCTGAGTAACACCATTAATCTTTGTCGAGATCTTAAGAGTCTGCGGATCCTTGATGACCTACAATGTGTCAGAATGACAAGCGATAGAAAATTTATTAGATTATGAAGAGGTACCTCAGTTGACACGAGGGCAGGCCCTATTGGGGCCCAGCCATCGAACATCTTACCCAAAGACCATTGACCTGGATTCAAAAAATTAGTTAACTGCTTACCATAACTTACATACCAAAACAAAAGCATTTCCGAAAAGCATAAGAAACAGAAGGGAAAACTCACCACCACCCTTCTTGATCTGCCACGATCGCTGCGACACGTCATTACCGACCGTATAACCCAAGACATAATTCAAAGCATCACTCTCCGATACATTCGATGCTTTCTTTCCAATCACAATGACAAGCTCGCACTCGTAATCTGTCTCGTTGTCGATTTGCGCGATCGCGGGGACAGGAATTGGATCCGTCGGTCCGGAAATTGCGGTGATGGGCTTGAAAAACAGAACAGGGTATTTTGGTTTAGCCATTTTAGACTATTTCAAATGTAAGTTATTTCAACAGAAAATTTCTAAAGAAACTAAAAAAAATTCAAAAGGCATCCTGACCTCAATCGCATGCCTGATATTCAAGATGTTAGTTTATCTGCCTCTACAAACGTAAGGCAATCAAATGAGCAGATAGGAAAAAAAGACAAAATACCCACTTTTCATAATTCAATCCAAGGCATCTGACGTTGCGAATCTGGTCCCACGATAATGGTGATAACAGCTTTTTGATATCCTATACAATTTACCCCACAGAAGCCAGTTAGTCAAAACTCCCAATCCCCCGTGTCTCTCTCAAGACAATCATCCACCATATTAAACTAAAATGGATTAGAAAAAAAATACCTGAACTTCGTCGGTAATGGTGTAGTCTGATAAAATGTCGCCGGTGATGATTTTGGCTTTCGTCGCGAGACGAGCATCGTAGGTGCCGGCCGGAAGGATTGCATCTCCGATATACGTCTTGCCGTTAGCCGACACAAATCTGACAAGGCGCTTTGTTTTTGCAAATTAGTCGTCACTCCATTGTGCTTATACAAAATAAGAGGAGACTTACAGAAAATGACATGGTGGAGCGGAGAGAGAGCGATTGGTAATAATAAAAGATGATGCTATAGAGAGGAGATAGAGATTGGTTTTGCAGAACGGAAGAGTAAAGTGGGATCTTGCAGCTACAATAGTGAAGTTAGCACCGGAATATCTACTGCTACTGGCGACACTATATATTTAAAAATACAGGGTCTGTTAATACCCAGCTCAATTTATTGCGAGGGTTAGGCTATAATATTTGTAAAGTATCAACGCGTCGCAAACGCGAGTTAACTGAAAATCTATCAATTTGCATACATCGATACAGCAGCACAGCTCGATATATACTTCGGGCACGTACGCAATGATTCTTTCCACAAGAAATATTTGCATGGTGCATTTTACGTTATTGAATGCGATATGTTATAAACTGCTTACAGCCCCTGCCGACATTTCGGGTCACGGTCTTGTCTTTATTCTTGGACGCGCAATGCGATTAGTACGTCCTTCTTCGATATAGTAATTCGTTTTAATAAAATAATGGTAGTACTAATAGTTGGTTCATAGCCTGATGCACAGTTTTCCAAAGATGATCCAGCAATTGGGCTGGTGGTGATCGTACTGATGCAGTTAAGCATCGTCGACATAGCCGCCTACATTGATCCATCTATCTCGTTCCTCAGTATTGCAGGTGCATTCCCTTTTCTAATCAAACTAACTTTTATGCAAACACGTTTATGCTAACTTGCAGCAGTTCCGTTCCGATTAACGCTATCGTTCATAGTTAGTGGCGTGGGATACTTTTCGCAAGGCGAGAACATCGCTTTATCGAACTCAGTCGTCTTCACATTCTCATTTCTTGAGGTCATCTTTCAATTTTGGCTTTATGTATCTGTGCGCGATGATCGGATGCGAGTGATTCGCGAGCAGGTCCCCGTTGACGAGTAAGACTTGCACTTTTATATCTCACAGCTTCGCGGGGATTGAGATGTAAGTGACTGAGCGGATCTGTCGTTTACGGGTGATCATGTATGTATACTACTGTCTAATATTATATTATTCATATATTGAAGGGAAAAGAAGAGTATCAGCTGCTTAATTTCTGATCGTTCATGATGTATCGGCATTTACGACTGCTTACAGCTCAAGAAAGAATACACACATGCTTTCACCGCAAACGCGCATATCAACTGGAAGCGGAATATGAAAAGTAACAATGTATATAGTCTATTGCAATATATGCAATATATAAATGAATGTGTGGGATCCAAATGTATTGAAAAGACAACTACAGTGGTACTGGCTCGTCTAAAGGGGACTAGCGAATACTAAGTTTGTAGGCTTCACGTAGATCCTGGTACCCTGTCAAAGAGCATCAAAACGGTCAAATACGCGGAATCAGTTTAAGAATTAAATAAATGTAAGAAATGCGAAAGGCGGTTCAAACAGAAAATAAACAGAGAGAAGGATACGAGTTATTCGTAAAAAGGTGACGAGCAGAAACACTACGGATGGCACAAGTCCATGTAGCCGATAGCCCATGCAGCCGACAAGAGGATTAGAGAAAACAAGCGGGTAGCTCTTCCAAGACAGACCGTCGGCCGAACAAGCGTCGCCGATAAACTAAGTAAAAAATGAATCACTGTCAGGCATAGATGTTCCGGATGTTTAGATACATAGGCAGGAAGGGGAATGCTACGGTTAGCGCTGGTACGCAATGCGGAAAGGGCAGGAAAAAAAGAAAGCGCAGGGTGGTACGAGCTGCACGGCTCAGAGTTCTAGAAGGGAGCGAAGGACGGCTCCCCGGTGATGGTGCGAGGCCATGCTTTTTTCTTGCCAGGATTGGGCGGGCAGGAAACCGACGCGACGATGACGAAGCGCAGAGCCCGGCTGAGCCGAGGTATTCAGAACTGAATTCTATTTGACATGACAGCATGTCCTAACTGTGTATAATATGAATCGATATATGTAGAAAAATTCTAGCAGTATTTATTGTTGCAACAATATAATGCCAAATTAGTAAGTTGCATTCATATACACATCATCTTTATAAGCATAGACATCGGCAGTAATTGCAGAGACTGCTAATCAGGGCTAGATAGTGAAACAGTACCCATACTACTGCGTCTTTTATAGCTGTTATCTCGTAATTTCCTCGCTTTCGCTTTGCTTTCCTCAAAGTCAAACCGGTTCTTTGTGTCGTACAAATGACAAAAAAAAATATATAACCGAAAAGAGCGAAAATAAGTCAGACCGGGATGCTGATCAGACAAAGGAAAATCATAGGGAGATCAGAGAGCATCTCGGCTGTTTTCCAAAAAAGCAATGCTCGCCAAAAAAAGCATTTCTAAATCTTTTACTCCTGTAGAGCTTTTCGATAATAGCAAATAAGACTTAAGAAAACAGGACGGTCGCGAGCAAACGCTGATGCTGATAATGATGCTGGTCTCGGTAGTCCTTATTCCTTCCTCTCTGCCTCACTCTTCTCCTATTTGCGATTCCTAATTTGTAACATGAGCCTACATAGCTAATATCTGATTATATTTTCCTTTGTATTACAAATCCTCTCTGCTCAATCTGTCTCGGTAATCTGTGCAATCGCCCTCACCGACTATCATTTTCAACAGTAAGCACGTGAACCCCGACCAACCCAGTATCGCTCATTACCTCCATCGTCGCAAACCAACCACTTATATCTTTCAGAGATCTTCAGAAATCGCATCATTCGCAGTATGAGTCGCCTGTCTTTGTGTGTGCTGTCGCTGTCGGTGCTAAATATCAGTCTTAATCTTTTTACTCGCTTTCGTCACAAATTATGAAACCATACTCTCAGACGCTGCATCACACTTTCGATTGCGACTCGACTTTCGCACTATATTTTTTCTTCTCTCTATCCTGGTTACCCTTTCATAGCCCAGATTATTGATCTGTATCTACTAGTAATTGATATTTAGCTAATCTTTTCTGCTATTTTTAATATCAATTTCTTGGTGTCCTCATTGACATGCGCCTCAAATCTCATTTACATCAATAAAGCTAATAGAATTATGTATCGTATAATTTAGTCTTTATTGCTTTATTCAGTTAATACTAATAGCGATGGATATGTATAGCCATCTTATCAAAAGAAGTCTTTCCAAAATTATTACAAAAAATCAAACTCAAACGCCATACTAACAAAAAAATTGTTGAAATAGATCAGACAAGACCCCAGCTTACATTTTCAAACTTAATAAGTCATATTCGTATTCATATAATATAGCATTTCGGTACCCGTCTCTGGTTGCAACATTGGCATTGGCGCAAAAGACTGCTGTTGAAGCTTTCGTGGGTGATTATTTAGGTTCTGGTTAGAATATGCTAGGCCCCCATCAGCAGCCTTGTCAGATGGCGAGAGCATAGTGCGCAAGTATGCTTCCAGTGTAGTGCTACTGCTACCTGAGAGCAACACACTATTAAGCTCATCAAGCTCCTGCTGAGGGATCTGCTGCTGCAGATGCTGCAGAGAAAGCGAAGCAGACGGTACCTCTCGAGGGTAGGCCTGGTACTGCTGCTGCTGTTGCTGGCCAAGAGGAATATTCATCGCTGAAGTAGACAAGTCGAGAAAAAGATCACCGCTCTCAGCAACACTATTATCATTATGCAGCGGTTCGAGAGGTGACGACGGAGAACTCGAAGGTCGAGACCAGCTAGAACAGGTAGATGCGCTGTCGGACCAGGAGTTTGGTACACTTAACGAGGAGGCTGGTAAAGAAGTACTTTGTGGTGATACTTCTATCTGCCGCAGAGACGATGGTGAGGGGCGATTGGTGTTGTGATTATAGTACCATGAGCTATCATCATCGACAGAGGTAGCAATCACAGGACTCGGCGACGAGTTTACAAACTCACTCTTGAAAGCTGATGGCTCCGGATAGTATCTGAATTCCGCGTGCGGCGCCAGTGACGAAGTAGGGGGAAGCATCATCGACTGCTCCTGCATCGATGAATAAACCATTGGCATCGAGTTGGCTTTTGCTCTTGCTCTAGCCTGCTGTGACAGGTGGTCATCGTCATCGTCAAATTCTTCGTCACTATCGTCATAATTGAAAGACTGCAGCTGGTGCGAGTCATCAGCTAATAGCGCACTACATTGGTCATCGACAAAGTCGTCCATGCTGATGTTGACAAATCCATTGTCGTGCTCAGCTTCGTACTCGTGCCATAGAACGGGCTGGTACGGTGAGAAGATTCGCGGAGCCGAGCCTGGTTGTGATTGTTTAGTATCATGACTTCTGTTGTTGCCACACAAATAGAGAGAAAGGCTTACCATCGTAAACAGGGCAGCCGACGGTATCAGTGACAGAGGACATTTTAGAGAGGATGCGAGGAGTGTCGTCTTTGTAGTTGAGCCGACGACTGTAGTCACAAGAGATGCGCAGTCTAGTGCAAGGAGTGCAGCGCGGGTGCATTTCATCGCACTTGATTTTGCGATTCTGAAATTGAAAGATATAATTAGTTTGACGTCAAGTGAGATTGAAGGAAAGAGTAAGAATGAGGTACCCTGCAAGTCCAACATCCATTGCGGGATCTGGGGGCCTTCTTGTGGCATTTCGATAGAGGGGTGAGAGAAGCTGACGGAACTGACGCCCGTCGAAGGGCGCGGGCGGGATAATGGTTCATTGGAGGAGAAAAAAAGAGAGTCGTAACGAAAGTGAAGAGCCAATAGTGTAAAGTGAGGAAGAGCGATTGAGTAGGGACGGAGATGTGATGAGAGAAGAGTGGAATGAAATGAAATGAATCAATAAGACATGAGACGGGGGTGGACCGGGAGGATATATATATATATACATATATAAATAAGAGTACTGGAGGAAGTATGTATACTGGGAGTACAACGAGAGCAGGAGGGTTCGCATCCAAACTAGAACGCTAAAGGCAACGCAGGAAAGTAACACCCCACTCCCCCCTCTCCTTCAAGAAAAGAAGCAACGCTGCACCCACCCGGCGGACTCGCATCTGGATACACCCAGACTGGAGCAGGTCTAAACCAAGCTAAATAAGGCTACAGGCTGGCGATTGTGAGAAAAGAGGATCTCGTCCGCGATACTGTTGAGCATGGGAGCGGAACGCAGTTGCTGAGCAAAAACTCTCGCGAGGGTACCCAGTCAGAATAAGGTTAAAGTTGCGAAGAGAAGGCGACCGGTTCAGATGGCGGTCGTACCTCTGGGCGTCACGTAGTATCACTGTCTGTTATGCTAATAACAGGTTTAGAGATTGGAGATCGGGACGAAATAGGACGAAATTGAGTGATGAGGTACATGTATGTAGCATACATACCATCACAGTAATATAAACACAACGCGTTTGAAGAATGAAAATAACGGGGCTCTAATAAAAGCTGATCTTTTATCTTAATAGTCTTTCATCCTACCCTACTATTCTCTACCTGAGCCGTTGCTTCTGCATCATCACCCTCTGTTGTTCGAGGATCTACGTCAGGCTGAAGATCGGATCTCGTAGAAGGAAGCCGGAATGCCTATAGACGGCTGACGGGTACCTTCCATTCATGATCTGCGCCGTCCTATTTCCAATTGCGCGGTATCATTATTACTCGCTGCTCTATAAAACTTATATGTTTTCATGCTCCTGTTGGCTTGCCGTTCACCGTCCCCTTGCGCCTATGATTCGCCTTCTCTACCCAAAGTCTATATTCTGGAAAAAGCAACGATCGGTGCTTCCGCCGTCTTTCGCGACCTTCTAGAAAGAGTTTATCGCAAGTGTCGATATAGAGTTTACTTCGCGTTTCGCAACCATTAGCTGATCGCGTGTTTTCTCATAATCTCCTTCCTTTCTTTGCTGCAGCGGAGTTTATAATGTGGTAGTGTAGTTATAGCTGAAATATAGATGTACAATGTGCCTTTAATCTAAGGGAACTCTCGACGCGAAGACAAAACATATTCTCTCGTTTCTGTCTCTCATCGTGTCTCACTAGCACTGCTGTTCCTCTTTTTCCGACATACATACGCACTTCCCCTCTTTAGCATCTTTTTTCCCCTTGGTTGCAATATATTTATATTAGATTTTTGTAATCTTTTTTTTTGTTCTATTTTTTGCTTTCATTCCTAGAGGCTGCTTATTAAATTCATTGCAATATCAGTCTAATATAGATTACTGCCACCTGCAATAATCTTGCCAATTTATGACTGGAAGAATCTTGGCCTCTTTTCTTTGTTCTTTCAGAGATTTTGAAGTATGATATAGAGTTGTTTCAATGTCGCACAGTGCTGCCCACACTTTCATTCGAAGCGACAATAGAAGCGGCAACGGGATCCAATGATGACTGATCTATCTAGTTGAGTTATTGCAAATGATTGTTCACTATTAATTACTATTCTGCTTATATTCGCTTACAGAATTCCACGCAAGACAAACGAAGTCCATCGCGTTATAAATAGTAGGAAATAAATATATAAAGAGGCAGTGCACTATATATGTCTAATTGAAGCACGTTTTCCGGATAATTACTCTGTATCTGTTGTATATTCAGGGTGCCGAAGATTAAAGCTAGTGAGCGAGAAATTAGAAAGAAAAATCAGACGATGAGCGAGAAAGACAGACTGAAACTTCAATAAAGTAGATTAATTATAGTATATAGCATAACACATGCCATTTCCCTAGGTTTTTGTTATGATCTAGATGCTATAATTTGATGGCGCGTAATTTCATAACTGGATTTCATTATATGGGATATTGCCATTTAATTCTAGCTATTTCTCAATCTACAATATATATATATTAGCTAGAACAGCTGATATTATTACTCTTTTTTTCAATCTGCGCTTTATGTGTACTTTGCACTTTACTCAATGCCACGAGGGATGAATTTCGGCGCAGTGCTCGGCGATAATATTGGGCGGCCACCTGAGTTGTACAAGACGAGTTATATAAGCCGGAGATAGGACCGATTACTAAAAAAAAATAAGTAGAAAATAAAAAGAGACAGCCGAAGACAGGCGGTATGTGAGAATTAGGAAAAGTTCGTATCTAAAACGAAAGTGACCGACGTTATTCCGTTGAGACAGCTGGACATAAGCGGGAAAAAGCAACGCTACGTGCGCAGATCAATCAGTCTCAAACCTGATTCAGTACCTGTAATACACACAGGAACGCGAGAGAAGATGAAGCCGCCCTTGCTCAATGACGAAGCTTTAGTAAAGACGCGTCTATACGATAATCGCAGCAAAGATTTTTATGATAGTAACGCAATAATGTCCTGTCCAAGCAAGAAACGTAGTGTTCCTGAAATGTCCGTAGCGGAGCGTATCACGTCGCCGTCCAGTTCCGCGCTGCACGTGCTGGCGGCTACCGTCGGCCATCGCAAACAGGTACACTACTTGGGCTAGGGCCCGGCCTTGGCGTAATCGAGGCAATCCGCATTCGAACCGAGATTTCCAGCTGCCAAGATAGTATACTCGCTGCCGTACATCTGTGGCCGACATCTTCGGCAATGGCAACATAAGCAAGTCCGCGAGAATGCTTTCAATTAGACTGAGGGTCTTGCGAATGCTCCTTTATACTCTCTTCAGCTCTTTTATGTTCTTTATCTATGCATTTTGTCTTTGTCTGCGCGAGGTGCACCCAAGAATTTCCCAAAGCGCAGCATCTGCGAACATGCCCGAGTCGCCTTGATCGCCCTCGCGTAAATCTTGAGCAAGCTACCGTCATCGCTGTTTAGCGCTAGCAAAATCCAATTGATCTGCCCCCTCGACACCTGTCCTTATCGCCTTGGTTGTTGCTCCCCGTGATGTGGCGCTCGCGCTTCTTGCAAGTCTTCTGACCTCCCGAGCCGCTGGCACTTTTTGTCTTTCCGCATCAAATTCATGCTGAGTATTCTAAGTGCACGTAGTCTATGATGGACAGTTCCCAATTAGGCATCCCGTCGGTCTTCGCAGTATTACAGTATTCCTCCGTCCTGAATTCAGACGCTGTTGCGCAGAATTAAACTCTACGTTCCGCACCATATCCGAGTTCTGTCTACAATCTCCGCTCGCGTCTGTCTTTCCGGCCGTTGGTCATCCGTGCTGTCCTGGCGTCGCCGTAGTGAGCTTCTGTCGATGCTTATTTATCCTCTTCTTCCTGTCCATCTCTGTTGAATAACGGTTTGTTCGTGTAATGTAGAACATCACACAAGCTTGACCTCCTTGAGCTTCGAATTTTTACTGTTCCAATCGTACGCCTGCGTACATTGCTGCCTGGTGTTTTGCCCAGGGATGACGCGTAGAGTGCAGGTCTGTGCTTGGCGTATATTAAACCATTCTTTATTCAGTCTGCTTGACGCCATATCTTACTGCGATGTCTAGTCGTGTCTATTGTGATGAATATTTGATTATATTAGACTGCTTGATTGCTGTTCCATCCCTTGTCTTGTTCTAAGTTAGTGGTGCCCTGTCTCGGCGCAGCCAAACCCCTCTCTGTTGGCCACACACAAGCGAATACAGACACACGGATGACACACGGACAAAAGCCCTTAATCTTTTATAATAGCTAATAAATAGAGAAATATATATAAACATATTATCGCAATATATTCTGAATCATCGTAATAATATAATAATAATAATAACAATAATACGCGGATAAGACTGCAGACAAACCAAGAGTCTTCCTCCTAGTGATTGATGTCCTTTGGCTTTGAGTGGAAATGCAAATCACGGACTCCATTAAATAATCTACCTTGATCTTTTTAACAAAGAGTTATGCCACTAGTTTATTTTCCTATTTCATTTAAAAACTAATACAGCTATTTTCTCTTCATTTGCCTTTCGTTCTTTTAGACTTATATACCGCTATATTGTAAATAACAGGCCCCAGATCTTTGTTTTAGTAATCGATTGTTTTACCTGCCATTGCGGCTGCACGTGTATGATTATTCTTATCATTCTAGAGTCTTATCATGTAAGAAATTCAGACCTGCTGTACTCTGATTCAGATGAATGAAAGGAGATGTAATTTTCTGTCACATATAGCTGATCCGCTCACACCTACGTCAGCCTGATTTCTTTAGTTATTTCGAACAGTTTAACCCAATTCCTGGTTATCCTTCTTGGTATCAATCAATTCTTGGTTGTCCTTGTTTGTATAAATAACGCAATTGACAGACGGAGTCTAGAATTGCTGAAATATATCAAAGCTATAACCGATATCTAAAATTTATCAAATTACATCCTGATAATTCTAAGGAAAGCACAAATTGTAGAAAGAAAACGATGAGTGCTGCATTGAGTAGGCAATAGTAAACTTGCGGAAGATCAACACAGTCACGATTCAGTTATTCACGTCTGTGTGATAGGCTTTGATAAGTGTAAAATCATTCGAGTTCCATAAAACATACCGTAATTTTAGCATATATCTCATATGTTTGGATAAATATAGATGGAAACCTGGTCTAGTGAACCGATAAATGTTCAGTTTTGCTATTACCAGCTGTTGCTACCATCAGGTATTCCTTTCCCTTGCCCTAGTTTTATCTGCTAAAAGAAGTATTATGCAATATATCATGAGATCTATACAACAATAAAGATTTTTTTGATACATGAAACCAACAAAAATTTGATTCCAAAAAATATAGTTAACACATTTTTCTTTTCAGTTTTTTTATTATTCAGCAAGCCAATAGGATGCAAACAAATACAATCAGAATCAAATGTACACTTGCCGGCTGCGGCGCGCTCCGCCGCCGGTCATTCTCAAGTCTCGCCACTGCTTTCGTAGATGTTTGGTTTGGCCTTTTCACTTGAGCCGCTTTGCTTTCGTAAATGTTTGACTTTTCCCTTTTCACTTGAGCCGCTTTGCAACGCGCGCAATATAATTTCACTGCTTTCCCCCTCTCAGAAATCTTATTTTACTACGTTTTACTTGTCTCTGCAGAGATAGTATTTCTTTGATTGTCAACAGTCATTTTGTGTTGCTGTCAAGCTACCAGTGAACTTATATATTGTTGAACACAGAAGTGCACGCGTGCATCTCGCAAAAATAGTTACCATGGGTGTCTCACTTCCTCTTATGACCGCCCCAGAGCTGGCGGTACACAATAATAAACGCTCAGCATATATCAGTCTTAATCACCGAAAAATTTACGATGTGACTTCTTTTATCGATGAGCATCCCGGCGGATCCGAACTTGTGCTCAAGTACGCGGGTAAAGATGCTACTGATATAATGTCTGACGTGGCATCGCATGAACACTCTGACTCGGCGTACGAGATGCTTGACGAGCTACTTGTTGCTATTTTGGCTACTCCGGATGAAGAGGCTAAACTCCTTGACGGGGTTGTTGACAAAGATGCGTATATGCTTACAGGCGTAAGTAGCGAAAAGGAGTTATCGATTACCACTGATTTTGATGCCGATTACAAGAAAAACAAATTCCTTGATCTTTCCAAACCTTTATTTAAGCAAGTGCTCTTTGGAGGATTCAGCAAGCAATTCTATTTGGAGCAGGTTCACAGACCTCGTCATTACGGCCACGGCTCTGCTCCTTTATTTGGAAATTTCATGGAACCACTGTCAAAGACGGAGTGGTACGTTGTGCCTATCGTTTGGTTACCTATAGTTGCGTATGGAACATATCTCGCCTCGAAAGGTTTGTCAATCTGGACTGTTGTTCCGCTTTGGTGTCTAGGTGTCTTTATATGGACATTTGTCGAGTATATTTTGCACCGCGTGCTCTTCCACATCGATGACCGTCTTCCGGACCATGCTCTATTTCTAGCTCTGCATTTTATCCTTCATGGAGTTCATCATTACCTTCCCATGGATAAGCTGCGACTTGTAATGCCTCCTTCCCTATTCGTTATCCTCGCGTTCCCATTCTACCGTCTAGCGTATTTCTTGTTCCCATATTACATAGCGACGGCTATCTTCAGCGGCGCCATTTTCGGCTACGTGTGCTATGACTGCACACATTATTTTTTACATCACGTTTCTCTACCGTCGTGCTTTAAGAGTGTCAAGACATATCATATGGAACATCACTACAAGAATTATGAACTCGGATTTGGTGTCACTAGTAAATTCTGGGATATTGTTTTCGGTATGTACCATCATTTCTCTTGCTGCCATTTTCGATTATTTAGCTGTTATTAACGTGTGAGTTATATAGGTACCGAATTGGTGGACACTAGCGGCCGTCCCAAAGTTGTATAAGAAACGAAATGAAGGGGAAAAAATAGATCCAAGGATCTACCTCTTTTTAAAGCACGCTAGCGTGAGCGGAGTGCGGCATTCTGAGTACAAGAGCTAGAAAGGTATTGCGTGGTTAGAATTTTTTGATTTTTTTTACTCTTTCTATTCCTTTTTTTTTTTACTCTTTCTATTCCTTTTTTTTTTTTACAGTATGGCTTAATTAGATGTTTGGGCGTAATAATCTTTTCTTTTTATCATTTCTAATTTTCTCTTTTTAAATATACTTTGATGCTATTTTTGTTGGTACATCAACGCTGCAGTATAATAATATTTTGTGTATATCTGTGGTCTATACTCAAGTATTTATTTCTGTGCATTCAAACGAAATGAGTGAATGCAGACCATATAAAGCAACCAAAGTAAATCAATACATTATATGTACTCTATTCAATGCAGATCTAGGAGCGATAGTGTGAGCTTTTTCTGTTTTCATGTTTCGATACTATTATAGATACCGTTAGTGGGCGAGCGCGCGAGTGAGTGATTCAACGTTCGCTCGCTCCTCCTGATTAATATATACGCAGCACACTTCTCGACGACGCAGAGCGGCAAATATTACTTACCACTATTGAACACAAAATTAATTCTGTTTTTTTTTATAAAACAAATATGGTTGGTAAAACAATATATCACTCTAGCAGAGAGAGAATGCACGACTGACATGTCTGATGCTTGCTAGTCTCGCAAGGGAATTTCCGCCGCCGAAAAATCAACTCGCTTGCTTTCATTCTTCCAAGATTCCCTTTCATTTTTTGCGATAAAGGAAATTGAGCGTCAAGGATCTAAAGTTACTGGAATAAACAGTATGCAAATTAAAGATGTGCTACAGGGACTTGTTGATGAAGGTCTAGTTCGATGTGAGAAGATCGGATCAGGGAATTATTATTGGAGTTTTCCATCGGAAACTACGCGAATTAAAGAGTTAAAACTGGTCAATTTACAACAAAAGTTGGAAAGCGAGACCAAAGATATAAATTCTCTCGTTGAGAAAATTGCTTTAGAGACGCAAGATAGAATACCTAGTGTTTGCAGTCGCCTTTCTTTGATCATCAGATAACTCTACCTCTCATGGCTAACAAACATTCGTGCTTCTTTGCTTCTATAGCCACATCGCGATGCCCTTATTCAAAGAGTTAACGCTAAAGAAAGCAAAATACTAGAATTGACTGTCGAGTCGTCAAAGTTCAGCGATATAGACCCAGAACTCTTACAGCAACAGCAGAACACTCTTATACTGGTTAAGACAGCCGTAAACCGCTGGACAGGTACCAACACTCTAGAAATTCGAGAAATGAGACTAAAAGAAAAGAATAGAGGACAGTTAAGAATGATACTGACTATCTTTCTATTTCAGATAATATATTTGCGCTAATGGGATATTTTCGTGCGCAGGGAACCGATATGCAGATTGTGTATAGCGAATTTGGGATTCCGCAAGAGCTAGATTCCGTTTGACGACAAGTGGAATCTGATAAGAGTGCAAAACTTACTTGCTAACTTGCTGAATGTGCCCCTTGCAATGATCACTGCAAAGCGTGTTTTTTTCTATCCCTAGGTTTTGATTATCAGCTGATGTCGACTAGAGGGAATTTCCCTCTTTTGCTATTGCGAAACCGTGATTCATCTAATTTATGAAAACTCTCATTTCATATGATGGTCAGCTGTCAAACGTGTCTCACAGGTTCATGTACCAAAAAAGTTGACTCGATATCTGGAACTGAACCTGATGAGTGAATTTGCGGATATTGTTTATTTGATAAGAATGTACTTCTGCTTGATGTACAAATGAACGAAAGAAACTTTCGTAATACATAACAACTATGGCTCTATTTGATTTTCATATGAAACGGTTTTTGTACTCGTCTCATTTCATATGCCGACGGAGACCAGACTGCTGATTCCTTGATCCTACGCGATGCAAATCACTCGCTTGAACTCATACGAGTACCAGAGAATTGCAGCTGATTAGAGCGGAGAAAAGTCCAAAACACGAGTTAGCGCTACAAACAAAGTCGTCACGTACTCTGTGAAACCTCCAATTTATAAGATACTAAAATTTGCCATGGCAGAATAACGTTGTTCCGGCTTTCATTCATATAAATATCTGGTACAATTTTGCCTTGCAATTTACATACAACCTATTTCTTGTTGAAAAAATCATCAATTCGGATACATCTAGTTTTCGCGTATTAAAAAAGTAAATGCAAATAAATGGAATCTACTTTCGACTGGCTCATTATCTTATTTCTCATTAAATGCTTATCATTGGAAACATAGCAAGAATGTTAGTAGATTATTAAAAGTTCCCAGTAAACCAGAAGCGGAATACCGCATTATATCATCAGCGCCGTTGCTGCCTCCTGCTGTAGCCAGGACCAGGCTGTGAGGGCTAACCCAGGCGAGATTGTTTCCTCAAAGGGTAATATAGATAGAGCAGTCAGCCCCTACCCAAATTCATTTATTTTAATTTTCATATGTAGGGTTAAATAACCCTATATTAGTAGAAGCCCTAATCCTAGTAAATTGATTTTGCGTGACTGTGTTTTTGAATCTTGGGAGTTCTGCGCAGGGCGCGGCCTGGACGAGGCTCATCAAACAACCAGCGACAACTCTCAAGAGCTTTATCGACAGCCAACCGAGAGTATTTGCACCAACATCAGCAACAATGCCGTTCACCGTACGTTTTCCTTTGAATTTGCAGTGATTTGTTGAATAGACTAACCATAATTTGTCAATATAGAAAGCTATCAAGACTCCTCAGTACTTCTCGCGTTACCAGACTCCCTACAGACGGAGACGCGAGGGAAAGACCGACTACTACGCCCGCAAGCGTCTCGTCACTCAGCACAAGGCCAAATACAACTCACCCAAGTACAGACTTGTTGTCCGTTTCACTAACAAGGACATCATTGCTCAGATCGTGTCATCGAAGATTACCGGTGACGTTGTTTTCACTTCGGCTTACGCCCATGAGCTACCCAACTATGGAATCGAGCACGGTCTTACTAACTGGGCTGCTGCCTACGCTGTCGGTCTCTTGATTGCTCGACGAGCACTCCAAAAGCTCGGCCTTGATGAGACTTATGCCGGTGTTGAGGAAGCTGATGGTGAGTTCTCGCTCACTGAGGCCGTTGAAGATGGTCCTCGCCCATTCAAGGCCTACCTTGACGTTGGTCTTCACCGCACTACCACTGGTGCCCGTATCTTTGGTGTTCTCAAGGGCGCCTCTGACGGTGGTATCTACGTTCCTCATAATGAGAAGAGATACCCCGGTTATGATATCGAATCGAAGGAGCTCGACGCCGATACCTTGAGAAAGTACATTGTCTCTGGCCACGTTGCCGAGTACATGGAGACTCTTGCCGATGATGATGAGGAGAAATACAGACAAGTTTTTGCTGGTTACTTGAAGGACAACATTGAGGCCGACACTCTTGAGGATATCTACGTCGATGCCCATGCTAAGATCCGTGAGGACCCTTCGCCCAAGCCTACTCAGAAGAAGTCCAAGGAGGAGTACGCTGCGGAGTCGAAGAAGTATAGACATGTTAAGATTTCTTCCGAGGAGAGACGTGCCAAGCGCGAGGCGAAGATTGCCTCGTTGGTTGGTGCCAACCCGACTGCTGTGGAGGAGGACGAGGACGAGGAGTAAGTTCGAATTCTTGGTATTGGTTAATTAGTCGATTAGTCAGTTGTGTATATTTAAAAAGTTGTAGCGCAATAAAAGTACCTATGAAATGTCTAGCTCTTTTTCAAAACGAATTGGTGTCAATATATAGCCGTCAAATGACAGTAGAGAACAATCGGATAGATTCAGAAGGTTCTACGATAACCTAGGAGTTTTTGTTATTGATATCAGTTTTCTTGCTCATACAAGACTCGCGGCAAGAAACTGAAGAAAAGAACTGTAAAAAAAAGTCTACTAATGTCTCACGAAAAGTGACATATAGAATGACAATAGCTACCAGTACTCTTCATTAAGTACACTACAAATTAAATAATTCAATAATAGAATCAACAAGATCAAAATAAATAAATCAATGCATTCTAATATTCATTAACACCCCACACATATCCACGCACGAAATGTCTGAACAATAAAAAAAGAGACCCTTATGACTTTACGATCCGTACACCGGCATCACCACCACGGAAAATGGCGTCTCCTTCAGAATATCCTCTACCAGCACCAAATCCGACACCCAGCCAGACGGGGAAAGCACGCCTTTTGAATAAGAAAACCGAGGCTACAACGCCGAAACCGAAGCCGAGAGCTGTTTTGACGATGGTATTTGAAACGACGACGTCCCACTAAATATCAAACATCAAGATGTTATTAGAAATTTGTTTTCTCAACGTGAGTTTTGCAGGATTTTTCAAAATGATAAAATTTATAAAGACACAGCGATTTCTGAATCTAGGGATGCTTAAAAGATGGATGATCTTTACCTTATCGTTGAGGAGTTGCTCTGAGGGAGTCTTTTTGACAATAGCCGCTGATGACATGATTTAATATTTGAGAAATGTAAACCTGAGAGATGTAAATAATACGCAGTTAGTCTTCCGCTTAACAAAATACAATAAAATAAATAGAACAAAGAGAAAATATTAAACCTGACAGTTTGCAATCCCTTTGCGTCAAAGTAAAACAACTCGAACGGATCTCACTCGGCGAACAGACACTGACTTACCGAAGCAAACGACAAGCAAACAATTGACAAATATTTATGATATAATAATATAATCTCGAAAATATTATTCCAAATGAAGAAAGAGATTGATTTGCGGGGAGAGCGAATATGCAATTGACTGTTGCTCGTTCTCGATTTCTCCCGGCCTTGCGCCAATTAGATCTGTGGCCGGCTTGTGCATTTGAATCTATACAGTTATGCAGTATATCTAAACCATTACTAATCATACGATTGAAATCACTGCCAAATTGTAAAATTTATCATGTTTTCCATACGAATAAGTAGATATAATCAGGTTTAGAATAATTAGTAGAGATCTTTTTTTTTTATAGTAGAAGAAAGCTATAACGGCACTTACGTCATATGAGCAAGCAGCCATCTTACTCGTGCTTAGCTAATATTACTGCACAGTTAGTCAAATGATGAAATAGGCACCATTTTAGTGATATCAACGCTTTATAAGCCGAGAGTGTCATGAGTGGGTCTTTAATCACGGCGCTCCCCGCAGGAAACGAAATTTAGTGAGTCTTCAAGAAGAGTCCCACAGTCTTCCTGATACCTTGTATCCGCAATTTTGTATTCTCTTTGTCTTGATACACTAGCCATATATGAACAAATAGAATTGAATTTGAGTTGAATACTTCTTCACCGCATGTCTGAATTCCCCTCGTTTGTTTCCCCGAGGCTGGAGCCCGCGGAGGTTGTCTCTGGTACCCCCCCCGCTTTAGACTTGCCGTCCATCATCTCGCCCTCATTCACGCCTCTCGATACGCTCCCATCGACACCGAATCCGATTCCGGTGACTAAAGACTATGAGCCGGTGCCGAGTTTACCCGAGACACTCCCGGAGGTGGAGTGTCTTGTCCGCGCGCGCATTCCGACTACAACAGGCACGGAGATCTTTCTGCATTTATACAAGAATAACGTGGATGAGAAGGAGCACCTTGCAATCGTCTTTGGAAATGATATACGAAGTAAGAGCTTAGATAGGGTGCGCGAAGGAGAGACTGAAATGGACCGTATGATTAGAGGCGCTTATGTCGGCAGATTATATCCTGGTCGCCAGACAAGTAAAGAAGACCCAAAGTTGGCCTCCGGCGATGCACACCCTGACCATAAAAGTATTATTACTTTGTAGTGCATGCTTTGTTGTGCAGATTGCTTACCCGGAAATTCAATCTAGGTACCTTAGTTCGAATTCACTCTGAGTGCTACACTGGAGAGACCGCCTGGTCAGCGCGGTGCGATTGTGGCGAGCAACTCGATGAAGCAGCTCGATTAATGGCGAAAGAAAATCATGGTGTCGTGGTCTACTTACGACAAGAAGGCCGAGGTATCGGTCTCGGCGAGAAGTTAAAGTACACACTTCAAATACTTTATATGTATAAACTTGATGCTAATTACTGACATTCTTTTGATAATGTAGAGCATATAATCTACAAGATCTAGGCGCCGACACCGTCACAGCCAACCTACTTCTCCGACACCCAGCAGATGCGCGATCTTACTCTCTCGCCACAGCCATTCTACTCGATCTCGGACAAACTGAAATCCGTCTTCTTACAAACAATCCCGACAAAATCGCTGCCGTTGAGGGCAAACATCGGGAAATCAAAGTTACAGATCGTGTGCCTATGGTACCGCTTGCATGGAAACACGATGATGCTGGAATTCGGAGTAAGGAGGTTGAAGGGTATTTGAAAACGAAGATTGAGCGCATGGGGCATTTATTGGATAAACCTTTTTGATTTGAAAATATTCGTACTCGCACTGTTGGAAGCAGAAGCTAATTATGACTGCTATTTTTTTCTGTGAATTAATTGGCCTTTTTATTCGGACCCTGCATTTAAAGATAAGCCGTCAAGGTAAAAAAAATCAGGTTTTACTATATCAGGACTTGTTTCATTAAGATCACTAAAGACTGTCAATTAAATATATAACGATATCTCATAAAAAATTACAAGTCAGGAGTATCAGCGATACGAAATACGTTCTTATAACCGCTAACCTTGAACGCCTTCAAATCCGCGAGAGCCTTACCAACACCAGCAAGGCCACCCTCGGCGACAACGTACTTGTGGCCTTTGTATTTACCCTCATACAGCCACTTGCTCAATTGCTGAAAAAACACCCAAGCGAAGTCACGTCTAGCCGGATCCTTGCCGTGAGCAACACCTACCATTTCGACGTCAATGTCGATATTGTAATGAGCAAGCTTCTCTTTATCGAAGAGCTCGGGCAAGATAAGCGAGATCTTTGCGCCGGGAACACGATCGAGAGAAGCAGCGACGTTCTCAACTGATCCCTTCTCCGAGACACAGTCCCAGGCATATTTGAGGACCTGGCCCGACTTGAGGTGCGAGCGGATTGCGGCAGGAACGTCGTCGGTCTCGCGGTAATCGACAACGACGTCAGCACCAGCGTCGAGAGCAACCTGCTTTGATTTGCCGGCGACACCAATGATAGGGTGAATACCAGCGAGTTTGGCAAGCTGAATAGAGAGAACACCAACAGAAGTCGAGGCTCCATAAATGAGCAACGGAATGTCCTCGGTAGCCGGACGCCATGGAGTAGGTAGCCCGAGGATATCAAACAAGCCATATCCACCGGTCAGGGCTGCAAGCGGCAAAGTAGCAGCCTCCTCAAATGAGACCGAATCCGGAATCAAAAAAGTGCAGTAATCGTATGCAACAGCGTACTCGGCAAAGGATCCATAAGGGGCACCCATCTCATGGAAAGCGGCAACGCGGTCACCAACTTGGAGTCCGTGAACATTTGCCCCGAGCTTCTCGACAACGCCGGCGATATCATCTCCAGAATTGTGCGGAGTGTTTTTGTACAGGGGGTATTTCCAGTCTTTCGGGTTAGATCCAGAGACGACAACCTTGATTAAGACCTGGTTGGGGCCTGCGGTACTGGAGAGCAACAATGTTAGCTGTGATCAATTGCCCATAGCAAGGCAACAGACATACGGAATAGGCGATACTATGATCTTGGTATTCTTCAGATCCGGAGCAACAATAACTTCTTTCATCGACATATTCGCAACTGATAATAAGCAATTGAGGTTGATCCAAAGGGTTAATGTGAAAAGCAGAAGACGATACTGTGGTGGAAAACGATGGTGGAATTGCAGTTGCAGATCGACTTAGCATGCTAATTAGTCCGTGCCCCCATTTGTAATCAGGGTTGGTAATCGGGATTTTTCAATTCCTGTGATTTCCATTCAACGGTGCTCCTACAAACTAAGAAAGACATAGCTATTATCGGTAATTTGAATACATCAGCTTATCACTTTTTAAAATACATGCTGATACTAATGATGCTGTGTGATTGAGAGTGGGACACACGGCCGAAGCACAGTAATAAGCAAGGTTTGCATATGTAAGCGCTTCAAGCAAAAGCACATTTACTCCGCTGGGAGTATTTAACCAATCATATTTATATGGTCAATCGGTGTTTTGTTTCTAAGCCTGCTTCCCTGATAAACAACTATCTATTACTTGATAAAGCTATTCACCATGCCGGTTAATAGAGAGTGAGAGTTCAACGACACAGCTGTAGAGTTACCAAGTAAATATTTGATAAATAGGATAGTGTCACCAAATAGAATTGTATCGCGACCAACTTAAGTGTCATATATGCTAAAACAGGTTGAAAACACTAGCTACGAAGATATGTCCAATCAGAGCCAAGGGAGCTGATGAAATACTCTTAAATACTGTGACATGCCAATGACATTCATTCTTAATAGAGACATATATATAATTACACGATAGCAATCCCTAATATGAAAACCGACCCCATTTTTGATCTCCTGTAATAACGAAAGCACTTTAATGACCAGCTCTTCTCGACTCAGCAATAACTCTGTGCAACAAGAAAAGTTAGATATGACGGCGCATGAAATTAAAAAAATCCTAGACTCAACGTACCTGGTGAGATCCTCAACTTTGCTCTTCGCCCGGCCAAAAGTACCGAGTCTCTTCTTGGCTAACTTTCTAGCACGCTTGTCCTTGCTGTTGCGGATCAACTCCATAACGCGACGCTCATATGGAGCAAGACTAAACATCTACTGTTAGCCTTCATTCTTCGCTGTGATGGAACAACAATTCAGCTTCATATAAAACACATACCCAGAGACCTCGCGGATCAACTCCCTGACGAAAGTAGCACGCTTGGAAGTCTTTCCCTTGGAGCGCGAAATACGAGCCTTGGGCTCACGAACGGTGACCTTGTGGCCCTTGTTCAGGCCGACGATGAGACCTATTCAAAAAAACAATCACATGTTAGAAAAGTTCGAAACTAGTCACCTGTATATTTCTTTCAAAAAATCTCTTGATATTTTTTTTTGACCGTCACCGAATGAATAACCAGCATATTCGAGATTTTTTGGGAAACAAACAAGCGAGATAATAAGAATCCAATTCCATTAACATACCTGTCTTCTCGGTGGGTGCCATTGTTAATATTGGTGAATGTCGAGATATGGAGCTGGAATTTCAAGACTCGATCGTGCCTGTAGATGTTTCGCAATTCAGTTGGTTACCACAAGCTGTCTGCAAAATAACTAGGGTTATGCGTGACTGCTTTTAATTTGTAGGGTTAATGCTTTCTACATCACCTAACCCGATGTTTAAGATAGAGTTTAAAGATTTAAGTCCTAGTCGAGTCCTATGTTCCTGTATGTTCATTTATAGTTTGAGCGACAGTGAAGACCAACTCTTAGATTATCGTAAATTAACTCATCTTTTGCTGAATAAATTCGGTAGCTGCACCGAATCAATCATCAAAGCAACGGGATTGTAATGTAGTGATGTCAGCAGGTATATTCAAGGCTGATGTTGGAAAAGTCCGCAGGACTCAAACAGGGCTCCATTTCTCCAAATGCATAAATTCCTAGCATGACTCCAGTATACGCCATTCCAAGGGGAGGGGGAAGTGTCATGATCTCTGTGGCTACTGTTGATAAGCCATGGAATCCCGACTCCTCGACATACCCGACAGTATAGCTCATGGAAGTGCATCTAATTTCTAACCGCGTAGATTTCTTAAAACCGTCAGATAACACTTCTTTTTTAGTATCAAACTTTCCTTGTCCATCGACTGGCATGGTAATCACAACAAGTTTGTCTCCATTTTTATTCTTTCTGATTCCGATGCTGAGATAGCAGAACGAGTTCCAAAAAGCAACTGCACCAGCTTCGTATGTTTCTTTATCAGGCACAAAATCAAGATCGACGGCCCAAGTCATAGATTTGTCGGACTGCTTTCGTAGCAGCATTGATGGCGATTCAGGAGAAGAAAGATCATAGCATGAGCCGTAAATTCGAAGATATCCGTCCCGTTCCTTCAGAGAATGATAAGGTCTCAGGGGAGTGTCTGCAGCAGAGAAAACAAACTGTTAAACTAATCACGATTTACCACGCAAAATCATACATGACCTACGTTTATGATACCATCCTAGCTCCAGCTCAGAGCGATCCAGATTTGCTGTCCATATACGTGGAGGCTCCGGTAGCGTATACGTATTTGGGCCCTCTCCAGTCAATTCAATCGGCTGTCCGTTGTTGAACACCGGCCAGTCATCCTTCCACACAACCGGGAGCAGAAATGTTTCACGTCCTAGATAAATATTGAGTAAATTGGCAAGCACTCGTAAGCTTCAGAGCAGACAAACCCAATGGACTATCTATCCAGCTGCCGTCGGACATCTTAGTGGGTCTAACCGCAAGTAATACTGCCCACCAGTTCCCTTCGCTATCCTCCACCAAATCGGCATGGCCAGTATTTTGCACATTGCTATCATTGGTGTTGCTAACTAACGGATTGACAGTTCCTATAGGTCCTACCTCGTACGGGCCCAACGGCCCAGCAGATGAGCGACTGACCCATTCTGAATGGTGAGCTTCAGTTCCGCCCTCGGCAGTGAATAAATAATAGTAAGAACCTCGTTTGATAATATGAGAGCCCTCAGCAAGTCCTGAAGGTGCAATCCGTAGAATAAGAGGCACCGTCAATGACCGACCGGTTTTGATATCGATCTCAGATACGTGAATTGCAAAATGCTTTTCTATATTGTCCGGAGGATTGTGGAGCTTATATGTTGTGGAAAGAAAAACCCTTCCGTCATCTTCAAAAAACAGCTATAAATTGAAATATGTTAGCACTGTGTTCGGAATCAGAAGCATCTGGTAGCAATTACGTCCTGATCGAAGCCAGGCTGGTCAAAATAGATTGGATCAGACCAACTATTTTCCTTCCAAATATTGTCCGTCCACACCACAAATCCCCGATGCCAAACACGCTCACCAATCTTAGGCCGATATCTATCCCACTTTCCGGTCGTAACATACCATCTTTTTTCCCTTTCCATATATCGAATAGTTGATGCCCAAATACCCGCTCCTGGTTCTACGGTGCGCATCTCAAGCTGAGACCGTCTAGTGAGAACATTGCCAATTTGCTGCCATTTTATAAGATCCGATGAGTGATATACGGGAATACCGGGAAAGAATTCAAATGTTGAGGTAATCAAAAAAAAGGAATCACCAACTCGACAAAGGGATGGATCTGGATTAAATCCAGTGATAATAGGATTTCGAAATGATGGCATCTGCTTAGTGTAATGTACAGTATTATAGTCTGTACTATAAATTTAGGAACTTAAAAGTAAAATAACAACTTTATGTGTCTATATATTAATAAGGAGAATGTGTTTGAATGAACGTATGAATAACAATACTTCTATGTGTTTGGTTGCGCGGGGAAGGCGCGGGGTTTTTTCCGGACTAGTGCGGGGAGGTTTGGTACTATCCGAGTTATTATTGTCTGAATGGTCTGACCGGTGCAGCTTATCCGCTCACTGATATCAACCTAGTCTTACGAGAACTCAAACTTCTTTTTTGATTAACGTACCCAGCAGTATCCAATTTATTTCATCAACAAAGCTATAATACAAAGTGGCAATACAATATCGGTGCACAAACCAACGCAAGTTCTCACTCGCTTTCAGCAGTCGGTATATCAAGAGCAACCTTCAGGGCTTCTTCGGAAGGACCTGGTGCCTGCCCATTTACTTCTTTTAACAAGCGGTTCGCTCCTTCTTCTGTGCCATCCGGAGAAATTTTCATTTTGTGGTCTCTTTGAATAGAGAAGGGCCTAAAGAAGAATAAGCAAACAGGATAAAACCAGATATTGAGTAAAATGACGACATACCCGAAGACCTCGCCTTCAATTCTATTGTACTCTCGCATGGCATTTGGACCCCCACGTTCTAATAGATATACCAGATAGATATGAGTGAGATCGCGAACAATTAAAGGCGGTAGACGTGCTTTTGATCGAACACAGTTAATGACATGCGAGATATCGTTGTATCTCTCCGGCTCAAGTTCTTGATCTAAAATCTCGTTAGATTAAATTCGTTAAAAGTGGTATATAGGCAACGTACTTGTAGGCAAGCCGATTTCAAAGCGCAAATAGTTAATCCAAAAATAGCGACTGTCGAGATAATTGTCCTCATTTGATCGAAATATTTCACGGGCCTCGTTTGCGGAACCCGTCAAGGTGTATATCAGTTTCGCCCATTCAGCAACAAGAGCACCCTTAACATATACACTCAAACTACTCGTCTTGATGACACTTTGATAGTATTGGACCGCATTTTCGAGACCGTATACTCGGCGTTCTAAATTTGCTCTGGCAATAATAGTTTCCACATTGTCTGGCATTTCCTCCAAGACTCCATCCAATATTGACAATGCAACTTCGGAATCTCCATATGCTTCTTCAAAGTGGGCATAGCCAATTCTGAAAGCTGGACGGCCAATGGGTACGAATAAGGAGCTTCCTCTCCTGAAGATATTTCTGACTTCTTCGTAGTGTTCTTCTCCTAAAGTCGTCATCCATCGCACATACCGAAACCAAAACTCGTCGTACAACGCCTAATTGATACGTTAGCATTTTCTCAATTTTTTAGGAGAGCATTTAATTTCACATACAGTAGCGACTAGACACTTCTCGTAGAGAAACCGGGTTCGAGACAGATCACCCTCAATTTCTTCAAAATCAAGGTATTTACGCCAGTTGATCAATTCTTTCTCTTCCACCGGTGTGACGTGAAAGTACGACCGTTTGATCTGATCATCGTTAACATCTAGTAAATGAACAAGAAGACCAAAAACCGCATACCTCAGCCTCGAAAGGCCAGCGACTCATAGTCTCCTTCTGTGTTTCATTGAAAATTTCAATATGTACTTGATGTATGCGCGCTCTCATCTCCTGTTCAAACTCAGCACCTGTTTTGCTCCCCCCGAAATCAGAATGAATCGAGTCTGTGATTTTGGCTAGCTCCTCTTCTGGAAGTAATGCTTCAACCGGCTGGCTGGAGCCCAAAGTTGTATATCTTATTTATGAATCAATTAGCACAGATTTCGCTGACAAAAACACAAGTGCATAACAGCCTTACTTTTCAAAATATCTAGCGTATTGATGCATCGGGATGCGGGCAATTCTGCTGTGAACAGCGAATACCAAATCTGGACGCTCCATTCGTTCTTCAAACTCTACGTATTTGTCCCAAAATGTGTGCGACAAAAAATCCAAACCTACAAGATCGGCCGCGGTATTGAATAATCTATGCAAGAGATTGTTAGACCACGGAGATCAGATCACAGGTCTAATAGGCGTATCATACTCTCGAACCTCGTCCTCGTCTGGGCACGTCTCCATCTTGAATGAGCAGTAACTTGACCATAAGTCTACTGAATTTGGAATGCCAGCAACTCCTCTTTGATAGACCTAGATTGCTGGTTAGTTCTGCGCATGGAACTAAATATCAAACTGCCACACACCAGTTCTGCGGCATCAGATCCGGCGACGGCAAATTCAATATCGGCATATCTCTTCCAGTAGCCGAAAAGTAATGGGAATTTTGCCAAAAACGCATCAAAAATTTGCCTCGCCTGATATATGACTTCTGGCCTTGAACTGCGTCCAAGTCCTTCATCAATGGCCTCAGTTGCCCGTATCAGGTTCTCCCAGTTCTCAAAGTTATCAGGATCTTGCTCCTATATTACACAATTAATAAGTCATGTCCACAAGTGCAATAAATCGGTAAATCAACGCACAATCAGACTATGTAACCGAATCCATTCAGGATCCTCAATCTGTCTCGAATCGTGATTGTATCTGTTGCGCGAACTGGTAGCCATTGCGACAAGAAAAGTGCCTGCTTTCAGATTCTCGGATTTAGTTGAAATACAATATTGATCTTCTATGCATTCAGCTATTAGCCCGAACTTAACAAAATCTTTTGAAATTTAGAAATCGTCTTTAGAACTGGCCCACAGTATAAATCCCTAAAATTTTTATGAAAAAGATTGGTGTGCCAAACAAACTTGGCCGAGGGTTGCGCGTGCTGAACACCAAACCTTATTTTTCGCTGATCTTCAGCTGCTACACGTTCTCCTCGACCCTGCCTACGTAACAGCGTTCTCCGGGAAGCTGCTGATCAAAGCGCGCTTTCGAATTTTAGTGCTGCTACCAAATAATTTTTTACATTGTGCGTTTGTAACTGAGGATCAATAATGGAAAGTTTTGGGTATGTGGCTATTGAGGAAATGTTTTTGGTTTCGTTTATCTATGCTGACGTATGAAGAATATCCCGGGCCTCTTTGAGGTCGACGGCTCTCAACAAGCTAGCCGTGATCTCTGCGAAAATAGACGACAATGATGACTATAGTAAATTATTACTATCACTGAAGTCTTCTGGCTTATTTTCTGTTCACAGTTCAACTTCAACTGCTGTAAATGGCGGAAATGGATACATTTCGAAAACGAACGGCAATGGGCACGTCCGAATCGTGCCAATGGTAAGATTCGACCTACACGTTGACGGATCTATTCAATTTGATAGCAATTTGAAACTAACACTGCTTTATATCTAGAGCACTAGCGAAATGGAAGTATTGATGGCGCTGGCCTCATCTGTGCAATATTTACGGGACGTTTCTCACGCACGCCGTTTGCTCAATCAATTCGGAACATATTTAATAGATAGTATCCGCCAGCCATTTGAATCTTCAATATATATTGCGGGTGAATTGAGTGTCTGTATAATAATGAATGTAAACCTGATCTAACGAAATGAAATCCAGATTTGTTTCCATCTCCCTGGGAAGTGATGTCGGAGAAGCTAACCCTCGCAATTCTTGATATCGGACACCAATTCTCGGAGCTAAAAAGTACAGCGGGAGATGCTTTACGCAAGTATTTGCAAAGTGCTAAGCAAGCGAATATATCAATGACAGCTCCTTATCGTAAGTCCTCTGTTGTTTGAAATCCGACCAACCAACTACACACTCTAATTTCTGACTTTTGATAGGCTTCACCTTATTATTTCCTCTATCATTTTCGCTTCAAGGATTTTTAATGGCATTCGCAAAACGATCGTTTTATCATGAAGATGCAAATATCCAGATTGCATTGTTGAATGCCATTCGAGGTATATTCCAGGATGAGCTTTCATTGAAGTTGGAAGAGACTTTGTCAATGCTGAGAAAATCAGATCGCTCTGATCCTGGTCGGTCAATATGGAGTGCGTATTGTAGTAACTATCGTACAGCGGGAAAGACATTGGGATCCCTGACACTCAGAAGCTGCTACGTGGAGATGGTGCGCAACATTACTGGTTTACATCTGTTGCACGGAAATCTTGAGGATTTCTCGATTCAAGGCTGCTACCTCGATACAATTATGGAGCTTCCACGTTTCGACAGTCATATTGATGATGCGCACAGACAAGTACTAAAATTATCCTGCGAGATAGCAATGAGCGAAATAGCCATTGTTGAAGACGGTATTGACTATGTTAATATGGCGTCCTCGCGCCAGCGCCGTTTGACATTTGGCTTGAAAGCGTCGGCTTTGGAAATTTTGTGCATAGGGTGCCTCTTTGAAGAATATGCAATATCGGATCTGGTACGGCTTGTTGAGAGCGCGCTGCTCGATGAAGACCAAATCATGGAGGAGGTTTTGATTTGCACAATTTTCAAGATCATGGCCTTGCTATGCAAGCGTAATCCAGAGACTGGATCCTCACTTGCTCGTATTTTCCCTCGGCTACTTGTCCGATACAGCACAACGTTGACTACTATCCAGACAGGAACTGTTTGCGTAGCCTACGCCCTTCGTTATCTGTCGCAAGATGCTGTAATCTCCACTCTGTATACATTTACAAATATTTTGGCGCCTGAAAGAGGTAATTCTCCTACTGCCAATCGATTATCTTCAAAACAAGTGAATTCAAAATCTCTTCAGCGAGTGACGAGTATGGGAAGTAATATCAGTCTTGTTTCTCACAACGAGGAGGAAATGAATATTGTATACGAGAACGTGATTCATGCTCTTGCGCGCATCATTCAGCGAAATGGTAACTCTGAGATTACCGCTCTAGCCATATCGGTGTTGATCCAAAAGATTGGTCGTGTGAACGACTTTATTGATTGCTGCTTGGTTCTCGGGCTCGTGAACTTAGCACAATGCGCCGCTGAGAGAGATTTCAAATCTATTATAGATCTCTATTCTCGTCTCTCGGGTCAAGCAATTATTCGGAATGACAAGAGTATGGCGGAGGCCGTAATGGAGGCGCGTATCAGAATTGCGAAAAGTATGGACAAGAATCATCAATTCTATCAGCTCTATCTTACTGAGCTCTTAAAAGACATCTCAAGCAAAGGCGATATTCATGATGTCGATCACCATCGACAAAAAGTGAATGTTAGAATTCCTGCTGAAGAGATATCGTACATTATTCCTCCTTTAGCCTCTCTACTGCCCGCTGTTGATGAAGAACAATATCTGATTGACAGTGAAGATATATCGACAGCATTCAGAAACGCTTGGTTCAACATGGCTGTGCATGGTTATAACAAAGAGTCGGAATGGGTTGCAAAAAATTCTAATGAGTTGGAAATTATTGCGTGGAGTTCGCCACCGTTGGTTTCAGAGAACTCGTCTAATCAGTTTGAGAGTGACTTGGATATCAACACTATACTTCATAGAGGATCTCACCAGCATGATTTGAATGAACAGCGTCAAAAAGTTCTCACAACATTTGCATCAGCTGGCTCCAATGCTGCACAGTTTGAATTTCGATCGCTGCCTTATTCAAAGCTCATATTCTTGTCTGCAGCTTTATTACTTGAGTCTCTGCGCGCGTCAGCAGGTGACTGCTCTAAAGCTCAGCTTTATTTTCTGGATCCTAGTTTACGATCAGGCGAAACTTCAAAATTCATGACTGGCATCACCAACGAGGTCATGCGTATTTACCTGTTAAAAGTCAAGAAGAAATCGCTTACGCCTATGAGCCCTAACATATCCGGCCATCTTCGCGAATTGCTTATATTGTGCTGTCATCGTATATCGAGCGTGTCTACTGCCGCATTCGAAAGCGCGCATCGCCTTATCGTGAATATACCTTCAGCTCTTTGCAGAAGAGAGAGTTTATTTACTTTGCTTGAGCTTCTGACTTTGCTGTGGAATAGCTGTCTTGATGAGGATGTTGATCAATACTCGCCACGTTCAACCTTCACTTCCGCGAAAGCTAAGATTAGGCTAGAGCTCTCAGATTCATATTCTCATCGAAAGAGCACGCTAAAAGCTCTTCATGATAATGCCACTAGATGGGTTCAACTGGCTATCGATACTGCCCCTCTCGATATGAAGGGTCTACTTCAATCATATTTGGCAGAAATGGACGATTTCCGTGCGTTTGGCCATGTTTCTCTCGGAAGATCTTTTGCGGTTGAGATGGGCGGTAAAATTTCTTTTAACGACAACAAATTGGAATCTATTGGACACCCCGCTGACGTCAAAGTTGATACGGTTTCTGACTTTTTAGCGCAGTATACATGGCGTCAAATTTACAGACGAGGAGAGTCTAACGCCCCTGGAGACAATAAAAATACTGCAGAAGCATTCAAATCTATTAAGGAATCCGTTCTCAGTCTTCAGTGCAGGATTGCGAAAAAGAAGTTTGTCTCAATTGCTGAGTTGCGTGAACAATTACTTTGCACCACTCAGTTTATTTTGGAATGTGAGGAACATTCTGCCGAGCTAACGCATTATGTGGTTCATATTCCGTTTGCTATTTTTTCAAAACAGTCTATTAAACTTGGTGTATCCTTATGGCTTTGGCTTCTGAACGAGGCTCCGCAACTCCAATCTCGAATTCTCGCTGAAATTGCTTTAGGATTTGAATGGAGCATACGCCGAAGGGAGGGACTGTATTCAACTGCACACGATTTGATTCCAGTACTGAATGTCAAGATGGAATATGCGCCGTCTAGCAAAGAAGAGATTATGCACGATGCTCGCATTGCTGTGAATAGCTTTGCCCCTCATCTGTACGTTGTGGAGATGCTCGCTAGTCATTTCCAGTCAAGCAAATTCCAGAGTCTACACTTATTTGAAATTTTTGAACGGGCTCTTCGTATTGCTTTGCTAAATATGGAAAATGCAAGCTGTCACCCTCTTGTCCGCCAAATTCGGTTTAATGTGATTCTTTTTTCTTTGAAGCTGCTGGAAGGTTACAGCGGGTTGTCATCTCAGCGCTCCACCTTTTTCAAGAACTTAGTTCTTACGGCCGCGTTGAGCTGGTTTGCAATGCTTCCTACGTGAGTTTGATATTCTGAATGCAGAAGCACATCAATTTTTGTAACTAATATAGATCAACAGCTACCCGTTTGGAGGAAATCGTTTGCAGCTCAAATCTGAATTCAGACTATTGCTCGATGTGTATCACATGGTCAAGAAACTCAGGGTTAATGGCCCAGAGAAAACGCTATATTTGGACGTCAAAAAAGATCTGCTTATTCAGCTTCTTAGTCATGAGGTGTATGGAATGTCTATTTGGTTAGATCCCCTAGGCTTTGCAACTTACAGGCAGCTGAAGCAACAAATTCCGAAAAAATCATTTGAACCAGCTCCTGAAATGGCTATTGTTGCATGGGAGATTTCACCGCGTTTAGCGGTGTCTTATGCTCAGCGATTCAAAAGTCCGGAAATTGATTCACAGTTACGACAGCTTGTAATTGCGGACACTATGCGAGCTGCTGACGTCGTAGATGCGCTGCCATATCTCATCGACGGTCAAGTTCCCGACCACGGACCTCTCGAGTTCAAGGTAAGTATTTTTGAAAGCAATTTTTCTGAGTGCCAGATTAACATGTTTTAGTATCTTTTGTTCTGGGAACCGTGCAGTCCCATTGATGCTATCAATTATTTTATGCCAAATTATGGCAAGAATACGATGATGATGCAATACGCTATGCGTTCTTTGGAATTCCATAGCGTCGACGTAACATTCTTTTATGTTCCTCAAATTGTGCAAATGTTAAGACATGATGAAAGAGGCTATATCGAGCGATTCATTCTTGAGACCGCGAAACTGGATCAGCTTTTTGCCCATCAGATCATCTGGAATATGAAATCAAATGCATATAAAGATGACGAGTCAACGATACCTGATTCTATTAAGCCTCGATTGGATAGAGTTACCGACTCAATGATCAACTCATTTGCTGGTATCGACAGAGAATTCTATGAGCGCGAATTCTCTTTTTTTAATGAAGTTACTTCAATCTCGGGAAAGCTTAGGCCTTATATTAGAAAGTCGAAGGCGGAGAAGAAAGCCAAAATTGATGAGGAGATGCACAAGATTAAGCTGGACGTTGGTGTATATCTTCCTAGCAATCCTGATGGAACAGTGATTGGCATTGACCGCAAGGCAGGACGACCGTTGCAGAGTCACGCGAAAGCCCCATTTATGGCTACTTTCCAGATCCGAAAGACGGTGAAGACGATCAACACGATTCGCGTAGAAGGAGAAGATGAGAGTGAAGATTTGGCTGTCGAGACCATTGAGCGATGGATGAGTGCCATATTCAAAGTTGGCGATGATTGCCGACAGGACTTACTTGCTTTGCAACTCGTTGCTGTGTTCCGAAGCATTTTTAATGCGTCTGGGCTGGATCTCTATCTTTTCCCTTATCGTGTTATAGCTACGGCACCTGGGTGCGGTGTAATTGATGTGCTTCCTAACTCAATTTCAAGAGATATGCTAGGTCGTGAAGCTGTTAATGGTTTGTATGAATATTTTATCAGTAAACACGGAAGCGAGGATTCGATCAAGTTTCAACAAGTCCGCAATAATTTTGTACAGAGTATGGCTGCGTACTCTGTCGTGTCTTATTTACTACAGTTCAAAGATCGTCACAACGGTAATATTATGTATGATGATCAGGGTCATGTTCTTCACATTGATTTTGGTTTCTGCTTTGATATTGTGCCTGGTGGAGTCAAGTTTGAAGCGGCTCCTTTCAAGCTCACGCATGAAATGGTACAAGTGATGGGAGGCCGCGAGACTCAAGCATATAAATGGTTCGAAGAGTTATGCATCAAAGCATTTTTAGCTTGCCGACCGTATTCTGAAAGCATCATCAGATGTGTGTATCCAATGCTAGAGAGCGGACTTCCATGTTTCAAAGGCGAAGTTACCATAAAAAATTTGCGCGATAGATTTGCATTGGATAAGACTGATAAGGAGGCAGCCGTGCATATGAGAGGTCTCATTCGAAAGAGCGCTGAAAGTTTGTACACTAGAGGCTATGACGAGTTCCAGAGAATGACAAACGGAATTCCATATTAGTTTTGTTATATAATCTTTTGTTGAGAATGCATTATTTGTTTCAATTATCTCTAGGCGAGCCTATGCCGCCGACAGTAGACTCGTTATATAATATGATACAGATCTTGCCTTTATTTACATCCATTATTAGAAATATGCTATTCAGACAGTTTTAAGCTCTCGATTTCAGGCAGTTCTACCTTCTTTTCTTCCAGCTCTTCTAATGCTAAAATTGTTCCTTCGATAATAGCGATATGTTCATTTTCATGCACTCGCTTCTCGTAGTCTTCTAAAGTCTCTTCTTTAGTGAGTTCAAGCTCTTTGACCACGAGAGGCTTGCCGCGATCAACCTCTTTGATAACTCTGTGGATCATCAAGCCACCTTTTGTGATTTCACCGCGTTGACCGGCTTCCCAGGCACGCTCAATTGCTCTAATTCCATCAAACTGACCCGGAAGAGCTGGATGCAAATTAATTATTGGAATACCGGCTTCTGACACAGGATTTAGAAACGACGGAGACAGAATTAACATCCAGCCTGCGCAGACAATAAGATCAGGCTTAATCTCAAGCACTATTTTTCCTAGATCAACATTGAATTTTTTCCGAGCTTGTTTTCGAAGGTCCTTATCCTCCTTCGGAATACCGTTGTAATATTCCTGCAAGTCGTGCACTTGGGTCGGTATGTTTGCGGTTTTAGCTCGAGTCAATCCATATGCAGTGGGAGAAGACGATATCACTGTACAAATTTCTGCTGAGATTTGAGGAGACCTCTTTCCAGCTACAGAGTCGATAAGAGCTTGAAGATTTGACCCTGAGCCTGATATGAGAATTAATATCTGAAATTTCGACATTGTGTATATAGCAGGGAGCTTTGTTTATATAAATGATGATCCTGCAATTAAAGGAGCGCTACCAAATAAAATAAAATCTGATTTTGAAGCCCTTACCCTCGATGCGGTAAAGCAACTTGGGTTACATAGTAATTACACGTTCGGAGGCTCGGCTTATCTCAAGATATGCGACAATAATGTACCGCAATTAGAGAGTAGTGAGCAACTTATAAGTGACAATAGATGACTCTGCGGTCATCAGAAATACCCTCATATCATATTAAACGGGTACATAGATGGAGATTCTAGGATAACAGCTTATAGCGAAATATCGATCGGCTGGCTGGTTTTGATCAGGGTTGGGTTCTTGCGTCTACGCTCTTGGCACTGGCAGCCCCGGCTTCGGCACTGTTAATCATAAGTCTCTCACTTGCTACACTATCATCCGTTCTTTTTTTTTATTTTCCGAGCATTTTTATTAGCTTATATTTCTATATTTTTTGGGACATTTGCTGTAACTATTTTTCATCATGTCCAAGCGACAACAGATGAAGAATGAAGCTCTGCTTAGAGATCTTTTGGAGATTTCAGAGAATCGTAAATGCGCGGATTGCGGGGCCAGGAATCCAGGTACAGTTTTCATCTTTGAAATGCCTAATCTGATATAGTTACCGAAGCTGACTATCTTGTGCTAAATAGGGTGGGCTAGTTGGAATGTATGCTTAGATTGCGGTTCCCTTTTGAAGTAGACCATATAGCTCATTTGACTGACTGATTTGCGCAGCTCGGTGTTTTCCTTTGTGTAAGATGTGCTGGCATTCACAGAAAAATGGGGACGCATGTTTCAAAAGTTAAAAGTCTTAGTGTCGATTCTTGGAGTGTCGATCAGATTTATGTAAGTACCAGCATATGGAAGGGCAAACTTTCTCGATAATGACTGACGCTGCCTCTATAGGGAATGCGCGACATGGGCAACAAGAAAGCCAACTCAATCTGGGATCCTGATAACCAAAGGAACCGAATGTTAGGATATGACGCCGATGATGATAGGTGCGTATTTTATTGTACAGTCAAAGATCAGCGTATAAATGAACTAACGGAAACTGCTCTAGCGTTGTGGAGAGATATATTCGCGACAAATATGAACGGGGTAGGTTTAGACGTGACGCCGATGATTTCCGCGGGCGGCGTGCGTCTGCATATGACGACTATGAAGACGACGAGTATAGTGCAGTCGGTCGTGGTTTGAAAGACTCGTCATCATCAGGACCTTCGCGGTGGTTTAGAAAGTCTAAAAAGAAATCCGCAAAGGACGATGCTGACTTGTTTGATGATCCCTATGAGCCACGTTCTTCGCGTAATGGCAGAAAAGATAAATACGACGAGGATGACGAAGACAAATACGCTCGAAACCGAGACAGAAACTCGCGCGGAGCGAGAAAATCGGAATTTCAAGAAGATTACGACTACGAAGACAAGACGTCTAAGCTGCGTGATATGGGATTTACTGATCGTCGAAAGAACTTAGATGCTTTGAAACGATCTGGAGGTGACATTCTCCGCGCAATTGAGATATTAACTGGAGACGACGAAAGCTCAGAGAGCCGGCCAAAGCTGCCTCCGAGACCAGGTTCGAATAAGTTTTCATCCTCTGGAGCTTCTAGTCAAAATGCTACTGGAACTGTAGCAGCTCCGTCTGCGAGTGCAGCACCTCAGTCCATGTCTACCTTTTCGCAGACCAATTACGACCAATTTGGAAATCCGGTTGTCAGTTTTCCTACTCAGCAGCAGCAACAGTATCAGAATATGTTTGGTGCTCCTCAGCAATATGGACAGTCTAACGCCCCTGCACAATATACGCAATCTACCGGAGTTCTACAGGGCGCGCAGCAGCAACAGCTTTTTACTCAACAGACTGGAGCACCAGGTCAACAATCCCAGCAACCCTACGGTTCATCCTTATTCCAATCGCAGCCGGCGAGCTCCTCTCAATTTCAGCCGTTCCAGCCCGCTAGTGCTTCGACAGGTTATCAGCAGCAAAATGGACCGCTTCTTCCGCAAACGACAGGATACCCTAGTCAATTGAACCAATTTGGAGGCTCGCCTTTTCAGCAGCAGTCACAGCAGCAGTCACAGCAGCAGTCACAGCAACAGCAGCAGCAACAGCCACAGCAGCAGCAACAACTCAATGGCCAAAATGGCAATTTACAATCAGCCTCTATCCAGCAACCTGGACTGCAGAACTCTGGTCGGAAAACGTCAACCGCTCTTGACTTATTGGGTGACCCAGTATCGCCTCTGCCTCAGCCTACCAGCTATGCACCATCTTACCAGCCACTGACTTCAAGCCTGTTTTCAGGCGGCCCGCAAACTCAAGCTCAAAATCTAGGATCGTTGTCCAATGCTTTCCAGGGGATGTCCCTGCAATCGCAAACTTCTCAGCAGGGAACACCTCAGAGAATATTACCGCAGCAGACTGGTTATATCCAATCTCAGCCCACAGGCTATCCGCAGCAGCCGTCGCAACAGCCGCAGCAACAGCAACAGCCGCAGCAACAGCAACAGCCACAACAATTCCAACAACAACAACAGCAGCAGCAGCAGCAGCAGCAGCCGACGCCTCAGTCTGCGTATCCGCAGTATCCTGTGCAGACAGGCATGCCTGCGCAGTATCTACAGCAGCAGCCTCAATCCTCAGCAGCAGCATCTCAGTATTCTCAAGCGCCAAGTCAGTTTCCTCAGCAGCAGCAACCTCAATATGGTGGTCAACAACAGTATGGGCAACCTCAGACGCAACAGCCTATGAGAACGGGAATTGATAAGTCAACAATCATGTCACTTTATTCTCATCCCGATTATTATTCGTCTCCTGTGGCAATACCTCAGAATTCTCAGCAGATGTCCAATGGCAATCAGTCGTTACTTGGCGGGCCTTCTGTTGGATCCGGATTTCAGAATGGCGTTAGCCAAGGACAGCAACATTCGGAGGCACCTAGTTTGAAACCGGGTTCGCATAACCCATTTTTGGCACAGCAACAGCAGCAAACGCAAGTTCCGATGGGAGGCAAGCAAAACAATGGAAGGATGAGCCCTGATGCTTTTGGACAGCTCAGTGCGTTTACTGGAAACGGGAACGGGAATGGAAATGGCGGTAGATGGTAAAGATAGTTGAATTTTTGACAATTTTGTTCATCAACCGTGGTGATATGGCGAGAAAAGTTTCAGAAGGACTGGAAGTGATAAAAACGTATGTTTTACATAGAAGCTATTAGTTTATGATTAGTTTATTAGGTTATAGTTATGCTTGCTAGCTATTAAATCACCTCCCACATACTTAGGAACTACAAAAATGACAAAAGCGCCTTACTCCATTATGAAATAGCAAATAATACCCGAAGCCATGTACTACATCGTGGACACTGCACAAGTACTTCGCCATCTTCACCTTTGAAATGACTTGAAACTTCTACTAACATGCTTTCGGTAATCAGATAGACGTCACCACATCGACACTCCTTATACCACACTTCTTCTCGCTCACAGGTTTCACAAATAGACTCATTCTCCGGTATTCGGTGTTTCAAACACATTTCCGCAGAGTCGAAATCATCTAGATCAACCAAATCGGCTTGCGCTATAATTCTTGAGGTGTACTCTGACTCATCGTTCAAAAGCTTGCGTTTTTGCATAATTACTTTGTCATATTCAGCCCGCAAGTCCGGAGAGGATAAGATGTTGTAGGCCTTCACTATGCAGTCAACCATCTCACTAGAATATAAGGTAAGCACAGCATCGTCTGAGATATTTTTGTCAGGATGGTGCCGCAGAAGTGCTGCATGGTAGGCTTTTCGGATCACTTCAGGTGCGAGCGCAATTGAGTGTGGAGGCGGAGGAAGTCCTAGGACATCGTAGTAGAGCGTCGGCGAGATAGCCATTTTGAGCTCCTTTCTGAAGAGATCAGTCTCTCGCTCCAGTTATGTATTAAATCATGCACAAGCTGAAAGGGTGTCGCGTTGACAAAAGGAGGGTTAAGCTCATTTAAGGACATCGTTTGATCAAATTTGACTCATTACCTAATCCATAATAGTAAACTTACATTATCTCAAACTAAAATAACTTTGATGTATATTGCACGTGACAAATGTTTTTGAGCTGTGTGATCATCCACTTTCTCAGTCGCTAGAAGCCAGTAAATAATGATAACGATCAATATCCTGCTGCAAATAGGCCATTTGGCATACAGTCAATTTGGATGAACTCATAAAGGGGACATAGTACCTTTTTATTACAATACAAACCAAATTGGCCCTAATGAACATCCGAGTGTGCACCGCGAGTCTCCTGAATGTAACCCAGATACAATCTAATCCACACAGCTTATAACTTACCCCATACAATGGCCAGAAATCAAAACACCAAGGGAAATCTGCTCTGTTAAGAACACTCTGCTCTTCTTAATCCTGTCTCGAGTCGCTGCAAAAAAAAAAGAACAGTGGCTGATTACATAAGACACATAAAAAACCTGGCCGAGATTTACTATGACCATTTGTTGGGCAGTAATCATTAGCTTGCCCTCATGGCGTAATGGTAACGCGTCAGACTTCTAATCTGAAGATTGTGGGTTCGAGCCCCACTGGGGGTGTATTTATTACACTCTTATAGAGAGCTGTTTTTTTTGATTTTTAAACTTCAATATTTATCTTCAATTTCTTTTTTTTCTTTCTTTTCAGTACTTTGGTTGAAATATGCGAAGTGTGTTGCTGTGAATATAGTTTTGCTTGTGGCTTGCCTATTAGTAGGAAAAACAAAGGTTGAAGTTTACGCTACAACCCATATGATTGCTACCACGCTCACTAATTTCTGTCCACAGATCAATAATATATCACAATTTCTGCTGTCACAATTGGACTTTATTTGAGCTCCGCGCGCGAAAATTCGGCTCTGTTTGCCCGGCTAACTATACATAGGCGTGCGGCGCCGTCGTTTGGGTAAAAACACGACGCGTTTGCTTTTAGACGCGCTGGCCGTTTCGGCAGATTTTTATTTCTAAATTTTTTTTGTAATTTATTTGCAGCTCTCTATTACATATTCTTGCCGCCAGTTTTTTGCCGCTATTTTTTTTATTTGCATTGTGTTTGCTTTGCGAGGGGTGATCTACTTCTCTGGTCACTATGCAGTTACGTGATATCCCGGGCGCACTGAAAGATCTGCTTACCGGTTCACGGTATGGTGCAGTGGCTGCTTGCTGTTTATGGGTTGCAGATTTGTTGCTCTCATCAGCAATCGTTTTGAAAGTACCATGTGAGTCATCTTTGTAACCATGCTAGGCAGTGTCTCTCATATAGCCATTTCCTTTACGCAAGACTTTTCCTCAAAACTCTGGATCACTAAATCAATGGCTGATTCAATTCATACAGATACTGAGATTGACTGGAAAGCATACATGGAGCAAGTCGCTCTATATATTTCAGGCGAACGAGATTATGAGGTATTTAATATCGGATTTGAGATCATGCGATGAACATTATATTAACAGCAGTGTCAAAAGAAAATCAAAGGAGGAACAGGACCCCTAGTGTAAGTATTGAGTATAAAATATCTACCTAGGTAATCATGAGATTAACGAAAAAAAGATATCCCGCCGGTCATGTATACATATACAGCATGTTATATAAATTAACGGATAGTGGCGAGAACATTTTCCGTGCCCAATTAATTTTTGTGGGATTATATATGGCAACGCTAGCACTTGTATTCAGAAGCTACGTAAAAGCTCAGGTAACGTCATTCACGCATTTCTGGTTTCTGGATATGTTACGCTAATTTGCTAGTAGGCGCCATTGTATTCATATCCGTTAGTTATACTATCAAAACGACTACATAGTATATACATGCTGCGATTGTTCAATGATGGATTTGCCATTTTCGCTACCTATGTAGCCATTCTGACGTGGCAGAATCACTACTGGCTTACAGGAGTCATGATTTTTAGCTTTGGAATCAGCATCAAAATGAACGTACTTCTTTTCCTTCCAGCAGTGGGAGTGTTGATGCTTCAGGCTCTGGGCCCCAAAGTGTTCAGGGCTGTTCTTTACATGCTGCAAGTACAGATCATTGTCGCATACCCATTTTCCTCAAAATACTTTCTATCTTATGTCACTCGTGCATTCCAATTTGACAGAGTTTTTATGTACAAGTGGACTGTTAATTGGCGGTTCATCAACGAAGCCGTGTTTTTGGCACCAGAGTTTGCGCAGACACTATTGCTGATTCATGTGCTCTTGCTATTGGCATTCATTTTCACTAGATGGATCAAGTAAGTATAACTCATTAACCTTGTAATTGCTTTAGCTCAACAGTTTTGTTAATGAGTCATAGGCCTTCAAACATGAATTTTGTGAATATCATTCAGACGATCGTTTTTCCTACTCCAAGACCTATTGCAGTACAGCACGCTATTTTTGCCAACTTGTCTCCAGACTACATAGTTAAAACTTTATATACATGCAATCTTATAGGAGTTCTCTGTGCACGTTCGTTGCACTACCAGTTCTATTCGTGGTTTGCCTGGAGCTTGCCATATCTTCTTTCTGTCACCGGATGGAATCCACTTATTCAGATAGGAGTTTGGTTTGCTGAGGAATGGGCCTGGAATATGTTCCCTAGTACGCCATTAAGTTCTTTAGTAGTTGTGAGCACGAATCTTGCAATAGTCACCGGCGTGTGGTTCGGAACCAAGAAAGATGCTCTTGCTCAAGAAGGGGTTGCTGGTGCTCCAGTAGTGCCACCCGAAATGTCTTCCATTTCAATTAAAGAATCACCAGTGCCAATCATTTCGACCGCAACATTCCCTTCTTCAGCAGCCAGTTTTACTACAAATGTATCCAATAGTAACGTTGGGCTAGGAAAGACCACCCCCAAAGATCAACGACGCCGGAAAGTGAGCGGGCGCTAAATGATTGGATTTTTGCTTGAATTTTTATGACCAATAGATAGATTTAGAGCTACTTTTGTTTAACTGTCAATAAACCGTCTCAATCATTTGATTGAAACTAAAAAGTTAGAGGTGGAAGAATGCGTGCTTTCTACAGACCTGAATGTAACATAGGAAGTAGCTACCTTAAATTTACTATAAAATATCTTAGTGCGATTCGTTTGCAATATTTCACTGGAGCAGACCTGACCAAAAGGAAAAAGAGTGGCCGACTATCTTGCGCCTGCCATGCTGTGCACAGTACGCGACGCATCGACGCGCCGCGCACCGCAAAAGACTCGACTCGCCTTGCCTCAAAAACTCGCCTCGCCTCCATCGCCGACTGCCAGCTTGCTACCAACAAGGTCCGAACGGGCAGGTTCGGCACAGATTCGTAATATATATATAAGAAGAAAGAAATGTCATTATATAATAATGTCGAGCATATCGGTCCTACAAATACGGCTCCTTTCATGTGTATGCAGCTACTAACTCCTGAAATTACAGGATTACCATTAACGTATTCTCTGTTTAGCACTCGAGAAGAGACCGATACCAAAATATATATTAGCAAAGCATTTATTGATTCCTATACCGCGCACTTTAAATTCTGGTTCGCAGCGGAAGCCTATACAGCATAGAGGTGCCAAACGACGTGTCATCTCCACAGCAAAGCCGATCTCAGTCAACAGGGGGTCGTCTAAGAAGAAACCGAGGAAAGAGAAGGACAACGAAGAATCAAAAGCCACACCTCAATCTCCAAAAGATGTTAAAAGGCAACTTGACCTTTATTCTTCACCAAGATCAAATGGGAATGGTTTGATCAAACGAAATAAGGCACTTAAACGCCAATTATTATTCGATGGTAAACCGACAACAATTGGGAGGCAGAAATTCATTGATTCCCTCATGAGAGTATTTCCGGGTCCCCCCATTACTGTATATAACGACGTGAGCGACGAAGACTTTCCGCAGGCCAGCTTCACATTAGTTGCGCACGATATTCCAATAAAAGGACTCAAGGTGCCCGTTGACGACGTTGAAGGATGCAATTGCCCAGAGAGTGGATGCATTGATCCCGATACCTGCCAATGCTCGGAAAGGCATGATGAAGATGAAGCAGAAGGAGCATCTGGTCCTCCATCATTTCGATACAGCGAAGATGGGCTACTTTTGACAACTTCTCCCATCATAGAATGTGGGAGGAAATGCAAGTGCTCTATTCGCTGCGGAAACAGGATTACTCAGCAAAACCGAACCATAGAACTACAGATTTTCTATTCTGAGCAAAAAGGCTGGGGTGTTAGGTGTCCGCATGAAATCAAGGCTGGAACCTTCATCACTACATATCCGGGTGAATTGATTACGGTCGCAGAAGGAGAAAGACGAGAAGAAGCCAAACGAACAGAAGCGAGGCGCAAACAGAGTGAAGGAAAGTCAACTATGTCCTATATGTATGACCTCGACAGATTCATAGACCGCGAAGCTGGTGAAGAGGCTGAATACATTGTAGATGCTGAATATTACGGTGGTTTTGGGCGATTTTTCAACCATTCCTGTGACCCAAACATGATCACTGAGGCTGTTGTGGAGGGCCATGGCTCAAAAAAGATGAGGATGATGCATAAGCTTGCATTCTTTGCAAGCAGAAATATACCTCCTAATGAAGAACTTTGCTTCAATTATGATCCAGCTTTTGACGAATTTATGGATCCAGAGGATTGTTATGTGCTGGAAGAGTTTGTAATAACTCAAAAATGCTATTGCGGAGCACCCAATTGTAAAGGACTGATTTGGCTAGGAAGATGATTTTACGGTAACAACGCAGATTTCAAGGAATTGGACGTGAAGGCATGCATGCATCGTGCATATGAATGAGGATTATAATCAATGAAATGTCTCTATTAGCATTATTTAACAAAACAGGAAATGCTATAGAACTCGCGATAGACGACGACTTAAAAAAGCTGACATGAACCCTGATTAGTTAATTTACAAGTCATGGACGCAAACTCTTAAATTCATTTGCGGAAGATGTATGCCCCACTACTATCAAACGACGCCTACCGAAGAAATCAGACGCTGTTAGCGAATTAGGGCAGTAACAAAATTTGCATTTATCAAGACAACGCAAAAATAATGGCCAACGAAAGTAGAAAAAAGACTGTTCGTTGGAGATAAGGAGCGTGCCATAGATTTCAAGAAATATTTAAGAAAATTTTTGAGATATAGATAGTGTATTCTGTGGGTTAGGGTTTAAGCTAAAACACGACTTGCCAATATCCGTGCGGCTCATGAACTGCCATTTGTGAACGCGCGTAATTATAGACGTAGAGAAGTGCAACCTCTCGGTAATTGGATCTCTCCCAGCTTTTGTCTTGTTATCGCTGGTAGGATTTAGCGGGTATTATTTCACTGAAAATAGTGCTGTGGAGTAACAGTGCATCACACCCATGCCTGATCATCAGGATGAAGGTATCCCTCTACAGGATATTCATTTTTCTGATGAAGATAGCGACCATGAGGACTTCAATTCATATATCCCAAGTACCTCCGGTACAGCACCTTTAACGTCCTTAGTTGCCTCCGATTTTGAACTAGGAGTGACGCGTCCGAGTCTGCGGATACCGACCTTCGGCGAACAGAGAGGTGCCATCCCAGATAGCTTAGCAGTCAACAATTCAACTCGGTCCCGCCGGTCGAGCAGCCTCTTGTTCCCCACTGGCAATCGAAGAGAGTCACTCGGAAGATATAGCACTATTTCTGCTGCTACTGGTAGTCATCCCAGGGCCAGCAGCGATATGCGCCATGCAGCCTCAGTCGGTAACCGACCTCCGCTTGACCGCAGTCGACGGTTGAATAGTGCGGACGGAGTACCCGGAGTGCCACTCGACGAGCCGAAAGAGGAGCAAGCAGATCTTGAAGTCATTAAACGTGGATTGAATAGCGCTCTTGGTGGTGAAGGAGGATGGTTGCCTGGACGACGAAGTGCAACCGTCTCACGATCTCCTGCCGATCGACCGAATATTGGTATAAACATAAGTAGAAGCTCGATGGAAGACGAGCTAGGACTTTTGGAAAATGCAGACAGTATAAGTGGAGCAAAATTGTATTTGTCACCCGCTCGCAGTGCAGGTTCCGGTTTCTCGGAGGTCAGCAGTGTTCGCTCAATCGTATTTTTAGGTGATGATCTTCCACTAGACGATAGATCGCAAATTTTCAGAGATGATGCAAGTACATCAGCTAGGTCAGAATCTAGCCGTGGCCGACGTCCGCTTAGTGTAGACGGTGCAAGATCATTTGCGAGCAAGCAGCTCTCGTCAGCTGTTAGACGTATTGTCTCGAATGAGCCCACAGAAAGCGAAAATCATCGCGGCTCGGTTTTTGGTGTTGATTCTAATGATTTGGAAGATGAGTTCGAATATCCCCCCAGTGAGGCAATCCCAGACTTTGATGAGAGGACTCATACACTTCCTGGGGATTCTAAAGAGCTGCCTCCTCTCCGTGGCTACTCTTTATCGATTCTAGGACCTGAAAACAAATTGAGACTTTACTTATACTGGCTGGTCACGCATAGATGTTTTGATGCTATTTGGCTTGGAGTTTTAGTTTTTCAGACTGTTGTGGTCATATACCGCGCTGTCAGCGATCAATCTGCACACGATAGAGCTGGATGGGGAGCTACATTTCCAAACGTCGCTCTGCTAGCTGTTTTTATCTACTATTCAATTGCAATTGGCTTAAAAGTGGTTGTATCTGGTTTATTTCTAAATCCAGAAACGGGAACAAGTCAGGCTATTTACGAAATGATAGAGTGGTTCTCAACCAGACGGAAGAATCACTTCTCTATAAGACAATTTAAGCCTACTTTTGGCAGGAATGGTCGACCAATCGAGGACGTGAGTGAAGATAAAGAAGCTATTCGATTAAGTAGGCTAGCATTTTTGCGATCAAGTTGGAACAGACTTGATTTCATAACCGTCATCTGCTACTGGATCTATTTCATTTTGGCCAATATCAATTCTCCAGGGAGCCATTCTGCAATTAATATATTTCGCGCATTGAGCTCTGTCCAATTGCTAAATTGGCTCAAAGTTACTGAAGGTACTCGAAAGGTTTTACAGAGTATAAAGAGAGCGGCTCCATTGATGGTCAATGTCACTCTGTTCATTGGGGTTTTTTGGGGTCTGTTTGCCTTAGTAGGCACGCAGGCTTTTGCAGGTTCATTTCGCAGACAGTGTGTCTGGGTTAATCCCGATGACGCAAATGACACCTACAAGACCACGCAGTTTTGCGGGGGATATCTTGACGCCAATCTTAATAAACAGTCATTCATCAAATTGGACGGAGAGTATAGCGACAGGGCTCCCAAAGGCTATTTATGTCCGATAAATTCGGTTTGTGCCGAAGTCGAGAACAGTTTTTACAATGGCACTGTCAGTTTCGACAATATATTACAATCGCTGGAGCTGGTATTTGTTATTCTTGGCATGAATGGATTTTCCGATATCATGAATAACGCATCTGATTCCGATTACGCGATCGCGGCTATTTTCTTCGTTGCTAGTGTGATTGTACTGTCTTGGTGGCTTTTCAATCTTTTCATTGCTGTTATATCTACGTCATTTGAATTTGTACGTGAACAGGATGCAAAGAGGCGGCTCCTGGAATCATCAAATTTGGAGACTGAGTATGTACCATAAAAACATTTCTCTAGTCTTTATAAATAAACTGACTCTGTCTAGAAAACTTGCGAAATCTGCGCCATACTCTAAGCAAAGCAATTGGCTTTATAAAAGCTATTATTACTACATGAAACCATTCTTTATTTTGCTGATATTGGCAGATTTTATAATCCAGAGCCTAAAATCAACAACAATGTCGTCTCAGAAAGAGAAATTCATTTCCACTTTTGAAATTGTAGTGACGTTTGGCTTGCTTTTTGAGATCGTCATTCGTTTCTTTTCGGAACTCCCAGATTGGAGGCAATTTCTCACTGTCAGAAACGCACTCGACACTTTTCTTGCTGTGATCACGACTGTTATTTTGCTACCTGTTATCAGACGCTCGCAGAGGGCATATCCGTGGTTGACTGTATTCCAAGTGATAAGAACGTATAGGGTTGTTGAGGCAGTCCAATTTACTCGTCTCAAGTGGAAAACTGTCACAAAGAATACGAGAGACTTTTTCAATCTCGTTATTTTCTTATTGCTTACAATTTTTCTAGTTTCAATTCTTGGATCAGAGCTTTTCAGAGGTGAGATCAGTGAATTTGACAATAACGGAAATCGAATTGCAATCAATTTTCGAAACCTTGCCAACGCATTTTCTGGAAGTTATCAAATCATGACAACAGAAGGATGGGCTCCAATCCTTTTTAGCGTTACCGCGGCGCTAGCACATTCAAGCTTAGGATGGGTGGGTGCAATTTTTCTATGTGCCTGGTTCTTATTTTCAAACGCTGTTGTGGTCAATCTCTTCATTGCTATCATTCAATCAAATTTTGACTTACCCGAGGAGGAGAAGAAGGAAAAACAAATCAATGAATACGCGATACAATTCGAGCCAACAGTTATTGGTGGTGAAGTGTACGTGGCCAGGATTACTCTGCTTGATTTTTGATTTTAATAATATGTTTAGGATAGCTAGTGATAGGACACACGAATCCCGTTCGAGTATGCATCCTCGGTTTTCACTGCTTCATAACGAGGCTGGGCAAGCTGTTGATGAGAATTTTCTTGGGGGAAATGGCTATATAATTGAGGTAAGTTACTCTATTATTTTTCTTTCAATCTGGGCAGTAGTGGATAATTGTTCAACTAGGAGACGACGGAGGATGATTTAGGAAGTCGTCATACTGCGCACCCAGTTTTCTCATTCGCCTACTGGACTCGCTTATTTAAATTGAAGTCTAGGGACAATCCATTTTTTAACGAACCTTCATTCGAATATGACTCGAAAAAAAATGCAGGGGTATTTATTGATGAAGTGAACACGATAAAAAAAGAGTACAAGAGGAAGCGCGAGAAGTATATCGTCAGCCACCCAAATTTTAACCGCGCACTCTTCTGTTTGAGACCTAGCAATCCAATTCGAAGATTGTGTCAAAAAATAACCGTTCCTGCTCGCGGAGTACGATATGGCGATGCAGCTAGAAACGAACTCGCATATCGTATTTTTACGCTAATTATGATGCTGTGCTCCGCTGCGATGGTTGTCACCGCATGTATCGTGACGCCTTATTACCAGAAAAAGTTTTACAGCTCAAAGAACTGTGACCCTTCTGATAGTAGCTGTCAGAGGTGGAACTGGATGAGTTTCAGTGATCTTGCGTTTGCTAGTATATTTAGCTTGTACGTCTATCTTGGCTTTTTTTGATGGTAATGCATTACTAATGTTTTGAAACCAGAGAGGCTTTAATAAAGATCTTAGCGGATGGGTTCATTTACACCCCTAATGCATATATTCTGTCAACTTGGAATTTTCTGGATTTTTTTGTACTGGCGACCTTGTGGGTTGATATCATTACGGTCCTCATCAATCGCGGCAGCAATGCCAGATTTCTGCGTGCTTTCAAGGCGCTAAGAGCTTTACGTCTCTTACATATCAACAGAACTGCGAGGGATACGTTCCACAGTATTATAATTGTTGGAATCGGACAAATTTTTTACGCAGCTATTGTTTCGCTCACTCTATTGCTTCCGTTCTCGCTATGGGGACTAAACATTTTCATGGGAAAACTTGATGGGTGCTCTGATCAGGATGTGACAGATCTTGCGCAATGTCGCGGTGAATTTTATTGCTCTGCTTCAGGTGACAGCAACTGTGCTCCTTACAACTGGGATATGTGGATACCAAGATCTTATTATACTCCGGGATATAACTTTGATTCTTTTGCAAATTCGATATCTATTCTATTCCAAATTATTTCGTTGGAAGGTAAGACAAACCTGACTGAAAAAATTGAATATATACTAATATTTATTATCGCTAGGATGGAATGATTTATTACAATCTGTGAAAGACATTACTGGGAAGGGGCTAAACCCATCTTACAACAATTCGGTTTATAATGGAATCTTTGTTTACGCTTTCAACATTATCTCGATTGCCTTCATCTCTGTACGTATGGTCGCTTGACTCATGTTGGGATTTGGATGACTAACAAACGTACAATCAGACACTGTTTATTACTGTAGTAATGGAAAACTACGCCAAGAAGACAGGTGCTGCGTTTTTGACCTCAAAGCAGCGTTCATACTTGGGCATGCAAAATATTCTTAGCAATGTGCGACCGTCGAGAACAGGACGTATTCCGGTCAATCGCTGGCGCCGAAAGTGTTACGATTGGGCCGTCAGAAGGGGATGTGTATTGGATTCCTGGATATTATATGTGCAGACTGCACAAGCTGCCGTGCTATTGTCCGAATTTTATACAGATGATGATAGAGGCCAAGTGGCCAGAGGCATGAATTTACTTTCATTTTGTCGGTTTGCATTTAAAATTCTAACAAGAATTATTTTAGACGCACTCTATTTATGTATTTCCACAATTCTACTGTTGTACATGGTTGTCCGATGTTTAGGACTTTCTTGGAAGGCTCCTGATGTGCCTCATTTGCGATATTTACCAAGACGCAGAGGACAGGCGATCAGTGTCAATAAATGGGATATATTTTGGTTTTTTACCGTCTCAATCACTTTTCTGCTGTCACTCGTGACATTAGGAGGCAATATACCCTCTGACAAAGTATCCAGTCTCGTCAAATTAGGCACTGCTAAACGACTCTTATTTGTGCTTATATTGTGCCGTCTTATTCCGCGCAGTAACCGGCTAAATCAGCTTGTTGTGACAACTCTCGCCAGTCTTCCTTCGATTCTGAGCTTGTTGCTGACATGGCTTGTCTTGTTTCTTGTCTATGCAGTCGCTTTCAATCAGATTTTCGGTTTGACACGACTAGGACCTAATGGATCTTCTAACACTAATTTCAGATCTTTTTTGAAGTCGATGCTGCTACTTTTCCGGATGAGTTGCGGAGAAGGCTGGAATTCGGTTATGTACGATTATCAAATTGAATCGCCGTTTTGTATTGATACGGCGGATTTCTTTTCTAGTGATTGCGGCAGCAAAACTTATGCACTGGTTCTTTTCATATCTTGGTAGGACCTTTTTTTTATTTATTTTGTTTTTAACTTACGGCAGTATTAATTATTTGTTGTTCGGATAGGAATATTTTTAGCATGTACATTTTCATGAATATGTTTATCTCTCTTGTCTATGAGAGTTTCAATTATTTCTACCAACAGTCCGAATGTGCACGTTTTGTATCTCGCGATGCAATTCGCGCATATAAAGACGCATGGGATGAAATTGATACTGAAGGAATTGGATATATTAGAGAGCGCGACCTGGCAAGATTTCTTCGGGTACGATATTTTCTCTTTCTCTCTTGTTTTGATATCAATCAATGAATTAAAGAAAACTAACGCGGTATGTTTTTAGAAATTGCCACCTCCATTTGATACTGGAATATATACCGGAGAAAATAGTGTGCAGGAGATCTGCTACGCTTGCAAATATGTAAATCCGGCGACCATGAAGACAGAGATTAATTTGGACGAATTCAAGCGCCGCATCAACAAAATCCGTAGCTCGGAAATGCGAATCAAACGTCGCAAATATGAGCAGATGATCTATGAAATTTCCGCCCATAAAGAACGACTATCATCTGAAGTTTCAGATTTGTGGATTCCGTTTTCACAGCCGCTGCAGATTATTCCGTTTTATAAGATTGTGAACGCTAGATCTGAAGCACTGACTTTGAGGGAGTTTATCTCTAGGTGGGAGATCATGCGAAAGGTGGAAGATGATCGAAAGAGATATTTGCTATCTGCTTTTGCTTCGATGGTTCGAGATCGATATAGGTATTTGGATAGGATGAATCGGATCACCGTGCAGCATGATGGCTCGGTTATCACAGTAGGTAAGAACGGGAAAGTTATAGTGTCACGCGTACGAAAAGTCGATAACACTCCAAGAATTTACGTCGGGAATGCGGCCGATGATGAAAATTATGAATATTATGAAGATGACGAATATGATCGCAGCTTGTCGTTCAGATCACTAACAGGTCAGAATGATGAAAATGTTAGACAATCGCGGGCTTAGATATACTTAAAAGATATGATTTACGACTTGATAATTTACTACTTCTCAATTTTTTTCCTGGGCTAAAACATGTATTTAGTAGAGCAAAATCTTTTATTATTTTTTGTGCTCATACATTCAGTTCCTCTACAGTCGACGATTGCCCTCACAATCAGGTGCCTAAAATCATTCACGTGATGTAGACAGTAGGGTTTCCACTTCAGTCAACCCTACATTGCTCAAGTTTTTCAGTAATTTTCTTTTTAAATTCGCTCTGTATCTCTTGTTCTGTTGTTGTACTTTTTAAATTAGTTGCCTGATTGCAACTTATTTATTTTCTCAAAAGGTGTGTGTTTTTGTTTATATTATTCTTTCAGAAGATTTATATTTGAGCATTTTCCTACTTCTGTGTGATATTTCTGTGATGAACCTTTGTCGCCCCAATCATAAAGAGCCCATTAACCCGGAGCTTCGTTGATGATTCGACTTCTAGCCAAAAGAATTATCTGATTTATCGAAATTCACAAGAAGAGGAAAACTCATTTGCAGTCTTGATTTTCAAGTCATTGATACTAATTGTATTTTGTATAGAATATACCAATTTGGCTTTAATTATACCGACTAGGGGTTATCTGATTTCAAAAGGTACGCGCTCGTCTTCTGAATTTCTGTGTGCAAATATAAAGATTCTTGGCCCGAGTAAGGTTAGGAGAAATAAGAATGGAGATTGTGATGTGTTAAAAAAATACTATCAAATTCCGAGAAAAATAATGTGGAATTCTAATTACCTGATTCATTCTGTCTGTCCTATTTGAACTGAACCCGAGCATTATTTGTACGAGTCAGAAGCGTGTAATTAACCTCGAATATGCGATTTAATAGTGTAGATACTGTTCATTTGATTTTGCCGATATATACTTAAATTTTGCTGTGCGTTCTGTAAGGTAAGAAAGTTTCCCTCGTTTTTCTGTAATAGTCGATAGGAGACGGGCAAGATGATGAACACAAAAACTTTTTCCATGCTAATCATGAAAAAAAAAAATGATTCAACCTATATATTCGAATTAAGTGACTCTGATTTTTGTGCTCCGTCTTCTGTTGTCTTAACAAAATTTTTCAAGCGAGACGAGCTAAGTGGATATTTTTTGATAGTGAATGCGAAGAAGCGCACAAGTGATTTGTCGCAGAATGTCGACCTTGATTCCGGAAGCAGAACGAGTTGAGACGTTGGTAGAGAATATAAATGCGATAAGGGCGCGTGTACAAGCTGCAGCTCAGACGGCAGGCTCGTGTCCGCGATTGGTAGCGGTGTCTAAGCTCAAGCCGGCCAGTGATATTCAGGCGTTGTATAGTGCCGCTTCGCAAAGACATTTTGGAGAGAACTACGTGCAGGAACTGGTTGATAAGGCTGCAAGTTTACCGGCGGATGTACAGTGGCATTTTATTGGTAGTTTACAGTCAAACAAGTGCGCTACGTTGGCAGGTATTCCCAATCTGTATGTAGTCGAGACAGTCGACGCACTTAAAAAGGCCCGGAGACTAAACGATGCTCGCGGCGACGAGATGCCGGTGCTGAATGTGTTTATTCAAGTGAATACTAGTGGTGAAGAGAGCAAGAGCGGATTAGCACCAGGAGCAGAGGTGGTTGAGGTCGCAAAATACATCGTTGAAAGCTGTCCGAAACTGAAGCTACTAGGATTAATGACGATTGGATCGATTGCCAGATCAAAGGCCAGCGGCTCTGAGGAGAATGAGGATTTCAAAAGCCTTGTGCGGCAAAAAATTCAGGTTGAGCAAGAACTTGAGGGAGTTGGAGAACTGCAGCTCAGCATGGGAATGAGTGAAGATTTCGAAGAGGCTATTCGACAGGGCTCGACCAACGTGCGCATAGGCAGTGTTATTTTTGGTTCCCGACCGCCTAAGAAGTAATAACTGGTGGCATTTGGATGCAGTGGACTAGCAGTAGTTTTTATTGAATTTGAACGTTCCTATAAAAAGGCGCTACGCGATGCGCTGGTAGCCAAAATCAGATGCTGTATCGTGGATATTAGCCGTTGAACCGGAAAACGAGCCCAAGAAAGGAATCAATGGATTTGTGATGAGAGCTAAGCTCGATCTGGCTTGTGGGTGAGTACGTTAATAGTACTGGCAGCAGATCGATAGGGTTTCATTCGGAAATATATATTACCGACATAATAATCGATAAAAGATATAAGAGGGTCACAGTAATGTTAGTTATAGAAGCATTAAACAAGGTACGTCAGAGAAGGGTTATGAAACGATGAAAAGATTGTCGAGACGGTGATGAAGGCATCGTGTGAAATGAGCATGTAGCAGCAACCATTAATGAAATGCATAGCACAATATTTTGAATTCAAATTTGCTAACATCAGATATGTTTTTGCATAAGGAATAGATCTCAGGAAATGAAGTAGTAATCAGTACCATCTATATTAGATAATAGTGATCTTCGGTGGCTGCCAGCCCAGGTAGCGAGGATACAGTGAGAGCCGCTGTTCAGGCCACAGCACCGCAAACAAGAGCAAGCCAGAGCAACAAGAAGAAGAAGAAGAAGAAAGAGGATAATAACAATAATAATGAAAAAAGCAACAGCAACAACAATAATAACAACTACTCAATCCAGACACAGAAAGGCTGCGTGACCTATGACGTAGCCAGCCCCTGACATTTCAAAAGTCCCCAGATGAAGACTCTTGCGCTAGTCCCAAAAAAGACAAGAGCGGAGACAAGCGCATGATTGTAAAAACCTGCTCTAATCCGCCTTGTCATGGCTGCTCTTCATCTACTCTTCTTTCTTTTGTCTCTTCATCTCTAATCTTGATATACTCTCGCCAGCTTCAATTATTTTTTTGTGCATGCTTCTGCAGCTACTTCTCATACTGTAACAGCAAGCCATGGCAACTACCATGCAGCAATACAACTCGTGGTCTCCCCGCAGACGCTCATCGCTTCCCCAGATCGACCCCGCCAGTGGCCCGCCACAGCAGCCTCCTACGAGGCGCCCTTCATGGATCCACTCAATCTCACAGAAGCTTACACCCGATAGCAAAGAGACCAAGGAGCTCCGTGCTGCCTCTGCAGACTCTCTGCCACAGGTCGCTCCCGTGTCGGCGGGTCTCGCTCGCGCCGCACCAGAGTCACAGCCAAAGTCAAACATTTTTTCCTCTGCGCTCCGCCGTCTCTCCACATCTAGCGGTTCCAACTCCAAAGTCTGTACTCAACATGTATGCCGTCGCGTTGTGTTTAACCGCAACACTGAGCGGCCCACGTGCCCTCTACAGGAGCTGCAGAATATGCCGATGAAGCGGGTCGCCTTTCGTGTCGATGAGCTTGACGACGAGATTCTTGCGAAGGAGCCCCTTTACTGCCAGATTCGTCGGGCGGTCAAATACCAGCGTGCTATCGAGCAACGAAAATCTGAAGCTCAGAGTGCTCTTCGAGCAAAAGCTGCCGGTGCCGGACTCGGCGACTTTACCCCAGGAGCCCTTCCCCGCAAAAATGTGTCGCCAAAATCTGAGGCTCATTCGACAACGGCTCCCGTGCGACCCGCTCTCGAAGGAGAGGCCTCGGTGTCAGAATCTCCTTCTTGTGCTCGATCAGAGTTAATGCTAGATGTTCCTCCTTCTCCGACAATCGAAAATGGTATTCCAGCCTGCATTCTCGGAACAACCGAGGATGGAAAACCCGAGCGGCATGCCTTTATTAGTTCAGACTCATCCAGTTCAGATTCAGAAAATGCAGATACTACTCTTACAGCCACTTGTTCAGCTTCCTCGCAGGCTCACAACAAAGAAGGCTGTCTTGGCAAAATCTACACCCGGTGCTGTAAGCTGCGCGAGCACAGTCCCGCCCCAGTTTATCTCGAGCAGCTAAAGGGAAAGTTCTCTATCAACGCCTTTAGGCTGGATTCTGAGTCTCTTGAAAACTCTACTCAGCCGCCGTCATATCAACAAATGCAAGTCCTAGCAGATCTATTTGCTTTTGTTCCTGTCAACACATTCATAATCAGCAGTATCGCCATGAACGGCGACATGTTCCATGGCCTAGCCGTCTCTTTGGCTCAGTCCAGAGATCTCAAATCCTTGTCATTGCAAGGTACAAAACTAGATGTACCAGCTTGGAAGTATTTGTGCTATCTCGTATCAATATCTTCTTCATTAGAACACCTCGAAGTGAGAGGCATGTCGCGCAAGAATTCTGAGTGGATGCTACTGGCACGTGCCATAGCTGCTCGAGAATTGCCTCTGGCAGTTGACCTCGAGCAAACTGATATTCCTGAAAATGAAAAATTGCACATTAAAATTGCATGTGAAGGGCCCTCGTCGTCAGCTGTCGCGAGCGATAGTGAATAAGAGGAATAAATAGTGAATGTATATTACTTTTTGGGAATGCTTTGGAGTTTTAGGTAACTTTTTTTTTTGTATCTTGAAATGCATATCTGGGTGGATCAAAGTGATTTCGCTCATTATCATTGACAAGAGAAATCAGTGGCTGTACCAATACGTAGGCCACATTCTAAATAACTTGGAGTTACCAAATAGGTTACTGCGTAATCTGACAAGTCGAGCATGATCTACAGGTCTAGAGCATACCTCGCGAACTCGATAATAAAGGAAAATAATTTCAGATACCATTAAAACATCATACAGACTTAATTTTTTTAAAAAACATATACACTGCCACATCTCTAAGAGCAAAGAATAACCTAAAAAGGAGAGTAACAGCGGCAATTTCAAATGATTTCGAACTTGCCAGTCTCGACCTTTATTTCTTTCGTAAATTCCACTGATGCTCCACCCTCGACAAGAACGACATCAGAGACATCAATCTGCGCGAACGGCGTTGTCTTCTTGAATGAGACCGACATTGGGAAGAAATCGTTCTCGTCATCGGCCTCGACTGTGAAATCAAAGCTTCCAGAAGACGCTTCAGCTTCGCTGATGACAGGGATGTTCCAGTTGATGTGATCACCTTCATGCGAGTAGTCTGCGTCACCCGAGTTCACTTCAGCGGCTTCGCTGGCGATAGGAATGAAGATGACAACGTCCTCGAGAACAGCGCTTTCGTCACGAAGTTCGTACTCGATAGTCACTTGGTAAGTTCCAGCACCGCTGTCACTGAGCCAGCAGGTGATGCCAAGAGGAGCGAGAGCTGCGCCGGCGTCACCAGTGCCGGTAAGTCTCCACCGCAAAACACCGAGTGGGTTATTGTTTGACGGGAAACCACGCGTAGGATCCTTCAGACCGATAACTTTCGAGGAGCTAAAAAGAGCTTTGTCCACATTAGGATGGGTCTTAAATGATGCCGGATTTCCTTCAAGTTCGATTGCGAGACGAATCTTTGAAACGGCGGGGTCTGCTACGCGGAGCTGCAGATCTCCGCGAACCTCAACGTTAACAACTTCACCCAGACGCGAAATTTGACCACTGACAGCCTCGACAATGGAAACTATGATGCCGTCATTGTCGGCGTACGGTGAAGGTGAAGCAGCAGTCGGGGTGCGCGTAGTGGGCTCTGGTTCGGGAGTCCGAGTAGGAGTAGTGTCATCGAAACCAATTTCTGCCCGCACATGCTCGTACATATCGGTTGCCTTGGATTTCTTTCCAAGCTGCATGCCCTTTCCACGAGGAGCAGACGGCTTAGTTGCCGCACCGCCAGGACGATAGTCATCGTATGAAGATTCTTGGCGAGTGCTTGACGAGGGTGCAGTGGAAGGAGCGTATTCGCTCTGCGAAGGGAATGAAGACGACCGCGAGGCGAAGGATGGGGTTCCGCGTTTTGCGGCCTCGCGACGCTGCATATCGAATTGCTTTGCGCGACGCTTGCGTTCCTCGTTTGCTTCGAGCTCTTTGTTCTATAGAAATTTAAAAGATATTGGTTAGCGACCAAAATTGAGCACTTCACTGAAGATGGCAACACTTACTCGGGCTATAATCTCTTGAATCTTCTCCTCGTGACTATCCATCTCAAGATTTGTTCGGATCTGTGCCAATGTCAAATTGTCCTTGTATCCGAGTTCGACAATTTCATCGAACGCGCTAAGCAGCTCAAACGCATTATTCAGAATTTCACGCTCATCCGAAGATTTGCAAAGGGTAGTAACAATTTGAGAGAATAGGTGCAGAGTATCAATGTCCTGCAAAATATTCGATTGCTTGTTTGTGATGAGCACCATGTAGAGCTCCTCGAGCGGCTGGTAGACGTATCGCACGTTTTCGTCTTCGACGGTTGTATGCTGAGTGCCTTTGTGAGTCAGCTTCGGGAAAGCAGAAAGAAGTGCCTCAATTCTAGATTTCGGCATATCGCGGAACTGGCGCGAAAGCACCGCTTTGCCGCCGCGAGTGCAGACAGAAGCTGCGAGGACAACCTGGAAGAAGATAAAGGAGTTAGCATTTTTGACGATCAATTGAACATCGATCTGACATCGTACCATTTCAGACAGCTAGCAGCACAAAATCCAGAAGTTGCAAGTATTGAAGGAGATAAGGGCCTGGCTCTGTCTTTGGCGATTGGATTCTGCGTAGATGACCTTCGCGACTTCTGGTTGACTCCTGGCTCGAATTTCTCGAGAGAAGCGTGCAGCCACGTCCGCAGAACCAGAACTTACTGGTTCGTTGTTGGTTTCAGCTCAAGCATGAGTTACAGCATAAATGTAGCTACAAATGCACTAAGCCATAAATGTAAAGATGCAGCTGCATTTAAGCACCCCGGATCTTGCGCGGCTGCGTTCAGCCAAGTAGCCAGCCCATCCAGCTAGTTAGCCACTAGACCTACCCAGAACTCCACTATTATTATCGTACTCTCTCAGCCGAGATACCCCATTATTTTTGTTTATTTTTATTTGTTTTTTGAGTTCAGAGCTTAAAAGGTGCTTTTATAATCGAGAGATTTCTGGGTTCATAAGACGCACTGCACCCATTTTCGCGAGACCGCTAATCCCCTTTTTTTGATCAAAATTGATATTGAAATATACCCTTTTTTCCCTTAACTTGAAACCATCGACAGTCAGAGAGTTGTTTTACTAATATCTAGGTACACATTATCGTGATCATCAGCCAAATCTATCAGTAACTAGAGGGAGAGGAGTATTCACTCAATCTGTTTATGCCAGCGAGCAAGCTATCTCTAAATAAAATATACAGCAAGACAAATCGTAATGTCTACACTGGAAGAATCTAAGCCTACATTTCTTATGACGCCAAATGATATCGCAGTGCAATCAGATGTTGAAATGGCAACCGATGAAGAAGAAGATGTCATGCTCTTAGACGAGGAGGCGGCTATAAAGCAACAGGACCATGATTCACCTATGGACGAAGACACTGTAGTTGCTGATGATGAAGATGAACAGCTGGGGGATGTTCTAGAAGTTGCAGAAGTTTCCGGGCAATCGGAAGATGTTGAGGTGTACGATGCCGAGACTACTGAGACTGAGGCCATTATTGATCTGTCAGCTGCCAAAGAGTCTGAGGCGCCTATTCTTGAAGAGCCCGTTGAAATTGTCGAAGAACCTATAATACAAGTAGCGCCGACAGAGCAACCGACTGCTGATGTTGGTGAAGTGCCCTCCTCTGGCGTTGCCGGCGAAATATCAGAACTACATGCCGATCCGGAATTTGTCGATGAAGCGTCTCTAGTTGAAACGGATACAGCTTTCGAGGAGTCTAATGCAATTGTTGAAGAGCCAGTAGAGGAGGTTGCCAATGAGCCGGCAACAGCCGAAGCAGATGTGACGTTGGTACCCGAGGTGTTTGATGGCTCAAATAAGGAAGCGACTGAGGCAGAAGGCGACGCAGCTGTCGCGATTGAAGAATCCGTAGAAGTTGTTGATGATGATAGTGCATCGGATGAATCATCTTTTATTGAAGAGACTGGTCTAATTACTACCTCTGCTGACGACCCAAGTACCGAAAATAATCGACCTACAGATTTCCCGCATATAAGTGTGATCGTTATTCGTGAAGGCGGCAGTCGTTATTTACTTTGTCCTTCTGATCATTCCGATGATAAGCAATTAGAGCGAGAAGCCCAGCCGATTTTAGAGGATTTTGAAATCCTTCCTGCGCCGATTGAGAGTCTTTTCGAATTATTTAGATCCGTTTTCAGCGATTTGGATGAGAGTGAGGAGATAGTTTTGGAGATTCCAGCTTTTGACACTTCGATATCTGAGGTAGGATTCGTTTTCATATAACAATTGTACAGCTGATGCTAATATTTACAGGATAATACCTACACCCACGAAGTGACCACATACGACTTAATATCTCTTTATTCGGGTCTTTTAACAAATGACGGGGCAGATATGACCCAAGCTGAACCACTAATCATAAACTTGAAAGTACAGCCACGATTTATCTCTCGCTTCAATCACATCGCCTCTGTGATTGGTAGTGGATATGGCTTTAAGCGCCTGCGTGGCGAGGTTCAACAAGAGTCCAAAGTGATTGATATTCCAGATGACGTCTTGGAATCAGCGGAGGAAGTTGCAAAGGAGAGCAGTTCAGGCTCTGTGAATGTAGAGAGTGTACAGCCCAGTGTGCAGCCAACTGAGGCTGGTGACATACCGGCCGGTTTGTACTCCAGTTTTTACTTGGCTGTATTGTTCTATACTAACTATAAATTAGATGCAACAGAGAAAAGTGCTGACTTAACATCTGTGAAGGAAGCTATTGAAGTCTCTGCCGATTCAGATTCGCAATTTGACGAGGTTGCCGAAGAAGAAACTGCTAAAATATCAGCGCCAATAGTTGTACCCGAGACTGAATCCACTAAATCCACAGGGGCTGAGCAGGCCAGCTCAAAGCGACCATTTGAAGATGTCAGTGAGGATGCCTCGGGGAATACGGACGAACCTAGTAAGCATATTAACTTTATGTTTGCATGGGCTCATATGCTAACAGGAAAATTATTAGATGGAAAGCGCGTAAAGTGAATCACTATTGAACGTGAATGCCCTTACAGATCAGCTGTGAGTTATATCTTGACTGACAGCGCATCGTGGGATTCAATTGCTGATGGCTTTTCAATTTGAGGACAGCCGTTTTGGTCTCTATCTCTGTATCTCCAGCTAGTCAGGTCAGTGCTTTCACTGAATCCATTACTGTAAACATGTTCTATGTCTAGCGCCGTGAGTATTAAAAAGTAATTTGGACGTGAGGGACCGATGTATAACTATCTTGTTGTTCTATATTTTGTATTTTATTATTGTAAATTTTGCCTTTTGTTTCTTCATTTGAGTTTGGATATTAAGGTATTATTTGGTGTTTGCTTTCTTTGTATTGCCTTGGTTAATTGTTTGTGGTTTTGTTTCGAGTGATGCTTTCTGCCTTTCTGTCAATGAGCTGTTTTTGTCTTTCTAATATAGCATTTCAAGTAGTTTAACTGCTTTTTCATATCTTTTTGTGTTGTGAATTGTGAATTTACTAGGTAGGAGCTTATTACTCTGATATACTCAAAATTGGAATGACATTTGTACTATATAATAAAAAATCACAACGATTGACAACATTACAAACCAAAATCAAAAAACAATCCATCTATAACTCCCACCAGCCAACAATTCATGCATCGATCTCGGAATTAAACTGTTATTTCAAAATATGCCGTTCATAAATCTGTATAGATAAAGAAGGAAAAATTTGAAAAGAAAAAAAAAAACAGAAAACGCCAGGTCAACAAATTCATACAGAAGAAACATGAGACGTCGACGTCGCACTACACTCAGCGGTAGCCTCAGCGGCATCCATTTCTATACGCCTATTCCTCATCTTGTCTTTACTTCCCAGTAAGAACGGAAGCGGAATTGTAGCTGCTGCCACGACAGCCTGGAAGATGAGCGAACGACGCATATTTCCAGGGGGATCTCCTTCGTTTGAATCGTATTTCAGTGCGTCCATGATTACGATGAAAATACCACCAACGCAATTTCCGCCGGACCAGAGAATTGAGGAAGTTAGTTCGGGTGATACAGGAAATACTTGTTCTTGCACCCATTCGAGAGCAATTGGAAGTAACGAGAATGAAGCAGCTCCAAGAACGCCAGAAACGACGTACGGCCCAACCAGCTGCTTTGATTCAGTCTGTGTGAATATAAGACAAATGTAGCAGATTGCGATAATTGGGACTTGGATTCGAATAACCAGAACGAAAGAGTGCGTGCGATCAAGGATTGGGGACATGATGGCTGAGAAGACAAGCCCGACAACAATAAGAATTGCACCATCTATACCGGCGTCATCGGAGGAGTATCCATATGGCTCCATAATTTGATTGATCAAACTAGAGAAAGAATTAAAATATCCAACCAGGATGGAGAACTACAACCGTTAGAAAGAAAAAAGCTAATAGGACAAGATTGGAATATGCACGTACAATTAGGAAAATCACAATAAATCTGCGGTTTGTGATGAGAAGCTTGAAGCTCTTGGGAATAGGCAGTTTAGGATTTGCTGCAGAAGGACAAGGAGGTAGCGGCGGCCGGCTGGGAATGAAGAAAGCTGGCAGACAAAGAATCGTTGCCTAGAAGATGGTTATCATTAGCTTTTACGCCCATATGAATGGCATATATCAAAGATCAAAACTCCATACAATTATTGAGACCCATAAGACCTAGAATGAAGACAATTAGAAAGATACGGATTCATCTGATAATCTGCGAAGAGAAAGGTAGGCTTACAGAATTTGAGAATTGGCTGGTCTCTGTCACAAAGGCTGGACTAACTAGTTGGCCAATTGCTCCACCAAGAGGGTTAGACAAACTTGCTAGAGCATTCGCAGATACGCGTGATTTTCTATACGACAGAACATTAACAATACTGGCAATTTTCATGTCGAGAATGTTATCTATACTTACGAGGTAAACCACATATCACTAAAGCACGTATAAAAAGTCAGTTAACAATTCATTGCCACACCAAATCAGATTGTCAAAAGAGAGAACTTACGTGTAATAGGAAGGAGCATTCAAAGAAAAAGGCTGTCCCAAACCAATGATTATTTGACCAAACATCAAGACGCCGAATGATCCCTTGCCATCATTACACTTCACACCAGCAACTCGAATCCAGCTACCAACAATCAACAATATAGCCGACACAGCCATTGCCGCCTTGACTCCGCGACGGTGAAGGGTATAAGCGCATGGTACACTGCCTATGGGATACGTGAAAAGGATAACAGTGGAAAGCCAGTTGACTGGGGATTCTGAGTTGAGATTGTAGAAATCGGCTACATTCGAGGATATTGGAGCAAATGTAAGCCACTAAAATATGTTTAGTTGTCAGTTAATATTGAACAAAGGGGTATACAATTGAAAAGCTAATCACATACAGCCCATGAAGCGACGATGTTTAGTAACATGAGGGCTACCAGACCGTACCAGCGGCGCTTGTATGATCTGTAAACAGGCGCCTGGCTGAATTCCTCAACTGGGTCATTAATGACCACAGCTTTAGAGTCTTGGGATGGCTGTGAACTACCGCTCATGTTGTCAGCGAGAAGTGGGGAGCAGGCAGTTGGCATCCCGTCTGTTTGTGGGATTAGGCAACGATGAGCTCCACTCGCCATCGCTTAGCTGATTACAGCCGCACGTGACAGGGTTTGAATACGAACAATCGGGTCCGAGGCACTAACAAGATAACTCCCATCTGAATACACAAGAGAAAGCACTATAATCTTCATCATGCCATCCTCGCCGAAGATCGCGGTGCCTCTCAAGACGACTACCGAGGTCGACTGGGAGGCTCCGTTACGTACGTATATCCGCCAGACGTATGGAAGTGCTGATAACTTCTCAAAAGAATGTCAAATGTTTTCGCGCCTGCGTCAGGATATGATGGGCGCCGGTAATGATCCCACAGGCAGAGATCTAATTTACAAGTACTACGGCCAGCTAGAGCTTTTAGACTTGCGCATTCCCGTTGAGGAAGGGGGCTGCAAAGTTGGATTCACTTGGTATAGTTAATTCTAAAATTGACTTCTGCCTGGTCGTGTCGATATGTCGTGCTAACTCTTTAACAGGACCGATGCTTTCACGGAAACAGAAACTACTCAGCACTCAATTGCTTTCGAAAAAGCTTCTGTTTTGTTTAATCTTGCTGCTGTGAACTCGCATATCGCTGCCGACTCTTCAGATCTCAAAGTAGCTTACAAGACCTTTCAGGCCGCTGCCGGAATATTTACCTTTGTGGCAGATAGTTTTCTCCACGCACCCAGCTCCGATCTTAATCGAGATACTGTCCGAGCTCTTGCAAGCCTGATGATTGCTCAGGCGCAGGAGGTTTTTGTTGAGCGACTTCTATCTGAAGGCGGTAAACCGTCAATGCTTACGAAATTGGCAAAGTCAGTCAGTTTGATGTACAAAACTGCTGTCGAGGGACTCAGTTCTGCCGTTGCAAAAGGATGGATCGAAAGAGAATGGGTATCTCTGGCTAATGCAAGTTATTATTACTAAAGCTTGCATTTGTGAATGATGTCACTGACTGGCTCTTTAGATCAAGCAATATTACTGGGACGCAGTCGCGCATGCTCAGCAAGCCGAGCTTCAAACATCAAAGGGCAAACATGGTCTTGCAATCGCGTACATGAAATCTGCAATATCGAAAAATGATGCAGGCCTCTCCTCATACCTTCCTTCCACTTTCTCATCTTTCCGTGAAACTTTGACAAGTTACCAAACTACTCTTGCCGCTAATCTCTCGACCATGGAGAAAGATAATGATTTTGTCTACCATAGTAATATTCCTCCTACTAACACCATTCCCGAAATCGGTGCTCTTGAAGCAGCAAAGCCGACTCCAATGAGCGATCTTTACAAAGACCAAGACATCTCCCAACTTATCGGCCGCGATATATTTGAAAAGCTAATTCCGGTGTCTGTCGCCGAGCAAAGTAGCTTGTACTCGGAAGAGCAAGCAAAGCTACTTCGAGCTGAAGGTGAAAAGGTTGATGTGGCTGAAGAGGAGCTCGTTTCGGCATTGGAGTATCTCGGGCTACCTGCCGCGTTAAAGACGGTCAAGACGTTAACTCACTCTTTTGAAGACGGACGCGTGGATGAGAATGTCGCTCAATGGGCGCAAAAAATACAGATAAATGGACTGGTCTCGTTTGCTGATATTGACCAAAAAAAACGCGATATTTATCAAATCGTAGAACGCTGCGAGAAGGAGCTTGAAGCCGAGGAGCGCGATGGAGAAAACATGCGCGCTCGTTTAGGTCATTTTTGGACACAATCCCCGTCAGCGTCCTTGACAATTACTCTGAAATCTGATCTGCATAGTATTAAGGAATCACTCTGGACTGCAAGTACATCTGATAAGAAGTTGCAAGCGCAGTATGGGCCTGTGGAGGCCGATCTAAAAATTTTGGCCCAAGGCTCGCATAGTGCTGAATTAGCCTCCTTTTTCAGACCGAGTAGTATTGGAGGAGTTACGCAAAACTTTATGGATATGGATATTTCAGAAAGATTGCCGAATCGTCCGGTAGGGACTAATGTTGATGTTGAGGCAGTCGAGAGTCTGTTGAAGAAACTTACAAAGTTGAAGAAAGAGCGTGGATTGGTGTTTACAGAGCTGAAGGAGAAGGTACATTTTTTTAGAGACAGGCTATCAATGACTGATAACTAACTTTGGTCAACAGATTCAAGAAGATGATATATCTTCGCTCTTAATCCTCAACAAAAAGGTTCCCTACGTAGAAGAGAAACTATTCAGATCAGAACTCGAGAAATTTGCTCCCTACCAAAAACGCATCGCGGCCACAATATACCAACAAGCAATGACTCTCAAAGATCTCACTGCAGCATGGAAAGCTATCCTCGATGACCCCTCGATTCGCCAACGTCGAGCACAGATGGATGATGCAGGAATGCGCAAGAGAGCTACTATCGACCGATTCAAAAGGGCATATGAAAGCTGGAATGATGTGTTTTACGGGAAACAGAAGGGGGTGCAGTTTTATGCAGAGCTGTTCGATTTTGCAAAATCGACAGAACGGAATGTGCTTGATTTTGTGGAAAATCGAAGGGATGAGAGTCGTAGGATTCTGGCGAGTTTGGAGCGACGATAGGTTTAGTCTAACGTACGAGCTTTCATGATAGTTGAGATTGGTTGGATATCGGTAGAATTAACAACTAAAAATACAACGCGCTCATGCAATTACTCAAACAACATATTGTAAGTATGTACCTCAAAAACAAACTCCCTAAAAGGCTTGGACATGTATGTTCGCAAATGCCCTCATCGAAGCAGCAGGATTCCTGACTTTTGCTTCTTTGCATTCGCTGCTGCTGCTTGCCGTCTTCGTGCAGCTATTGAAGTAGAGCTATCTGCTTTTGAGGTTGCAATTTTGTGATCCAAAGAAGATTGTGTCTTGGCAGTTCTATTAGAAACTGCCAAAATCTCATTCTCAGTATCCTTAAAGACTGTCGTCGGGCGATATCCTTGCTTGCGCATACTATTCATTGCCGATTTTTCTCCTAGAGATGGTGTTGAGAGCTTTTTGCTTTTTGCCCGTAGTTCTAATGAGTGAATAGCCTCTGCCGTGTCGCTCAGAGTAATGCTATTTGCACTATGCATTGGCTTTTGACGTAATTGACGAGGGGGATGGCTGCGAACAACTGATGGAGAAATATGCCCCGCCGTTTCTGCTGGGAATTCAACTAATGAGTCCTGTAGTTTGTGAAAGTCAGTATTGTTCGCTTTGGTCAAAATATTAAATTATTGAGCATACGGTCGAAAGTGTGTATTCAAGATACGCGTTTTCAGGCGTCTCGGGACTCGACATGTAAAGTTCTTTTAAAGGGATCCGCTTTTCAAGCATTGCTCTCCTTCCTCTTATGTCGTCTGAGTTATCTCCACCTTTCACAACCCCTCGTGTATAGAAACTATCCACATCAGGTTCTTCCCGTCTTCTCCAAATTTGACGTCGATCAGGTGTCTGAATTGATGAGAAATTGCCAAGATTATTTTCTAACAAATAAAATGCCAATGGCGGAATATTTTCTTTATTGCTATCTTCTTCAAAAACGTCGCGAGACGATGGAGGTCTGATTGTTGGTAATTTATCAACGGTATAATCGTGATGTACTGTAAATCGCGCTGAGGTTCGCACAGGTTTTACTTGCGAGTTTGGTGATAATGGAGCCATGCTTTTCGTCTTTAAAAAGCTGGAAATAATCAATTTTCTGGTTCAAAAGAATCTGAGGCAAAAAGAATAAGGTTAGTATTCCAACGAAGGGAAAGATAGGCGTCTGTTGAAACAGATACCATACCTGAGCTTATACTGGAACTAAAGCTGAAAGGTATCCCCAATTCTATTTGAATTCAAGTTGATTTGCAAACTAATATGACTTCTGATATTATAGAGTGCGACGAAGCATATGCATTGAAGAGCAATATCTTTTGTGGCAAGTGTGATCTTTCGCTTTCTTGGGATTTAAGGTTTGTTTTGTTTGTTTACATTTATAAACCTTAAATGATTGACATATCGCTCTGCTCACGCGTCGCGGTAGACGGGGGCGCCTTCATTGTCTAGTCTGTGATTTCTGTTAGGTAATTGATAATGATGATGCTGGGTGACTAGGTGGGTAAAATGATGAGTTGGGTTTCTTGGTTGTGGAAATCGCCAAAGGTCTAAGGTGCTATACTATAAGTTTAATAAGATAAATTCCAGTTTACTGCTTCTGAACAGCGTATAAAAAAATATCATAAATATGGACCTGTGGTTAGTAATTCAGCTTGATGTATTTCAAGCATATACGATTGAAAAGTGGTATTTGGAAGCAATAAACCAATCTAATCTAGATAAATATGTAAAAGTAGATAGATCTGATAAGGAGATCCAGGTGCCCTGGCAGCAAACAGCAACACTATTTTTTTCCAGACTCTGACTCTGAACACATATCTTTCTTCTTCAGAGCTATTGAGATGATTTAGATTAAACGAAGAAGAAGTATAAAAAAAAAGAAGCACTTGCCGTCTAATAATGAAGTAGGTAGTCATAAAGATTAGGGTTTCTAATGAGCCAAGCAAAGTAAAAAATTAGCAATGATTTCGTCATCGATTCACAGTAAGAAAGAATCGTTGATTGTAAAATCAACGAGAAAAGAAGATTTGAATCCGTTTAAACTCAGTTTACATGATATTCTCATCAGTATCTGATACAAGCAATATATTGCAAATGAAAAAAATATGCGTACAAGAAAGAAATGAAAAAGAAATAATGAACATTAAACCAAAGCCTTTTTCAACCAAATGCAAAAACCAACCCACTGCTACATGAATCAAAACGAAATTTATAACGTCCACGGTGTCCAATTTCTTGATTTTTTACTCAAATGCTCATAATCTGACCTCGGGGCCAGCACCATTCTTGCCTTACCACTGTAAAAATCAGGACTAAGCTTGCCATGTCGGCGCATCTCGAGTTCCATTGCCAAGATCCGTAGAAATTCGCCATTCATGCGCGGTTCACGAGGTCGTAATATCGGCAGACAGTTCTGTTGAATGTCGTAAGTCTCCATGGGAATGTAAGTAGCTTCTCCTTCTTCACCGCCAGCAGCAAGATCAACTCCAGAAGTGCTGGTGCTGGTTAGAGTAGATGAGGCAGGAGAGGATGCCTCGACGCTGCGCTTCTCAGATAATGGTTGCTGCATCATGAGAGCACGAGCAGTTGATCTTGCGGTGACACCACCTGCGGAAAGAGAGTGACGCGAAGAGCGAGAGACAGAAGCCGACTGTCGAACAGGTACACTTTCCGAGCGAAGACGACGGGTAGCACTCGGCGATCGTTTGCGGGAAGACGAGCGATGTGACGAGGACGGCGATGAAGATGAAGAACGACGCGAAGAGGGTCTATCGGCACTTCGTGATCGTCTAGGTTCCACTAAATGATCGATCTCATCCTTGCGCATATATTCTTCCTGGTGTCTAGCCATCGAAGAAGCGATCCACTTTAACGAGCGAAGCGACGAGTTAATTTTAGAAACCATGCTATTGTGCTGTCGGGCATACTGCTCATCCAAAACCTCTTGTTGTGTTTTTGGGCGTCTGGGCTGTTGCTGTTGAGCTACAGCCGGAGTACTGATGTGCGAAAGAAGCTGCGGTACTTTGCTCGAGCGAGAACGCATAAGACCAGGTTTCGACGGCGAGGACGAGGAGGCCTGAGAAGCAGACTCCTGTGGAACAAAGGCAATGGCTGGGATGCAGGCTCCGTTCTCATCAATGGCAACGCATAAAGGATCATCGTTATAAGCAGAGATGGATTCTGACCGTTGCTTACGATGTCTAGATGGAAGGCCGCAAACGTCAAACTCAGAAAGATACTTCTGTGACTGTGACGGATGGACTGTTGATGACGATGAGCTTGATTTCAGAGTCGCAGTGTCTGAATCCGAGTCTGAAGAAATATCAACGGTAGGAAAGTATTCGACATCGTCCGAGAAGGGGGTTGTAGGCGATGTGCGCGGTGACGAGTCAGAAGACGAGACACTCATGGACAAAGCTGGAGGCGAAGAAGTCGGAGAGGGCAATGGCGAAGAGCACGGAGATGATGCAGAAGACGGGGGAATAGAGCGCGATTTCAGTTTGCGGTCAATATCAAGAGCGCTTGAAGCTGACCGTAAAGGTGTAGCGCTATCTTCGTCATCGACAGGAGGTGGTGTGAGCAGCTCGACTAGCTCAGAGGGAATATGGCGAATATGCTTGCGACTCGACTTTGCCGGCGACGGAGCAGATTTTTTGTGGCTCTTGCCTCGCTCATGAGCAGCAGCCTGTGAGCTGATATTTCCTGGAGCAAGATTTGTCGAGTCGGAGACAGATCGTCTAGTAGACTTGGATCTGTGGATGGCGGGTCTCTGGTGCGAGGTGGTAGAAGAAGCAACTAGAGGGTCAGCGTTCGAGAGATCACTAGTGTGTCTGCGACGGTGAGTTTTTTTGGACGGCGAAGAGGCTCGTGGCGGTGGAATGGAGGTGACTGCGAGGAGGGCTGCGACGGCGGGTGGAATGTCAGAGGCCTTGCGCGTGTGAGCTGGCGCTGTGATGTGCCGGACGACAAGAGTGTCTGCGGACATAGTAAGGAGCAGAGAATGGAGAGCAAAGAAGTAGAGATCAGAAGGACATGATAGAAATAGGAGGGAACAAAGAAGAGAAGGATATGACAATGACAAAGAAAGAAAGAAAGCGTAGAAAAAAGTGTGGAAGAAAGCACAGTCGAGTGAGTCGCGAAGAGGCGGAGGAGCCGAAGCTGAGCCGCGTCGACGGCGATGGCTTTTTTGGGTTTTACGCTAAGGCGATAAGCCCAAAGAGGACCTCCGATGCGCAACTGATGCCGTCATCGCTCGCTCTGCTCTTTACTAATTTTGTTTACCACGTTCGGATTGGCGCAATCGCAGCTGATCTCATATACTGCCATTGTTCAAGCTATTAATTATCCTACTGTTGTCTGCTAACAGAAAGCGCACGGTGGAGATGCGGGCGTCATGTTATTATCGCGGGCATAACTAAAAAAAATAATTGTTGCATAAAAGCCATAAGTGCACAACCATCTATGCATTTGCGGTATCGCAGCTGCTCGATAAGGCCTCCGCTATCGTTCGCCTCGCTCTCTGCGCTTTAGTCCGCAGAGCCACTCAACCAGCCTGCGGCATCGGCTGAAGTTTTGGCTAAGTAGTGCTAATTCATGACCGCTGTGCTTGTCTTGGAGAATTTTCTCCACTGGCTATAGAGCTGTAGCGTTACTCCTACATCGGCAATTCAATGTGGCTACTGACGATAGCAAACTGCTGTAATCCATACTACCTAAAGCTTCGTCCTATTGTCAACTCCTCTTTGCATCTCTGATCCCTCCCGCCCGCTTTGACCCTCTTGTTTGTAGCCCCTATCATACTATCCTCGCACATTTCTATCTCTTGCTTATCGTTTGTCTCTATCCGTAGTTATCACAGACCAAGCCTCCCTTAGCTAGTTATCAGCTCTGTATTCGCGATAAGCAGTAGTACTGCCCCGCCCGGTCTTTGTCATTATTCCCGTGCTTAATTTGTCCTCCTTCCTCCTTTACTTAGATTTCTGTTCTATAACCGATAAGTTTGTGACGAACGCACGGAGATGCCGCTATCATGGCGGCTGTCATCGAAGCTTTCCAAACGGGACCAGCCGTGTAATCGACGGCCTCTGATACGCTAAATTACCTCCTTCTTCTCGATTCTAATTAAGTAGCGAAAGGGGCTTCGGGTTAATACTTTCAGCATTCTTGAGTCAGTGTTCTTAATTCTGTAGTATATCCAATTTGCTTGAAGTAAGGGGCCATGCTTCCCTCTTTAGTTTATAATTGCCGGAGTTCTTTTGCTATTCTACATTATTGTGCTGTTCCTATAAGATTGTACCTAATCTCAATCTATGTGTGTTATGCTCTATATTCTCAAATTGCCTATAACAAGATATAAATGTACGGGGGCGAGTGTGTCCTTATGACTGCGCAGTAGTGTGCTCAGTAGTGTGCCACCCACCACCTTATAAATACACAAAATTTTCAGAATATCTGTATTTCTTATTATACACATTTTTACAGTAGTAGCTCCATCGGCAACTTGCTATCTGAATACTTACCTACTGTCACATCCTTGATGGTTCCAGTCGCCTGGTCGCAGCATTGTAAAGCAACGCGTAGCACATTCCTAATTCATCCTCAGCATTCATCCTCAAATATTCCAGCTAATACTAGCTTTCGCTTATTAATCAGTAAATACTAATATGATATAAGGTCCCCTTTCCCTGGATGACTAAGCAATAATATTAGGGTGTTTGTACCGCGATGATTCTAGTTTAAGATATCTTTCCCATAGACCCAATCGTTTATAGTTGGAGTTGCATATATAGGTGATATATCATGGCCTTGAATTACGACAAGATTGTGCTTTTTGGCGACTCGATTACGGAGCGTGCATACGATATCAGCACTGCTCCGTTCTGTATCGGACCTGCTTTGCAAAATAGTATGCAACTCCATTGATTTCAAGTTTCTGGATTTATATCTAAGTGATTTCAGATTAACTACACCTCTTGTAAGATGCTAATTGACTGATAGTTTATACTCGCAGATTTGATGTGATTCAGAGAGGCTTTGGTGGATATACCTCTGCCCACGCAAAGTTGATGATTGATAAGATCATTGCCCAAGAGAACACTCCTACTTCAAAAGTAAAGTTGATGGTGCGCAAATATTCAAAGAAATATCCTGTTTGCTTTAAGACTTTGATCTAACTGGTTCGTGCAGACTGTGTTTTTCGGCACCAACGACTCTACGGGTCCTTCAAGCACGATCCAGCATGTCCCTCTAGACATCTACACCGCCAACATGCGCTACATCGCTAATTCTTGTAAAGCCGCTGATATTAAAGTAGTTTTTATTGGAGCAGGTCCATTCAACGCTCACCAATGGTGGATTACTCGACCCGAGAACCCGCACAATCGTACGACTATCCAGGCACGAACCTACTGTGATGCTGCCATCTCGCTCGCAAAGGAGCTTGAAATCCCGTGTGTTCCAATGTGGTATCTCATTATGGAAGCAATTGGTTGGAAAGAGGGCGATCCCCTTACTGGATTAGAGGAGCTTGACCCAGATGAGTCGTTGGCGGCATATTTTACTGACGGTATGCAAGAGTTTACCGTTTAATCCGGTGTTTCCACTATATTCTGAATCTGACCTATTACTTATACAGGGATCCACTACAATCAAAATTCATATAAATTAGAATACGACGGGATCATGAACGCTATCAAGGAGTTCTACCCTGAACTTTTGCCTGAGAATGTTCCTCTGCGATTACCCGAGTGGGCTGCTCTTACCACACCTGATGTTCTCGAGAAGGCTTTGTAAATCTGACTTGCTCAGATTTGGACTTAAACATTGTTTAGAGATAGATATTTTGAGCTGTGTTGTTTGGTCATCCATAGTAAGAGCTTCACACCCTAAGCCGAATAGAATTTTTACTCTACTGTCCATAAACTTTCCTAGATCCATTCAATACCCAATATATGAGGAAGTGAATAGTAGATATCTGGAATCGCTGTTGTGTAATGAAGTAACGATGGAAGTGGAAAGGTGAGCTGCGCGGCCCATGCTCTCGAAGGGGGCTGCAACGCGAGTTCCCTAGACGCGGCGCAGTCGATCATTCAATACAGCACACTACCGCACATGGATACAATAATCACCAGTACATAAAGCTAACAACACAAATCTCTTGAGGTCTCGAGGAAAAAATCGTATTTTATACATAATTATATTTGGGGTTATTGAGGAATAATCTGTTTAAGATGTGGCTTACCGAGTTACAAAGTGCGTATCAATTGTGAGCTTTCTTTGATATTAAAGACAATCTGACGAATTATGAATAGAGGTCGGTGTCGGTCTGATTGCTGCTGGTGAGTCTATTAATGATGCTGTCGAAATTTTATATTGATTAATTGATATGCAGGCTCTATTTTCCTGATTCTAGGAGTCTTGACATTCTTTGACTCTGCATTGCTGGCATTCGGAAACGTACGCTTCTCACATTGTATAACAAATTTCCTAGATAATTACTGACTCCCGCAATTGTCTTCTACAGATTCTTCTTGTTGCTGGGCTTATTTTACTTATCGGGCACCGAAAAGCCGCTGGTTTCTTCTTTAGACAGCAAAAGATACGAGGTGCTATATGTTTTATTTTTGGGATATTTCTTATACTGTGTCGGAGACCTATTACTGGATTTATAATTGAATTTTGCGGAATAATGGCTTTGTTTGGGTATGCACCAATATTTTATTTCAAACTGAAAAGAATAGTTAGAATCGATTCTGACATTTATTATGAAAAGCGACTTCTTCTCTGTGATTATTTCGTTCTTGCGGTCGCTGCCGTTCATTGGTCCAGTCTTGTCATCACCATTTGTTGCTCCCGTAAGTGTTTGTCATTGATCTGCTGTATTTGGTGTTATTTGCTGATCGCTATCTACAGACCATCGACCGTCTTGCCGGTATTCGAATTCTTCCCGTCTAAATCAATACATCAAAGTGGCTGTCCTTATAACTCATTATATGGAGTAAAGCGTGCGATTTACTGTATTAAAAATATAGAGTTACGCAACGTCTTTTGACTAAATCCTCGTGGTCATAAGGAGGAAAGAAGGTTCTAGTATCAATATTCCTAAAATTTAGACAAGGACAGGCGTATGAAATTTGTATATTGTGTATATTTATCGCGTTTGCTCAAGTTATTCGTTCAGTTTAGTCTATGTAATTCACCTTCTTAATTTTGATTGTTACTATGTTCTGTTTTTATTTCTCCGCTGATTTTTTAATGTGAAGTTGAGACATTCTTTTGTAAGGAGTTCTAAATATAATTTGATAATAGTTCACGCATTATGTACGTGAGTCAGCAGCTAGTTGTATATAGACTGTACAATATTTAGAAGAAAAATAAATAAATTAAAATATTTTTGATCAAGTCAAATCAATACCTGATCTAAATAAACTGCCTCCCAAAAACAGTTCTACATTACTACTGAAATGGTATTGCGCGTGCGTATCACCAGACATTGAAGTAAAATAAAACAAGTAAATAAATAAATACAATTAGTCTTTACACATCAAAATATTTAAGGAAGCTGGCCACATGTCAAATCAAGTTCTCGCCAACAATAGCACAGTTTCTGATGTACCCTCGACTGACGTCGACGCTCACACATCCGCAATTAATATTTTGCTCAATATCCGACAGATATCAAGTAATCGGCAAGTTGCTCGACGATTTTCGTAGCTTCACCAGGTTGTACGCCTTCAGGGTAATGAGCTATCAGTGTTGCCTGCTTAGTTCTTACGCAGATCAAGCCTTCGGCACCCTATTCACATCCTCTATTAATTATTTGTGACAATGACTATATTTTGAATCAAATTTCACGTACCTGTTTACCGTAAATACTTCTGTCGTCGGCGCGTAGCAGGAAATATTTGACGCCCTGCGCGTGGAGACCCTTTGCCTGAAGGCCGGAAGGGTTATCGAATCCGCTGCAGATCTCAGTCACCTCGGGCGCAGACAGCTAAAATATTTACCCAAATGTCAGTTCTATCCACTTATTTTCATTTGAAATGCGTATTACGGGGAAAAGCGCAATCGGGATAGAAATACATACATCAAAACCTGTAGACTTGGCCCATACGCTGTCACCTGCTTTGGAGTAGATGGCCGCCCGGTCAACTCTAGTCGACGCCTGAAGGTTATCAACATAAGCTATAAAAAATAAAAATATAATTGTTAATTCAGCTGTTCATTCGTATGAAATTCCAAGCAATCTCGGCGCGCTCAGAAGGATCAGGCTGCGCAAGAGTCACCCGGAGCGGAATCCCGGCTATTACAAGGAAGTTCAACGCTGGTTACCTTGCCACGACATTGGATCGGATTACAAAATTTGTCTTTTTGAAACACAAAAAAAAAGATAGGTATGTCAATCAAAAGAAATAAAAACCACCTAAGCTGCGGTGAGGAATAGACATTAGTTCGGTCGATAAGTAGATAGGTTAACAATTGGTCAAAAGGGAGAACAAATCGTAGTCGTATACGCGAGTCACACGCACACATCCAACACTTTTTCATACAAAAACAAGAATGAATAAATCAAAGAAATAGAGACAAACAAATATCAGGCAATCAGCAAAATGAACCAAAGCAAAAAGGACTTACCAGAAAGCAACGCTGGTGACCAACGAAAGTGAAAGAATGAAAGTGAAGAACGCGTCCAAAGGCTTGCATCGCTCGTTGGTCCCTTTTTACTCACCAAAGCCGCGCCGCTCGAAATTCGGCAGGCTGCATCACAGAACAAGGCCCTTACAAAATGTAACAAGGATATTCCTTCTTCCAGAATACATTTCGTCTATAGTTATCGTATTTGTGGTATTCGTCTATTGGGCGAACTACAGCAAGTAACTCTACCTACACGTCTTTAACAATCGTCTGAACCTCCGACTCCTCTATCGCCAACTGCACCTCCGCCAGCTTGGCCTCCAACGTCATATACGTATCGCTGACACACACCAAACTAGCCTTAATGCCTTGTAATCTTGCCGGAATAGAAAATTCAACTTTAATAGGCACCGTCCATTTTGCGCCTGGCTTGGGCCGTAGCCGTTTCATCAGTAATATTTCATCCCTGGTCTGATTCACAAGGAACAAGAACCATCCTTCAAACTGCGGTTTCGGAAATTTGGGAGTGTAGCACTTGTACTCAGAGTTCAACGGCTGACGCAATCGTGAGACTTGTATAGACAATTTCTGCGGTTCAGAGCTAACGATTTCAAGATTCATAATTGGAATACTATTCATCACCTTCAAAAACTCCTGTCTTGAACTTCTCGGCACTCGCAGTGAGTTTGCCAAATTATTCATATCTTGAGCGCTCAGACTGCCCAATCCGTTTAAATGTCGAGTCTTGACTGACCCCGTAATCGGCGTAGGTTCCAAACCGGGAAGTGCAGTAAGCGGGTTATCGTCATGCCAAGCAGCCTGCTTGATTGCTTGCATAACTTGAATAAATCTCTTGGACGCAGACAAATATCCAAGCTCTGAGGAAATGTCAACATATGCTTGCAATACTCGGATACTTTGGTCTAAGACTGACACCATATCCTGCATATAATCCGTGATTGGCAACTCTGCGCGACTAAGGTGTGCCTGGATAAGCAGAAATGCTTTAACATGAGGATCCCACATAACTTTCTCAAGCATCTCACCAGGGAATCGCAATTTCTTTGATAACTCGACATTAACCAAATCTTCATTATGCCGAACTGGAAGCAAATCATATTCACTAGCTTCTGCCAAAAGCTGCAAACATTCCTCAAATAACAAATCACGCTTTATCTTTTCCAAGACATTACGTACTGTTTTGTGCGATATATAGTAATTACTGCCAATACGCAAGAATGGAGTAGCAAGAACCCCTCCATCAGCAGTAATCTTGACGCAGCCGGATTTCTCCAGTTCGGTAATAGCTTTATCCACAAGACTTATCAAATAATCATTCAGATCTTCTTCTTCGACTCCTTCTAACCCATAATACGAAGGATTCTTGTGGACTCTTCGGAAAAGATATGTACATGTAAGAAAATCCAACGCATCTTGTCGCGACTGAACTGCGCCGCTCGCAATCTCTGCGCCAAGATGATTATCCAAATCTTTGTGAAGTGACGACTCAACCGGAAACCCAGAATGCAAAAACCGCTTATAAAACGGTTTCTTTGATTCCTGTGTAAACACTATAGCAACACCACTCGTGTCAAAAGCAGGACGGCCGGCACGTCCCATCATCTGCAATATATCTGTTAAATCCATATCTTTATAAGCCTCAATTTTTCCATCAAAAAATTGTGTTCCCTTGATGATAACCAAATGCGCCGGTAAATTAACACCCCATGCCAGAGTACTGGTAGCAATGAGAACCTGAATCTTGTTGTTCTCAAATAACTCTTGCACTAATCGTCTATCGCCATCAACTAAACCTGCATGATGTTGTCCAATTCCAAACTGCAGGGATAGCTTCAACGAGTCGTCTTTAATACGCGATAATACCATCACCAGCTCATCTTCATCCATCAAAAGGAATCTTTTTGGGTTCTCTTCCATTCCGCAAAAGTTGATTAAATCAGCGGCTGTCAGTCGAGTCTGTCTTCTAGAGGCAACAAAAATTAGAGCCGGTTTTGCCGGAGAATGGCTTTTGATTGCCATAAACGCCGGCTTATTCATGCTGTAATCATAATTAGCAGTAGTATTATATCAAGTCCCAATGATATCATACCTCTTCATGAGTGGACAAAAGCCGGTGTTATCTTGAAATCCATCGATATACATTTCCAAAGGTACAGGACGAATGGACTGAGGAAAATTGAAAAGACCTTCCTTGACACCAAGCCATCCAGCCATATCTCCCGCATTCGCCACAGCAGTCGACATACCCAGCAATCTGACTGGTCTTTCAGTATGAGTAGACATGTAATTCATCCGACTAACAATCATTTCTAATATAGGCCCACGCTCACTAGCAAGCAGGTGAATCTCATCCATGATCACCAATGAAACATCTTGCACAAATTTGCGAGTTTTCCAATTACGACTGATTCCGTCAAATTTTTCGGGAGTCGTAATAATAATATCAGACTGTCTAATGATCCGTGCATCTGGAGCTGTGTCACCAGTAAGCTCAACGATCTTCTTCCCCGAGATTCCTAGTCTTTTCGACCAGTCGTCTACTCTTTCGCGAACTAGTGCCTTCATTGGCGCGATGTAGACTACCTTTGATTTTGGATACGTCTTAAACGCCCACCTATATAAGCAGTTAAACCCTCAGACTTTAAATATGACGCATTAGTCACTTACCAAATTGCTAACTCAGCCGCAACTGTTTTGCCAGAACCGGTAGGCGATCCAAGCAAGACATTTGATGGAGTATTATACAAACAATGAAATACAGTTGTCTGCATCGGATTGAAGTAATTAAACTTCTGTTGATAAATCTCCTCGATTACTGGATTGTGAAGCGCAGTTACCGGTAATGGGCGCAGATTGAGTAACTTTGTCTGGATATTCTCGTTCTCTGGTCGAATAAGATGTTGGAATGAAACAGCCGAGATGGTGCCAGGTCCCACCCAAGTGTTTGAAACAGAGCGCACATATATCTGAGAAGGTAGAGGGTCTTCAAGAGGAATGAAAAAATCCATTTCGTGAACTTCATTTCTCTGCCGCTTAGACAGAATAAATCTTGCAGAGTGAAGAATAGTCGCCTCGTCAGAATCTTCGACCCAAATCCAAAACGATTCTGCGGCACCATGAAGCTGATCATTCCAGCTAAAACTAGGTATAATACTAAGATGAACTCGCAAGATGTTTCGCAAAATCGGAGACACCTCGCATTCAATATCAAGAAAAGGATAATTGCGAACATGTCGCGCGATAGTATTTCCTAATCCCCGATTATGAACCAGCTCACCCAACTCAGGTGCCTCCATTTCTCGCATTTCGTCAATCGGAATGCCCTTGTCTTCTAAAATATCGATAATATTTCGAGGAAGATTGAATTGTGCCAGCTCATGTTCGAATGGCCACATGCGCTTGTCAATAGCTTTACAAATTGACAAAACAACTAAAGCCAATCGGCCCCATCGTCTATTCAGCGCAATCAAAAATAATGCACGACTAATCCTCGCGGAGTTCTGAGCGACGTAAGCCATATCAGACACCAGAGAAAAGGCGTCGACATTAGCCCTTGTTATATACGCTTGAAGTAAGATGTTGATTTTTCCGTGAGAGGTATCGGTTGTTCCGGCAACTTGGCAGGGAGCATAATTATTCCTCAACTTTGTAAGCTCATCTGACTCTTCCTCTCGCGATTTAAGTCCGTCAAATTCACCACTACAACTCAGCATAGCCAAAATGTCAGCCTCCGTAGCGGCAGGACGCATCATGCTGTTGAAAATTTCGATGCTATTATGTAATAAATAGAAGTCGGAGGCTATGCGACCAACGTCTTTAGGAGTCAGAGCACCCGTACGTTCATCAAATATAATCATCTGCACTTTATGAAGCTCTCTAGCAGCATTAACAACCAGTTCCCTTCGTCGACGTCCAAGGAATGTGTCTTCCTCAATCTGTTTCCAATCGATACCGTAAGACATTGGGTTTTTGCGCATTCTCACATATAGATACGTGTAACCAAGCCACTGTACGCCTTCGTCGACAGTAGTCACCGTCCCAAGCGCAATCTCAGCATTCAAGTTATCGACTACTCTTTCTTCAAACCGAGACTCTATCGGATGTTGCTGCGTAACAGTGGCAATATAATGTGCAAGACGATCTGCTGTGGTGCACAGGAACGCAGTACCGAATTTTTCGAATTGAGGACGTCCAGCACGACCGAAAATTTGAATGACATCTGTAATTCCAAGGTCGGTAAAGCCACCTTTCTTCGCGTCATATACTTGCGTTCCTTTTATGATAACAGCCGCAGCAGGCAAATTGACGCCCCAGGCAAGAGTCGCGGTACAACACAGCACCTTGATCAAGCCATCGGTAAATAGTCGCTCAGTCAAGTTTCGATCAGCTCGTAACATTCCTGCATGATGCACACCCATTCCATCTTTGAAAATGTCTCGAATGTCTTTATTCTTTGAGCGCATCATATCGGCACTGGCGCTGCGATATTTCGGATGGAATGTTGCATCAAATAAATCCATATCACCCTCAGACATGGCCATCTCTCTAAGCATTTTTACAGTCTTCATAGTATCCTTTCTCGAATGAACGAAAACCATGATTTGATTTCCTTGTTGAATCATTTCCACAACTTTTCTGTACGTGACTTTGTCGATATTTTCCTGTGACTGCTTACTTCCAGCTTTACCTTTTATTCCAAGAAAGTGCTGCTCAAGAGGAACGGGTCTAAAAGAAGCATCAAAGAAAAACAATCCTTCTCGACGATCGACCCTTTTATAGACGTTAATAATTTTCGATAGGTTTAAACTTGTCAGCAGCAACATACTTTAAAAAGTCCGCGACGTCAACGAAATTAGGCAGTGTGGCAGATAAACCAACTATTCGAATCATGCTTTGGGTACTTTCCACCTGTCGCAAAGTTCTTGCCACTAAACTCTCAATCACAGCACCGCGATCATCATGTAGCATATGGACTTCGTCAATTATTAACAACTTCACTTTCTCAACCAAGTCAGTGTCGCCATTACTTTTACGGGTTACGACATCCCACTTCTCAGGAGTCGTCACAATGATCTGAGTTTTATTGATTTCCGCCCTAGTGAGCTGCATATCACCCGTTAACTCCTTCACTGAGATACCAAGCCATTTCAAGCGGCTTCCAAGCTTCTCGACGATTTCTGCCGCGAGTGCCTTAAGGGGAGCAACGTAAACAATTTTAAACTCATCCTTGTCGATTTTGTATGAGTCTGCGTTTGGTTCTTCAAATGGAGAAGGTGTACAGTGCATTGAAATAGTGTGTAGAACTGTAAGCATAGCAACATCTGTTTTACCCTGTAATAGATGTTAGAACTAAAGACACCTCAAGTGCAAAAAAAAAAACATACGGCACCAGTCGGAGCACAAATTAACATGTTACTGTTGGATCTGTACGCAACAGGATAAACTAAAGATTGAACTCGATTCAAAGTTTGATATCCTTTAAAGGTCTCTTTGCATATGACATCCAAGTCACTAACGTTCACGAGATTTTCGCCAAATTTCAACGGCCGATGCTTGGGATATGGAACAGTAATCTCATCATACAAATCCTCGGTGACTCGGGTCGTTCCCACTGGCAAGCTATACTTGTTGCCAAAAGCACTTAGCGTGTTTCCGGCGTCGTGAGTTCGGTAAACATGAGGATATTGTTCGGCTTGAGCGTCTAATATTGGTCCAGTAGGTGCAACTTTACGCGCTTTAAGTGCGGCATCAAGTCGCTTCTGCCGCTCCTCTTTATTTAATAGCCGCGATCTGAGCTGTTGGTCGTAGCTCAGATTCTGATCGTCATCGACTTTGGCTGCAACTTTTCGCTTCGATTTTTTATCAGCTTTGTTTGTGACTCGTACTTGAGAAAGCTCGTTATGACCACCAGCTTTGGTATTCTAAACCGAGAAATTACATTAACTAAAATTCATTAGTACCTTCAAAAAAGCAATTGAGGTATATACCAAGCCATCAGCGATTGTTGATTGATTGGAGATCAATTCAGCCACGAAGTCCAAATCCTCATAGCCAAGAATATCTATAATATTAGACTGTAAATCAATATCGGAGGTTTTCGAGGTCAAAATAGACTCTAAAGTCCCGGAAAGTTCATCGATGTCCATTGTATTTTTAGTCTTGCTCAGATACTCTAAACATCGATTCATGAGCCATTCGCGTCCATGTGACGCTCTACTGCTACCCGACTCTGCTTCATCTGCAGAAGTAGCAGAAGAGTCATTTCCGTAGCTGTCATCGCCACCGTCGTAAGCATATTCAGTGTCATAATCTGAGTCGGAAAGAAAGCCCTCGTAGGTCCCTTGATGTAAGTCTTCATTTGCTGCTTCTTCGATCTGAGCTTCGATAGACTGTCCGTGTGTTTCAATTAATTTCAATTCTTTGATTTGACTAAGCGCATCTTGCATAGCTTTAATCTGAGCTAGAAAAGAGCTTTGCAAGGCCTCCACTGACGTATTTGCCTTGCTTTGCGATTCTATCGCCGATGCCACGTTTGCAGCCATTTCAATCGCAAATACAGCTAGCAGCTAAAATGCTTAAACCCACAAATCTCAAAATCAGATAATGGATATTCTCCGCTTGATATCTTAGTGAGTAAATCCGAAACAGAAGATTGAGTCATAGGAAGGTTGCTCTACCAATTCAAATAAATCGTCTTCCTGCTAAATTAAGGTTTCTGCAATAAAGTTACCCTCCTTGAATTACATAACAAAACTTTAGTGCAACAGCTTGATGAGGTCTCTCTAATTTTTTTTGCCATCTGCAACAAAACGACAATAACCTGATTATCTTCCTTTATAATTCGTCTAAAATGCCAACAGAATTAGAAGAGGTAAGACTTTTCGTGGATAGAGACAACAAATATCCTAATTCTAATATTTATATCTAGCTCGTCGAGTTTTTGCATTCTCCTCAAGCAATGATCCGTGCAATTGCACTGCAAAACTTGGTTGGTTTCTCGTCGGGTTCGCAAAATACAATATTTTTACAAGATAATCTGCGACCAATTAAAGATCTACAAGCACTTGTTCATACTCCTGATCCGGTACGTTTTCACGTCTTCATGATTTGTGACAGTGACTCGAGATAATAACTCTGATATTAGAGCATAGCCAAAGATGCGCTTACTATCCTTACGAATATGAGCGAATACATTAAGATTAGAAAGATGCTAGCTGAAAACAAGTCTTTTGTTAATCATGTTATTCAATCGATTATCAAGCCAAATGAGCCAAATGTAGACCTCTATTGTGTCTTGCTGGCCAATATCGCCAAAGATGACGCTGTCACTAGCATCTTTCAGATTAAAGCTGCTCAAACCTCCACAGACCTGAAATCACCATTAGCTGTGGATCAGCTTGTTGACTGCTTTGTAAAAGGTGCCGAAAAGAAATTGAACAAGCATGCTACTTTCGATTACCTTGCCTTTGTCTTTGCAGATATTTCACGGCTCAACGAGGGTCGCAAGTACTTTTCGACCGCACAAACTTACGACAATGTGGTACCGTTGTCCAAGCTTCTCGTTTTCACTGAGTACGAAAATCCTGTTCGTAGGGCTGGCGTTGCATCCACAATCAAAAATACCCTATTCGAGCTCTCCGAACACATCAACATTCTTGACCGGGAATCGGTAAATATTCTGCCGTATTTGCTTCTCCCGTTAGCTGGACCCGAAGATATACCTATGGAAGAACTAGATGAATTGCCAGAAGAGCTACAACTTCTTCCACCAGATAAAGCTCGCGAGAGCGACAATGAGATTTTATGCGTTCACGTCGAATCACTGGTGCTACTTGGTTCGACTTTGTACGGTCGGGATTTCATGAGAAATACTGGAGTCTATCCTATTATTAGAGAGCTTCATTTAGCAGTTGAAGACGACAATGTTCGGGAAATTTGTGAGCGGTTCGTCCAGCTTATTATGGCTGACGAACCTGGCAAATCTGTGTCAGAACAGCGATTACAAATTACAGCCCAAGAGGAAGAAGAAACAGCACCCTTAGAGGTCATATTGTAAATTAGGGAACGTAATTTTAATCGAAATAGTGGAGTAAATAAGTTATGGCGTGCGCATGTATAACCCAGATCACTTTTTTAGCCCATTTTTCAATTTCTTTCTGTGTTAGAATATCGTACACTTAGAAGACAGCTTTGCTAGCAAACGGATCTTCTTCTTGTTCCTCGTCATCATCAGATTCATACATTGCGTTTTTCTCTAGAGCTCGTAAAGACTGCTTCAACTTTTTACCCTCTCGACCAATTTTCCTGTCTTCATCCTCAGCAAACAATTCATCGCCTGCGAGATCTTCATCGTCATTTTTAGAACGCATTTGTCGCTTAACACGTTGCTCTACTTCTTTGCTTTCATCTTCAGGACCTTCCATGATAGGCGCTTCTTCGTCATCGGCGAATTCCTCATCAAAGTCAAGTTCATCGCCATCGTCAGCTTCGCGCTTTCTTACCACTCTCTTCTCGCCATCGACAGTCTTCATTCTCTTCTTAGGAATGGCAACTTCGTCTGACTCTCCTTCAGGATTCATGTGCTTCATAAGCCACCGGGGTGGTTGGTTCTTCTTGGCCATCATCGCCTCTGCTTCATCAAGTGACAAAGTTGCGTATTTATTTCTAGGAGTGAATTTGTACCATTTCTCAGCAGGAACCATCTTGAATCCATCCTCATCAAAAACGAACAAAACATAGCAGTCGGATTGCGCAGCTTCGTAATTCCCTACCCAGGTATTTTTTCCGTCAAAGTCTTCGACAAGCCACGGATAATATTCTTCGTATCTTAGTCGTCGCTCTTCCTCATGGTTGGTGTAGACTTGCCGAGTCTTCTTTTGAAACAGATTCTTTCGATTTCGCCGCCCATTTCCATCTGGAGCAATACTAAGATCTGTATCTGGAGCAACAGTTCCTCTTTCTGCTTCCTCTGAGCTCATCTTTATATCTTCCATTTTATCTCCATTTTCAGATTTGACCCCGGCTGCCTCGGCCGCGAGCGGATTCTGCTGCAATTGATATCGCAGTTGCCGTGGATCCTTGCGGTGCATCGTAACTGGCTGCTGAAACTTTGCAGGATCTACTTGCTGACGGCTGTAAAACTTCATAACATGGAACCGCTTTCCTGATTGCTCGGATTCGGAAAACGCTCGCAGTCTGTAGTCTGTGTTTGCGGAAGCATCACCAGTGATCAATGATGTAGACGGTGCCGGAGATGCTGACGACCGGTCTTCATTCTTAATCGTGGTCGGTCTCTGCAAATTAGAACGGCCATTGATGCCAACCCGAGAAGATGGTCGAAAAATTCCAGACATGATGAAAATTGGTTTGAATTATTACGCTGGAGCGAGTGTGCGCCGATATTATGTAAATAGTGTGGAGTCTATTTAGCATAAAGTACTTGGTACTACTTTACTTATGTAATATAATATCGGCTACTCAGCAAAGATCGCCACCACATATAAACTTTACTCGATGGCCATAATACTTCGCTCACAAATAGCTGGATAGCTCACACCCTGAACACCAACGCTGTCTGGACATGTCTCGCCTAGACTACCTCGCGTCGAAATATTTGACCGCGGAGTCACCGTCAGACTCAATAGCGCCAAAAAAGCGGAAACGGAAAGACAAATCAAGTTCGTCAAAGAAAAAGATCGCGACGCAAGAGGGCCTGATTCTTGAAGATGACGACGCCATTACGGAGTGGGGTCCTCCCAAACAGACAGAGGAAGATGAACTGGCTGATATTCTCGAAGGAGGCGAGGATGCGCCTGTGGGTGAGTTTTGTACTGCTATAGTACACTAGCTGGCGATTGTTGCTTACCTATATAATTTGTAGTCGAAGAGATAAATCTGCAACCGCGAAGAGCGGCAGCTGGCTGGAAAAAAGTGGGAAATATGAAGGAAGACGAACAGGAAGATGATGGGGATGTATCTGTATCTGTCAAAGAGGAAGACGTGCCCGCTGCAGAGAAACCGTCGACATCGCGACGACTTGGTGGACTCAAGTCTGCTGCTGAAGTTAAGGCAGATCTAGACGCGAAGCTGGCTCGCGAAATGGCTAGTATGGAAGCATCAGGGACATCAGGTAAAGGTGCAGAGAAGGTATATCGTGATGCCTCAGGTAGACGTATTGATATCAACGCATACAAGGCCAAAATGCAGCAGCAGTTGCTGGATGAGGAACGCAAGAAAAGGGAGGCAGAAGAGCGTCAGATTCAGCTTAATAAGGGATTAGTGCAGGAAATGGAGAAGAAAGCTGTTGAGAAGATGGAAAAGGATGCGGCGACGACTCGTTTAACAGGATACGCGGATGACAAAGATTTGAACGATGAATTAAAACAGAAAGAACTGTGGCATGATCCTGCTGCTCGATTTTTGGCAAAACAGAAGGAAGAGAAGAAGAGCGCTACAGGTTTGAAGATCTATGAAGGGCCTTATCCTCCAAATCGCTACGATATACCGCCCGGATATCGATGGGATGGCGTGGACAGATCAACCGGATTTGAAGCAAGATTGCTGGAGAAACGGACGAGAGAGAAGGAAAAGAAAGTTGAGGAAGATGCATATGCAACTGATGATAGCGAAGATTAGGTTGAAAAGAGATATCGAGAGGGTTCTGTAACATATCGTGAATTTATTTAGTACATAAGTTGACTTATTGAATAATATTTTATTTTGCTAGAGCTGAAAGGCGTCTTTACTGTCGACAGCGTGCATATCCAATTAAAAAATCTCAAGCATAATGTAACTTCGGATTTCAGAGGGTCATATTGAATAACAACATAAATGATCAAATGCTGATTTGGAAGTGAGCAGGACGGGATGGGAAGCCGCACGGAGTCTCTTATACACTAAATCTTGAAAAACTCGCAACAGTAGAGTTATTTCGCGAAAACGATGCGCATTATATCCACCTTATCGGTGATAGCTTTTACAGCCGGGATTTCACAAGCATTAGAGTCAGATGACTTTGTGGAATCATTCTCAGTTGCAATAAATTCACCATCATCATCATACTCTTCACAACTAGAGTTCTCTTACAATCAATACACCAAAAGTGCAGGCCTTTTAACCAGCAAGATTTCCAGCAGTGAAAATGATGATGCGCAATTATATCTTCTGAATAGAGAGTCATTGACTGACGTGAGTGTTCTTCCATCTTTCTCGTGTGTATGCATGGTATTTCAAGGGCTCTAACATGTAAGTCGGGAATTCAGCACTTGCCCCTTTCATCTGAAAGCGTTCAAGATGTCTTTACAGTTCATCTAGCGAACTCAGGCATCCCGTGGCATATTGACTATGCCTATAAACCAGCTGCTTTGAAAGCGACTCCAGCTGCCGAAGTTCAAGTGGTCAGCGTTGCCAGGGGACCAGTCGCTGTCTTGAAGGCACCTATCATCAAAGGTGATAAAGTAGTTGAGGAGGTATGATAAATATATTTATTCCGAAATGGAATTTACAGAAATCTAATTTTTTTCAAAATCTAATCTTTTTCTAGGATAATCGCTCATTTATTCAAAAATACTGGATGTTCCTCGTACCGATGTTGCTAGTTTTCATGCTCGGAGGAGGAGGAGGAGGCGAGTAGTTTCCATGATTCTCTTCGTGTATTATAGAATAACAAAACACGTAACTTATATACAAAATTCGTAGCCTATTTACAAAGTTCCCTCTTTCAGTGCCTAACGAGATGGAGACTCTTCATTCCATAATGCAGCGATTGACTCACAAAAACTCAACGCTTTATTTAAAGGGTAAAAGGAAGGATCAGCCTTCAATGATACGAGCTCAGCTTTGGCTTTTTAGCTTTTTTTTGAATTCCCGTATTGTATCCTTTTTATATCGCGCCTCACTGTGATTCAGTATCCGCGATCCTGAAGTAACGATGAAATCTTTAAAAGAGTCCCAATCAGATTCCATGCATTGTAGTGTACGCTTGACGCACAAGTATCCTTGGGTAGCATACCAGTCAGTAATGGCAGCGTTAGAAGAATCGAGATAAAAATTAAGCCGTTTAGGATCCCGCGTTCTCCAGGGTCTTCCGACACCTAATCGGATCCTAGCTATTTCCTGATCAGTATCGACAAATGCTTCTTGAATGGATTTTACTGCCTGATGACCCTGTGCTGATGAACCGTACGATAATTTGATTTCCTTTGCAGGAACCTCGATATCGTCATGAATGAGTACCAGATTAAGGCCATTAGGTGCATTGGAGCTAAGGGTGTCGAAAAGGTTTCTTATTCTGCCCCCGACAGTTTTAGACATTTTATCAGATATTTCTGATCGAGAAACTACCATTCTTCCAAAGTAAATCTTCTGCATTTCTAAGAGTTCTGATGGAGTATGTTGATTTTTAAAATTGGCAGGAGACCATGTACTATGTACTTCTTCTCCCGTGATTAGTGTACCACTCCGCCCTTGAACACCATCTCGAATCTTTGAGTCTATCATTGGCCGATCATGCTCAGGGAATATCAGAAATTCATCCCGAGTTGAATTCCCCGTAGGCCGTTCAAAGTCCATGTAAGGCTGATATTGAAGTAAGGAGAAGCCATTATAGTTGTGCAATATGCTATTTTGCCAAAATGAAGCCATACTTCGGGGTCCATTAATCACTCCAGCTTCATAGTGGTCGCTTATCAGTTGGTACGAAACAACATTAGCAACTGCGCGGCGAGAAGCGACTTCGTGTCGGTGCATGAAGTGCCCTCCAATCGAGCATATCTATTTTATATCCTCGGCCGTCAATATCTAATAATCATTCATCAAAACAAATAAGAATAAATTCCTTACCAGTAAACTTTTTGGGGCTAAACTCCGAATAGCTGCCATTTGCCATTGTGAGTCTTGATATTACTTTGTCACGCTTCGTCGACGCAAAGTTTGACTTCGTGATGCGGCGTTCCTCGGAGTTGGGACCACGAAAAAATTCATCCACCTAAAATATCTATCTCTTCCTACTTTGTCTAGCTCGATAACACAATGGCGTTTTTCAAGCCGTCGTTTGGCACAGATTTACGGCGGCAATCTACTGCTTTTTTTCAATGCCGCTCACTACACTCGTCTGCTCCGCAGTTTAAATCGCCGGTATCAATAGTTCATCCCGTACACCACCGGGTCCGCTACAAAAAGAGTATTCTCCATCCCAAATACCAAACCCTTCTCACAATTCCGAAATGGGACCCTCGCTCGCATCTTTTCAAACCGCAAGCTGTGCAGCCGTCACGCGTCAAGACGCATTGGGAAACCACTCTCGCTCCTGACCTCATGCTCGCCAACTACTCCCATAACGAACTTAAGCTACGCGGCCGCAAGCATCAGGAATGGGACGGCTCTTCGCCATACCACGTTAACCGTCCTCTCCGTTCTCCAGCTGGAAATGCAATGGCTACTCCTGATATCCTTCCGCGAACATTCCGCACTGTTCCGTTTGTGACTTCAATATGGGTCAACACTTTTAACCACCGCGCAGTTACAGAGCACGCAGAGCGTAATATTCCTTCGACAGTTATGATACAGCAAATTACTGGAGTGAAGCCTGCACCTGCTTACTCAGGCGTTTCTATTATGCAGTGGCGACTCCGGAAGGAACGAAACGTTGGCGCGGTTGTTGAGATAAAAGGTGCAAAGAAGGATCAGTTCTTGGCTACTCTAGTCGAGGTTGTTATGCCCCGTGTTAAAGATTTCCAGGGTATTGCAAATTCTTCTGGTGACAAGTTTGGCAATATTTCTTTTGGCTTGGATCCTGAAGGCGTGCGACTCTTCCCCGAGATTGAAGGTAATCCCGATTTATGGAGCGGTATCACCGGTTTGAATATCACCTTTGTGACAACCGCTCAAACAGATCCGGAGGCTCGTTTGTTACTTTCTTCACTGGGTGTTCCATTCTACGGTCGTGAGAGATTTCATAACGTTCCTAATCTTGATGGTACCAAGCAGACTAGAAAGAAAGGTGTAGTTTACTACGAAAATAGTCAGGAATAGACAGCTAAGAAAAAAAAAGAGTACTATTAGCCTAATGAAAATATTTGTACATATATATAAATAAATCTGATGTATTTCCGAAGATCTGGCCCGAAAAAGTAATACAACCAATAAAAATAAACCACGGATGCTGCACTGCCGATATATGCATAAGCTGACATCATACTCCTTATCCCAACAACCCCCGCCAAAAAGTTGAAGTCAAAAGACCGACACGCCATAAACAGTGACACACTTTGAGCCTTTGAATTAAGAAAAAATGATAACACAATTTAGGCTCTCAGGCTAGTGTAGCCAGAGCCCAGTTCGAACTCCTCTGCCTCCGTCACATGTCTTCGCTCAAGTTCGATATCAGAAGCGGAGGAGTCATCAGGAGCAACTTCATATTTGACACTCTCAAAACCTTCATTTCCAGACAGCTTCTGCCACAACCAGATAATTGAGACAAAATACAAAAACACGAGAAATGAAACAGAGTAAATGACCAACGTATAACTGCCATGATCAATATTATTCTCACTGATTAAAGTCAGCTGCTCCTCGTTTGCAAACATGAACAAAAATCCGGAGGCGACAAGAAGGAATGGAGTAAGATATTGGAATGATTTGATACTGGCGTCAGCGGGCGCATCCTTCAACACAAATGAAATCTCAATAATTCTAGCAGCTCCAGCTCCCATTAATGCATATCCAAACATTGCATGAATTTTTGTAGAAAGTTCAAGATGCTGTGCGTGGACAGACATGGCCCAACCTGTCAGGATAATAACAATTGCGGGAATGTGGTTACGCGTGGGCTGGCCATTTCTCTTGGATAAGAATAGACCAAGGAGACCAGCACACCACCAGACAATCCCCATACTAGCTGTAAATTGAACGAGTTAGAACTTGCCAAAATCAAAAACTAGAAGTCGAAACGTACTGTGCTGATAATCACCGTGGCTCCATGGGTGGCCCCAGCGATGCTCAGTAAAAGTGTTTACAATACCCCACGCGGTAATAACAGCGCTGTCGTAAAACTCCTGGCTACGACCGCGTCGAGCAAGCCAAGCATGACCTACCATCATCATGATAGCCAAACAGCATCCATAGCCAATAAAAGCACTACCCATAATCTATAAAGGCGGTCAGTATCTACTATTGATGTTTTTCAGGAGAATATAATAACTTACGCCGTGAGCTAGGCACTGACCTAAATGGCCGCCGTGACAAAATCCAAGAGCAGTGATACCACCGAAACCCATTTGAACCCAGGCCAGAACTGGCATTAATTTTCCCATGACGCTGTGAATAAAAACGAGCGCGGTTCTAATTTTTCCTGCGAATCCGCGCTCAAGGTGCAGTTTATTGTAAATACCAAGAGCAACTTGCACAACCATAAACCACATTAAAAATGAAGCAAATACAGAGTGAATGTTGTGGCTAGGAAATTCGCGACCCTTGTGGTGGTGGCCGAGGAAATACGCGACGATGGCGATAACGCTGCCAAAGATCTGAAGAGGGACATGAAAACGGTTTTTGGTCATACCGAGAACCATGCCAACAGGAAATATAATACCAAAAGAAAGCATCATAAGCTATAGACTCCACTGCGTCAGTTACTGACCAACACCGCCGATATCTTGCCAGACTTACTACTATATGAGCCCAAAGAATTGAGTCTAAAGGCTCTACCGATATATATTCTCCTTCGGGAATTTCATCACTGTCGTGCTCATGAGCGCGAGCAAATACCGGGGCGAATGCTAAAAGTAGCAAATACCAGACAGGTTTCCTTGTTATAGCCATTTTGTTGTGTATACGTAGAAGATGTAGAAGGCTAATGCAGGCATGAGAAAGGGTGGGATGATGGACCAGGGAGTGACACTGGCGATTGAACGTGGTGGCGTAATAAGGCAGCTTAGTGAACACGTGCAAATTGTGCACCACACTCTGCCGCCAATCTGCAATTTATCAGAGATGGCATTGATATGAAGTATATTACTATTTGCACGATGCTAGTTAAAAATATTGCACAAGTTTTATTAATTATTTACATAATTTATGTGGAAATGTAGTCAACTGACATGCATATTTACAATGACTCCTCTCATATCCTCATTTCAAGAAAACGTGGAATGTAGTTAGTCTCTACTACTTTTTCAAATTTTGAGGTGAAGGAATACCCTCTATACTGTCTAAAATATCCCAAAGCTTTGGATAAACATCCTCTTCAATTTCCGTGCGTTCCTGAGGAGGTATCTTGCTGAGAACATAGCTTGCCACTGCAACAGGACTTCTTGTAGGCGGTCTGTCAATTCCGATTCGAATGTTGTAATAGTTATCTGGTATATGTTTTAAAACACTTTTAAGTCCATTGTGCCCTCTGTATGAGCAAGTTAGAAATTGTTTGACAAACTGATATTACTATGGCTTTGCATACCTTGCTTTGCGATCATTTCTAGCTTCGATTTTCCCCACCGATAAATCCAGTTCGTCGTGTAAAATTACCAGCTTCGCAGACTCGCCAAATTGGCCTTTTGCCCAATCCCATGCTTTAGTTATAGGTAAGCCGCTGGCGTTCATCAGTGATCCGCATTTGAACATGGCAATCATGTGGTCGGGACGCCTCTGATTGAGTACCGACGTTCCTTTATATAAGTCCCCATTGAGCCCAGGGATATACAGTTTGTTGCTCAGCTTCGTTCTATGGCTCGCCATTAGCAGGTCGAGCATGAAATGACCTACTGAATGGCGAGTGTTGGTATACTGTGACCCGGGATTGCCCAGCGAGCAGATCTTTTGCGGTCAGTCACATAACAACGCGTATCAAGACAAATTCTCAAACATACCAATAGCCTACTCGGCTGTCCTCCTACTAACATATTCGATTCTCTATGCGAACAGAAAGTGCCATTGGATAACACCAATTTCTATACATAAGATGCTCTCGACGAATGTTTTTATTGGGAGTAAGATTTTAAGGTTTAACGACAGCTGGATGCTGATAAATACTCTTATTCAGCGGAATTCTGAGCACGCACTAGAAAGGGCGTTCGAGTTTCTGCCCTCGCATCGTCGTCACTCGTTGCGCCTTTTTACTCTGTATTTCAAAGGTCTCAGCTGCGACGCCTTTGCTATATAAGCAATTAACTAGTATTTATTTACCGTGCTGCGGATTTTGCTGGCTTTTTTTGTTATATTTTCATTGGCTGATGAGCAAGTCTCCTGCCGAGCTGTTGATATTTGGATCTGAAGACCTGGTAGGCATTCTATTTGCTCAACAACTATTACTTCTATATTCTAGCTAATTAATCCTGGCTTGCAGAAATAATTGGGTACTGTGCCTATTTGTTTCAATTTCTCTAGATCTTTTTGCCCAAGGGTCGCGTGAAGGTAGAAGTTATCTACAACTTGCATGCAAATCGGAGAAACTTTTTTTTCATTCTATGACCGCAGTCCAGTGTCTCCATTTGAATAGCAATCGCAAACGAACGAAGTAGTGGGTTCTATTTGTTTCACAATAGTGGCTCATGGATGATCGAAAACGCGTGCTATCGGTCAAGACTGAGCTTGACGCGCCACCTTCAAAACGTCAAGCTACAGACAGCGGCTCTGCTGCAAGCGCCAATGGACATAACGTTCCGTTAAATCAGGATGATGTTCTCGTACGTGTTTGAACTAATCTTGAGAAATGATCTGAAGTCTAACAACATTCTACAGCTCTTCCAAAAAGAAGCCATCTTTCGACAGATGCAGGCCTATCGGAGAGAGCGCGATCTATTACAAGCTCGGGTGAACGAAGTAGAGCAGCGCTCTGCATATCATGACGACCATATAAGGCTATTAGAGATCTGGTGGGATCAGGTAAGCTGCTACATTTCAAACTTCAAAGTTCTGATTTTTGCTAACATTAGTGACTAGCTTTTGAATGAAATTAATATTCTGTTTGGAAAGCCGGTCGATTCTACTTTTGATAGCGTAGTTCCTCAGTCGCTTCTTTTATCTAGATCAGAAGATTATTCCAAACATCTTGTTGAAAAACGCGACCTGATTTTACAGTCTTTGACACCTATTTTGTCTAATTTGCAACCTACAGCATCAGAATCGGATGACTTGAAGTTGCTTCAGAGTCAAGTTAGCGAACTATCATCGCAGATTTCGGCTGTAAAAATCGAGAATGAGCGATTAAAAGATGAACGAGAGGAACTTGAGCAGCGATTAACCAGCGCAACATTTAAATTCTTGTCTGCTGAGAAGAAGATGGAGCGACTGAAGAGCTCAACTCTGGCGAAAATCGAGAGATCGACAGTAGCTGTTAGTCAAGTAAAGAGAGAAGAATCGGTTGACGATAAACCCGACACTGAAAAGAAGAACACTTCAGAAGTTGACGAGGAAGCGCTTAATAGGATCAAGAAAGAATCAGAAGCGATTATACAGAAGCAATCAGAAGAATTAAAATCTCTACAGAGTAAGCTACTGAGCTTACATGATGAGCTGGCGCAAGCAAATCTAAAGTTTGCTGCTCTTACGGAGGCTGACGTTTCTAATTCTGAACCGTACAAGACCTTAAAATTACGATACATCGATCTGTCATCTCGCGCTAATCATCTGGAGTCGTTGAATGATATCATCAAACAAGAAAGCGAAAAGCTTTCCAGCGAGCGGACTGAGTATCGAGAGCTTGTTGCCGCTGAATACAAGGCTATGGCTGATGAGTTGGAAGGACAGATGAAGAGGCTTGAGAACGATCTCATTAGAATCCGAGCGGCTCGTGATGACCTTGCGTCTGAAATTGCTATCCGCAAAGCCAAAGAAGAAAGCCGAATTTCTATTTTGAATGAAATAACAGAGTTGTCGGAGACCCGAGCTTCACGTGTCAAAGCTTTGGAGATGGAGGTCGAGAGTCTCAAGTCGCAAATGACAACCAATGGCGTCTCGTCATCGTCGGCGGTATTGACGGCCGAGGATACACCAGAGAAGTTGCTAGCGCGGATAGAGAAGCTTGAGAAGCAGAATCAATTCTTGTCAGCTGAGTTACCGGAAATGGAAGCCGCGTTTAACAAAGCTCACTCTCTGAGCATCAAGAAGATAGCAGATGTATCGGGACGCGAAGAAAAGATTGCTCGTTTGGCTGCTGAGAAGACAAAAGCCGATCAAAAGTATTTTGCGGCTATGCGCTCAAAGGAGGCGGTAACTGCAGAGAATAAGACTTTAAAGACCCAGTCGTTGAAGAGCACTGAGATTATACAACAACTGCGTGAGGCTGAAAGGACTGTTTTACAAAAGGTCACATTCTTAGAGAAGCAGCTTGCGGAATTAGAGAATGCTAGACACACATATCAAAAGCAGGTCCAGGAAACTCAGCGTAAGATTAACGAGCAGAATGTTACCATCGAGAGCTATAAGGGTCAAATGAATAGGTTGTCTGCCGAGCTTCAGACGCGAGCTACGACACTGCTGAACGAGAGTGAGAGCAGAAGGTCTGTGGAGTTGCAACTTGAGCGTGCAAAAGCCGAGCTGGAACGATTCAAGGACGAAAAGAGTAAATCCTCCTCGCTTGGCCGGCTCAATGGAGATGATTCTCAAATCGAGGCGCTAAGGTCGATTGCTATTTGTTCAGTCTGTTCGAAGAACTGGAAGGATACTGTTATCAAAGTGTGTGGTCACTGCTTTTGTATGGAGTGTGCAAAGGATCGATTGAATGCTCGATTACGCAAATGTCCGCTTTGCAACAAGCAGTACTCACACAATGACCTTATTTCGGTTCATTTGTAAATATTCTTTTACTATTCAGATTTACTACTTTTTGTACGGCAAAGTGTTGTCGGTATTGGTTAGTGAGACTACGTGAACTTATTCTTTGCGTCAGTATATATATGCTTTTGAGTCAGCATATATATGCATTTAAGTTGGCTCAGATTTGAAACTGGGTTTATGTATATTAGTTTCAGCTTTTTTTGTATGTTTTGTATCTATTCTCTCCATGTAATGTAAACTACTCTGCGCTTTTCACAATTTATTTTTTCTAAAGGTTACAAGATTGAAAATAGGTCGATTACTTAATTGATATTAGGGTTTGGTGCCTGGCATAAGTGCTCGACGCGAGGAGCGCGACTTTCATTGAACGACCGAGAAAAAGTCCGCGAACTGCTGCCGTCATTCTAGCGTCCAGTGTTTTGTCCTTACATTCACTCAACCCAGAGCCAATCAGTATACTCAGAGAGAATAATTGAGAATTAATTGAGTGTATTATAATGACAGCGAGATTCCGGATTTCACTTGATGATCTAACGCCGAATAATCTGGGTGTTTTGCGGCGCATCAATAGTGTTGTGCTGCCTACGACATATTCGGATACGTGGTATAAAGATAGTCTGAAGGTTGGTGAACTTGCGAAGTTAGGTATGCTAAAAAAGTTCTTTTTGAGGGCAAATTTGATTTATTGAGAGAAATGTATTAACAAAATATGTTGTGGGGTAGCTTTTTTTGATGAAGTACCTGTCGGGGCGATAAGATGCTCACTCGAGACAGGCAAAGATAAAAATAAAATCTATATTATGACTCTGGCGGTATTATCAGCATATAGAGGCTACGGTATTGGCAAACAGCTGGTGGAGCACATAATCAAGTACGCAAAGACAACGTCTGTCAAGGAAATTTATTGCCATGTGTGGGTTGGCAATGAAGAGGCTATGGCGTGGTATGAACGAGTTGGGTTTACAAAATGTGAGCTTGTGGCAGGGTATTACAGGAAGATGGATCCTGCTGGGGATGCATATATATTTAAAAAAATCATAGAGTAAGGTTTTGCATGTTTGCTATGTAAATATTGTATAATATATTGGAATCAGTATCAATTTTATTTCCCCTTCTCTCACTCGAGAGGTCAACTCTCCTTTATAGAAAACTAGTTATTTTGATCTAGGTTTATGAATGTATATACGTAACATGTCAACTTCAATCTACATTAGTCAGATGCAGCGACCGACTCCTCTGCAGGTTTGCTATCAACCTCACCCTCCTTCTCCTTCTCCTTCTCCAGTAGCTTCTTAGCTTTCTCTTCCTCTTTCTTCTGCTCTTCTTTATCACGTTCACTAATTTCCTTATATCCCCACAAAATAGACCCCTCGCCCTTCACAAACGCAGTGACAGCAACCGCGCCACCAATTCCCGGACATAAATATAAAAGCGCAGGCTGTGCGGCCTTGAACACATGCATCACAAAAATCGTGACGATCAAAGCAATAACATACATTACCATTGCCGAATTGAAAAAAGGCTTGGGAAATGGTCGGCGGGATGAGTATGCCGTGTTGGGGTGCTTGCGGTAATAGTTCCAGGAATCAAATCGTAGACACAAAGAGAGGAAGATGGCGGGCACGATGATGTCGCCAAGTCCGAGCATGGCTTGTGAGGCAGCTTGAGTAGCTGTTCCTGGCCGAGGGGCAGTAAGCTTGATGGGAACTGTGAGCGTAGTGGCCACAGTGACCATGACGTCGGTGCCAAAGACAAAGAATATATCGTATAAGAACAGTCCAATGAGCATGATATATCCAGTCTTAAACGAGTCGATTGTCAAAATGCCGATAACGCTAAAAGCAAATGATGCTCCGATAACATTTCCCAAAATCCAGTTGGATGTGAACCAATTCCCGACAACAATTGCAAGGGCAATAGGCATACCAAGTAGATCTGCCGACGTGAAATATGACTTCCAAACTTCTTCAGGTGTAGGTGGCAACTTGCTAATTTCGGATGCGATCTTAAATTGAGAGTAGACGAAAAATGGATTGAGGCTTTGCTTGAGTGACGGTTTTTTGACAATTTTATCAAGCAGCGCTTCTCGTTCACTCTCAATCTCTTTATTTTTCTCTTCTTCCTCTGAATCTTTTTTCAGCTTGTCAAGCTCCTCATACGACGGATTCTCCACGATTGTGATCCTCCATCTAACTAGCTTAGTACCCGTCATGCGCGCAAATATTTTCATGATAGACCCGAAAGTAGTCGCGACGGCAAAAACACCAGATAGTGCAAAATAGGCATTTAGAAACATTTCAATATATTTCTTGTCCAGTTTCTTGATCAAATAATACATTCCCACCAGCATACAGCCGCCCATAATAGGCATAAGATACGCATCTTCCTCTGCAAGTTTCTCACTAGACGAGGAACCCGAAAGGTCTGCGGGATCAAAGTTGGGATCCTTGGGATCAGCTGGTAAAGCCGTATCTGGCCGGTGCAAGGTCGCGTGGGAGCCATAGTAGATCACGACCGAGGCCGATACAAGAAGAATCGCATATGTCAAAATTACGGGATCAACATTGTGTTCTTCTAGTATTTCAAATAATCGTATTTGGGGAAACGATATATTGTTCATCTCGTAGACTTGGGTTGATGGCAATAAATTATGATGATACGTAGCTCTCTCTATACGCGTTTTCAATCTGATTCAGTTGATTACCCGGCGTGCGCGATAGCTCAAATGAGTATCGATTATTGAGATCAGCCACCTATCGTATATACAAGTACAAATATTGTATTCTAGCGTCGTCTTACGGTAACTGATTGTGTGATTCATGTCTCCCCGACTTCCGGAAGATGCGGACTTTTCTGGTACTGCAACAGTCACAATTACTCCCTCGCAGCCTCCAGGATCAACCCCCTCTCACGCGCAAGTGCTCTCTGATGCTAAATCTGCCAATTCGTTATCTACAACTTACTGATCATTCGTATAGTTTGATATTACTGCATGGTTTAGGAGATACGATAGCCCCATTTTCTGCACTTGCTAATCGTTTGAATCTTCCCAAAGCCGCAGTCATAGCTCTGCAAGCTCCGATGCCGATGCCGTTTGAGCTAGGTGGCTATCATTGGGGCGATGATCTCGTTTTTTCCAAAGACCCGCTCTCGCCTTCTTCTTCCTCAGCAGACGACGAAGTCCTCAGTCCAGATGCAGAGTTTACCCGTAGTGGACAGTTTTTGAAGACAGTTATTCACGACGTGCTGGAAATGAGATGCGGATTTACGGCCTCCAAAAACGTGATTCTGTTTGGATACGGACAAGGAGGTATGGCAGCTTTATATATGGCAGCTACTAAAATGAATCTCTGTGCGGTGATCTCGGTAGGAGGATGGATACCGAGTGCGGTGAGACCCCGCGAAATCCTCGATTTGCCGAGGAGTACGAGTGTATTACTTTGCGGCGGGGATCAAGGATCGGCAATCACGGAGGCGCGTTTAAAGTATGCGGAAGAATTGTTTAAAGAGTGTCGAAGAGTTGTCTTGCCCAGAATGAAAGGCGATTTGATGCCGCGAAATAAAGATGAGATGGCGCCGATATTACGGTTCTTGTTGCGGATACTAGTCCCTGAAGCATTAGCTCAACAAGGATTCAGCTAATGAAACTACGTACATAAAAATATAAAATAAAAGTTGAATAACAAAATTAACTATTACAAATTTATAGCTCGCCTAAGTCAGCGCAACTTTAAGTTGTAGCTGAACTCCAGATTCTTTCTTCTCGGCTTTCCGCCGAATCTTCTTCTCGGTCTTGTTCTTCTTCTCAGTCTTGTCTTTCTTCTCAGTCTTGTCTTTCTTCTCAGTCTTGTCTTTCTTCTCAGTCTTGTCTTTCTTCTCAGTCTTGTCTTTCTTCTCGGGACTTGCGCCCTTCTCGAGACTGTGTCCTGTCTTTTCCTTCTCTGCCTTCTTCTCTGCTTTCTTAGTCGACCAGTAATCTTTGAACGGGTCTATTGGCAGTGTAATATCCGGCTGGATAGTAGCGATTCCCATCCCACTTTCGTCAAAAACCTCATTCACACCCGTTTCCAAATCAGTGAAGCAAACACCTTTAACAAACGGTACCAGCGGTGCCAGTACGCGCCGGCGCTGTCTATTACCGCCGCTATCGCCAGTAACTTCCTCATCGTTATCAGCTACCAAAAAATCTTTCATTTCTTCATCAATCGAAGCGTCTTCGTCGTCATCGCTGTCAGGCGTATCGAGATCTTCGCCAGGTTCGCCGTCTTCTTCTTCGTTCCATTCCAATTCAGAGTCGTATTCATAATTAATTCGGTCGTCTCTAAAGAAAGGATTGCTGCGAGGCACGCGCTTGAATTTGGTGAAAGTGCCTATATAAGGTGGGCGCATGTCTTCACAGAAGCGAAAGAATTTGCGAGGAAGAACGTTGAGCATACTGCGAACTTGATCTTCAGATAGCGAGCTGACGGAGGTCGCGATTGGACCGTCGAGAGCGCCAAACAACGTCACGACTTCTTTTGTTGTTCGAGCGGGTCGGATACCACGCGGTCGTCGTGGACTTAGGTGCATAATTTTAGCCATGTTTGGAGGAGATTGTGAGGATGTAGATGACGGGATGATTAGTTCGCGAGAGGCAGATGACAGCACTGTGTCCAGATTATGACGCATCCGGTCGAGTTCTTGTGGTTTAAGAATAAATCTGTGGATGGGGTAGAGAGTAGCGTAGGATTTCACAAAAAAGGGAAGGAAAGTGCGCTCATAGTCTGATTTGCGCTCGTCGGCGGATTCCGGCGATGGCGAGGACGTGCCTGAGACAGATTCTGTTACGGATGCTGTCTGCTTCGAGGGGGACACTGGTTTGACAAAGAAGTTCGACAGTCGAAGTTGTTTCTAGTATTTTGCCGGTCAGTGGTCGTCAATATGTAGAAGCTCTGAGATACTTACCTCCTCTTTCTTTTTCTGTTCCTCCTCCTCTTTCCGTTTCTTTTCTTCCTTCTCCTCTTCTTTCTTCTTCTTCTCCTCTTCTTTCTTCTTCTTCTCTTCGTCCTTCTTCTTCTTTTCTTCTTCTTTAGTTTTCACCCGCTCCTCATCTTTCTTCTTCCTTTCTTCCTCCTTCCGCTTTTTCTCTTCTTCTCTAAGCTTCCGCTTCTCTTCCTTCTCCGCATCCTTTGCCGCCTTCTCGGCTCTTTTCCTATCAAGCTCCTCAGCCTTACGTTTCTGCTCCTCCATTTTCTTTTTCAATTCCTCCGTCTTCTTCTTCTCAATTTCTTCAGCTTTCTTCTGTCGCTGCTCTTCTCTAGCAGCTCGCTCCTCCTCACTAACTTTGGCTGACCGTTTCCTCTTCTTCTCCGTAGTTTCGTCATTAAGCATAACCGATTCTTCAGTAGCTCTTTTGGTAGGCGAGTCAGCTACCTGCTGTTGCTTCGTACCTGCTGTATTTGTAGATTCGAAAAATGGTTGCTTCTGACTACTCTTTGAAAGATCTTGAGATGGCGGTGAGGCGATTGACGCGTCGTCTCGTCGCACTTCAGGCCGCTCCTGCGCACTCATCTCGATCTCCATTCGCTTACACCCTTAATCAAAAACAATTTTCAAGATTATCTGAAATCTGTCTGTTTTCTTTTCTTTTGTTATTCGTTTGCCGACGTGTGTGAGATTTAGTTTCTGCGGATGTATGTTGGGCTAAAATGATATAGATAGACGCGGCGGTGCCGCGCAAGACACGCGTCGCTGGTTCGCGAGAAACTTTAATTTTCGATTCCCGGTCTCTTGTGACAATACTAACGCATTGTAGTTAATGAATAACCGAATGACTACTGTGAGACCGACTTTTTTTTGGCAAGAAAAATCCCGGTATAAAAGAGTTTTTTCTTTTCTAATAGTTTAGAATATGCTGAATCAGTCTAATACTACCGATTTATTCAAAAGGATAGATAATATACAAACAGACAATGCCCATATTGATTAATAATAATGTCACTATACAAATCCACTCTTACTATAAGAGAACAAGAAACGCCCGCATATATAAAACGCACTCAACATAAGCAAAAGTAAAATAAGACGCCTGTATACACAATACTTCCCAATACCAAATAAAAAAAATATTACCCAAAATTATCGTAAAAAGCCAGAGGACTCGAGGCTACTCCTCGCCACTGCTACTATAATCCGGATTGGCAATATACAACGTACGCCGCGGAGCAATCATACCTTCAAGTTCAGACTCGTCAAGACTTCCTGCGCTGGATTTTCGTGACAAAGAAGGTGCCACAGCGGGTGACGACAAGGACGTGGTCGATGTTGCACCTGGGGTGGTTGGCAAATTAAGACGCGCAGACGCAGACGCAGATGCAGGCGAGCTAGAGACCGAAAGTCGACTATTACTATTGTTATTGCCGACTTCGTCAGTACTGTTGACGCTCAATAGAGTCGAGGTCTTGAATAAACCTGATGTATTACTCAAATCCAGCGCTGAGGCCGACAGCGGCGTTCTCGATCCCGCGGTCTCGTTACTCGAGTCTCTAAGCGACGAGTCATCTTCATCCTGTCCTAATGCACGAGCAGCTAGTCGCGACGAACCATTCGACACAACTCGTGCATCGCTGAGTTCGAGAGTCATATCTAGTTTCGGCTGATAATAAGCATAGGCGTGCATATAGGTCGAATACTCGTCTGTTCGCTGACTATCTTTCTTCCTTTTGCTGGTATTATACATTTGCGATGTCGGCGCACGGCTTTTCGTGATCAGATTTTTAGGCACTCGATCACACCAAACAGTGGCCTTTTGTCGACGCATATAGGTAGCGTAGTCAGCCTTGCGCTCCGCTTGCGGCACGCCAGAACTAGCTATCGGCGTCATATTCATCTCCACGCTCGAACTCCCTATCGAAATCGAATCTTCTGCTCCACCATTACCCGCACTGCTCAGCAAAGACTGTGCAGGCATCGCCGTCGTCACGGCAGTAGCTGCGGCGGCGGCAGCTGCTGCGGCAGCAGCAGTGGTAGCAGCCGCCACTGCAGCCGCCGAACTAGCCTGGCTGACGCGCGAAGAATGTCGCGACAGCATGGGTGACCCGTTATCCACCGACACAAGAGAACTAAAAGAAGCGGTTGAAGTCACTGATCCTTTAATAAAACCGTGCCCACGCGCTGAAGCAATCGAAGTCCGCCGAGAACTGTACTCTGGAATTGCGGGCGGCGGGGAGATACTGCGCAGCGAAGGCGATAGCGCTGGTGGCGGGTCAAGCATGCTGTGCACGGGTTTATATTCAAATGGAGTCTTCAGTCGCGGAATACTTTCTTGCTCAACCGGATTTTCCTGAGAGCTGCTTTCTAGCGATGGGGCGGGAGTAGGAGTACTGGACAAAGACGTCGAAGGAGAAGCAGTGCCAACTTGCAGCGCGGCAACATTCACGCTGGCTGGTAATGGCCGACGTTTCGGATGCGCATAAGCAACCGGCGCAGATGATGCTGGCTTCGGTGGTATAAAACCGTCCGCAGTCGTCGACATTTGCTGTACTGCTTTCGTATACAACTCTGTGTGTGTGTGTGTGTGTGTGTTCGTGATGTAAATATCAAACTAGAAATCTTGGACGCCCAGCCGCAGCTCAGACACAGAAGTCAAAATCGTATTACGTCATCGAATACTAAAAGTTTACGCTCTACATTCGGTAGCTGCACACAAAAATATTGATTTTATATTAATCAATGAATAATCATAAAGACAAAATTAGATTTGCATAGGCCGCGACATAGGCGACGCATCCGCGTCCGAATCCTCATCACTGCTAGCGCTCTGCGTGCCAGCTTCCTCCGCTTCGTCTGTCATCTCATCATAACCATACCCAAAATCCAAAACGCCGCCCGCATCGTCGTCATCGTCATCGTCATCGTCATCGTCATCGTGTAGAGCAATAGATCCCGCACGGCTTCGCATTGATTCAGATATGCTACCGCGTCGTTCACCAACCGCGCCACTGACGGCAGACGCACTGCCGGCCCTCTTTTTCCGCCGCTCGAAATCCTGTATGTGCGCGCCTCGTATAAAATTACTCATCGCATTCATCTTGGGCGTCATAGTCGACCTGCGTCGTCTCATAGGCGACGGTACAGCCTGCATCGAAGGCGACGCTCTCGCTGAGGACTCGCCCCCGGTCAGAGCGATATCGCCGGGATCGACTCCGCTTGCACGCCCTTCTTCGGCCATCATTAACGGCGTAGTCATTGTGATTTCAGTCAATTCATGACCAACGCCATCGCCGACTTCGTCATCCGGTTCGAGATCGTACGGAAGTGGCATGTTACGACTGGCTTGGAACCGCCCGACGTTTGAGCAATGCTCGTTCTCCATCCGGAAAAATATCCACACAAACCGTCGCGCGATCTCCACCAAGGCAATTAAGAAGGAGGTAACGGCAGACTGCTGCAGCTGTATCGGGAAAATAATGTAAAATATCCAATTGATTCGCATAAGCGGATCAACGATCATCGCGATATAATAGAAGTTTGGATTTCGAAATCCGAGCTCGTCGCGCAACAAAGGGTGTTTTGAATTCGTTTGAAAAAGAGACCAGTCCATAAACACGTCCCAAAATGAAGAATATACAGTGTTGATTGTAGCAAATAGTATGTACATGTCGCGATTGGTATTCACGCGATCGATTCGCCACACGCTAAGTACAATCGCCGTCACGATTGTGAAGGTGTACTTGCCCGCGTTAGCAAGATGAGGAAACCAATTCCGGGTATCTGCGTAACGTCTCCAGCATTGCAAAAATCGCCATATCGGAGGCAGCGCATTCAGAAAGCCTAACAAGCGCGAGCTAGACGAGCCGCAGTGCTGTCCGGCGTCAAACCCTTGCGCATAAAGACAAAAGAAAAGCTCTATATTGCTGACCGTATAAGCAAGACTGCAAAAGATATCACCGAGAAAGAAATCTCGAAATTCAACGGGATAAAGTCCCGAGAAAATCAATCGCCAAAGCGCGATCACCAGCCATTCTCGCGCACGCCAATGAAAGATTGGTAAGGGGTTGAACAGTACTGCTGCACTGACTGCCGCAAATATAAGCGGCCACCAATGCGCGGGCAATTTATCTGGCCAGAAATCGTAAAAACAGAGGTACATGCATAGTGAAAGCCAGGCGAAAAGAAACGAAGGAATTTCCAAAAACTCGCGGAAATCAAGAAAATCATGCTGTCGAAATTCAAAGATAAAGGGGTAATTGATTTTGTATCGTGACCAAACCATACAATTAATCGCAAACAAAATTCCCAGCAAAATAGCCAAAAAACCTCCACCAAAGATTTGAAAAAGATAAATCGCATTCTCAAGCTCATTGGTAACTCCCCTCTGCACACCAGTCACGATGGCCTGTACAAAGAATGGCAACCCAATCCCCAAACACCACGCGCTGAAAAATGTAGCTTCGTAATGCGTCTCGGGAACCTCTCGTGTTCGCAACTTTTCAACTGCATGCTTACGATTTCCGCGCTCGAAATATCGACTGTATACATCTTCGGTTTCATTCATGAGATCGTCGACGACGCTGCTTTGGCCAAAATAGCTGTTTGACACTTTGTCCATGTACCACGGTGAGATATTAGTTTGTGCAGTCTTGTCGAATTTCTTGCAAATCTTCTGTAATGCTGTGCGATTCAAAAGTCGGTACGACTTCAATAGTTCAAGTCCACGATAATATTCCATCATAGCCTATGATACTTTAGTTAGCACACAAAGAGAATGTTGAAAAAATTAGCGAAAAAGACACATAAAGACATACGAGTTTTAGCTTTCGTCGCGCGACCGAGTAAGGCACATTCATAGCCTGCTGTCTGATATAATCCTGCTGTCCATTCCCATCAACTACCTGCACACTCTTAGCCGGCATGAACGGTAAATGATGCAAATCCAATTTTTTGTAAAACACCGACCATCGCTCGCCGGATTTCTTCTTTGCGTTCTTGCTATTATTTCCATTTGGTTGTCTCGCATCATTATCAGAGACAGCGGCAGCGGCGTCCACAAGTTCCTGCGCGGCTTTCTTTCGCTCGACCATCTTTCGATCACGTAAAAGATGTAATTGTACTCGCATCTTATCAAATCGCGAAATCGCCTCGACCTCCTTCTTTCTATAGAACATCTGGATCTTATCAAACTGCCCATCGATCCAAAGAATGAAATCGCGACATTCGCTTTCTTCCGCGATTAAGCGCTTGGCTTCTTCAGCACTGGCTCGGACCATAGCCTCCGTTATCGCTTTTTTGCCATTCATTTGCTGCATTTGTATTCTGGGTCTAAAAAATGGAGAGGCTGGTGTGTTTGCGTCTGTTGCTTTGTTCACGTTGACGATACTGTCAGCGACTTTGGGTACAGAGTCATATTTGGATGTCTTCTTCAAAATTGAGCGCTCTGATCGCGGTGTGCCGTTTGCAAAGTTATTGTTGCTAATTGCAGAGCTGGGCGCACCGATCTGTGGGGTCGATACGCTATTGAAACGTGGGCGCACTCCGCTGCCAGTAGCGGGGGGAGAAAACGCCGCCGACGGGGAAGTTGCGAGTGCGGGTGCTCCGAGACCAAACAAAGACGGTGGCTCATGTTCGATGTTTTTGTCGGCAGAGAAAGTGACTGAGCGCAAGCCGCTGTCTACTTTCTGCAACGGATGGCCGGCCTCGTCGCGCTCGTCAATTGCCGGAGGCGGTAAATGGAATCCCGCACCCGACGTCGGCGGTGTGGCAATCATACTTCCGTACTGCTCTAGCTGGAGAGGTTCATCGCCAAACGCAGAATGTGACGTAGAAATCGGAATCGCGCCCGCGGTATTGAGCAGTTGCTGTGGCGTAATCCGGCCCTCGACAGCGGCGGTGGTGGTCAACGCATGCACGGTGCCGCGTTGCGTAGATGTTGATGTTAAAGCCGCTGGTGGCATCTCGATCTCTGTTTCATCGAGTGAGGCGGATGATGTAGCTGATTTAGGTGACGAGCGTGATGACGACAACACATTTACGCTGCGCGGTCTTGGCGAAGCGATGCTTGCTGCGATATGGCGAGCAAAGACTGACTCGGGTGTGCGTCTTGATCCGTCGGAGTCCTTTTTAATCTTTTTCAGTCGCTTTTTACCCCCCTGTAAAAATAAGAATCAGCTGCCGTAGCAATCAAATAAGATAGAAATATAACAGCACCTTATAATCCAGGTATTGAACACGCCATTCGGGAACCTAATAAAAAAACAATCAGTCTTTTATTTTCCATTAAATATTTCTATGAAGTAAGACTAAATTGTACCAGGTTATCGTTAAGATATCTGAAAGTAAGAGTAGCAAGTTAGCAAGCATTCTAAAAATCAACTCAAAAATAATGTGAATCTCCAAAATACCTAGCGAATTTCATATTGATGTGACAACCTCAAGAAGAAATGAATTTTCGAGTTTCTTTCTTTCCTGACAGATCTCTCTGTATGTGTAATGTACTGTGTATGAAAGATAGCTGTAGATCAATTTCTGGATCTGCACTCACTCATGGCAACACCGAGAAAATAAAACCCCTCCCAAAAAGAGAATTATAAGACTCTTTGTGTAAATAAATTATCCCATGCTCCGAAACTTTCAAATAAATTGGAAAGTGCAGGCAAATATTAGTGCTCTAGCTCTTTAAAATCAGTATGAGTTGAAGTACAGTATCAGCAAATGGCACGCGTGTGCTCGCCCACGCCCCTCTCTCTTTAACTCTCCCCGCATTAAGAGTGAGTGAGATATGGTTAGGGCTTTTCTATTAATTTTTTTATTTTTTTATTTTTTTATTTTTTTTATTTTGATTAGTAGCGGTTTTATTTATGTTGTGGAGACTCTTAAAATTTTGTAAAAGACTCAAATATAATTATACATAGACCTCACATATAGATGCAGTTTATAATATTATACAGGGAGAATGTTGAATCCTAATTAATTACCATGTTTTGTCCTAAACTATCGGCTCATAAAATCCATAGCCGCCTAAAACGCCAAAAAAAGCCATCCAAATCAATAATGAAGCGAAATACAAGAATAAAAAAAAAAAAAAATTAGCTCAGGAATTATACCCTTTCTCTCTAACGGCTTGCCCAGGTAAATCAGCAGCACGCACTTTGCCTTCATTCTGCAGGACCTCAAACCGCGGCCCATCACCAAACAACACCTGACACTGTTGCGATACCTGATTGACGACATCACTCCATACACTATTTTTATTACCATTGCTGTTGCTTTTAGCGTCGTCGTCGTCATCGTCGTTATCAAAGGCAGGCATACCGCTTAAAGCGGCTAAGCTAAGGATATCTCTCCAGTCAAGTTGGCCAAGTCGAGATCGCGAGGCAGAAGTTCCCTGCGAAGTGCGCACAGCTACGACAGCGTCAAAAAGAGAATCGATGAGATGCATAATATTTGGATGCAAGTACGGCAATAAAAGAGATTTTTCGATATCAGAATTTGAAAATAAAATGTTTTCGAGATCGACATTGGCGCCGGTTAAAGTGTTGTCATTGCTCTCTGCGAGATCGGTCAGAGCACGAATACCAAGCGATGAAATTTCAGCAACAAGTGGTGCCGCATACTCATCCAGAGTAACGAATTTGTACGAAGACAGTCGATAATGCTCATACTCGCCCTGTGGCTCATCGAGGATCGGTTGAGGTTGACCGTCTCGGTCACTAGTTATTTGGTCGCGTTTCCGCTTCGACCTACTTGACGATGGAAGATAATCAATATCCTGACCAACGTCATATTTCTCAGAAGAAGCCATAGGTAATTCGTCACTAGGCAACGGCCACGCCGTCCATCGCGGATGCACGATCCTGCGCCGCCTAGTCAGCTCATCGGCATCATCTTGGCCGTCATTATCAGCGCGACCACAAAGACGCGCAGCAACGAGTAAATGTTGCGCCAATGATGCACGGTGGGTATGTTCTAATGTACGCAGTAGGATTTTGAAATCGGCGAGCTGACTATGTCGTGAGTGCGTGAATTGGCGGGTGGGAGAAGGAGAAGGAGAAGAAGAGTCTGAATACCGCTCATTGAGCTCGGGAGGTGGCTCAGTTGAATCCATTATTTTGGCCGAAAATCAGAATGATGATGACATAAAAAAGATTAGTGACATGGCTAGGAAATAAATCGATTTGTAAAGAGAAACTAAATATTCCTAGTATTGATGAGGCTCAGAGCTAATATGAGGTTTCTAGTATGAAGTTTCTAGTATGAGGTATCTAGTAGGAGGTTTAGGGTTAAGAGATGCATGAATGCATGCAGAGCGACTAAAAAGATTGATTGATTGATTGGCTGTAGATTCGAGACGAAGTAGAAAATAAAGAGACTAAACTGTTTGCAAAAACCAGGATGATATAGAAGAGCGACTCTTATTATTCAAATAGTACGAGGGAGGGAGAAGATTGGAGAGATTAGACGGTGGCATGATTGTAAGAGAAAAGAGCAAGAAAAAAAAAGAAATAAGACATAAACCGGTGAGCTGCAATCAAACGAAAGAAAAAGGAAAGAAAGGTTTATCCGCAAAGTCACGCGCATAAAACCTCTTTGATTAGCGCATGGAATCTTTCGGCGACAGAGGTGGAGGAGGCCCAAACAGAGGTGGACTTGCATGGACTGATACAAACGGGTTCGAGTACACGCGGGTACGCTGCTCCAGTGTTTGCATTGTGGGTAGCTAGCTTGCTAACTAATTAGCCTGACAAGAAGATTGACAACGCTGGTGCATGTGCTGCAATAATAACGATAACGAATGATAATTATTGTAGAGTACCAGAGTATCAGATACATTGATGCTGATCATCACCAGGATTATCATCACATTCTTATCATCATATAAATACTACTGCCACTATTGCTCTAGTAATCACAATCGGATTCATAATTATGGCAATCGGCATGAGTAACAACAATAGTGCAAATAAGCGAGCCGACGGAGAGGTGCCTTGAGCTAGTCTGAGCCTGGATTAGCGCTACTCAAGCGAGCCCTCGCTTCCAATGGCCTTCCTCCAATCCACTCTTTTTATTTTATTTTTTATTACTTTTCTTTTATCTCTCTCCAGTGTTATCTTCTCCCTACTCTCCTCTATTGTACTAAAGCAACGCGTTTATATTGTGCTTTGCAATGTACTCGCCATTGTCGGAGATGTCGTTCAAATGCGCTCATCTTTGAGCATATGCGCGTCTTTCTGCTCTCATCGGCCTTCTGCCACGCCACTCCGGCCTACTGTTCCACCACTCGCTGCACTCCAGCATACGCAGCGGTCCTGCATCTACAGCCACGTGACCTGATCTTGTGGTACGTACATCCCAACCCGACCCGCGTGTCTCATCTGCCACCAGCCCCGTCTCCCATGCGCCCCTGTGGCTTGTTCAATTGCTGCGGTACCTGGTCGGGCGGCTGGACTTTAGCTTTTCCTCTTATGGATCTCTCTTCCTCCTTCTCTTTCTGTCCTCTCTCTCTTTCAGTCTCCTGCGTTTGCATGCGAAAGCATGCTTTCGTGGTCTAATCTTGCTTATCGCGTTTTACTCTGCGTCCGAAACTGTCGTATTTATGACGCATTGCTTTCTCGTTCATTTTTGTATCTTCTTCTCCTATGTTTGTTAGCGTAGATCTACTGATCTTTCTAATCTCTCTGCTGGAATTTTAATCTCTCTAACACTCATATCACTGTCTGCATCAAACTCGAGGTAAAGTTACATGCATTCCGTACTCAGGGTCCGACGTGTTGGTCCGTGTGCGCGCCCACCCTATCTACCTTTCACACTCATTTATCACGGCACGAACAATCCTACTCCTAGCGTTGATTTAGAACTTTCTATGCTTCTGCTTATCTGCTTCGACTTGACCGGGTGTCATGATTGGTATGTTTTCTTTCTTTTTCTTTCTTTTCTTTTCTATTCTATTTTTTTATTTTTTTATTTTTTTATTTTTTTATTTTTTTGTTTTTGTTTTTTTGATTGCCATATTAACTCTACTTTATACATTTTACGCATCAATTCTCATCCGCACTGGTTTTGATTATCTATAATATGATTCCTATGTAAATACAGTGTACGTATGTAGTCTCTACAGCTCTTTTTAATCCGATTTAAAAGTCGTCAAAAGCTAGATACCGACAACACCGTCTTCAGAGTAATTTGTTCCTCTCTTACTATAAGGGTAACTTTAATCCCTTGCGACTTTGAGGAATTTCCAGTCGAAACTCGTTTGTAATTCTGTCTCACCGATTACTCACATCTAATCTCTGTATAGCCCTAGTTAGGTGAACAAGGTGAACAATAAAGTCTATAGGGGACAATCAATTGCAGTTTATTTTCGCTGATGTTGAATAAAACTATGTTGCCAGCTATTGTCGTTCTCGCTAGTCTATAAGCCATCTCCAGCCGACACCTTAATGGCTGTCCGCAAATTACACGGCTATTTATTCATTTCGTTTATCTCAGTCACTGGTTTGGTCTCATTCGGTTACCGCGGCTAATCTGACTATAATTCGATGGAAACCAAACGACCACCAACCCCGCCTACAAGTTATAGTATCACTTGGAATCACTATCTCGTTACATTTTCATATGTGAACTTGATTTTGTCCAAGTCTCTTGTTTACTTTTTCTAGATTGCGCCCATTTATGTGTATCAACGCGTGTAACCTCTGTTTATTTCTTCTCGCCCGCTTAATTCTCGTTGTCTATTCTGCATCTCGTAGAGTATATCCACCAAATACCATCACCAGACTACTGTACTTGGACCCTATTTTTTTAAAAGGAAGCATATGTTTTCCTTATAAAAAAAATCACTTTAGAATAGAAACAGGTAGTACTTGCGAGCGAACTGGAAGCTTGAGTGAGATTAACTCCAACGGTTTTCTCCGGTTCGCTAGAAACCGTGCGATGCTCGTCTTTTCATCCACACACATGCACGTTTCCCAAAATTGATCAAAATAAGTGTATATATATGTGTGTGTTTTATTTACATCGTTTCTTTAGTGACAAATTCCAAAGAACTCGCAGCTCGATTTGGAGAGTTTCTCGAGATCTGATTACTTTCCCGATATTCAACGGTGAGAACAGAGAGAGTCGCAAATCATGCGAGAAACGGGTTTATTTCTTATTCCTGGCCAAGCACAAATTGCTTACTGTTTTTAATCGTTATTGAATAGATCTTGGATGACAAGTCTTGATCGTTAATGGTGCTTAGTGTAAAGTTTATGTTTGCTTCAATTGCCGCTTTGCTCTTCACTCTTAATTCCAGCTAAGATTTATACATAACTTTAAATCCTCATAAAAGATTTTCCCAAAGCCCATCGATCCTCAATACAATTCCCATTCGTTCTTTTAAATGAATTGTGAAATTTATTCTCGTTATATTTGTACTTTGATCGCATAGCGAGCTTTCTTTTTGTTCTAGAACACTGCATGTACTACTACGCACATACTATTCGCTAGAATATATCGTCGCCTTTTTCTCTCAGTTTCTTCAATTTCTCATGCTCGCTCTCTCGCTCGCAAGAGATTACAAAAAAAATAAACATAAATTCGACTATTTGCATCGCTAATCAGCTCCATAGACATAATCACAAGAACAACAGCAGCCTGCAGCAGCAAGAAATTGGAAAAAAGTACGCTGACGATTAAGTTTCGGATCTGAATGAAAGGGAAAAACTCAAACTTGAGTACCGCAAAAAAGGGAGAAAATATAAAAAAAAACCCTCTTGAAAACTGAATTTGAAAAAAGAAAAGAAGACGTAAAAAAAGTTTCTTTGCCTTCTTTGTTCTGCGAGATCGTTCGGTTTTGGCATAGATTGCGGAAAATATTTTTACCTCTCCTTCCGTGCTAGATTCATTCCATTTCATTTCTTTTCATTTTTTATTTTATTTTATTTTATAGTCCTTTGTATATCTAGCTTGACATAAGTATCAAATATTTATTTGATAGTTGAATATAAATTTACTTCTCGGTGTGTGATTGTTCTTTTATTTCGTTTGTATCCACGCAGTTCCAACAGAATGGTTACACGCATTCTTCTTCTACGAAAACTTTATGTACAATTTCATTTTGTATCTTACTAATCAGAAAGAGTAAAATCGCAGCGGCTACGTAAAAAAAGATAGTGAACGCAGAGAAACCTTCTGTTTATAGGTTTATGCAAAAGGCTGAAATTGATAGCGCGATACCTAATCTAAACCCAAATCAGTGGAAAATGGCAGGCAATCTTAAATCAAACGCGCAGAATTTTAGTCTATGTATTATTAGACATAACAAGACAGGAAATACAGCAGTTATAGACTTGTTTATTCTTATGTTTTGAATTTTGTCAACCGCATCTACTATTATGCCTTCACTGATAATTCGTGCTCACTTAAAACACCAAAAAAACAAGCTCCTGTCCAGGAAGCCGTCGTCCGGATAGAGGCACCCGCGACGGCCTGACTCAATCACTATCCCTCTCCCACTTTCACGTCACCGCCTTGCTACTGTAGTTTTTATTTAGTGAGATTGTGTGTGTACCTGTGATGATCTGAATTCTGATATATCGCTACCTTTACCGTAATCGAAAAGAAGAGTTATTAAAAGAAAGTTCAAGAATTTATATTCATTGAGGCTGTGTCGTGATTTCATTGTACAAGTGTGATATAGATCATATATCAGACGAATACCACACGACCATTTTATAAACATACATACATATATATATATATATATATATGTAGATTCCTAATTCTAAATTGGATTGAAGAGAGGATGCTTGTTGGCACTATATTCGTACGTGCCTGTCTGTGTTTGCGAGGCGACAAAGTTGGAAGAATAACCGACTCAGAAGATTCTTTATTTTTTAACCAGTAGCCGATAATCTTTAACAGCCGAGATAGAAAAAAAGGACAAAGGAAAGCACATCCGATAAACTTATTCGACATCACAAAGAAAGTGACCGAAAAGGTAAATTGCAAGCAATTCACGAGCAAGCTGAGTTCTGTAGTTCAGAATTATTGCAATCCTCTTCACTTCTCGTTCACATCGATAGACATGCTTTAGAAAATACTTGATAGCAAGCAAGTTTGATGGAGTAAAAAACAATTATATAAATTTGGAGAAATAAGAGAAATATCGTAGAGGAAAAAGAATTATTCTGCCATCGCCGTTCACTGCCCCTGATGACTACGACACACTAGAAGCAGGAACGCACTTTACATTTCATCCTTTTCCTATTTTTCCAATGAAAACTGTTTTTACATTAAATAACTAGCATCGTCTATTTATTTGCTATATATCGCAACCGCTGAGCAACTGAGATACGGATTTAGCGCATTTCCCCAGCACAGCCACTACTTAGCCAAAACACTACACATCAAAAATTGCGCCTGACCGAATATGTAAGATACTAGTGTGCGGCTCGTATGCTCTACGGCGGCAACTCAGCCTAGATTAAGTTCTGAAGCCCGGGGCGCCGCACAAGCCACTCTAGACCAGAATACGCGGTCCGATTGGACTATTCCTATTTTTTGTTTTTTTTTTATGCTTTTATTTGTTTTTAATTGCTATTTTATTATTATTTATTTTGCTGATAGACATGTATCTGTGCTTATTTGTAGAGGAAGCGAGACTGGTTAACGAAAATCAGCTTCAATATTTATAAATTTGAGTGAGTATATATTTCTGTTCTTCGGCTGCGCATCAGTGAGCGTGACGCGGAAAAACCGGATTATATTATACTCTTGGTGAATCAACAGCAGCAAAAATCAACGACAGATTATTCTTTGAGACAGCTTTGACGAGTTTGTTTCCAAATTACCTAGTTAGACTCTTTTGCTACATTTTACTTATCTGAAAGAGATGGAGAGTGCGCATAAGGATGAAGCAGCAGAAGAAGAAGAAGAAGAAGAAGAAGAAGAGGAGAGAATAAACGAATAGAAAGTCGGCTAATGGACTCCTTCGTGTTTGTGGTTGTGCCATCGGGCTGGGTTTTCCTTTTTTTTCGGATAAGTCTGAGGTCACGGCATGCAGGATTGAGGCCGTGTAGTGTACCTAAAGAAAAAAGTGAAAAATCTTAATTGATACATACAATTCTAACAACCAGGGGTTCAAAGCAGTGTGACACGACGAACAGTCGTCAACAGAGAGGCAAAGTTCGCGCGAATTTCTAGCTAGCTTCGACAAGCGATGACGACATATACGACCCGTCCGTGCAGGTGCCGTCCAGGGCAAACGAGAGTGCAAACTAACTAAACCGAGACTCGACAAGGAGCAAGAAGGAGGGAAAGCAGTCCGCTCCGCTCGTGTTTCATTTGCTTTTGTAGTGCAAATGTCGCGCAGGTATGGTATCTATTAGAATACAGGCATTGGGTAGAAACTGGCAAGATCTATAAAGATTAAAAATAGGGACACCGTCGTCGTCACACATACAAACAATAGATACTCTTTTGTACGTCTCTGATGGCGATGTGCAGGTGTAAGCGCTGGCCGAACATGTATAAAAAGGGTTAGTCGAGCCGAAGAGCGAAGTTAACCGTAGGTGATGTGATGCGATTCCAAGAGCGCAGATCAGGGTCTGCCGAACGTACAAGATGTGGATACACCTATGATAATACAAAAGAAACGAAGATAGAACAGTGAGCAGAGGGCAGTGACTGAAAGGATGGAAGACTGAGTAGAGAAGGATCGATCAGAGAAGAGCAACCGAATAAAACAACGTAACGCAAGGCTCAGACTTGCGCGCCTTAAGCACAGTGCCGAGGCTGTTGAGATAGGGTAGACTAAATGAGGACAAGATCGAGAGTGTGTCAGGGCTCGCCGATGACGTATTAACAGATTGAGAGATTCCGGAATCCTGCTGGATATGGACTAGCGTCAGGAGCAGGAAGGAAGGCAGCTCATTCAGCGGGTCAGAAAATGAATGAAGGCGCAGTCTGGAAAGAGAGTTTGAGCGATACGAGAGGCGGTGCAGAATCTAGCGAGACTGCGTAAGCGAAATCGCGAAACCGATACAGAGCAAGACACGCGCTGCAGCGCTGCGCAATCAACCGAGTCTGCTGCAACGTTAGCTTAGACTGCTGCCCCTGCCGCAAGAATAAACGCGCAGAACAAGATGCTAGAGACTACACAGCCGTCGGCAATGAACGGCTGCAGCTGCAGCAGCTGCATCAGCAGCAGCAGCAGTATCAGTGAAGGCGATGATGAGGATTGGCCAGTCGCTGGAGGCAGGGCGGGCGTGGATTCTGACGCTTACCCCCTTCAAGCACCACCAGTGCACTTCCCGCCCTACTAAGCGCAATTTACGATGCAGGGCACAATGGCTTCGAGAATGCCGAGAGAACAGACAGGTAGAAGTCAAATAAAACAGAGTGGGTACTCGCGGCTCGAAAAGATTACATAGACGAGAAGCGCAGTTATCCAGCACAGCCCACAACTTCCCCAACGGGTTTATATTACTACTGTCGGTAGTAATGCGCAGTAATATAATATAAAGGGCAAAGCCGACGGACTGATCAAGAAATGGAATTACTTTAGAGCAACCTAAGCTAGATAACTAAGCTAAGAGTACGGAGCGGGTGGCGGCGGCATAGTTTAAGGACAGACTTTAGGCGGTGTCCGACGGAATAAACCGAGAGTTGTGACTGCGTTAAAGTGCTCGCCGAGGCTCTTCTTATTTTTTTTTATGAGCGCGACCCAAACCCATGCCTCTTAAAACTACTTTTATTGCTTCTATTGTTCGCGCAAAAAATAGATTATTTCTTTCTCCTTGATGGTAGGAGTAGCCGCTATGGAGCAGGGTTGGCCAAAAAAAAAACCGGACTGGACTTAGAGCATTCTGGGGCTAACATAGTGAGCGCACGTTTATGCATTCATGGGGCGAAAATAAGGATGGTGCAGATACGCGAGAGGCGTCGGTCGAGCGCAGTTGTTGCCAGTGCACGAATGCGGTCGTGTGAAGTGAATAAAAATCTAGCGCCGCGGGTCGAGGCGAGGGCAACGGATATAGATGAGGTAGTGGATGCGGGGAGACGTAGAACGGAATAAGAATAAGAATAATGAATATCAAGATTAAAACAAAAAAAAGAAGAAAGCGAATAAAAAAACTGCTAAGAGGACTTTTTTAGATTAGTGAAGAATAAGAGAAGCGAGAGCAAAGAAAGAGGAATAATAGCAGGCTGCGACAAGACGGCGATCAGTTCCTGTCCTGTCCAGAGCATGTATCGTTAAGCCCGGCTAACGACTGCACTCTAGGACTCGGGAAATCGTACTCTTCTCTTTCTGCGGAGCATGCGCTAATTTCTTGCGGTGCAGATTCCGTGCAGAAAATTTAGTTTGATTACATTATTTCTTTAATTTACTAGTAATTGATAAAATAGTTGCTGCATATGGACAATAAATTTGAACTGTATTACAGCTTCTCTGCAACAAGCGCGAGCTCGCTTGACGGCGGATCAACGCACAGGTTTAACAAAATTGGCGGGAAATCTTATTCGTGGTAGTCGTTCATTCGCTGCAGGCTAATCGCCGAGGTGCCTCTCTTTGTCTGTATTCCTTCGCTAGCATCGTGTACTCTCCTCCGTAGTATCCAAGCGACTAACTCGAGTTCGGGTAACCCCGGCTCGCTTAGCTGCTAAGTCTACTACCTGCCATATCGCATGGTAACCTTTTCTGATCAAGATTAACTGCAAGCAACAGTGCAAGCAACAGTGCAAGCAACAGTGCAAGCAACAGTGCAAGCAACAGTGCAAGCAACAGTAATGCTGTCTTGCCGCTGACGCCCTCCAGCTTTATTCTGGTTCTTGAATAATTGAAACGTTGTCGACCGCATGCACTTTCGCCAAGTCTCTCTCGGCTAGTGTACTATAACCAAGTTTTATGGGAGCAATGAATTTATATTGCTATCCTCATCTTTGGCTCTCCTAGGCGAATTTGCAAGCGAGCTCACTAACCTGTCTCATCGTCACATCCGCTGACCGCACCGGCAGGGCTCCGAACCCACGACTCTTGCAGATTTGCACACCAGAGTCAAATGGACAGTCTCGAATCTCGCATAGAACAACGTGGACTGCAAGAGCGTTGTTTGACGGCCTTCTGCGTGGCATAGAAAAACCGAAAACAGGTAGTCAAATTAAGCTCTCGTAACACTTCTTCCCTTCCACGCTACCACTAACCGCCATCTATCTATATTCCGGATATAGATCGCCCAGAGCCGGATTCTGCGCTCTATCTACAATAAATGTGAACCAGTCTGTCGGGTTCCGCTGCTGTTCCACTCTGCAGGCTCCTGCAGGCGGCAGCTCCAGTCAACCATCAATTTCGTAGAGGCTGCAGATCCTCAAGACCGAGCAGACTCGGTAGCCGCATACTGCGTAATGCCCTTTCTATACTCTGATTGGCAGCCAACCTACTCTAATCTCCCGTAATAACATATTTTCGCTGATATTTTCGCTGATAGTTGCCACTTGGTGGGCATAGTTTGGCGCATGCACTTCCACGCGCGCTCGCCGGCACGTCGACGTCAGGCCTCGTTTAGCTTCTTCCACGCGTGGAATCTCCTCGGCTCCTCTTTTGACCAACCCTGCCATGCCCCGTCACCATCTCTTATCGTCGTCGGCTTCTCGGCTTTTTTTTCTCTCTCTCTTTGTCCTGTCCAGTCGACACCCGCCTGTTGCATCATCTTCCGCGGCAGGTCACAACCGGCTATCATGTAAGCGGCCCAATATGGCAGGTCTGTGGAAGCGCCGCGGAAGGCAGAGGCGTAGGGCAGGCTGACCCGTCTCAGGAGCCGAAACACGCGGCACGTGGCGGTGCAGCTACGGCCGCTCGTACCCGGTACCCCGTCTCGGGCTGCATTCCCTCTTCGTGATCGCTTGCCTGCCTTTGCGCTTCTTTCCCTCTATAATTGTCGCCCGCTCCTCTGCCGCTTCTTTCCTGCCTCGCTCATTGCGTCTCGTCCCTTCTGGCTTTTCTGCTCTGCTCTTCTCTGCTCTTTTCTGACGAAGCCGGCGCTTTTCCTCTTCCATCATGATGGCCGACCCCCTGCCCTCTTTTCCGCCTTATGCCCGTCCTCCCGGCATTCAGCCTTCACCGCCGCAGTTGCCCTCCCTCTTCCGTCCTCAGCAGCACCCCCCGCAGCCCATCCCGCCCCAGCATTACCCGCAGCACACCTCGCCGCTCTCCTCTCCCTTTGCCTCTGCTCCGCCATACGCCGCCGCTGCCTACATGCCCTCCTACACCTCCCAGGTGCCGCCGCTGGCTTCACATCAGCAGCAGCAACATCTGCCGCCGCTACGCCTACACCTGCAGTCCCCCGGTGGGGCGCAGCCCGCCGTCCTCGTTGATGGTTACTATCACTATCCGCATTCTCCTCCTCAACCCTCCGTCGCTGTGCTTACCCAGCAACAGCAGCAACAGCAACAGCAACAGCAACAGCAACAGCAACAGCAACAGCATCAACAGCAGCAGCATCAGCATCAACAGCAGCAGCAACCTTCACAAGTTGCCGCAGCCCAGGTTGCTGCTACTCTTGCAGACGTGACCGTGCACAAACCAGTCAAGGAAATCAAGCGACGCACGAAAACTGGCTGTCTTACATGCCGCAAGCGACGGATAAAATGCGACGAGCGTCATCCCATGTGCTTCAATTGCGCAAAATCGAAGCGCGTCTGTCTGGGATACGATCCTGTCTTTAAATCTCAGCGTGGCGGTGCAGTCACAACGACTAACACAGCTGCTGCTTCTACTACTCCTACTACTACTCATCTGTCGTCCTCGTCCTCGTCGCCGGTGTCCAATGCGGAGCGAAAATCGGGTGCTGCACAGGCATCTTATGGTGCTTCGAGTGTTGAAACTTCTGCTGAAGACCGGTCTGAAGTCAAGCGGATAAAGATTGACAGTCTGCTCTCGGAGTAGGAACTGAGGAACAGAAAATTTTATCAGTATCGTACGATGTAGTTTTGGCGTCCTTTTTTTTTCCCCGTTTTTATTAGCACCTTTTTATTTTTATTTTTATTTTTTTATGGACATGGTGTGACATTTGGCGTTCTTTTTTTTCATTCAATAAGCTTTTGCTTGCAAATTATATTGTATTATAGGAGGTTTTAGGCTCCCACTTGATAAATAGGAATATTTCATGTATATTTGATTTGATTTATGTAGTGATTGTGCACACATAATAGACTACATACTATCGTTAATCTCTTAATATTTTGGATAACTCTTTCTGATCTATATTGTATTAGATTTGTTCAATACAAGCCTTCGTACTAACCAACTACTAAATTAAAAAACGCCAGCGGCGACCTGCTCCGGAACAAGCGTATTAACCTTACCAACGGTGACAGCAGCCCGTACATTATCAATAACTTGGACCTCCATCTTCTTTTGCGTCTCGTACGTGAGCGTTCCGACGTGCGGCAGGAGCATAACCTTCTCGTTTGACAAAAGACCCGGGTGAATAGTTGGCTCATTTTCGTAGACATCTAAGCCGACGCTCTTAACCTTTCCGCTCGCGAGGGCATCGACCAGCGCCGCCTCGTCCATGACGGCACCGCGAGCCGTGTTTGCAATAACGACGCCGTCCTTCATTTTCTCGAACGCGGCTTTGTTAATCGTGTGTCGCGTGTTTGGGTTGAGTGGTAAATTGAGCGAGATGACGTCGGAGGTAGCGAGCAGCTCGTCAAAGGACACGTATTTGGCGCCGCCCGACAATTCCGGGGATAGCTCGCGGCGATTATAGTACTGCACCGTCATTCCGAATGCCTCCGCCCGGCGCTTCACGGCGCGACCGATACCGCCCATGCCAACTATGCCAAGTAATTTCCCTTCCGGATCGTTGGCGAGTGGTGTGGTGGTATTCCATTTGCCGCGACGAAGGCCAACGGCTGCCTGGTTGAAATTGCGAAGAGCGCCAAGGATGAGCATCATGTTTACGTCCGCCGTCGCATCGTCAACGGTTGATGGGCAATTGGAGATCTGGATACCAGCTGCCAAGCAGGGCTCTACATCGACCTGGTCGTACCCTAGTTCAATAATATGTCAGTTTAAGGTAATCGCTTTCTCTCTATTGTTTAGAAAGGAAAATTTGGGGTGTTATCATTACCAGCACCGTTATGGCAGACGTATTTCAGCGTAGGAGGAAACTCCTTGACAAGATCAGCATCAATGCGTCCAGTGATTGCAATTGACTTAAAAGTGCGAAAGACAGCGACAACATCGGCATATTTGCTCTTGAGGTCCTTGATGAATTGCTCGCGGTTACCCGAATCGCAGACCGAGAGTGTAGCCACATCAGATAGAGCTTCCCATTCGGCTTTGGCGTGGGTAATTTCTCCCAGGAGTAAAACGTGAGGCTTAGACATTGTAAAACGAGAAATCGAGAAGAAGCGGTGCGAAGAGGTGAGAAAAGTGGTGGAGAGATTGAGAGAAGACGAGGTGATATTTGCCGCGGCGCAAACAGGCCCGGCTGACGTAAATCCGATAAACTACAGCGCGTCAATAGGTTAGTTTTAACTGTCTAGTCTCCCAAACCCTTCCCTTTTTCTTTACTAATTCTCGTTTGCTGCCCACGCTTGCATACTATCGGAGCCGCGCGGGTGGGGGGATACGTTCTCACTTGCCCTCGCCTATCCCCCCAAGAATCTTCCTGCGTCTATGTGGGGGAATGCTTTTTTTGTGGGACAAGCTTCACGTACCTTCTTGCACACTGACACGCGTGCTGCGCTGCGAGAAGAAAATGCTCGGGACAGCAAGGAGCGTGTAGCGGATACCATTGCGGTGTTGTCTCTTTTTTGTGCGTGAAGAGGAGAGAAAAAGAGAAGAGAAGGAGGAGGGTGATTGGTGGTGTTCTTTTGTATGTGGTGCTTAGGTGTAAGTTGCCCTGCTGCATCTCGTACCGATTTTGCATCTTTTTTTCCACTGCAAATCTATGAGCTCCTCCACAGAAGCGCTGTTGACTGCAGAAATATTTTTCTGTTTATAATATTTTGGTCGCTGAATATTAAATATTGAAAATATCTCTTTAGTCGGTATTTGGCATTTGGTAGTCGTAGTGTTGTGGCTGTGGATGCTCTGTGATTGGCTGGAGACAACGAGACCCTCTCGGTACCAGCCTTGAGATTCTATGGCTCTGATTTCTTTGCAAATGTATTCATATGCTATTCTTTTGTTACATTCCTTTTGTATATGTTTTTGTGAATAGCTACGTAGGTTGTCTTTTTTGAACTCTTCATAAATATGTGCTTATAAGGTATGAAGCATTTTGTTCCGTTCAATCACGTCTCTTTTCTTTTAGATCTCTTCCAATACCTCTTTTCGATCTTTGAGATGAAGTGCACTGAATAGGGGAGGATGTAAATCAACAAGCCAGACAACGGGTGCTCTATCGCACAGCAGTCAGTTAGCGACAATGGTTTTTTCTGGGTGACATTTTCTTCAGACTTCCTTAACTGTAACCTATAATTAATCAATCGACCTTCTACAGTTTCCAAAATATCAATTTCTCTAATCTTCAGAGTAAAACAGGACCGATGCATACCGGCAAGTTGTGGGTTAGGTGATTAAACCTTAAAGGGATTGAAGTAGAGTTATATTACATAATACAATTGTCAGCAGATTTGGTGAGCGCGACTCCCCGCGCTGCCAATTCCTAAATTTTGGATACCCAGCCAGGGCTGGAATTGAGCATCGTGTTGACTTGTCTGATATTCGAACTATAGCGGCACACGCGCGAGTCCTTTTTTTCATTTTGATTTGGATGCTCGTATATTTTGGGATTTTACAATATATGACAGAGAATTTGATTGCCTTGCCTTATTGAATTTTTTTACCTTTTAAATACAGAATCTTGTGTGTGTACGTGAAGCAAGGGCGCGTTCGCAACAACGCTTCAAGATCTCTTTTTCGCTTGGCGACATCACAGATCTTGTTATATACCTTGTATTATTTGATTGATATCTATATAAGAGTGACGGATCACGATGGTCAATACTGCTGACCATTTCGCTCAGCGTCTGCTTGATGCCAGTCTAGGTATGTATTTTTCCAATCGACTCTTTTCTTTCCAGATAGCCCATGAAACGAAATTAACGCAAACCCTTTCTTTAATTGGCAGATGCAAAAACGAAATTTGCGACTGCTGTCGAACTACGGGATTCGCTGGAAACATTTCAAAATGCGCAAGAATATCCTAAATTCCTTAGTCGCGTTTTGCCGGCTTTGATTTCGAATCTCGAAACGCTCCCGCCTAGTTTTTTGACTGTGTCGCCTGAGCAGGTATGTATTTTTCATTTTCATCACAAGTGTCGAACATGTGAAGGGATCTGACAGGAATGCAAAAAAAATTAGAAATTACGGAACTGCTTATTGGAAATTATACACCGTCTGCAGATGAGCGAGTCATTCAAGCCCTACGCGATACAAATAATGCACCTCCTCATGTCGCTTTTACGTATTGAAAATGAAGAGAATGGAGTACTCTGCATGAAAATCATCACGATCTTACATCGAAGTTTTAAGACCGCGCTTGACGACCAAGTACAGCCGTTTCTGGATTTAGTGGTGGAGATGTATAAGAATATGCCGGGTGTTGTGAAGGAGACGTTCGATACCCACGGGTCGCAAGCATCAACTAGTCTTGCAAATGTATCAACGGTAAGCTCTTTCCTTTTTCTAAGAAAAGAGAAAAGCTGATGATGTGTGTTTCTAGCCTGGTAATTTCTCTTCGTTTCAGTCGCCGCGTCCAATGTCCCCTTCTATGTCAACTGAAATAGGAGGCGACTCACAACCAGCTAAAACATTGCCCAAAAGTTTATTCAGTTTCCGCGTACTTACCGAATGTCCGATTATCGTGGTCTTATTGTTTTCCACTCATAAGCAATCTGTAAATGATAACTTACCGGTTTTTGTCCCGCTGATTGTGGAGGTTTGTATTTTTGTGTTGATGCAAAGGGAGGGAGAGCATAGAGTGCTGATTTGCAGTATAGATGCTGTCATTGCAGGCGGCGCCTCAGGCAGAGGCGCACACAGCTGCTGCTTCGCGCGGGGAGATTTATACCTCAGTCTCCTCTGCCATCAAGAATCGGACCGCCTTTGGCGAATTCATTACTGCGCAAGTCAAAGTGAGACATTTTTTTTTGTTCAATTGTTACTCGACGCAGGAGAAAGTAAGTAGGCTAATAATTAAAATTTTTAGACAATGTCGTTTTTGGCATATGTTTTGAGAGGATTCGCGCCGGCTTTGAAGAAATATAATCATTTGATTCCGGATTTCGTGGTTCGGTTATTGAAAGATTGTCCTAGAGAATTATCCGCCTCGCGAAAGGTATGTCGTTTGGCACAATATTTTTTTTCTTGTGGTGATGATAATTAGCACGAGCTAATAAACGGTGGTTAATTTAGGAATTGTTGGTTGCGACTAGACATATCCTATCGACCGATTTCCGAGTGATTTTCATCCCAAAGGTGGACTTGCTTCTGAACGAAAAGGTGCTGATCGGCGATGGTTTGACCGTCCATGAAACTTTGCGGTATGTCTTCTTCCATTTTTTTACGTTAATAGATTTGCTTATTTTGTTTTCTTTTTGCAAAACAGCCCTCTGGCGTATAGCATGGTTGCTGATTTACTACATCATGTTCGTGCTGAATTGAGTCCCGCACACATTTGGATGACTGTTGAAGTTTACTCGCGAAATTTACAAGATAATACTTTAGCTGCTAGTTTCCAGACTATGAGCGCGAAGCTATTGTTGAATCTCGTTGAGAGAATTATGAAGTTGTCTAATAAGGCTGATGGTGTGTATATGAGTTTTTCGTCTTTATTTGAGTGGAAGAGCTGACTTTAAGGGCAAAGGTCGACAATTAATTATTTTCATATTGAATGCGTTTGCCGAGAAATTTGCTGCTTTGAATCGAAATCATACGAATGCCCTTCTTCATAGCTCCGAAAAAGTGGATAAGAGACCGGTTGATCCGATTGCCATGATTACTCGCGAGGAAGAGAAAGGAAAGCCATTTGAATTTCCCGACGAGAAAGAAGAGGAAGCGAGCGATCAGAAAGAAGATCTCGATCATGTTGATATTCTGAATGCGTTTCCTATAAAACTTCATGCGGATAACGTTGCGGATGGCATGAGAGGTATAGTTTTCACGTAAATCAGATTGAAACCTGGTAGTAATAGTGGCTAACGTGAATATAGACGGACGATATCTATTCAAGAATTTGTTGAATGGTCTCAAGACAATCATGTTTGGCTTGAAAACATGCAATCCACCGCCGACTCCCGATATCAGCAACATTAACCCCGCACAGTGGAACGAGACAGCTCGAGGTTTTAATTTTGAACAAGTGGCTATCTTTCGAAAACTTTTCCGTGACGGCGCTGCTGGATTTTCGTTTTATGCCACTGTGCGCGATAAAGCAGTTATTGACACGCATCGAGTGGGAAGTTATGACTCTATTGGTCCAAATATCCCAATTACGAGCTCGAAAGAAGAAAAAGAGCTTCTGGAAACGTTTGCCACTGTGTTTATCCATATTGATCCCGCTGCATTTCACGAAGTTTTAGAGTCTGAGTTGCCATATTTGTTTGATGCCATGATGAAAAATACGTCGCTTTTGCATATTCCGCAGTTTTTTCTGGCTAGTGAGCCTACTTCTGCCAATTTTGCCGGAATTCTGTTAAATTTTTTGATGGACCGCTTGCCAGATATCGGAAAAGGTGATCCATTGCGTGCCAATTTGTTGATTAGATTGTTTAAGCTGTCTTTTATGGCTGTCAACCTATTCTCTACTACGAATGAGGAAGTATTTCAGCCTCACTTACGGAATCTGATTTTGCGATCAATGTCGTTGGCGACTACTGCTGAAGATCCTTTGAATTATTATTTGCTTTTAAGAACTTTCTTCCGGAGTATTGGCGGCGGTCGGTTTGAGCTTTTGTATAAAGAATTTCTACCCCTTCTGCAAGTTCTTTTAGAGTCTCTTAACCGTCTTTTGCTGACAGCGCGAAAGCCTCAGGAACGTGATTTATATGTCGAGCTTTGTTTGACAGTTCCGGTTCGGCTTAGTGTTCTTGTGCCGCATTTAAAGTACCTTATGCGACCGCTTGTGATCTCGTTTACTGGATCGCAGGATCTAGTTAGTCAGGGTCTTCGTACGCTTGAACTTTGCGTTGACAATCTGACGCCGGATTACTTTGATAATATCATCGAGCCGGTGATTGACGAGGTCATGGAAGCTTTATGGACGCATTTGAAACCATTACCGTATCCGCATCAGCCGAGTCACACGACTCTCCGAATTCTCGGAAAGTTGGGTGGTCGAAATCGTAGATTTCTTGAGCCGCCTAAGAATCTCAAGAATGACAATATGCAGGCAGATGATCCTGTTGTCATGATTGAGATCAACGGTCTGAGCGGACGGCGCTCATTTCCTATCTCGACTGGTCTTGATGCTGTCTTCCACGCTATTGTTGATTATCGAGCCACTATGCATTACCGAGTTGAGGCGTTCAGGTTGCTAGAGACTACTACCAGGCTATTTATTTCCAAGGCGAACTTAGAACCGGATACGGGCGAAATCTTGCAGGAATGTGCTAATGCCATCAGAACGGGTATGATCCCGCCGGATCCGAAATTCACACTATCCAGCACGCCAAAATCTACTAAAAAATTGCATACGCAAAATGAGATGTTTCTCAAGATTTTGACCTATGTATTTGATGCGGCCGCCATCACAACTGTGCGTGAGGACGCTGCAAAACTTATTGCTGATTTGTGCGAACATGTCGTGATGCTTGAGATTGGAAAAGTTATCTTGGAAGTAAAGCGCGATAAGCGACCGTTTCAAGTTACCGACCATGAAGATCCTCAGTGTCTTGATTTTAGACTTATGTATCAAGCCATTTCAGACGCCTTGGGATCCTATAAAGTCCCTGTTCGCGAAGCCGCAAAAGAAGCTATTCGTGTGATTTATCGGTGCTGTATCGACATCTTTGGCGACGCTGAGGCCGCGCAAAAATTCCCTGTTTTCAAATATCTTGCCGCTGTATTTTGCCATTCGTGCTTTGAAGAGCCATGGTACAATAAGGCTGGTGGATGCTTGGGACTCAAAGTTTTATTGACTGAGTTTGAGCTTAATCGGGAATGGGTCATGAAACGGCAGTCAGATATATTGAGAGCATTGCTGTTTGTCTTGAAGGATATTTCGCCAGAGCTGCCTAGTCTTGCTCAAGAAGATGCAAAAGAGCTGATTAAGCATATTTTAACGGTATGCAATCAAAACATGAGTCGCGAGGAACTGTCGACCAGAATGTTTCATCAAGTGCTTGGCACGTTGTTTTATGAAGTGTCGAACTCTCATCAAATTGTGCGCGAGACCGTGCAAGACTCGCTGCGGCTTTTGTCGACCTTAACACAGGTGCCGCTTCACGAGCTCTTATCGTCAGTCAAAAACAGTTTACTAGTTTCGATTTACGGAAAGCCGTTACGCGCGCTACCGTTTCCTATGCAGATTGGAAATATCGATGCCATGACGTTCTGTCTTGGACTCGAGAACTCGTTTATACAGTTTGGTGATGAATTGTTGCGGTTGCTTATGGAGGCCCTTGCGTTAGCTGATGCTGATGATGACGCGCTACTTGCAGCACCGCATCCGCAGCGCGCAATGGAATACGGCGTCAATGAGCAGCTTGTGCAGTTGCGGATTGTGTGCATCCGATTACTCACGATTGCCATGATGAGCCCCGAGTTTTTCCAGAGTCATCCGGGACAGCAAGCGCAGACGCGCGCCAAGATCATTGCTGTCTTTTTCAAGACTTTGTATTCTCGCTCCAAGAAAGTTGTTGGCGCTGCGAGTGAGGGACTCAAGGCTGTGTTGTCGCAGAATCACAAGTTACCAAAGGATTTATTGCAGAATGGCCTACGGCCTATTCTTATGAATCTGTCGGATCACAGACGACTTACACTTGCTGGTCTTGATGGACTTGCTATTTTACTCGAGCTCTTGACTAACTACTTCAAAATTGAAATTGGTACAAAGCTACTTGATCATCTCAAAGCCTGGGCGGAGCCTATGAACTTGTATCAGTCTTCAGGCAAGCAGCTTATGAGTCAGCATAACATAAAGATCATTGCCGCAATTATGAATATCTACCATCTTTTGCCGCCTGAAGCTAGTCGATTCATGGAAGGACTAGTGACTACAGTCATTTATTTGGAAGAACATCTTCGCAGATATCACGACAGTCCATTCAGACCTGCGCTTGTCAAGTTTACGGGACGATATCCCAAGGAGACAATGGAGTACTTTGCACCCAAGCTCGCTGATCGGCGCTTCGGAAAGATATTTGTGCATTTGGTAAACGATGAAAAGAGTACCGAGTTGCGCGAACTACTTGTTGCTCGATTGCCAAGTTTGATTTCGCGTGCGCTTGATATTACCAATCATGAAGACAAGTGCGGAGCAGTTGTTAATATGATTTACGTCTTTGGCGCAGTTGCAAGACGCAGAGAGGATTGGATTGCGACTCAGAAAGAGCAGCTTGTGTTGTTGTTGCAGAACGCCAACTGGTTGCGCGTATTCGCGCGGTCGCAGCAGTTGGCTTCGCCTGTGCATTTAGGAGTGAAGCAGGCGCTTGAGGAGTTGTTAGATTTGTGTCTTTTGTACAGCAAGAGAGATGAGAATGATATGGATCTTATCTTCAAGGTCGTCGATGCTATTTCGGTCAAGAGTATTGACGGCACTCTAGATGTTTATGACTACATCTTCAACAACATCGTGCGGTCACATTCGACCGAAAAAAGGCATTCTTACCTAACAAAGTCAATCGAGTATTTTACGCAACCGGGAATATCTACTGCGACAAGATGCTTTATTTTCCAGTACATTATCAACTCAACTTTGATGATGGAAGTCCACCGAACAAGTGATCTCAGTCAATTCTTGGAGAAATCATGGATTGAGGCTGTGCATACAAAGATCTGGAAGCCAGCTCTTAGCGATCTTACCGAGGACAGCTCAGAGTATCGGGATCAGTATCGAATTCAGCTGTTGCAAATGTCTGCTATTCTCCTTCATCATGCGCCAACGTCTGTGACTGACATCCGCAAAGATATTATTAAGGTAGGATGGAACTACATCAAGCTTGAAGACGTTATCAGTAAACAGGCGGCATCGGTTCTTATTGCCTACTTCATCGTTGCGTACGATACTCCGCTTAAAATTGCGCTGCAGATTTACGTGCAATTATTAAAGGCGCATCATAGTGACGCGCGTGTACTAGTCAGGCAGGCGCTTGATCTGCTGGCGTCTGTGCTTCCCAAGCGATTCGGCTCGGAAAGCCGGTTTCCGCTATGGTCAAAGTACGCTAGACGTGTTTTATCTGAAGATGGACATAATGTTGCACAGGTTATCAATGTCTATCAGTTTATAATTCGTCATCCAGATTTGTTTTATGAGTCTCGTGATCATTTCTTTAGTATGATTGTTGGCGCAATGCCCAAATTGGGATTCATGGCAAATTCGCCGTCAGAAAATCAGATTTTGTCTGTGGATTTGGCGGAGCTAATTCTTAAGTGGGAGAAAATTCGTATTGGTCGAATCGCGTTATCTGAAGAAAGTAATGATGCTGTTTCGACGGGCGGCGCTAGTCCGACTCCATTGTCTCCCGAGTCGCGTAAGCGTCGGTTTGATGAGATGCAGCAGGGGTCTCCGGCTGCTTTGACGTCTTCAATGACGACTTCTGGCGAAGGACAAGCCACACAGTCACCGGTTCCAGCTAGTGAGGCTAAAGGTGCGACCGAGATCAATGTTCCCTTTTTAATGCGCGAAGCCACCATCACCTATCTCATCAGATTTGCGTGTATCTCACCACAAAAGGCGACTGAAAATCCGCTCGCGAGGCGAATTATCGATATTCTTCATCAATTTTTGGGTCCTGAACTTTGGTCTGAAGTTAATGTTAAGCTCACGTTCTTTGAGCGTAGTTTGGCGCAGAATTCATTATCGAGCGCAACGTTGGTATCGTATATCAATGCACTGCAAGTCATCCGCGTCACTTTGGACCAGAAGGCGGATGAGTGGATATCGGCAAATCTGGAGCAGCTGGAAAAGCTGTTGAATAAGTCTATTCACTCGGATATCGAAGAGGTTCAGGAATGTCTTCAGCCAGTTTTAGCTAGAATTTTGCGTGCCGTCAATTCAAGCGCGAATGATGCGTCTGGACAGGAACAGGCATTGAGCTTCATTGCCGTTATCAGTAGCGTCATTCAAGAGAATTTTACAAATGGACAGGCCCTTGTATCGAGTGTTTTGCTGGCGGGTACACTGTGTGAGTACCGCCCATTGGCTGTCGATCCACTCTTACCTGCTCTCATGAGAGCTTTCGGTAAGCTTTGTAAAGATCATATTATGGCGAATGCTCAGCAGTTGCAACCTGGCATACCGCAAGTTAGCGGAACTGCTGCGACTGCGGCTGGCTCTAACGGTGTCGCTCATGCTGCAGGTCAACAAGTAGGTGCAGCTGGTGCAGCAGCGACATCAACCGCTGGTGCGAATGGTGGTGCCGACGCACAGGCCAATGGCACCGAAATTGAGCCAAAGAAAGTTGTCAGTATGCTTGAAAAGATTTTGCAGATTGGCGCAGATCGCATTTCACACTTGGAGGATCAACGACGTGTTTTTCTGAGTGTCTTGGGTCAGCTTGTTGATCGGTCAACTAACATTGGTCTCTGTGTGAAAATACTAGAAATTGTTCGTGGATGGATATTTAGCAATACTGAGCTATATCCTTTGTTGAAAGAGAAGACTGGAATTTTGACAAAGATGATGGTTTATGAAAATCGTGGTGATGCTTCCTTGACAGAGAAATTTTATCGACTTGTTGTTGATATTTATGAGACTCCATCACTTATAAGAACCGAACTTACAGTTCGTCTGGAGCATGCATTCTTGGTTGGAACTCGGATTGGCAATGTTGATATTCGGCAGCGGCTAATGAAGATATTTGGCGATAGTTTGGACAAATCGCTTTGGAAGAGGTTTATGTACGTGATCAAAGATCAGAACTGGGATAGCCTGAACGACACGTTGTGGATCAACCAGGCAACTCAACTGCTATTCGGCTCTATTCAGCCTGAAACAAAGATCGTCTTGGGGGACAAGGACTTTATATTACCTTCTTTCCATTCATTGACGAGCACAATCGAACGTCGGACTGAGCATATCATTACTGAGCCATTTGAAAAGTATTTGGAACGTCAGCGTGACTTCATAACTCAGAGCTCGGCTATAACCTGCAAAGATTTCTTCGATCCTCTTATGGAGCTGTTCTATTATGACTCTGACGCGGTTCGCAAAGCGTGGGTGGCGTTTTTTCCTGTTGCGTGGTCGACAGTTGGCGCTCGAGATCGGCAGGATGTGTCCCGCAACTTTATTACTTTGTTGAGCAAGGACTTCCACACTAGACAGATGGATAAAACTCCGAATACTATTCAAGTCTTTTTGGAGGGAATGGCCAAGACTGATCCTCCTATCCAGCTGCCGCCTCACTTGGTCAAATACTTGGGCAAGACTTACAATGCTTGGTATACCTCTATGCAGCTACTTGAAGAGGCGGAACTTCATCCACAGACAGATAGTCAATCAGTCAGGGAGAGTAATTTGGATGCTTTGGTGGAGATGTATGCGGCTTTGCAGGAAGATGATATTTTTTACGGGCAATGGCGGAGACGATGCCAGTATGTGGAGACGAACACGGCGATTTCTTACGAGCAGCTAGGACTTTGGAACCAAGCACAGCAAATGTATGAAACAGCACAGATAAAAGCTCGCAGTGGGGCTCTACCTTACTCGGAGTCTGAGTACATACTTTGGGAAGATCATTGGATATTATCAGCGGAGAAGCTTCAGCAGTGGGACATTTTGTCTGAATTGGCTAAGCACGAAGGGTTTACTGATCTTTTACTCGAATGTGCTTGGCGTTTGGCAGATTGGACAGCAGAGAAAGAACCTTTGGAGCAGTCGATCAAGAGTATTATGGATGTACCTACCCCTCGTCGATACATCTTTGAAGCATTCATGTACTTGCAAAAGTTCTCGCAAAAGGCCGATGCATCTACTGCTGAGCTTTCCAAGTGCTGCGACGAAGGTATCCAACTTACACTGCGCAAATGGAGCTCGCTTCCTAAAATGCTTACAAATGCTCATATTCCTCTTCTTCAAGCGTTTCAGCAGTTTGTTGAATTGCTTGAGGCATCGCAGCTCTATAAGAACCTTGCTACGACGGATGTTAGCAACGTCGAGACCAAGGCACAGGAGATGAAGGTTATTTTGCAAGCATGGCGTGAGCGTCTGCCGAATCCCTGGGATGACATTAATGTTTGGGGTGATCTAGTTGCCTGGCGACAGCATGTATTTTCGGTGATCAACAAGTACTATATTCCGCTTGTTCCGCAGATTCAGTCACAGTATGGCAATAATTCAGCCACCAATTCGACTTCGTATCGTGGATATCACGAGATTGCTTGGATTATCAATCGCTTTGCTCACGTTGCTCGCAAACATGGAATGGCCGATGTATGTATCGGTCAGCTGACCAAGATTTACTCTCTACCCAACATTGAGATTCAAGAGGCATTCCTCAAGTTGCGTGAGCAAGCAAAGTGTCATTATCAAAATCCTAATGAATTGCGAACCGGTCTTGATGTAATCAGTAATACAAACCTGATTTACTTCACCTCTGAGCAGAAAGCCGAGTTTTTCACTTTGAAGGCTATGTTTTTTGCCAAGCTTGAACGATGGGAGGATTCAAATCAGACTTTCTCAAATGCAGTCCAGATCGATTTCGGCTTGTCCCGTTCGTGGGCTGAATGGGCTTATTTCCATGACTGCAGATTCAAGGCTACCAACAACATGAGCAATGCCGCGCATGCAATCAGTTGCTATATGCAGGCTGCCGCACTTTATCGCAATGGCAAGGTCCGCCGTTTCTTGGGACGCATTTTATGGCTCATCAGTTTGGACGACAGTTCTCAGGTCCTTTCGCAGGCGTTTGACAATTTCACTGGTGATGTTCCAGTATGGTATTGGATAACATTTATTCCTCAGCTCTTGACTTCTCTGTCTCACAAAGAGGCTCGATTGGTTCGCAAGATCTTGATCAGAATTGCGAAGAGCTATCCCCAGGTAAATCTTAATTTTCTTCTCCAACATTCCTTAAATATTTTGGTTTACTTACAAAGCTAATAGGCTCTCCACTTTTCTCTGCGAACCACGAAAGAGGATTACACTGTTCTCCAACGTCAAGCTATGCAGGCTTCGCAACGCGAAGCATCCAGACAGACCGCTTTGAGAGCCGCTACACCCGGTGCAACCGCTATGCGAAACTCGCCTTCGATCCAGCAGGCGTCGATTCCTGGATCGCCGCTGGTTCAGCATACTACGGGAGATGCTGTTGCCGCAGCTGGTAGCCCTCAGATTGCTCCTGGTACACCCGCTAATGCCATCGCTGCTCATTTTGCAAATCGTCCTGGTCAGCCGGCTGGAACGCCTGTTCCTGCTGGCGGATCACCGGCATTAGCTCAAGCTGTGCCGCATCCTGTCGCCCCACTGCAACCATGGGAATATGTCGATGAGATTCTTGGAATTCTAAAGACTGCTTATCCGTTGTTGTCTCTTTCTATGGAAACATTTGTTGACCAGATTTACCAACGATTCAAGTGCACTGAAGATGAAGATGCTTACCGATTAGTTGTCGCTTTGTTGAGCGATGGCGTTCAGGTATGTTGGTTTGCATTATTTAGGTTATATTGAATCTGGTTTCTAACTGTTTGTGCAGTACATGGGTCGTTTGCCTGCTCCTAGTGATGATAGTAGATTGCCCCCCGCTGCCGAGGTTAACATATCTAAATTTGCAGAAAGCATTCTGCCAAAGTATCTGAAAGTGAGTTTATTATCGTGCCAGTAAAACGTAAATTTCAAGCACTAACAACGGTTCCAGGCTGCGTTTGAAGCTGATTTTGTTCATGAAGTTCCGAATATCCAAACTTACTTGAAGAAACTGCGTATGTGGAGAGATCGATTTGAAGAGAAACTTGACCGTCGCCAGATGTCTGAAAGACAGAATCTGGAGGCTTTGAGTGCTCATCTTAGCGAGTTTCATTATCAAAAGTTTGACGAGATTGATGTTCCTGGCCAATACTTATTGGTAAGTTGCCTCTTTTTGAAGTCTAGACAGATCTCGGGCGCTGACATTCTTTTGCACTATAGCACAAAGACTCGAATGCCCATTTTGTTAAGATTGAAAGATTTCTATCCAAGGTCGACATTGTTAGAGTTCAAGGTCTATGCTATCGTAGGATTACGATACGTGGATCTGATACTCGAACATATCCGTTTACCATTCAGTATCCTGCAGCTAGACACTGCCGTCGAGAGGAGAGAATCTCGCAGCTACTGCGTATTCTCAACAGGTATGCTGCAATGGTTGCTAAAGTTATTTGATAAGTACTGACATGATTCAAGTAATCTCGTGCGCCGCAATGAAAGCCGTCGCAGAAATCTTCAGTTTTTCGTTGCGCCCGCAATTCCGCTTTCACCGCACTTTCGACTGGTTCAAGACAGTCCTGATTTTAGTTCACTTCAGAGTATTTATGAAGACTACTGCCATCGTACTGGTCGCCAGAAAGATGAGCCGCTGGTGTACACCATTCAGAAGCTTAGACAAGCCACTGAAGCTAGACAAGGCGTATGAATTATTGACTTCATCCATTTAAATATCCAAGTTTGCTAATTGGTCTTTTCTAGCGTACGACTGATATATTGACCGATAAGATTGATATTTTAAGCCATATTCAGAATACTATGGTACCAGCAACAATTGTTCGCGATGTGAGTTTTCTTGTTCAGCAAAGTATTTGTGTTTGGGGTATACTGACCTCATTTATTAGCATTTTATGAAAACGTTCAGCTCGTTTAGCGATTTCTGGCTTTTCCGAAAGCAGTTCTCGTATTCTTATGCAGGAGTGGCATTCATTTCTTATATGATGTGCTTGAACTCTAGACTTCCTCACAAGCTACTTATTTCTCACACTTCTGGTTCTGCCTGGGCTACTGAGACACTACCTTCTTTGCCTTCTCATACTCAAACTCCGGCTTTCTTTAATGGTGAGCAAGTACCGTTTAGACTGACTCCCAATTTGCAACATTTAATGGGTCCTGCTGCGACTGAAGGGTTGTTTTCGCCCTCGGTGATGGTATTTGCAAGATGTTTGACGATGCCAGAGTTTGATCTGGAGCAGTACTTGACCCTCTTCGTGAGAGACGAGATAATGTGAGTGTTCTTTAAAATGTACCTTCAATGGTGGAGTATAAACTAATGTCTCGTTTAGATCATGGTATGCGTTCCAACACAGACCTTGTGCTCAGGACCAACAACTTCAAGATATAGTGAAGTTGAATGTTGAAATAATTTTGAAGAAGACTGCGTCGTTGGCACAGCCTGGCAAGGGTACTATCCCAGCTAACCAGACTGTGATTGATTTGGTTGCACAGGCTGTCAATTCTAAGCACCTGGCATTGATGGATAATTCGTTCATGCCTTATTTGTAATACACATATTGATAGGGTTTATATGGGCTAGATGATGGTAACATATGATTGCTACTTATTAGTTTTGTTGTATTATTTAACGAATCAATGTAATTAATATATTTTTATTTCCAGCCTATAACGCAACTGAAACCTCATTACGCATGCAAAACACCAAAACGGAGCGCCTTTTTTCAAATAAAAAAAATGCCTATTGTATAACTTTTGGCTTCTTCAAGGTAATTCCAAGATTGGAAGCACTTAAACCACCCTTTCGCTTTTTCAATAAGTCTAAGGGACTGCTCTGCTTTATGAGCGAGCCTCTTCCTAAGGTTTCAAAGACCGGCTCTTTCTTCACTGCGGAAGATGGCCCTTTAGCAGTACTATCTGATTGCTCTGCACTCGCGGCTCGTTTCCGCGCTTCAGCAAAGGCCTGGCGTGCAGCCTCAGCGTCCTCTTCGTCCTGTTGTCGTCTTGCTTCCTTTTGTACCTCGTCGTCCTCCTTTTTTGATACTTCCAGCAGCTTCTCTGGGTTGACGTGCTCTGTCAAGGCATTACGAGTGCGTAATTCGTCTAGCGCGTCAGCGATTTCCATTTCACGTTTTGCATCCACTGACTTTGCATCCAATTCCTGCATGGCATTTTCCTCTTCTTCTCGCTCTAATCTGTCCAATCTTTCTTCTTCTGTTTCGTCTTTGTTATTGGGATCTCGCCACGGTTCGAAATTTCGTACTGCGCCTCGCTCTGATACATAGTCTGAGTTTTTCGGATCGGTCTTGAATGTAATTTCTGCCGAGCATCGCGTACATCTGATATGAAATCGCAAGATTGAAATCCCTAAATATTTTTCCCCAGTGTTTTCTTTCCGTGCATTGAATTTTTTGCCTTTGTAGATGTACTCGCCGCAACTGGTGCATTTCATCGAGTACGGCGTCATGAGACGCACGGTTTGCAGTTTGACGACTGCATCCTTGCCTTTGGGTGTGCGCTTACGACGTTCTAGTTTCGAGGGGTCAAAGTTAGGGGGATAGTACTTGTTGATTGTCTTTCGTTCAGACATGGCGGATACTGATTAGTGAATTTGAATGACCGTCACAGCATTACGTGAATCGCGAGTGAATATAGAGGTTGGGAGAATAAAGAACAGCCCCTACCCTGCTTAAACTTGGACGCTGTAGACCGCCATATTCCATTGTCTGTCAGATATAGCGTCCTGCTGCTTTTGATTACCTTAGTACTTGCAAGTGCCATTAGTGTAAATACAAAAATTCTTTCTCGAGTTTTTCACTGACTCAAATGCTCCCTACTGTTCTTTATAGAGGTTTGCTTCGGTATTGCTTCAGCGGCTTGCGTATCATGGCCATATTAATACAATATGCTGCTATAAACTAACTGAAAATCTCCTCAGTAGCGGTAATGATTCACACATATGATCCAGCCTCTATACTGCGCTAAATTGGCATACCTCTTCCGTAAATGCCGGCCTGAACGCGGCCCGTGTACACGGTCAGAATTTCAGACGAATGACGTCAGCCCGTTTCTAGGAACAGGGTCTAGTACCAGACTGGATATCATTTACTAACACCGACTCAAATCCCCATTGTCTATTGTCCTATCCGTCTGCATCCAGCCTTCCGTTCTTGATATAGCACTTTTGCAGTCCACGGCTCCTGCCGATTGCGTTCCGAAGCAATGTCGAAATCTGAAGCTCCCAAACCAAAGTAAGTAGACCCTTGATTACATCACTCCACCCGGTCGACGGCTTCTCTATAGTATTGTCTATCTACGTGCGCTTCCATCTCATCTTTTCGCGAGAATTTCATATGACTTTGTTTCCTCGGAGTCATGCAACAATAGCTGTACTTTGGATACCGTATAGGAGGTAAACCATTTCTATATTCTTTGATGGCTGATAATTTGCGTCTGTAGTTTGCTCCGCACTCGAAGCTCAATCAGTGTCATGTCTCGAAGGGCTCGAGACTCGATTAATATCAAAAAAAGTATGTGAATTACCCTTGCAAAAATATATTTGAGTTCTATTTGATCGTCTCATTTGCGATTCGATATGCGCTGCGGAGGCGTGCTGTAAGACTTATGTCTGGCTTGCCCCTAACTATGTATGATCGCCTTATCTAACTTTGAGTTTTAGCTGGAACTCTTGAAGAATCGATTAGGACCTACAAACTTCTTGAGGCTTTGCGAGCAAATGACCTGGGATTCATTGGGAAGTTGCTGGACTCCGATTCAGATAGCTCGACGGCCCCTCCGGCTGAGCTTCTTACGCTGCTCCACACTGCTGTGCAAGTGTCGGCGATTCCATCCATCCAATTCATACTCTCCTCAAATAACCCGTTTGTTGATGTTAATGCAAGTGACGCTAATGGGAATACTCCTTTGCACCTTGCCACTATGCTGGGGCGCGAAGAAGTTGTCTCGCTACTAATGTCTCTACCTAACATCAACGACACCGTCATAAACAATGACGGTAAGCAACCTGTTGAAATGTGCCGCTATCCGGAACTTGCTCAGGCGATGCAGGTCTCTCGGGCCCAATTTGTCGAAAAAGCAGCCTCGGAAATGAAAGCCTGCTTTGAGCGTGGCGACACCGTGGCACTGGAGCGGCTCATGTCAAATCCTCGTGCATCTGCGCTGCTTGATATTAACGGCCAGGATCCAGATACCGGAAATACTGTGCTGCACGATTCTGTGCGCGCGAAAAATATCAAGCTGGTGCAGTTCATTCTTGATCACGGCGGCGATCCGTTCAGACGTGATCGAAAAGGCAAGCTACCTGTTGATCTCGCTAAAGACGATATCATTAAAAAGATGCTCAAATCTGCTTCTAAGAATCAGTCGATTGTTACAAGTCAATCTGCCAACGAGGCCCCGCGCATGAAAGGCTACCTAAAGAAATGGACAAATTATACAGGAGGTTACAAGCTCCGCTTTTTTGTTCTTGAGAATAATGTGTTGTCTTACTACAAAAATCAAGATGATACTGGAACTGCTTGCAGAGGTTCCATAAACATGCGTATTGCTAACCTTCGTCTTGACTCTTCCGAGAAGCAGCGCTTTGAAATTATAGGCAAAGGCTCGGTGCGCTACCATTTACGCGCCAACCACCCCACAGAAGCCAATCGATGGGTTTGGGCTCTTTCACAAGCTATCCAGCACGCAAAAGATCAAGCAAAGATGCAAGACTCGCTAGGCATCAAGAAGCGGATTGCAGGTGACTTGCAATCTCTTGAGTCTGCGTCAACTGATCGATTCGTTGCATCTCAAAATGTCCCGCGGAGCGCCGTGCCTCCCAACGGCTCTGATCGTAGTATGCCGATTATCGCCGGAAGTGCGCATAGCACTACGAATAGCGTGCAGGGCAGTTTTGAGATTGACGATGAATATGCCGAGGGTGAAATAGATGGCGAAGAAGACTTTGATGACGACGACTCGGAGCAGGCCTTACAGGAGGAGCCACATAAAGGACAAGTCGAGGTTGTCGCTCATTCTATTGAGATGGAAATTAAAATCCTCCAAGATATTGCTGCGTCTGTTGTCGAAGAGCGTGAGGCTATTGTGCGTGAACATCCCAAAGTAGGAGCAGCGTTTGAATGCTATGAATTATCACTAAAGAGTTTGAAAAACCTCATGGAGGAACTTTTGCGTAAAACTAGCGATCGCGAAGTGTATTTCAAGCACCTCGCTGAACGCGAATCCGAGCTCCGAAAAATCTGGGAAGATAACATGAGACAGCTTGCGGAAGAGAACGACCAGATTGAAGGGCATCTGCACAACGTTGTTGAAGAACGCAAAGCTGCTCGAAAGGCGCTGCGCCAAGTTCTTGGAACTCATGAGCCTCTTAGGGTTGGTGATACTAGATCGTCTAACTCTGCTGCCGTTTTGACTGCTGTAATGAACGAGGATGAAGACGATGAGTTTTTTGACGCGATCGACAACGAAGAAAGCTCTATTTCAGATAAACGTCCACCGCCGGTTCAGTCTTATACAACTTTGAAGCTTCTCGAAGCCAAGGAGCAAGGATATACGGAGAGTCAGCTAAAAAAGCAGCAGGAAATCTTGACCACGGGATCTTTCCATGGATATCAAGACCCGCCACGCACTCGTCTGAGACTTGACGAGGACGACCGACCAAAGATTAGTTTGTGGGGAATTTTGAAGAGCATGATTGGTAAAGATATGACTAAAATGACTCTTCCGGTCTCGTTCAACGAGTGTACAAGTTTATTGCAGCGTGTCGCTGAGGATATGGAGTATACGGACCTTTTAGATCAGGCTGCGCTTTGCGACGATTCTGCCTTGCGTATGGTCTACGTCGCTGCATTTGCTGCTTCAGAGTACTCTTCCACAATTAACCGAATTGCGAAGCCGTTCAATCCTTTGCTTGGTGAAACATATGAGTATTGCCGACCGGATAAGGGGTACCGGTTTATGGTTGAGCAAGTTTCACATCATCCTCCAGTTGGAGCTGCATTGGCAGAGTCAGCGCGGTGGGATTACTATGGCGAGAGTGCCGTCAAATCGAAATTTAATGGTCGTTCGTTTGATATCAATCCTCTTGGAACTTGGTATCTTCATATTCGACCTGTTAATGGTGACGAGGAAGTGATTACCTGGAAGAAGGTTACTTCTTCAGTTGTTGGAATCATCACCGGATCTCCTGTTGTTGATAATTATGGCGATATGATTATTACCAACCATACTACTGGCGATGAGTGTAAGTTGAAGTTTAAACAGCGCGGATGGTACGGATCCGGAGCATATGAGGTTTTCGGCACTGTGACCGATAAATCTGGTCGACCGCAGTGGTCGGTTGGAGGTAGATGGAATGATAAGATTTATGGTAGGAAGTTCCAGAGTGATACTGAATCTGTGCTTGTGCAATTGAGCAAGGAAGTTGAAGGATCGGCAGCAGATGGCACGCTGAAACGCGTAAACACATCTTCGTCGACGTCAAAGAAGCAGAGTGCAATCTCGTCGGCCGTGACTCAGACTCTAAGCGGTCCTAATCCACCGTTTCTTGTTTGGCAAAATCATCCGCGGCCGCCGGCACCTTTTAATCTTACTCCATTTGCAATCACCTTGAATGCGATCCCAGAGAGTTTACGGCCGTGGGTTGCGCCTACTGATACCCGTCTTCGGCCTGATCAACGAGCGATGGAAGACGGACAGTACGATTTTGCTGCTACGGAAAAAAATAGGCTAGAAGAGAAACAGCGAGCGCGAAGAAAGCAGCGGGAATTGGAAGGATCGGTTCATAAACCCCGCTGGTTTGTAAAGTCCAAGCATCCGATCACGAAAGAGGAATATTGGAGGTTTAATGGTGAGTATTGGCGGACGAGAGAAAATATGGGACGAAAGTCTATGGATGCAAAGGCTACAAAGAAACTTGAATGGCCTGATGTCGAGGATATTTTTTAAGGCGGAGAAAGAGAGAGAAAGTTTAAGAGTATGATATTGGTGGCGACTGCCGTTTGAACTTTGAAATGGTTGCCTTTATAGAAATTGCTATTACATGCCATCTTTTGTTTTGTGCATTTGTTCAGTCTCGTTTGACAGCGTAAATGTAATATTTTGCAAAAATAAAGTAAATGCGTATTGATGCAGCAACCTTCTCAAAACATGTCTATGAAGGGGGTAATAGATAATTTGTGAAATATATTGGTATGTATGTGGCTTATCATATGAAACATGAAAAAGATAAACCAAAAAAAAAAAAAAACTCTCATGTCTAATAAGCATATCATCTTTAGATGTGTAAAAAAGTACAAAGAAAAGAATAACAAGCCGCAGACGAAATGTAAAAATGAGAGAGTAAATTCAACTTACTTTGAAGACACAGCAAGCTGTCGAAAAAAAAATATAAATAAATAAAAAGGTAATGTTTAATAAAAGATGAGCGAAACACGAGATCGTTTCTGGATTCACTTTGCAAAGCCAGGGATAAATCTCCATGAGCTGCGTAGAGTAGGTTTCTCAACAGCCGAGGGCTTGCCAAAGTTTTCATCGATATCGAGTAAAATCTTCAAAGCGTTTCGACTTCGCAAAAAGTCGACATTACGAGTACTCGGATCAATTGCTCTCTGCTCTCCAGATGGAACAGAGTGACCAGCTTCAGTGGCTCCCGAGGCATGGTACGGAAGCACGGTCTGCAGCAGTTCGTACATGGCCAGCGTGCAACCGAACTGTGGTGAGGATCTAAAGATACGTGCGGGACCACCTTTGAAAAAAGCTTTGAAGCCTTCTTCGCGCATGATTGTCGTGGCGCAGTGCGCGATGTTGCGATAGTGCGTTTGACCGACTCGGGCCTCAGCCTGGAGACGCGTCTTGATGACGTCGCACGGCGTAGTGAAGTACGCGGCGGGCATACCAGCTGCCGCGCCCGCTATGAGAAGCTGACCCACTCCGAGAGTCTTGCCAGGACCTTCACCAAAGTAGTCTCTTTTGATGTGGTTGTACGTGGGAAAGTAAATGGCTGAGAAAGGAACGTCTCGACTGAGACAGGCAGTGGCACCTTTGTACAAACCAAGAAGACCGAGATTTCGGACAATCCAAATAGCTGACCGACGAGGAGCTCCTTCGATAGATTTGCTAACCTCACCCTGAATTTGAAGTCTGATTTTGACAATTTCGAGAGGGTTGGTGAAAACGACTTGGCAGGCACCAGCCGACGCGCCTGAAAGGATTTCACCAAGAATAGAGATATTTCCTTCCGCGTCGGTAAATTTTCCGCGCGCAAAGTCGTTAACCGTTAGCTTTATTGCTTTTTCCGGAGCAACACCAATGAGCTGAGGGCCAAGACCAGAGTAGAGACCCTTGAAGCCTTCTCGCTGAACGACCTTACGAAAACAATCGATTGAGTTTTTATAGAGAACTTGTCCGGGAATATTTGATGAAGAGCGCTGGTTCTGCATGCGCGTCTTGACGAGATCGATGGGATAGACAATAGTAGCGCCGAAGGCACCGGCAACGGACCCAAGCAGGAAATGGTACGCAGACTCAAAGACCTGCGAGAGAAACTCAGTAGGCTCATGGAGAGCGTTTTTGGCGGCTTCAATTTTCTCGCTCCTGGACTGGTTGTAAAGAATTTCAGGGTCTTGCCACGAGGGGTCCAGGACACGGCGGAAATCTTCACGAGAAAGGCGGCCGGTAGTGTTGTCTAGAGAAGCAAAGTGGAAGAGCACGTCAATTTCCATTGGTGTGAATAACGAGAACAAGGTCTTGCGGGCAGCCTCATCGACAAAATCGTTACGAGTGATTTTATTGTCGGGGCTTTTATCGCAGGCACTGTTGACGATGATGTCCACCATGTCTGACTCGCGAATAACATTTTGGAAAGCACGAACATTGGCGTAGGAAATCTTGGAGGAGGACGAGATGTTACAGAGTGTATGGAGAGAGGCGAGGAGTCGGTCGGACAATTTGTGCTTTGAAGTCTGTTCAATAATTTTCTGGAATTGCTCAGGCTCGATGAAGCCAGTGTCTTTTTTGTCAAAATGATGGAAGGCCTTGGAGGCGGGTAGAAAAATTACGTCAGCAAGTAAGTCTCAATTGAGGAGGTAGTAGACAGGGAGAATATTGCTAGCATACCTGGCGGACACGCTCGCCCTGGAGTCCTCGGAGCATTTGCGCAAACTGGTCATAGGTCATGGAATGGCGTCTCTTTTTATTTCCGCAGTACAGAGTAGCCCATTTGGCGTTCCAGTCAAAAGGGAAAGAGTCGGCAGACTTGTTCTTGTTGTAGTAGCTGATGAACTCGTCGTAGTCTACGACGCCGTTACCGTCGGTGTCGAAAAGACGGAACGCGATTTGGTATTCGGCGTCGGGCTTCTGGAGTAGGTTCTCAAAATAGGTCCAGTCCTGGAGGGAAACGAGGCCCTTCTTGGAGCGGTCGGCAGCGGAGAATAGGACAGCGTAGGACTCGCGCGCGATTTTGTGGTAGTCCTCCTTTGGGGGAGCAATTGCAGCGACGAAGTCGTCGCAGGTCATGTGCGGGACGCCGTCGAGCGAGCCAGAGGCTTGCTGGCGGAAAATAGCTTCCGCGCGGGAAGTGGGCTGGGAGTTGCCAGACATTGAGATGGAGGAGGGGAGAGCGAGGAAGGGGAAGAGGAAGGAGAGGGGCAGACGAAGAGAGGCAGCGCTCGGAGATGTTTTCTGTGGGGGACTGCGCGGCGCAGCGGGGTAGAGTCCGCTTCACGGGCTTAAATCCAGACAGAGCTGGGACCGGCCACGGTTCATTTTGTATCTTCCTGCCAGAGTAGCCTATTCGGTTCTTATCTGTAATATATAGTGAATATATCTACTCATCTGTTGCTCGAATCCACACAGATATCACCGGCCGCGGCCCCATCTAGCCTATACTCGTATTACGTAACCTCGGGTGAGCACGGAACTCTTTAACATTGCTCTCTCGAGCTCCGCTCCAATCATCGCAATGCCATACTTAGTATTATGTCAGCAATTATTCATATATCTTGCATTGTTCATACACATTTATATCTTCTTACATTGTTCAAACACATCTCATATGTAGTCCTCCGCAATCAGCAGTCCATGGCATTCGCCCACAACATCACCCATCGCCCCGCCCTGCTCCTTTCTTCTCACCCGCTCAGGCGACGACGCGGTCACCGCAACCGCGGTATGTGCGCCTCCGTCATTGGCCTCTTCCATCTTGACGGCAGACCGACGCCGGCTCCATAGACAATACTCGCCCATAATTCGCACCATTTCGTCACTGCGCACGCTACCGCTATTGTCTCCATCAATACAATACTGCTGTCGCCCAACTCCCATATCCATCGCGGCATCGTCAAGTAGCACGACATCCCAGTTCGTGTGCCGCGGCCGCCGTCGCGCAGCTCCGTAGAAGCGCCCCAGCGGCCGCAGATCAGGTGAAATACCCGCATCATTGTGGTATCTGTATCCTATCATGGTATCCTTTTTTTTCGACGCAAGGGTCTTCTCTGCCTGGGTCCGCGGCGACTGCGGCGTCGTTGATGCGCTGACTGAGAGCGGCAATAATGAGCATAGGAATCGGTTTGGCTGCCAAGTTACCGTTGTATCGTATTCTGCCTCATTGTTGTGTGCTGAAGCGGTGCGTAGTATCCGTGATTGTGATCCGCTCATGCTGCTTTGCTAGCAAATTTGTTGCTGTTGTCTGGTGACGTGTTATTGTAGGCACAAACCAACTTTGCTGTTTTCAGTAGCTATCAAACGGCAGCAGATAAACAAACAGTCGTGCATTAGCTCAAACTGGAATAGAGAAAAAGAACGAAAAGAGGAGCAAGTCGCTGATTCAATAGAGAGCTCAAATAAAGTATGAAACAGAGCTCGGCGGTGCAAATCAGACGCTGAGTCCGGTGGGCGCGCTGAGATCTTGTCCCGCGTGCAAATTTATAAATTGATTGGCAACTGTGTGTAATATGTAAAGGCAATTATTTTGTAATGTACCTCGATTCAAGACGAATTTTTCATTCGAAGATATGGGCATGTAAGCAAAAATCTCACAATTGAGAGCGTTGCTTTGTAGCTTCCTGATTAGTCTGATTGTTTAAGTATCATCACCCTGGCAACCAAAATTAATTTAAACCCTAATGGTTACCCTCTTAACTGCAGTTTCGCTCGAGCGGATCATCTTCAAACTGATCCGTTTGGCCGAAAAGCGCATTAATTCGTGCATTATCAGGCTATAGCGGTCTAACCTGTAGATATTTTTTATGTCGATGACTGCAGGGAGTAGTGGAAGATCTGAATTTCCGAACACAGCGGGCTGTCTCTGTGTTTTAAAGATAAGAGAGAATATTAATCAAGTAGAGCTATGGGGGCATGCCAAAGTGTGGAATTTACAGTGCTAAATCAGAGAGCGAGCAACAGCAGTGAATAGAGATGCTTGCTGTTGTCAAGACGAGACAGAAGCTGTTCTTTGCTGTGAAGATATAGGTTCACAACCGGCTCTGTACCATTACGGCTAGATGAAGTGCGGATTTTATCAGTTGACGACAAGCACTGCTAGAGAGAAAAGGGTATTCCTACATTCGTCATAGACACATCATGATGCATAGGCGGATAAATATAGCGAACGTGCGTCGAAAGGGTTTCGAGCAGAAGAGTCCAGCTTGATTGTTTACAGATTCCGGAGTTTAGCTTTTCCGGAGCTACAACTTTAATTAATAAAGTTTATCTTATCCAGCTTCAGCAACATTTCATTAGCTCTCTATTTCAAATTTGCGTATCAAATCATTAAACTAGGATTTTATTTGATATTGCAAATGATAGTATTGATTTGGATTGTAGAGATAGATATCAGTGGTGCCCTACAGCAGCAAATCATAGCTGGGCTTACTTAGTTCTGCCAGCGTACACGCAAAATCTTGATTTTTTTCTCAAATGAGGTGCGATCTATATGTTTATTACCACATTAAGTAGCTAAAAGTTATTATCTCTCATTAGTTTACGATTGTAGTTGTCTGGTTATTAATTATAGCCTTTTTTCATCTAAATCATTTAATTAGGATTCCAGCTTTGAGTCTCCTAACCCTATGACCTGACCTACAAACCCCTCACATAACTGTTACCGCTCAGTGAGCTTGGATCCAGAAAACATCGAGGGCTGTAAATACGCGGTGAAATGTTACAGAGCTCCAAATTTACGACCGCGAGCTTCTTTTTTGTCTTGATATAAACCTTGGCAGATACCTTGTTTTTGATGGCTTAATTATGGTGACACCGTCTGAGTATGAACTGGTCGAGCAGGTACGTGTGTGTTGTGGATGTTGTTGATTCAAAAGCTAGTTTAACAATTCTTTGATACAGAAAGTCAAGCAGTTATATTTGCCTGGATCACCGGAGGCTATCATCCAGTAAGAAATCTGTGCCTCAACTTACCGAAATTTGAGTCTAATCTAAACAGACTACAACGCGAGCTTCAGTCGTTGCAGATATCTCCGGAAGCATGGGAGCTAGCCAATCTGATGCTATCTAGTGAGAACGCAAACGTTCGTTTTTTCGGCGCTCTCACTTATACTGTCAAACTGAATAATGCCTGGTTAGTAACTGTGTTTTAACCTTTAACTGTTCATTGTGAGATAGTGTTAATTGAGCAAGTAGGCAATCGATTCCTAAAGACTCAATTGATGAGTTACTCAGACAATTGCTCAACTGGCTCTTAGTACACCGGCGAGGTCCTCGATTTATTACCCAAAAACTGGCATCTACACTGTCACTGGTACTAATTAGGTTTCCAAATGATGCACGTACAATCTGGCCTTATCCAGTTCACGATGTAGTATCATCGCTCGCAACCGGTACTCCAACTGTGAACTCTAAAGGTGATCTAAGCACCGAACAAGAGTTTGCTTCTATGATAGCTGGTCTTAGTATAGAAGATTTAGACATTGCTTTTCTGTATAGTTCTACTTTTGCTGAAGAAATTCAGCGAGCTGATGTTCCTCGGCAAGATCGGTGAGTTTGAGCCTTCTGCTTTTGGAAGATCGACTTTCTGATTCATTCTTCAAGTCCACCGCTGTATAGTCTTCTTGGTGAAAATATTCAGTATGCACTGGCAACAATGACATCGCTTATTTGCTCGCGACCATCAGATATCTCCTCAGATCTATACCCAGTACTTACAACGGCACTGAGATGCTATCGATCATGGGCTATGGCTTTTGCCACAAATAACGGCATATTCTTAGATGTCAATCGTTTATCTTCACTTTTCCCATACATAATAGCATTTTTAGAGATAGAATCAAACGACACGGTTTTCAACACAGTGGCAGAGATCATGGTAGACTTCATGGAATGGTCGGATAAATTAGTGAATCGTGAGTCAATGAGTACAATGGTCAATCTTTTTTCGGGACCTTGGTCTGCGTCAAATATACAGAAAATAGTGGCAGATCCAGATTCTGCGGAGGAAGGAGTTGTTCAGTCTTTTCTTACTGCATTCATTTCGTTTGGAGAGTTGACTGTGAAAGATATATCAGGACATTTATTTCAGGCGGAATCTCAACGTATAATCGAGTTACATCTTTCTTTATTACAAATTAAGGGGTACCCTATAGAAGATGAAGCCGTCAGTAAACGGACACTGGAATTCTGGGATTTATTTGTCGAGAGCGTGCTATATGACGAAGATGGAGTGTTACAAGGAGGTACGGTGTCCGAATCAACAGCGGAAACTACTCGAGTTCGTGAGATAATGATGAACGTAATTGAGCTTCTATGGCAAAAATTGCGAATTCCTCCCTCCTCTGAATTTGTACAATGGTCGCGAGATTCTTGTGATCAGTTCTTTGCGTTTAGGAAGGATGTTGGCGATTTAATAGAGAGTTCATACCAAATTGTGCAGCCTAAATTGTACTCAGTTCTTGTCGAATTTATAATTCAAGCTTTGCTTAGCGAGGATATCGACTGGGCTGGTGTTGAGGCTTCACTATTTGCTCTAAACGCAATCTCGCAGTCTTTAACGTCATCACCGGTTGAGTATGACATGCTTAAAGTTTTATTAGACTCTAACTTGTTCAAGATTTTGCCTGTGTCTTCTATGCCTCGCGCAAAGCAAACTTCAATTACGTTTATTGCTTCAGTAATTCCTTTTTTTCAATCAGACGCGGGAAAAGAGTATATTTTGGTAATCGTTCCTTATCTTTTTCACTGTCTTGCAACACCGTCTATGTCGCTTCATGCCTCGCGCTCTATTTATCAATTGTGTTCGGAGTGTGCTGCAGATCTGGTTCCAAATATTCGATATTTTCTCAGTATTTTCAGAGATATGATAGTCAATGGTTATGAAATAGAAGGACTTGCAAAAGAAAGAATTTCAGGAGCAGTAGCAGAAGTTATTCAGCAAGGTGAACCAGATTTAGATCAACGTGCCAAATACATAGCAGAGCTGGTCGGCAGTTTGGAGCTTTATGCCGAACAGGCGATATCTGCTAGTCAATCTGGTCAACAACAAATCATAGAGGATGAGGTTATTCCTGCAAAGGAAATTGCTGCTTCGGCATTGAAATCTCTTGCGATGGTTGGAAAAGCGTGTCGCGATGCGGAAGACATTGAATATGGTCCGCAATTTGAAGCCGATAAGCAAAGGTTATCACAATTCTGGGATGAGCCAGGTTCTATTGGTCGAGAATTGAAAGATGAAATCTTAAACATAGTTGCTGCACTTTGCGAAAAGGTCAATGCGTTTGCAGGCGAAATTACGGTACGGCAGAATGCGTGTGCCGTGCTTCGTTGTGGATTTTCGGAAAAACTGCCGGGACCATTCACGTGGCGACCAGAGGTGATTATTGGTTATGTAAGAGAAGAAGTGGTGAGTATTGGTCATATTACTACTCTACAGCCAGTATTTGCACTCGCTAGCCAGTTTCTAGCTGGGTACTCGGATAAATACAGCCCGGACGCGAGTAGAGAGTGCTCTGAATTACTAGATATCCTCTATTCTGGTGTTATAGTGCCAAATCTTTCACAGAATGGAGCGCGTGATCCTGATGTGAATCAAGGTATGCTTGAGCTTTTGCAAAGGTATTTAGGGCGATATAGGCCTGTTTTATTCTCAAGCTATTGCTTTGAACCACTGGTTGGACAGTTTGCCGTTCAAATGCTGTCTACGCGCGAACCCTTAGTTGTCAAAGCGGCTGTTAAATTCTGGACTGCGTTAGTGAGTAGTAGTACGCAAACAGATGGTAGCGGTAGCTCCGAAGACGAAGCTGCTAAAGTGGTTTACAATGTGGTGCAAGCCACAGGGTTTGCCGTCGTTGAGAAAGTAGCGTGGGCAATTACTGGGAATGCACCGCGGAGTTTATTATCGGATTATGCTCAGCTCGTCAAGATTTATTTCCGCTTATATACAGGATTCGCCCAAAAATGGCTGTCGACTGCTTTATCCATTGAAGGTGATAACTCGTCTGCTTCTCTTTCGTCAGGAAAAATGAATGGGAGACGCGTCTTTATTGAGAAAATAGTTAGATTGAGAGGAAGACCTCCCACAGAGACTATTGTAAAAGAATTCTGGCTTACAGAGCGTGGCCAAGAAGTTGACTTCGCTTAGACATGTATATTCAGATGATTCGAGATTAAATAGTTAGACTTAGTCAATTCAGTTGGGATGTGTTCAATGGGAAGCTCGTGACACATCTCTCGCGTGCGGCGTATAACTCTGCAGGCCGAATAGAAAATCATAATACTGGCACGATATACACACCATCTCTTCAAGGACTACGATATTGTCGCGCAATAAGTCGAGTAATTAGCAAGATTGCTCAAATATTTTTGGCAGCAAACATTTTGTCTTTGTTTTTGATCAATGTGGATTATTTGCTAGTGGAATCAGACGGGTTGCTACTAGTAGTCTGTCGGCCTGGAACAAGACCGCATCGAAGCTTTTTTTTTAATTGTTCACAAAGACCTATGACATTGCTCAAATTTATTGTCAATAGTAAAAACCGCTGCCGACATCCGAATCACAAAATTTCCAATAATCGTTTAGGCAAAGCTAGGCTACGGAGGAGATTCATGGCGCACTTTACGAGTCCAGAGGCATATAATCTCTCTTTTGTTTTTGGAAAGAAGAAAGAACCTGATGTATGTCTTGCTGATGTGAATTTAGAGAATAATCGTAAAATAGTTGATACAAATCATTGTTTGAGATGTGAATCTGGTCGAGATGAGAATCGTTACGCTCTTTATGATGAATATCAAGGGCCTCAGTATTTAATGCGTGGAACTACATTCACCGTATCAGAAAATTTCTGTCAACCACAAGAGCTCAATAGTGATAATTCGCCCGTTTCTGGCGTTTCTGGATCAGACAATCGATCATCAGCGACACAAACAAGTCCTCCAACCTCACCCGAACATTTTGAGAACGTGGTTTCTTCTTCTCAAAGTTCTGTTGCATCTCCGTACAATGGTATGAGCTGTGATCATATATATAACTCTAATGCTGCTTCTGTGAGTTTTGATTCAGTAAATCATTTGCGTCCAGCAAGAAGTCTGCGACTTGATACACAGATATTGTCCACGGATTCTTCAAAATTTGAGCAGCAATTTCCCTTTCTTGGACTCAATAATTCTAGAACCAGGTTAATAGCCGATGAATTAGATTATTTGGACGGTGGTTTTCAAAAACCCGAATACGACGCCGATGACGAAAGTGAAGGAGAAATGCTTTCGCCTTATTCCCCGATTTTCGAAGAGACTATGGCGACCGCACGTGAATACCCTACAGTCAAGAGCTATCGACAGAGACTATACAATATGCTCGATGAATCTTCCGATGATGATCGGCAGTATACTTATAAGCAGAAATTTGGACTTAAAACAATCAAAGCACGTGATTCTACGCCTTGGTTTCAGACTGAAGAGGCTTCGCAACTAGCACTAGATAATAAGCGAAAGGTAGCTATTGCAGAAAAGAAGAAAGCAAATAAATTTGCTCGTGGATCTGGATCTCAATGGTCATCTGGAGAAGAAGGCGATATAAGTTCTCAGCAGGAAAATACGATTGCGGACGTTTCCGCTGATACCTCTACTGATATGCATTTGCGAGGAAAATTAATGAGATACCCTTCTACAGCGCGAACAGGGAATGAGCCTGATACATGTGGAAAAGAAGGCACCAAACAAGAGATGTTTGAAAGTATTGACCTATCAGCTCCGTCTTCTTCCTCATCTTCTTCATCAACTGCCAGACAAAACTATCGTCTTGGAGCTAGTCATTACGAAGAAGCTCGATTCGAACAGACTAATAAATCCTCAACATTCTCTTCAAAAAAGAAGAAGATTGACATCAGCGACTTCTTCACAAAGTTATTTTCGTCAAAGACACCAGCACCTTAGGATGTTGCTTGCTGAATTTCGTTTACTGTGTTAACAATACCCGATGCTGCTATATTTTTATTATTCACCTATTATTTACACAGATGCTGTGTGAACGTATACTAACTTATTACTGACTTTAATTGATTACTATTATTGAAACACAATCATTATTTTTTCAAACTCCCAAAATATGTCGATTGAAAACGTCCATACATTTTTCAAAAAAAAGCAATTTTCATCATCCCGCCGTGCTCCAGTCCATAACGCAGAGTATATGCAACATCGTTAGCTACATCGCACACCTAACCACATAAGTGCTCAAGGATTGGCATGCTCTTCTTCGATATAATACAGCATGTAAATATTAGATGACAAGCATGTAATCATGATAAACAGACCCCAGCATGCCAATAACAGACTACCATATTTGATATAATACCCCTCGCCATCGGGACCTCTAATCATTTCTCTGGACTCACCTGCTTCAGCATGAGGAGAAGTTTGCGGACGACCGAGACGAACAGACGATTGGATACCGTCAGACGAATCAAGTAGTTGCTCGTCATCATCAGTAGCTTCGGGGATAGGCAAATGGTACGGTGATCCGAGAAGCTTGTATCCGAATAGACCTGGCAAAATGAACGAGATGGAAGTAGAGCCCGTAGCACCCACAAAAGCAAGCACTGTCTCCAATGATGTCACGGTCATTGCAATTAGATATGAAAATAGCATGATGATTGCAGTTGTGATTATGAATCGTCTAGTCGGAATGATCTTGTTGCTTGTACGACTCGATAGAGGTGATGGAGCTGGAGTACCTGTTACCACAGGAAGAATAAAATGCGTGAAAATGTGGTCCACAGATGTACGACATGGATGGCACTGCAAAGGATACGAAAACAAAACGAGGATTACGATCGCTAGTCGTCCGACGGCGGATGCAAATGAGCTAGAGTACATGCTGCTGATGTTTCCACCAACCGTATCTCCAAACGACATGTATCCCGTGAATCCAACAAGGGAATAAAGTACAATCGCAGAACCAATTGAGGTGAAAATAATATGAAGCACCGATGGTTGCCTGTTATCACGTAACTCGTTAACAACAGAGAACATATTTTGATGGCAAGTGAACCCGAATACGACGACAGGAAGTGATGAAAGAACAGATGTCAGAGATTTAGGTCCCAAAGAAATTTCACCGCGGTGCTCTAGCGTGTCACCTGTGATCCAGTGACCAACAACCAAAAGAGTAAGATATCCGATAGCAACCAACGCAATCACTGAAGTGTACTTCAACGAGTCAAGCTTCCTCATGAAGCATAACGGAATCAGTATGAACATGAAAAGAGTAACCCAGAACTGTCTAGAATCCGCGGTATTCAGAGGAATATTTGCTGTGTTTGAATAGAAGAAGTCGACGATAACTTGCGGCATCAGATCGCCGATAATAATTAAATAAGATACGCCGACTCCGAAGCACTTGACGGCAATTGCCGCATCGAAAAGAATTGCGAGTTGGGGATAGGTCTGCTGAGCAAGTGCAAAGAACGAGGCTGTTCCACGATTGAGATATCGCGAGCAACGATATTGAAGAAACAAGCCTGCAGCGGAGGTGAATCCGGACACCAGTATGACTATAAAACCAAGTACGATACCGTCACTACTTAATGCATGAGGCATGGCCAAAATACCAGCACCTTTGCATAGGAAGAAAAAAATTAGCGCCTGGCAAAGGAAATCAAGGAACTGTCAAATGATGTTCATACCAAGAATAGTATTTGATAGGTTTGTTATACTCGACATGACACCAGCAGCACCAATGTATTCCTTCGCCGAGTCGTCTTCATCTTCATCATGATCTTCAGAGATATGTCTAATGAACCTCTGAGGATTAAAATCGTTGTCTTCATCCTCTTCTATGTATTCGACTATTGCCACCGGGGAGGTATGCCGGCGAGCAGGATGTTCCGGAGCCATAGTCGTTTCAAAAGCTGGGAGGCCGAGCTATGATAAAAATGCAAAGGGAGAGGTCAAAGATTAAATCAAATAAAGGTCGTCACCGCAACAGAATGTTATGCGTATATAACTATTGCGGAGAGCAAATGAGAGAGAAGGTATTACTTGTATGTAAAGCAAGACCCAGCTGCGATGAATAAAGCTGTGCGGCGCCATTCGGAAAAGTCGTCCAGTTTGAGGAATAGCTAAGCCGTATACAGCAAGTCCATATCCAAATCAAAGTTGCTTTAGAGTTTTACTTTTAGCACTAATTATCCTCCAAAACATGTTAAGGGAAACTTTATCGCACTTGTGTTTTGAAGTAGCTTATCGCGCAAGACTTGGCCTGTTATGGCTAAGACTAAAGCTTTGTATGCCCGGCCCTTTGCTCCCAGTGCCTCCAGTCTTCTGCTCTGGCTTTGCTGTGAACTCTGCATGCGATTGTTAACCTGGATATCTGTTAGAATGTCGCTACTTTATTAGCTGTTCATTGCTCTGTGCAGTGTGTTCGCATTACAGACTCAAAAATATCATCCCTATCTTTATACTGATCAATTAAGGGAAAATAAAAGATGGTTGAGGTCGCTGGCGGCCGTTCAGCTGAAGCGCCCAATTCTGGCAATTCTCGTTTCAATCCTTCGCGATATTTATCTATTGCATCATCAAACTTTTTAGCATTTGATACACCTCTTTCATCTCCTACAAAATCCGTTGTATCGGCAGCGGGCACCCTCTTACCGCCGGTATCAGTTGGTGACAGGCCTCCGCGAATATACTCGCGGCCCTCTAGTTTGCGCAGCCTCAGTTCTTCAACTCAAGTCACTTCTGTAGTCACTGCTACTAGAAGTACAGCGTCTTCACCGTCAACCCCTTGCTTTCCTCTATCGGCCACGCAGAACCCGGTTTCGGTCCCTGTGCCAATTCCAAAGGTTAGCAGCAAGACGCTGCGGACGACTCCCAATTATAAGGCCATAACGCCTGCAGAGCTGCCTGTGGTACCGACATCTACTTGGTCTTTGCGAAATAGCGAGAGATATGGATCGTCGGAACCGTCAACCACTGGTGAGCGTACTGAAAGGAGTGTCATTATTAATGTTTATGACATGCTCCAAGACAACAAGCTGGCCCCTGTATTGTGGACGCTAGGCGTCGGTGTTTATCACTCTGCTGTTGAAATTGATGGCCGAGAGTATGCATATGGAGGTATGCTACTATATATTGAAGTTCTCTGCAATAGGAGGGACTGGTCTAATGACTCTTTTTTTAATTATAGGACATGAAGAAGCTGGCATATCTGGAGTTTACTATTCTAAGCCGCAGACTCCGTTGCCCGGCAACATTGTTTGCAAAACCACAATACTACACGGCTATACATCTTTCACTCCAGGTGAAGTTCATGCTATCATTAATAACCTAAGTTTAGAATTTATGGGCACGAGTTACAACCTTCTCTACAAGAATTGTAATCATTTTACAAATGCTCTGCTTCTGCGGTTAACAGACTGCCCTGCTCCGACATGGCTTAACAGAGCCACGGTAGTGGGCTCGGCATTTCCTTGTATAGTACCTCAGAATTATATCAAACCCCCAGAATGTGAGGTACCTACTCGCGCATCGTCAGACTCTCTCATCCCGTCTCATGCGATTGGACCTAGTCGTGATCGAGCTGAGAAGTCTTACGATGAGATGTCTGTTTCTCAACCATCTACCAACTTTGTGTCTATGCCTGGTTGGCTCAAAAAGCAGCATACCGCATCTTTGCTGTTAAAATCTCAAAGACCTATTGCGGTTCCGCCGAAATCTGGATCTGCTGATGTTTCTCAGATTCGGAAAGATGCTGAAGAGGAGCCGTTTTTGATTAGCACTAGATACACAGATGAAAAAAGTGATATGGAAGTTGATAGCATAGAAAAGGAATGTGTAAGCGACAGCCTCATTACGGACGAGAAAGTCAAGAAGACAAAAACAAGAGTCAGATCGGGGATTGTTTATGAGAAAACGCCGCGCGTCGCTGGATACTCGTCTTTCAGTCAGACGTCTCCTATAGCTTCCGTTGGTGTTGTCACTTCAAGTGAAGAATCCAGAACGCACAGCTGTCGCTCTCAACAAATTGATGGCACGTACTATAACAACGACGATGGCAGTAGCGTTAGTCGTGATAGCGATATCGAGAGCGCCAGTGCTTTTAGTAGGTTCCTTAGCGATTCTATTTCTTTTCTCGGATGGTCCTATTCTAGTCGGTGATATAATAATGTCTTGTTTGAGCAGGCGCTAATCATGGTTTTGCTTGGTTTTCCTTTTGATATACGCGAATTCGTTATTTGCTTGCATTAAAATTGAGGGGTAGATGTGGGAATAGTAAGGCCAAAATACATATATGCGGTCAACTAATAGTTGGGTGTCTGTACTATCTAATGTACAGGTTTAAAAAAACATTGCTTTTTTGTTTTGATTTTTTGTCATTTAGAGGGAGTGCTTGATTTTTCGGCCTATAAGGGGATTACTTGTTTTTTTCAACTGTAAATATTAGAGAATTTATTTTGATAATAATTTACCAGGCTATATAATTCTTGATGAAAAGTCCTATTGTTCCTCATACGGAATATTTCAGCTACTAGCTAGAATTCAACTGTATGATATATTTACAAGCTCACGATTATTAATATACAAAACGCACCGCCCGCATTACTCGCCATCGCTAACTTCTTCCTCCGAATATTCGTCAACATCTAATAATCCCTCAGCGCCCTCAGGGTTGATAAACTTATCAGCAAATTCATCCGCATCCTCATCCTCATCTTCGTCCTCGGCGTCTGAGATTGTCATCGCAGGTTCCTCTTTCTGTTTTCCTTTATCTTCTTTGATTCCCATATCCTTCAGTAATCGACTCAGATCTTTCTGTTTCTTTTCTTCTTTCTCCTTCTCTCTCTGTGCTCTGATTCTCTGCACTTCAGCCTTGTAATCGGTGTTAAATTCTTCTACTTTATTGTCAACGGCAGCAAGGAATTCATCCATTCCCGCACCCGTATATGCCGATACACTGACCACGTCTAAATGTCTGTAAAACTCCTCCAATACTAAACTCATAGAGTTCATTAATGAGGTCATGTAGCCGCTGCCGCCTTCAACATTCTCATCTTCATCCATATCTCGCAGAGCAGCCTGGAAGCTCTCAAAGTCTGTCATCCACTCAGTCGCAAACGCTGCGTCAGCTACATCGGTCTTGTTGAAAACTATAATCATGGGTAGCTTAGTCTTATATAAGATCGAGCATGCATACAGCATATTCGACATAAATGTAGCCGGGGACGTCGTCCTTGGAGTATCGACAATATATGCTACAACGGTAGGCATTGCAGATGCCAGGGCATCAAGCAATATTGCACCAGAGGCAGACCATACAAAACACTCTATTTGCCCTGGAGTATCCACCAGTACATGAGAGACGGAATGCGCTCTCTTTTCTACAATACCGAGAACTTGGTCGACTTTTGTAGCAAAGAGATTAAGTGATGTGATAATTGCACCATTAGGTCCAAGATTGTATCTAGTCAACGCTGAATCAGAATACAACACGCCTAAACAGATATAATAAAACTACTTACTGTTTCATAACTTCTTTATAGTTTACTGAATCTCGAATGTCGATGTTTGTTCCGAATGGTACATTGAGTACTGCAGGATCGAGATTCATGATATACGGAGGCATATCTAGCGAGTGCAGATGAGAGTTTAGTCTCTGCATAAAAGTCGTTTTTCCAGATCCTAAAGAGTGATGTCAGTATATGCTTTTACATTATTCAACCAAAGAGCATTGCTTTCGCCGATAAATGGCCAAATCAGCACTGCTGAGAAATCAAGACGCTTAGCGATAGATTGATGACATACCTGCCATGCCAATACACACAATGGCTGGTGTCTGCAGATCACCATTTTCAGCCTCGTTGGATGACATCCTGATTCCACGGAATTTCAATGAAATCAGAAACTTGTCAGTAGTTGGCAATATCAATTTCTTGCCGTGGAAGAATTCGGGAGCAAGTTTTCAGGGGAGCTCTTCTACTCCCAACTGAGATCAACACGTTTAAGGCTTAGGGTGTTTCGTGTACAAGAGACAAATCGTATCAATTATTTATTCTTGTTTAGAGCTCGAATAGTTATCAGCTTGACCTACCAATTGGACGAATTTTTAGGTACTTTTCGGTTGGTTAACTACAAACATGAGACTCCAGTCGATATTATTACTCCTGACTGCAATTTACGCAGTTGTGGTAGCGGCATGGGATGAAAAAGATCAAGAGATATTCAGGATATCGGAAGATTTGGAAAAAGTGGAGGGAAAAGGAACTTCTTTCTACTGTAAGTATTTCACCTAAACTAAAAAAATCTTTGATGACTGATGATTGCCCTGCTAGCTTTCTTGGGTTTGGAAAAGGGTCCCTCGTCATCGTTGGACGAAATCACCAAAGCGTAAGCATGTCCAATTTATTGATATTGATTTGCAAAATTGACAGAAATTGGTACTTTTAGTTATCGAAAAAAATCAAGACTTTTGCATCCGGATAAGATGAGAAACCCATCTAAAGAGGCTACAGATCGGTTTGCCAGATTAGGTGTGATTGCTAATATACTGCGAGGGCCTGAAAAAGAGCGTTACGACTTTTTTCTACAAAAAGGGTTTCCTAAGTGGAAAGGTACGGGATACTATTATGCTGTATGTATTTCTTTTATATTTTTTCTTACAACAGCAGCATAGATTTATCTAACTAACTAACTTTAGCGTTTCCGACCTGGTTTGGGAATGGTGTTTGTGTTCCTCTATTTGATCACCGGCGCAGCTCACTACCTTATTCTCAGCATGAACGCGAAGAACGAGCGTGCGCGCATGGAGCGCTATATTTCCGAATGCAAGGCTCAAGCATGGCCGAATGGATATCCGCCTGCAGATGCATCCAAGCGCCGAGTGCAAGATAGTACCGGTCGTATATTCACCATATATGCGGATGGCACCGTTTGGATTGTAGATGCTGCCAGCGGTCACGAGTACTTACTTGACGTCGATGAGATTCCAGATGCTCAATGGAAAAATACTCTCTTGGTCAAATTACCAAAGTGGGCCTGGAACTCCACGTTGGGAAAATATATTCCTAAGAGGGAGGCAAAGATCGTTCCTGAAGAGATAAAGGTCACTGCAGCAAATGGCCAGAGACAATCGAAAAAATCAAAATCCGAAGACAGACTGCCTGCTGCGTCTGAGCCCGCCGAGGGCGCTGCTTCTAAGAAAATTGGCGATGCGCCCAAGATGCCTCTCAAGACCAAGACTCTGGCTGATGGCAGCGTTGTAGCCGAGGCTTCTAATGTTGCAGGAGGTAGACGACGCCGGAAGAAATGAACCGCAAAGTGGTTTGACCTAAAAATTTAGATTTTTGTATGATTTCAAGATTATATTTCTTTAATTATGAGGTAAAACTAAGACCCCTAGGACGATTGAGAATACCTAATGGCTTGGCTGGGTTCTGTAGATGTCCTAAGGCCCAGGTGCTGGGAGACTATTGCTCTCACGTGCTTCCCTCGGAGGTACTTAAATGTGCGTCACTGATGGCCACGTAAATATACTTCTCTTACGAGAACATACACGCGTTAAACCACAACACAGAAATGAATTCTATGGACCCGGAAATATATCTCCGAACACTCCCTGCTGTTCGTGAACGTTGCAGCTTAGTTTACGACCAGGCAGAGCGCGGAATTTTGACGAACTTTGATCTGGATTCAGCCAAGTTTGACGATGTCGTCCATTACGTTGCAGGTATTATCAAGCGCGACTTTGCTCCGAATTACGGCGATATCCCACCTCATGGCCGCTGGGGAAATTTTGAAGCAGGAGGTATTCCGCGAATACAAAATTTATTAGATGAGTGGACCGGTGTAGCAAAATCAGAAGTTGTAAAACGGCTTGTAGATCTATTCTTGGTCTCGGTGCTGCTCGACGCTGGTGCGGGGAACAAATGGAAATTTACTGAGCCTAAGACCGGATTTTCAATTGGTCGAAGCGAAGGCACCGCAGTAGCTAGTTACTATGTTTTTAAGTCAGGAATACTATCGTCTGATCCGAGTAATCCTTATCAAGTGGATGCGGAGGCTTTAAAGACCTTGAATATCGACCATGTGTTGCAAGAAATTCAGCATTCCGAGTCAAATCCTATTGATGGATCGGTAGGACGTGTTGAGCTTCTAAGAAGCCTTGGCTATGCGCTTGAGGCCAATCCGCAGTTTTTCGGCTCAATTGGAAGACCCGGAAACATGTTTGGTAAGTGTTACTTGTACACTACATTTGCCCACATAGCATGCTTACTCTGTAATTCAGATTACCTTCTTCAGCATTCGATCTCTAGACCTGATGGAAGACATTTAGTAGCTTTACCGACTATCTGGGAAGTTTTGATGACTGGTCTCAACCCTATTTGGCCCAAAGGACGGGCAACTGTTAATGGAGTCTCTATTGGAGATGCCTGGCCGTGTTCATCTATGCCTCAAGATGGCGAAGAGTGGGAGAAGATTGTACCTTTTCATAAACTCAGCCAATGGTTATGCTACTCTATTGTGGTTCCGCTTGAAAGATATGGTGACATTGTGTTTACCGAGAAAGACACGCAGACTGGTTTGCCAGAGTACCGCAACGGTGGTTTACTAGTCGATTTAGGGCTCTTAAAGCTCAAACCAGCAGTAGTGGAGAAGGGACTAGCTAATTACAAAGTGTTGGGTGTGATCAAAGAAGACGAAGTTCCCATATTTCTTCCTGACGACGATGTCGTTGTTGAATGGCGAGCCATGACTGTTTGTGTTTTGGACAAGCTTCTTCCGCTGGTCAATAAAGATTTGGGAATTTCTGGAACCAAAGATGAGTTAATTTTAGCCCAGCTTTTAGAGGCAGGGACATGGAAGGGCGGGCGAGAGATTGCGGCCAAATTGAGACCAGGGAGTAAAGGTCCGCCGATTGCGATTAAAAGCGATGGGACGGTGTTCTAAATTGAACTATTAATGGTCGGCAGAAATGAAATTGAGACACACTGTCTGCTCTTGTTTGTCCCTAAGGGAATATATATCTTTACTTTATGTAATATACAGCTATATAAATGACATATCAATTATATATTCATTTTTCTACAATTAGTTGATAGTGCTCTTATTCAGGGGCACTGAGGCTGAGTGGCGCAAGAGCAAGCTTATGTGGCGGTGCAAAAGTCCCAACGTCTGGAATCATCCGGACAACCGCCAATTGTACACCACTTGGAAATCGATAAATAGTTCGTCACTGCCTGTATTCTTCTATCTGATAGAATCAGATTTTTAATCCGTTTGATAACATTGAGAAATGTATAAGAAATCGGGTGCTAAGGGAAATACTGCCGTCCGACGGCTCATGACAGAGTATAAACAGCTCATCAACGATGGACCGGACGGTATCTCTGCAGGACCTATCGATGAAGAGTATGCCATTTGCTTATCTTGTTTAAGTACAGAATTGACTGAAGCTAACCTGGGGCAGCAACTTTTTTGAGTGGGAATGTTTGATTCAAGGTCCTGAAGATACTCCGTTTGAAGGCGGCGTCTTCCCCGCTACCCTTACGTTCCCATCGGTAACTAATCTCGGAGCAGAATAAATTTATTGCAGACATAAGTTCTGACTTATTACAGGATTACCCTTTGAGTCCTCCAACTATGAAGTTTACTTGTGATATTTTTCATCCGAATGGTATGTTCCTGTGATCGCCGTTGATATTGATACAGAGTCAGATTATTCACGCGTCCTTGATAGTTTATAAGGATGGCACAGTCTGTATTTCCATACTTCATGCTCCAGGAGATGATCCTAATATGTATGAATCTGCTTCTGAGCGCTGGAGTCCAATTCAATCTGTGGAGAAGATCCTGATAAGTGTGATGAGCATGCTGGCCGGTAAGTTAGTTTTTGTGAAACCGTTGGCGTTGTGCTTCGACTGAGCCTGTAAGTAGAACCTAATGACGAGAGCGGTGCCAATATTGATGCCTGCAAGGTCTGGAGAAATGATAGAAAGGAGTACGGTAGAATTGTGAGGGCTAACGTTCGAAAAACTCTTGGCTTGTGATCTTGTAATCACATTACTGATGAATTAAAAAGCAATCATTCTATATCATGGTGGCTTGGCTGATCTTTTTGTTTTCCGGCTTATGCCTGGATGTGATTTTTCGTTTCGATGCTTGACGGTTTTTTCATGACGCTAGCGGGCTTCTCATCATTTAATCATGGTACTGCCAATTTGTTCTTTAGTACCATAGGAGTTTTATCGTGACGGTCGGTCCTTATCTTTTTTGCAGTTTTTGTATTGGGTTTGCAGTATCGCAGCCATGTATAGCAGGTTTAATGCAAATATGTTTCGTTAAGACCACGGTGTTGATGATAGATCATATCTTTTCATCACAAATGGTGTTTCCTTTTTGCTGAATAATTCTTCTCTTAAACGCACATATCTCTACGATCCGTATATACATTTTATTTTTACCTACAATAATATTACACAGTTCAAGCCTCTTCTTGAATATCCAACTTCTTGACCTGTTTGCTGATCCCCTCTGGTGTAGAACCATTTGCTTCAGCTTCTGCCCGTTCAGCAGCCTCTGCGGCCCTGTCCTTTTCCTCCTCCTCCGCTTCAAGTACATCTTGGAACCGAGTAAGAATGTAATCTACTACATCAAGCTTCTCGTTATTCTCCGCTTGGAAGAGCGCATCCTGTCCCATACTATTGTTCAAGAAAGGATCAGCGCCTGCGTCACATAGCTTTTCAACAATCTTGAGATGACCGTTTAAGCAGGCCCAATGCAAGGCAGTGTTTCCAGAATCATTGACAAATGTGGCAAGTGTAGTGTTGGGTTCTAGTGGGGAGTCGGGTGAAGGAGTAGGAAATTTCGAAAGTATATACTCAGTAATTTCTGATAGTTATACAAAAGTTAGACTTGATACAATTATTCGTAGCTCCTCTATAATAAGTACACTATCTTCCTCACCTAAAAATCCATTTGCACAAGCCATATGTAAAGGTGTACTCTGAGTGTAAGGATCAACCGCCTGTAAAAGAACTTCTGCCTCTGATTGACCCAACTCCTTACACAGATTATTCAATAAATGTTTCAAGCCGTCTAAATCCTCTGATCGGGCAGAATAAATGAGATCTTCAACCTCATCTTCAGTGATTTTTCGCGACATTTTTAATGGTTGAGATTGTTAGAATAAAAAAAATCGAGGATTGCAATGGTAATTGGGAGTATCTAAAACTCTAATTCGTCGATATAATTCAGTAAAGAGCAATAAGCAGTTCAAACTTTCTGACAACACTTTAGATTTTTTCCGCATAGACTAGTCTTATAGTGAACAAAAGATGGGAATTACTAAGTCAAAGTTAGACAATCGAACCTCTTTTGTCAGACAGCTCGACAAGCTTAAGCTGCTAATCTTAAGTCAGACATCTCAACAGCTCAAATAAAAGTTGAGTTATCAACATAAATGATATTTACATATATAACATACCAAGGTACAATCTAATGATACACAAACTCCAAAGTGTCAACGCTATGATACAAATCCCCGTCAGCTCCGTCAAATGCTAGTGTCTGAGCAACTAGTTCAACAGCCATGATCTTTGATTTCTCTCCCTCCGCTCCTGCTTTTTCTTTCTAAATTGCTCCAGCTGTTTTTTCGAAAGCTTACTTTGTTGCCTCTCTGCCTTTAAACTTTTTCCCTCATGCAGATTGGCAGCAGAGTCGACATCGTAGAAAGCACTTAACTGGTTGCGAGACTTTTTCTCGTCTGAATATTCGTTATATGGAAGAATCACCCCAGGAGCTGCGGCCTCATCAAAATCCTCATCATCAAGAGAGTCTGAAGGATACTGCTGCCATTTTCCTGTAAATCGGTTGAAAAATCCGCGTGAAGCGTAATCTGAATTCTTTCTTTTTTTTGATTCTTTAGCTTGCTGCTCAGACAATTCAAAGGCTTGAGGGCGATCCCAGGTAGTTTCTTCGGTGTTATGGTTGTAGTAGTAGTATGTTTTCGTCTCAGGATCAAGGATAGCTTCCCAGTCTTCCAGCCCGGGAACTTTTTCTGCGGTCTCAGGAACAGGCCCAGGTGGTAGGGGAGGTGCCTCATCGTCATAGTCATCATCTCCGAACTGGGAAACAGAGTTGAGTAATTCAGCAGCGTCAGGAATCGGGCCGGGAGGAAGATGCAGTTCATCGCCATCACCATCTTTATCTTGCTCTACTCGAGCCTTAGTTGATTTGCTCGTCTCGCCGCTCTCGCCGCTCTCGCCGCTCTCGCCGCTGTCAATTTCGCTACCGCTAGTATCAGCTGCTTTTAAAGACTCGCTAGGTGTTCCACTTGTTAGCGCGTCGGCATTAGCTGTATTCGAGTCTGCCTGCGCATCTACTGTCTCGACTGACTTTGATGATTTCGGCTGTGATTTCTGGTGATCTTCGTCGCCCGCCATTTTATATGACCTGAGTGATAGCTCCCAACTACTATCAGGTCTTCAAATGATTTAAAACCACTTTCTTTGTAGTGGGATAAATTTCTGAACAGAAAGACAAGAGATTACAATATCGAAAAAGAAATAAATACAGGAGTAACAAAATGAACACTAAATGACACTCGAGATCGCTCAAAACTCTAAAGCGAAGAGCCTCTGATGGCCGCTGCCAGGGAGCGCACAACCCTAATAATGCACACACATTGCTTTCCGCCTCTTGTCAATTCTTCCCTGTGCTGTCTGCCTGATCGCAAGCGGGATATAGCAATTCTGGGTATAGTTGCTTTCAACAGGACAGATTTGGTGCCCTATTGATATTTGTGATATAATAATCTTAAAGAGCGCGGTTATCATAACGCGTAATTACTGAGCACGTTTATACCTCAACAGCCTTTATTCACATATCTATAGCCCTCCACAGCTACAATTGATATGGCTTCGGCAATCTTTTTCCTAGATCTAAAGGGCAAGCCGCTGCTGTCGCGCAATTATCGTGGTGACGTGCCGATGTCAGCACTGGACAAGTTTCCAATCTTACTGCTCGATGCAGAGGAAGAGAGCTCGGTTGTGCCGCCATGCTTTTCGCATGAGGGAGTTAACGTATGTATATCAATCGTCATTTAGCTGTTTTCTCACCTGATTGTGCTATACTTTTGTATTGGCTGTGGATATCTGGGAATTTAATATCTGAAAATCTGAAATGGGATTATAAGGTGTACACATCCATCTTCTTGAATGATAATCTCACATATTTGACTGATAGTACATGTACATCCGACATAGTAATCTCTATTTACTAGCAATAACAAAACGCAACTCAAACGCCGCTGAAATTCTCTTATTTTTGCACAAAGTGGTGCAGGTAAGACAAGCTCGATTTACAACTGGTTTCGTCACTCAGAAAGGCTAATTATCTATAATAATTCAGGTTCTCACAGAGTACTTCAAAGTTCTGGAAGAAGAGTCTATTCGGGACAATTTCGTGGTTATATATGAATTACTTGATGAACTAATGGATTTCGGCTATCCTCAAACTACCGAGACCAAAATCTTACAGGAGTACGCTTATCTATATCATCTAGCTTTCAGGAGTTTCAACTAATTATGTGGCCATTTAGATATATCACGCAAGAAAGTCATAAATTAGAAGTCCAAGTGCGTCCACCTATTGCAGTCACAAATGCCGTTTCCTGGCGTTCCGAAGGTATCCGCTATCGCAAGAACGAAGTCTTCTTGGATGTCATTGAATCTGTCAATCTTCTTGTCAGCTCCACCGGTACGGTTCTGCGTTCCGAGATTCTAGGCTCTGTGAAATTGAAATGCTATCTTTCTGGAATGCCTGAGCTTCGTCTTGGTCTTAATGATCGGGTCATGTTTGAGAACAATGGCAGATCTACTCGTGGCAAGTCGATTGAGATGGAAGACGTCAAGTTTCACCAGTGCGTCCGTTTATCGCGCTTTGAAAATGATCGCACGATTTCATTCATTCCTCCTGATGGAGAATTTGAACTCATGAGCTATCGCCTTAATACGCAGGTAAAGCCGCTTATCTGGGTTGAATGTGCTATGCAAATGCACGCTGGATCTCGTGTAGAGTATGCAATTAAAGCACGTGCCCAATTCAAGCGCAGATCAACTGCTAATAATGTTGAAATTACTATCCCTGTCCCTGATGATGCGGACACCCCTAAATTTAGAACTACGGTCGGAACAGTTCATTATGCGCCAGAAAAAGCTGCAATTGTGTGGAAGATCAAACATTTTGGAGGCGGCAAAGAATTCTCCATGCGCGCAGAACTTGGTTTGCCTAGCGTTAAAGAATCTGATCCCGATAGGAAGAAGAGACCAATCAACGTAAAATTTGAAATTCCTTATTTTACAACATCGGGAATTCAAGTTCGATATTTGAAGATCATTGAGTCAAAGCTGCAATATCCTAGTCTTCCTTGGGTACGGTACATCACCCAGAGTGGAGATGACTACACGGTGCGATTACCATGATAAATTTTGAAAATGAAATAATGCCGAAATTGGGTATTCTTTACTATGAGTTTCATGATTGTGGCTTTTTTTTGTTGCTACGTCTGCCATATTTGTAATTCAAGTGAAGAACATTACCTGATCAATTTTGTGCGGTTTTAAGTAAAAGTAAGGCATGAGATTTTGCGACTATGTCTATGTAATACCAAAAGCCAATTAAAGTCGGGTTCAGGTTTAAGAAGCAAGAAATTTATTAAATATAGAAAACTTGTTTTACTTGTGAATGTTTGAGTTAAAGAATTAGGTTATATTAAGATGTGCAAGAGTAAAGCCAACACAGAAGCAATTCACAAAAACGCTCGAAGTACATAGGAATCACAATACCAAATAATTACTAATTATACAATAGAAAATAAAAAAAGGGGATAAAAATAAGAATGAAAATAGGAAGAAAAATACACAGTTTGCCATCAGCGGCGAGATCGAATACCTAGTTGAGCTTCGCGAATAAGTCGTTGCAGAGTCTCTTCATCTGTTTCTGTGGGCTGCCCAGCTGCTGACTTTGACTGCCTCTTATTTGATAATTCACGAGAACTTGAAAACGAGCTGTCACTGGCTTTGTTACTCGATAGCTTTTCCTGGCGTTTGCGTTCGCGCTCTTCCATAGCATAAAGCTTACTATTCGGCCCTCGCGGACGACCTCGGCCACGTTTAACAACAGACTCAGCAACTACTTTTTCAGCTTTCTCGGTAGCTACAAATCGGAGAGGACTGCTATTACTACAGTCACGCAGTGATCGAGCTGATTTCTTTCCACCGGGTGTTGACTTTCGTCTCGATCTACTAGGTTTAACATCTTCGTCGTCGATATCATCATCATCTTGATATTTCCGCTTCGTAGGAGCTGAGTTTCGACGACGTTTTCGAGCCACACTAGAAGATCCATTCGTGGTAGATCTGCTTGAATTCTGAAGAATTTGCATACTATGCCGTGTGCGTGAGCTATATAAATCCATAAGCTCCTGGTAAATTTTATGATTCTTGTGCTTCCCTTCTTCGCTGGTAATACTTTGAATTACATCCTCCTGAATTACCGTAGAGGTTTCACTCACAGCATCAGAATCATAAGCAGCATCCGTGTCGTTATCGGATTGTTCAGTAGCAAGCGCCTGCTCGTCTTCTTCGGCTTCAGCCAGTCCAGATGTAGCTTGAGATTCTGAGTCAGCCTCGCTTTTTATATTATTGACGTGTCCAACTTCTTCCATTTCTTCGGAAAGCAGTTCGTCAGTCGGAGGAGGCGGCGAAAGCTCACTTCCTTTAGACTCACTAGAAACCAAATCGTCACCTTCATCCATACCAGGAGTCGGGGAGAGACGCGATATGATCTTACTCGTCTCCTGCTGAGATACAACAGAGCTTTCAGGTTCACTCTGTTTATCTTCAGGAGAAGGGGTAGCAGTCTGCTGCGTTTCTGACTTTATCTCAGTAACTATCGCTGTCACCACTTGCGCGTCGCCGTAGTCATTTGCTTCGGCCTTCGAAAGTAAATCCCCCTTTTCAATCTTTAGCTGCTGAGACGCACTATCTTCAACGGTGGGCTCTACTTTCTTGTCAGATAAACTTCTAGGAGAATTAGGAGAATCTCGCAGGTGATCAACATCTATTCCAATGTCCTTCTCCACTGAATCAGTCGGCGAGCGCCGTCGCTTATTGATTTGCTTCTTTCCACACAAATCTCTCAACAAAGCTTCCTTTTGCTCCTCTGCGCTCATTACCGCCCATTCAAGTGGATACTTGTGATTACTGATAGTCGACACCCAGCTTCCGAATACTTTCGCAAATAAAACTGCGTCTCTTAAAGGTCCAATTATGGAATTCTTTGCGGCCTTCACCTCCATTGCTGATGCAGTGGTAACTTGCCCAGCTGCAACTAAAGCCTCAGTATGAATGTACTCAGCTAAATCAGATAAGCCACGCAATTCGGTTTCATCATTTTTGATTTTGTTTACAAATTCCACATGATCTCTCCGTTGCAATAAGTCATTGGCGGTGTACCAAAGCAATTTCGAAAACATAGGAAATCGAAATTTTCGCGGAACCTTTGTTTTCTTTTCGATTTTCGATATCGCAATTTCCATCGATAAATCACGAGCAGTGAGAAAATTACCGCCAATTACCAAAGAATCAATAGGTGTGTAAACTGCATGGATCCAGCCTGAAGGAATTATCCTGAAAGTCTGTCAATATCTCATCTATCAAACTCTTCTGCACAGTACAGCACTTACATGGTATCATTTTTTTGTAAAGTAACCTTATAGCAATCTTTCACTAAGTCGCCAAAGAAGATTTTACTTTGATCACTTGACAAACACCAGTTTTCGTATTTCGCTAAGTTCGAAGGAGTAGGAGGAGCAAATAAAAACACTTTCGATCCTTCAACGACATGATAGAAGACTGATGATCCGCCGAAATCAATATGATAATCTGTGTATGCATTTTCAACTGACATGAGACTATATAAGCTCAAAGTCAGTAACAGGCTCGATCTCTAAACAGATAAGCTATTGTACATACCAATACAAGGAAACTTTTGGCCACCGTCCTTTCTTCTTTAAATCTTTCGGCCAGGCCAGATGAGTCAGATCAGTTTCCCTACACAGCATATTAGTCAAGACAATACTGACATTGCATCACTATTTTCGCATACCTAACGTATTGTGGCCTTTGGATGACGTCTCCCAACTTTGTAAAACTGACTTCCAAACTTATAACATTTCGTACTCGATCTCGAGTCTCCGCTGGCGTGTAGTAGTATTCTGCCCATTTTCCTAAATCCCAATTTGGTGACTCATGCTGGGTGGGAACATCAATTACCTCGACCTTGGTCTCGTGTCCCACAAGATCGGCCACCATATTAACTGTAAGATTTGATGGAATTTTCAACCCTAGACCATCAATTTTATCATGAGGAATGAGAACGGGCTGAGAGATCCCGCCAGATTCAGCAAGCTGTTTAGTGAGTTCATGGCCACTAATGCGAGGAAAGGATTCAGGAGTGAATGACCTGTTTTGAATGATCTGACAGTAAGGGTGTTGATCAGTTGTTAGACTGTCGCCTTCGTGAAGAGCCGCATAATCTATAGCCGCGTGTTTCCGTTTCGACTTTCGTAGCACTAGAAATTGGTCAGCATTATAGACACTAGCCTTTGTTTGCGATTACCAAAATAAAACTTACGAGTCGAGGGTCCATGAGTCTTGGCGCATATAGGACAGTGGAAGTCATCCACATTTTTAGCGTTCTTGGTAGTAAGACCAACGCAAAAGTAATGATACCATTTTTGACATATACTGCATTCAATCCAATCGACTTTTCCTTGAGGAGAGGTTTCAGGCGTGCAGAGAGCACAGGTATCCCAGATCTCTTGTGATTGCGAGCTAGCGTTTTCAGTGGGACTGCTTTCATTGCTTGCTAATTCAGTAGGTTTCAGATCAACCGCACTATCCCGTGAGTATATTGGTGACAGCTCCAAAGGAGTATACGGCGACAGCTGCTCCACTGGAGATGGGTGTTTATAAGATGCTGCATATACGCTCACGTCAGGTGAATTCATAGGAGAGTAAACCGTCGCCAATTTTTGCGTTGTTTGAGGTAGAGGCAAAGGTAGAGGTAGTGTGCGTGCCGGATCATACTGCTTTTGTCCTGGCTTTGTATCAAACGGATGAAATTGGCTTGATTGTTGTTGCTGTGATTGTTGTGGCTGCAATTGGCTTTGTAAATTCGGAGTGTACGATGAATATCCACCATCAACGCAACTATTAACGGGTCGATCAAAGAATGCTGCAGCATCCAAAGCAGCAGCCTCGAGAAGAGTCTCGATGCCACTTCGCTCCATAGCAGACGAATGCGAGACCTGAAAGAAACGCGGTAAGGTCGATGGAAAAATGTCGCAGACTAGCTAACGCGCGTGCGAAAAAAAATAGAAGCAAGACCGGATCAGCGGTCAAGTAGACCGTGGCCCTCGTTAGTGTACAGAACCGTGGCAATAAAAGGCGGGCGCGGCAGCGGAGATCGATGAAAGAAGAGTGCGAGAGCGGTCGGTGAAATCGAAGAGGAGGTGGGAGTTCTGAGGGCGGCGACCTAAGTCACGTTGTGACTGATATGACTTTGTCTGTCACGAGATTGGATAGAGGTGCTGCATGCGGCACGCGTTCAACAGGTCTCCTAGTATGACCTGCTTCCCACATTTGTCCATTGAGAACGTCGTAGGATGGTCTTGAAGACGTATAATCCGTACGTCGTGGCCATGGCTGCCACCATTGGTGGTATGCTTTTCGGATTTGACGTATCGTCGGTCTCCGCCTTTGTGAACAATGAGACTTATCGCGCATATTTCAATTATCCAAATGATATCGTGCAGGGAGCAATCACCTCTGCTATGGCTGGAGGATCCTTTTTCGGCTCGCTGATATCAGGCCGTCTTTCAGATGCCCTTGGTCGGTATGTTATTGAAGTTCCTGGCTAATGATAATTTAATCGGGCTTATCAGTCGACATTGACAAGCTACTAGTTGCTGCTGATAATAATATAATATTGTTCTCCAGAAAATATGCTGTACAGATTGGCGCAGTCATTTGGATTGTTGGATCTTTGTTTCAGAGCGCAGTACTCACCTCATTTCAACTTATCATGGGCCGCTTCATTTCTGGAATAGCCATTGGCATCTGCTCGTCTCAAGTGCCAGTCTATATTGCAGAGCTGAGTCCTAAGCGAATTCGCGGTCGTCTTGTGGGTACCTTCCAGTGGGCTATTACCTGGGGTGTACTGTATGTTTGCACTTTCTGAAAACAGCTTATAGTAGTAATAATCGCTGATACCTTGTTATTAGAATCATGTTCCTGGTAGGGTATGGTTGTTCATTCATCGAAGGTCCTAAGAGTTTCAGAATCGCTTGGGGTCTTCAAGTAATTCCAGGACTCCTTCTTCTATGCGCTCTTTTTTTCTTTCCTGAATCACCGCGTTGGCTGGCTACGCGTGATCGCTGGGAGGAAGCGACGAATGTCATTGCTCACATCCAAGGAGGCGGAGATGTAGAGCATCCTGATGTTCTTCTTGAAATGCAAGAAATTCGGGAGGTTGTACGGATAAATCGCATGTCTGAAGATGTTACGGTGATGGATTTGTTTGCTCGTGGATCGCGGCTTCGCACCTTCGTTGGGTGCTCATGTCAAATGTGGCAGCAACTAACTGGAATTAATGTCATGATGTATTACGTTGTTTATACTTTTGCCATGGCTGGATACGAAGGCAACACCGATCTGATTGCATCTTCAGTTCAATATGCAATCAATGTTTTCATGACTGTCCCCGCTTTGCTTTTCATTGATGATTGGGGTCGTCGTCCTCTTCTGCTTACAGGATCAACTTTTATGGCTCTCTGGCTGTTCTGTGTCGCTTTCACCATGGGTCACTTTGGCCACTATGTAGATTCACTAAATGGAAACACCGAAATTCGATGGATAGTACCTAATCATGCTGCCGCCAAGTCGGTTATTGCATTCAACTATTTGTTTGTCGGCACGTTTGCCCCGACTTATGGACCTGGAACTTGGATATATGTCTCGGAGATCTTCCCCCTGAAACAGCGAGCAATTGCCAATGGCTTATGCGCCGCCGTTAACTGGACATTCAACTTTTTACTTGCATTTTTGGTGCCGTTAGGATTTAAACATATTCAGTATCGTACGTATCTGATTTTCTGCTTCTTCTGCATCTTGATGACACTTCACGTGTACTTTATGTTCCCAGAGACCAAAGGGAAGACACTTGAAGAGATTGATCTGATTTGGGAGGATCATATTCCGCCTTGGAAGACAAGCAAAATTGATGTCGAAGAATTTGTGGCTCGTGACCGCGAGCACCTGATCAATCATGAATCGAACAGAGCACCAACAGAGTTAGGAGAGATGGATAGAGGTTTATCCCCTGCAGATACGAATAGCGGGCTCAGCACTACCAGTTATGACACCGACGCGATTAGCTTCAACGAAGAAGAAGCCCAAAACCTGCTAAATCAAGATCACCCTTTATCGGGTAACGATTCGATTTCTGTCAGGATGGCCTGAGTAAGCAAAATTTACAACTTATTCAGTCAGAGGTTTGGGTCGTATAGAGGAACGTGAGATTGCTTTGGTGCTGAGACACGGTTCTTTTCATGTCATGAAAATTTGTTTTTTTTTATTGAATTTGGTGTTGTATGATATAATAATATGTTAGAAGATGCAGTTCTTCTGATTTTCAAATCTACCATCCTCCGAGTTTCGTCACCTTCAGTGGGATACCGTCCGTTGGTCGTACCGTAACGATGAATTCACGATTAATGGCCTGGTTTTCAACGCTCTCTTCGAATCTGTAACGAGCTACAAATGCGGCCAGAATGCACCTAAACTCTATCTCAGCAAAACGCTTTCCAATGCATGACCGAGTGCCTTGTAAAAATGTCAAGTTTGAGTATGCGTTATCGGCTTGCCTGCCGTTCCATCTGTCAGGATTAAATTGTGCTGCATCAGGGCCCCATTGCCGTGGGTCGTAGTTCAAGGCTTTGATTGAAATCTGGGTTCCGGTGCCTTTATGAATCGTCTGTCCGTCAATGGTAAGATCGCATTCGGCTTGTCGAAATGTGTTGATTACCGGAGGATTGTAACGTAGTAGTTCGCGAGCGACGTTGTTGAGATATTTTAGGGCCTCAATTTGCTCTGCCGTGGATATATCGGATACACCGCCGGGAAAAGCAGCACGCACCTCTGCGCGTAGCTTTTCTTGTACGTCAGGGTATTTTGCGAGAGTGAGTAAAGCCCACGATAAAGCACCTGCGGTGGTTTCGTGACCCGCAAAAAGAACTGAATAGAGTGTTAGCGTGGACATCATAAGAATCGAGAAAAAACTTACAGGTCATTATCTGGTTCTCAACATTGTGACCAGTCCAAACATTCTCGTCACTCTCCAACATGATACTCAAAATATCTCGATTTTTATTTTCCTTGAATTCACCGTCGCCTAGGTTTGATATCTTTTGCTGAGCACGACTCTTTGCGAGTTCAGCTTTTCTTTCAGTTAATACCTTGGCAGTTGCCGAGCTGAGAATCTTCCGTGAATGTCGAATACTCCTATTGTATTCTATCGGAACATATTTCCAGCCGGGAACCATGGCAAAAAGGTTAAACAAAACAACATCACGCCCAGCGCTCGAAACTGTCTCATAAGCTTTCACCAACTCGTTGTGCTCGTCTCCAATAGCATTGAAATTGACGCCGAACGATGCCTCGCCAATGGCATCTAGTGTCAGGCGAGAAAAATAGCTGAAAATAGGGAAAACGGCTGGTCCATCTTTGACGATCTCGTCAAATAGACTCATCACCTCAACTGTTTTAGCCATAAACACGGGTACAAATCTTTTAACATGAACATATGCAAAAGCCGGCGATAGCAGTTTACGCTGCAATTTGTGTTCGTGGCCTTCGGAGAAAACGAGACCGTTTCCGATCACAATCTTAAACGCTTGAGAAAGAGCCGGCTTTGGAAATTCGTAAACGTGTGTCTGCAGAACAGCAACATGCGCTTCCGGAGTGAGCTAAATCCATGTATAAAAAGGTCAGCTCACGCAAAGCATTATCAATAATCCGGACAATTTCTTGTCCAATGTAGAAGTAGAAGGTCCACACGTACCAAAGTAACTACGTCCTGTCCAAAAAGCCCAAAAAATCGAGTGAAGTGCCTATTGGGATACTTTTCAGCCATGCCGATGGCATGCTCATAGAAGAGATTTCCATAATCGGCAAAGTTGCCAAAAAGCGGATGAGGATTGGGTGGGTGAGGTAGGTGTCTGTACGGCGAAAAGTACCAAGGATAGAGAAAGATACAGTAAAATAAGTATAGAAATGTTGATATTATTGTGCTTGAAATTAGAACCAGTCCAGAGCTGCGAAGCTCCAATGCTTTTCCAGTCAGGAGATGAAAGATGGCAGCGAGGAGTACGCCTCCGATCAGAACTCTAGTTGAAAACGCCATTGTAAAGAATAAGCAAATCCGCAGGTAACTGTCCTGCTTTGTTGTAAACCGGGTAGCTTTGAATAAGTACGCTGCTACTGGCTGGATGAAAATAAATCAGATTGGGATTTCGTTATCAGCAACCCAAAGTTACTGTCTTTACTCATCAATACTATCAATACTTCTGAGCCGCACTATATGTATGGCTTAAGCGAAAGACGGCAAATGAGTGATTTGCTATTGATCGCACCGTGTATTTTGAACTACTACGTATCGTGAAGCAAAAGGAGACACGTCTGATTATTTCGTAGTCAATTATCTCGATATATGGAGTAGGACATTTTTAGTATGCAGTCCTAAACAACGCACGCATTATCATAGAAGAGAGCTTCTACTGCTTCTGTTAATTATACCTCTAACTAGATGTATTATATAAGTACATTTGTTTCAGCTATTATTCGTAATGAATCAAATTCCCGGCTGCATATGCTTTGAACAATAGCAAGATCGGTCTATCAGAACGCGTGCCGCCTATCACATTTGTCGCGTCCCACGCGTCTTATAGTCCAAACCCTACTCAACGTAAACACAAACAGGCGTTGGGAGGGCAACGCACGGATTTTGGCCCCCATTTTTGGTGTCTCAGTTCGAGAGCTCAGAATCTTAGATCCACGAACACAAACAAAACCAGATTCCACAGCAACCTGCGCAGTCTTTCTTTGTGAGTGCATTCAGTTAGGATGTCGTCCGCCATATCCAGGCAAAATTATCCTCCTTGCTTTGGTGCCACTATCCGCATGACCGCAGACTCACTTGCTCCCTCTCGGCGCGTGCACTCACATTCCTCCCTCAAGGACGCGGCCATCACAGCAACCGCATCTATCTCGCCCTCATCAGGCTCGCACAGCATAGCCATCAGTTCTTCGCGTGTGCAGACTGCAGAGCATGACACTGCTGAAGCGGACGACGATGAGGATATGGAGGACGACGACGGAGCCGACGACGAACGGCGCGATCGTCTAGAGCTATCTTACAACGACGCACACGTGCGTCGTCAAACTGCCTCTGTATCGCCTTCGCGCCATAGTGTAGCTTCTATGCAACTCCATACTCAGTCTTTAGCTTCTGCAGCTCAATCTCGCAGTATGTCTCGGGTTTCATCGTCGTCACATGGTCGATCCGCTGCGTATGTCAACACAGCATCGATCTCTGGGTTCAATGCTAAAGCTCGAGAAAGAACTGGTAGCCAGCTACACGACCGGACAGCTGCTGTCGCCAGAGTTGTGCTTGCTCGTGAACAACGACAGCAGCAAGCCTTGCGCGAGCAGCAAGCTCAAGAGCATGCTGCTGCTGAAGCAGAGACTATCAGACAATGGCAGCGTCAATGGAAGCGAGTACTATCCACAAGCACTTTTTACTTTGATGGCATAGAAGATCCCACCAAGGACCGTGCTAAGCGCCAGCTGATGGGCTTTGGATCGGTAAACTTCTTACCTTCTGACTAAATATTCGTCAGTCCTCGGTGCTAACTTTGTATTGTAGACTATTGAGACCTTTTTTCATGGCGATGTGTCGCATGTCATAACGAATCGACCACTGGCAGCTACTTATCCTGCTACTGATATAATTTCGCAAGCAAAACAGCGAACGATGAAATTATGGACTTATGATAGTATGAATTACCGCCAATCTAAACGCTACTTCAGTACTAACAAATCCTATGTAGAGCTTCTGCGCTTTCTCTCACACTTACAAGAAACTCCCAGCGCGTCAGTGCATAATGCGGGTAACAGACCAGCTGTGGTTGCCAGTGAAGCTAGCAACAATCTTACGCGTATGCTACGTGAAGAGAAAATTACTGGACCGGCGGATAGTGATCCACGCGCGCGTAGAGAGGACTTCCATTACTTCAAAGGGCCATATTTCCTAATTCGAGATGCTACTGGCCAGTATCGCCCAATAATGGTTCGCGAATATCAGAAAGTCGCTGACCCAGCTCTCGGGGATTGGCCTCAATTTCGTCTCTCAGGGCCGGGGAAGTGCCCATTTGTGATGGATGCGTCAGTATATAAAAATAACGGCGAGGCAACGCAACCTCGCCGCACTACAAACTCAGGCTCTCGCCACAAGCGGACAGTGACTACGGAGATGGAGAGTGCGTCTACGTCCAAGGGTACGTCGAAAGCACGAAAATTAGCAGAGGATGATGAAGCCGCTGTTGCTGAACCAGACGGAGGAGATGAATCTCACAAAATCAAAGTAAGGCGTGAAGTTACCCGCAATACGCAACTTGCTGCCTTTAAGGAGCCTCATGCTAGAAAGAAAAGCGCTTTGACGCCGATTCGTATGACTTCGGTCAGAGCCAACAGTGGTGGTACGAAGAATATAGAGTATCGCGTTGATAAGAACGCGTTGGCTGCTACCGGCCGCAGCTACACTGCCCGCATGTCTGCTGTCTTGGGTCATGAGATGGTTGCTACCGGTATAAATATGTCTAATCAGACCTCGGGCATCCGATCTATGACTCAGTCAGGAGGGCCAAATAACGGTCTTGCGAGTGCTGTATCTCATGCGCAATCAAAGGAGGTTAACAGTCTAAAGAGGAAAGTATTTGAGAAGAAGAAGAAACCGGTTGCAATTCCTCAAGCTAGTATCAAACGAGACTTAGTCTCTGTAAAGGAGGTAAAACCTGGATATTGTGAGAATTGTAAAGATCGATTCGACGACTACGACGAGGTATGTACATCCTTTCTGATCCCTATTGGCGTGTATGTTTTGCTAATGTTAATTTAGCATACAAAATCGAAGCGACACCGAAAGTTTGCTTCTAATGACGACAATTTTAGAGAAGTCGATGAATTGCTGATGAAAATCGTGCAGCCGCTTCGTTCCGAAGTATCTTTTATTTGAAAGAACAGGATAGCGGATAATTTCCATTTTTACTGTATTATTATTCTATGACCAGATTGCTTGAACCAATATTTATGACGTCCCATTTTAGCGCGTCTTTTGCATTTGCATTTAATCGTTTCCAGTTCTATTGAGGATTGAGGATTGATTCAAATTTTTTATTACCTCACTACTAAAGTCATATTCAAAATTTGATTTGCTCCATGCTAATTTTTTTGGATGGAAGCTTAAGAAAATTCATTCTAACTGTTTACTTAATGGCGAGGAGTACTGTATTTTCGTTATTTATGTCATTATGGAACAGAGCGCTTCCGACGAGAAGGCCATCGCAGAAGATTTACGGTAGCGAAGCATGTGGGAGATTACCGTTATATACTTGCTATACTTGTTTGTTTTTATTTCGCAAAAATTTCGTTAGTGTATAGAATTTGACCACATATGCATTGTTAGATGAACGAAAATACAAATATCCAACATATAAATCATCTTAATCGTATTCTGCAAGTCTTGTGACCTTTAATGGTAAACCATCGGACGGCTTGCAAGTAATCAAAAAATCCTGAGGCACGACTTGATTCTTGACTGCTTCCTCGAACTTGAATCGGCTAATGAACGCAGATAATATGCACTTGATTTCTAGCTCAGCCAGACGTCTTCCAAGACACGAGCGAGCACCGTGAATAAATGTAGACATTCCATACGTATTATTTTTTGCGGCTGGCGTATCCCACCGATCGGGATCGAAGACGTCGGCATCGGGACCCCAGAGTTCTGTGGATTTGTTGAGAGCTTCGATGGAGATTTGAACAATTGTGCCCTTTGTGATAAGAACTCCTTCAATATAAACATCCTCAATAGCTTCTCTGACGGTCAGAGGAACTTTAAGTAAAGATTAGCTTCAGATTTGTTCAAGTAAAAAGAAATTTTGATTAAATACGTACTCGGAGAAGAGTGACGAAGTGTCTCGCGGAGAACGTTGTTAAGGAACTTAAGCGCGTCCAGCTGATCCGCATCAGTCATATCTTTAGTACCTCCGGGAAAAGCTGCGCGGATCTCATTACGGAGACGATCTTGAATTTCCTGATTTCTGGCAAGGTTTAGTAGTGCCCATGAAACGGCGCCAGCAGTAGTCTCGTGGCCGGCAAGAAGAACTAGAATAGTGTTTTTTCTGTTAGTATTGTTGATAGGCGGTAACAGTTTCACACTAATTGCTCACTTGTCATCAACTGGTTCTCGATTTCCTCGACGGTCCACTTGTGCTGCTCATCTTTCAGCAAAATGCTCAAAAGATCACGATCCTTGCCTTCAACTTTACGCTCGTATACATCGTTGACCCGATTCAATAATACTTCGCGGCACGCATTTTTGAAAATAGCCTTCGAGGCATCCATACGCTTGTTGCTAGCCGTTGGCATATGTCTCCATCCAGGAACAAAAGAGTTGAGGTAGAAAAACATAGGATCCTCCTCAATGGGTGCAGAAAGTCTATGGTATGCTCTAACCAACTCATTATCCTCAGTATCAATAGCATGAAGATTCACACCAAAAGAAGTTTCGCCAATTGCATCCAACGCAAGTCTACTCAACAAAGGCACTTGAGTAAAAACTGCAGGTCCGTTGGCGGTCTTCTGATCATAAATCTCTATCATCATTTTAATTTTACTCATAAATGTTGGAACTAAAGTCTTGATATGAGCCGGCGCAAAGGAAGGATTAAGAAGGCGTCGTTGAAATTTGTGGTCTTCGCCTTCAGAGAAGAAAATACCGTTACCGATCACGGCTTTAAATCCACGAGAAACAGAGACGGGCTTCATAAATTTGTAGCAATGATTTTGCAAAATCTGACGGTTGGCCTCAACAGTTTCCTATACAGATAAAAAATTAGCCATCTCATGACAAGCTGATAAATTTGGCAGATCAATACCGCGATAATTTGATCCATGCCCATCACACCGTAGAATCTCGTAAAAGGTGTACCAGGATGCTTGCTTGCCATATCAAGACCCTGAGAATAATGATGGTTGCCATATTCAACGTAATTTCCCCAAAGCCAATGAGGATTAGGAACTGCTGGAAGATTTCTGTAGGGCGAGAAGTGATACGGATATATGAAGATATGGTAAAGACCGTACATAAAAAACGCAACTGTAAAAAAAAGTAGGAAACGGAAAAAAAGGCCTGACGGAGTCAATGGCAGACCAAAGGCAAAATGATATGCAATATCAATAGCGCCAGTGGCGATAGCCAGCGTTGTGATAAATGCCATCTTGTAGCATTCACTTGATACGGTGTCGAAGATTGCTCAAAGGTTGCCGCGCAAGTAGAGTGGCCGATAGTCGACAGTCAATCACTCAAGCAAGAGCAATAACGTAAATATAACGGATGTTGCCGACCCTGGAATCCACTACAAGAACTCAACAGGCAATTGCACACCGAATTACGAATATTTCCCAACGAAAAGAATCTGAAAGTGGCTGAACAGCACGGGCTTTCGGCAAAAGATGGTCTCGTATTCGTGATGCGATAAGCGTCCGTCGCTTGGAGCACTTATACAATGAGCCATGTCTGATTAAAAAGCAGAAAGCCTCATCAATAGCATACGACGTTTGTGCGCAACTCAGCGGATAGTTTCACTTTTCATGGTCCTTGCTACAACAGCACTGTATTTTACGATTTAATGACTGTACGTTACGAAGCTGCTTTGTGCGTTGGATTTCCCAGAATATAAATTGAATTTAATATGGATACTCGTTTCACAGTATTTCCTATTATATGAATTATTATATATTAACCTGGTGTTAGCGGGAAGAACAGCTTATTATATGTACTCAGGTGTAGTCGGTTCCAGCTAAGTTCTCTTAATTATTTCTGTTTATATCGCTTTGATGGCTTTCGGACTGTTCCTTCATAATCATCTTCCAATGATCCTCGACATTATTTCGGTGATGAGTGTTGTTCGGGTTATGTATCAAATGATGATTGACCTTGTCATTCGCATCCTGAATATACTCTGGCTCACTTGAATCACCGATACTTGTAGCTGCTGTGGCAACAATCAGCGCTAATGCTAGAAATTGAGCGTACATTCTGAAAAAGTTAGTATAATTCAGATAGCTTTAATTCTCTGGATAGGCTTACCTTGCTTGCACTACTTTCTGCGAGCTGGTCATCAATTTGTCACGCGATACCATGTAGCCTGCGACGCCCATGGACCCGAGCCATGCACCCAGGAGAAGAGACAGTCTGTGTTCTTTGCTGAAAGCAAACACTTTGTCTTTAACAGACATTCGGGAGTAATCTATACCAGTAGCATACGCTTTCTCTTTTTCTGCAATCTGATATACTCCTCTCTCTCGCAAAATCGCGTGGCGATATTCTTGCTCCATACCAACTTTTGATAGCCCCGCAAGAGGAATTATCATTAGAGCGACTCGAATAGTAGGCGATTTGTACGCTACAGGAATCATTCTCTTCACAATCATGTTAAATCCCAATCCAAGTGCGGAGCCGCCGACGAAGCCCTTGGCTAGACCTTCTAATTTCATTCGTTTCTCATAGGCTTGTCGCTGCTGGCTATCAAATGTAGTGGGATCGGCGTCTGTCATTTTTGTGTCAATGGTTGGCAATGGTATCGTTATGATAAGAGGATGCGACGGCAAAGTGGCTGCTAATATACTAAAATAATACGTCACTAGAAACTTATTTCTGTTAGAAATAAAGCAACTGAATCCGAGAAGTAGCCGACAGAGTGAAAGAAAGAGCACATTCTGTGATCATTTTGCTCTCATTGGGATTGACGCCGGTCTTGCTTCGGCGCATAGAAGTCGATTGACGTCAGATTGACGAAACAATCCTGCTCATCTCTCCCCTCCCCCTGCATAACCGTGACAGAAAATGTGCGATAGCTTTTTTGAGAAGTTCAAATCTTCCCCACCAGATTTCAGTCTAATCTGGCTACGGATTTATTTTATCTTAAACGCGAATTTTCGTGAGACTTACATATATTCTTATGTTATTACATAATCCGTCTATTTTAATCCAGCTAAACGTGTAGAGCAGGTAAATTATATACATTTGACGACAGACTTAGTCTTAACAGTAGCCGCGACAACTTCCTACTCTTCTATCTCAGTAAAGAGATCTTAACAGAACTGCTTTTGAATTCTTGCTAAACGCTCGTTGTCAAGCAACTGCTCATACCTTGGCTGTCGAATTAATCTGGCAGGATGTCGATGAGCATCTAAGAGCTGCTTCACTCGACTCAAATATGGATCAGATTGGAGGTATTGAAACGAACCAACGTTTTGAATTTTGAGCCTACTATTAAGAATTGCAGCTTTATCATTCCAGCTTCCAAATCTATTTGATTTCTTATTTGTCTCACGTACGCTAGGCTGCGACCGGATTGATTTGTGTCTCAGAAATGGCAAAGGAATCAGTTTCTTTGGCGATCGTTTGCCTTTATTCCGCTTAACTCCAGAAAAGCTGCTATTAAACGAGCGCAATGTCATTGCTGCTTCCCGATATGGAGAAGTCGGCTCATCTAATGGAGAATCTGGAAAGGCAGGATCTTCAGAAGATAAGCGGGTATTTGGAAGAGTTCGAGATAGGTACGCATAATCAGGTATCACAAAGCCACGCTCACGAACTTGCATAAGAGATCCGTGTGAAAGTCTGCTAGACCCACCAGTTGAATCATATTTCCCAAGGCCCTGTTGAGCGGGTGGTAAGTTCGGAATATGCCGTTCAGACGAGGAAAACGACCCCGGAGAGGCGTGACGGACGCCTCTGCAGACTGCCTTGTAGTGACCGTGATTATTTTCATCCCAAGCGCTCTCGTGACGTATAACGCTCTTAATTTTTCGGGTTCTATTGCCAGACGAGTTTCCAGGCGAACCTTCTAAATGGGACGTGATTTTTAACAGAGCGCGTCGAAATGAGTTTTGCCGCGCAATTATGCCCCGACTTGGATCTTCTCTTGGTATTTGGTCTTGATCAGATACGCTTATCCTGTCAAATTCTGTATACAACTCTTTTATAACACTGTCGCGCTCATTTTGGTGATGCATTGACGTCTCTGGTAGGGTGGATGTATGTTGCTGATTAGCGTTACCCATATCATCTGTCAACGAGTCAATTGAAGTAGCAGGCTTGTGTAGTTGAGTCGGCGATACCTAGTGGTACGTATATTGTTAGCTTTACTACAATAGTTCATCAAATAATGATGTGTCAAGGATCAATTTTACTGCGATAATAATTCAAGACATGAAATAGCAAATACACAAATTTTCTGCATACACACCTTTGGCCACAAACCCATCGTTGAGCAACAAATTTTACTACTGTAAAATAAATCCTTGACTATGACTGTAAAATGCAAATTTGCTCAAAGTCTTTGTTAAGGGATCGCAAAATTTGAATTGCCAGCCATGAACTGGGCGGTAGTTTGAAAGCCAACAGATCGTTTCAAGATTGCGAATTGGACTGACGTTTACAATGCGCAACACAAACATCCATAATCTTTGAGTTGCGACAGATTTGTTTAATCTTTTTCACAGATTATATTCATACCTAATTTAGTAACTGTTAAAAGTCGTGGCACGAAAATGGCCCGGCTTGCAGATTATTATTCTGTATATAGAATGAGATGCGTAGCACTTAGATGAGGTATATACAATCCGAGCATTGTGCAGCTCAATTCTATCAAACATTAGATTTCTTCTTCCTACTAAAAATGTCTCTAAACATCTCTTTGAGTCCATATTCTCCACCTCTTTTCTCCATCACGACTACCTGATCTCCAAATATACCATTTACAACTGCACCCGGAGCAGAGCGTTTCGTCAATAACGACCTACGCCCAGATCTGATAGCGTCATCACGATCTCGTAATGCATCGGCTAGCAGAGGAGCAACTTCTGCGTAACACATTTGGCGTTCACGGTCTATACTTAGATACGCTCTTCTAGCTGGTGCGGGAGCCTAACAGTCTCGGGTTAGCGATATTCAACAAGTAACGTTTAATTAGAGCATACCATCAAGTTGTAACTTCGAATGTTGTCATTAAGAGTCTTGATTGATAGTTCATGATACGATTTCTCCATATCTTCCCACTCCTGCTTAGGCAATCGAGGATGGTTGGTTTCTTCAATAATAATGTCATCAACCTCGGCTTTATCCTTTACTAAAATCTCACTAGATAACTCTACAGCGGCAAGCTGAGAGGCAGCAATGAAGCCGTCAATAACTTCAGTGGAGTCTTTGAGCTTCGTCTTAAGCAAACCCCGCCTACGCGCTTCGAGTAGCTCGGCATCGGAATATTTGTGAGCAATTTCCATTTGATCCTGTAAAGAATTAGGTTTTTCGGTTGCAATTAATCGCATAGCATGCCGTTTCCACTGCTCTCGGAGTTCGAGTCTGAAGCGGCGAATGTCATGACGAATAGTAGCTTGTTTGTCGATCCAAGGTGGCTGAATATCTTGCCTCTATGGTCATTATCATGTTAGAGAATCTTGCTGTAATTTCATTAGAGAAGAAGGGCATCTAACCTGAATGATTCTATTCAAAAAAAACTCTGTAGTATCCAAAAATGGTGACGATATGCGAGCATCCATATCAAGCTTCCCCCCTCTGGGTATATTCTTAAATTGTCCTCTTGCTCGGGCATCCTCAATTCTTTCATCGGCCAAAGCTCGCAACCCATGTAGAGTACCTGGCATAGCTCTCGGGGGTCTAAATCTTTCGGCATAAATCTTCTTGAACTCCGAGTCTTCTTCTAATTGATTAATTCCCTTTTTCTGATCTTTTTTGGACACCGGCTTGTCTGATCCTTTGGACAACGTATACTCAAGAGACTTCTCTCGAGCTTCTGATAACCTCACTGAATTTGGAAGTGCCTTAGCCATTGTTGGCATGGGAATGACAGCGCCGTTGCCGGCTCCGCCTGCTGGACCGCTTAGACGTGCTCGGCTTCCAAACGAACCACGACCATCTGAAACTCTTATCGGCCTATTCACATCCACGAGCATACGTAAAACAGCATCCTCTTGAGATTCTGTACCTGTCCACGGTTTACTATATGCTATATCTCGCGTATGCTTACTTGCAGAAGAAGGTAAACTTGCAGCAGCTATATGCTGCGCATGATCTTCTTTAAATGTTCTACCAGACAATCGCTCTTGTATATCTTTAAGCTCTTGTTCGGACATGAAATCTTCATCTGGAATGCTTTGGCCGAACGTGGAATCATGACGAACTGGTTCGGCCTCTTCTGCCAGTTGTCTCAATCGACGCGTCATATATCCAATTTCATCCTCACTTGAGCCTTCGCTCTGTGATTTTCTTGAACTCTCAGTAGCATGCTTTGCCTGATTGCTTTCATCAGCCGAGTGAGCATGGCTGTCTCCAGTACTATATCTAGCCTTGGCTGACGCCCGTGGTCCGATATCGTAATCAATCTGCCTTATCTGCCGCTGACAACGATCCGATATACCAAGCCCAGATAATCGACTATGCATATCAATTGCAGCCAGAAGTTTTCGCGAAGTCGTTCTCATTGTTGCCAGAAACTCATTACTCACTTCTTACCGGGATTCTGCAGTCTGAGCGAACGTAATTATTCTTCCAGGTGTAGTCGGGCCTGAGATGTGTTGGGACTCGTGCTGGGAGTAGTGTCGTTTAAGATGTATTCAGAGACTAAATATCACTTTGATAGATGTAGCCAACTTCACCCCGCATAATATGTCGAACTGCTTAGTTCACAATATGCTTAACATTTTCCAGTATCGTCGGAAGATATATACTAATATTGACAGATAGTTCAGCATGAATGCCAGCCAAACATTAACGAAACAAAATCCCCTAAACTGGGTATGTTTGCACATTCATTTTTACGCATAATCAGAGGGAGCAGGAACTTGTGTAGTAAAGGTTGCGGGGTTAGCTCAGTTGGGAGAGCGTCAGACTGAAGTTACACTTCGGTTGTTAATCTGAAGGTCCTGTGTTCGATCCACAGACATCGCAATATTTTTTATTTTTGCTAGATCCGCACTTTTTACGACTGTAGGGAATAGATATTAGTAATTCTATGAATCAACAAACTAAACCAAACTTCCTATATGCCAAATCCACAAATATTCAAAAATCATGCAAAGAAAAAAAATAGACCTCTTAAATGCTTTCTTGAACAGTTTTTTTTTAGATTCATATCCAACTTCCAATTATTCAATATTTTTCTTGTCATCGGCATCCGCATATGCTTTGAGCTTCTATTTTCTAATGTATCGTCAACCCAGCTATGCCAGCACCAGCTTCTTCTATAGTGCTTTTCATATTCATATCTGTAACTCTCATTTCTTCATCTTCTTCCTTGTCTTCGGCGTCCGCTTGCTCTTCAGCGTTAGTTCGAGCCTTGATTCGTTGTTCGACCGTTGGAGGACCTTCAATCCGTCGTCTCTTTTCTTCGTCTAAGATCGCGCGTAACGCTTTTCCAATCGCAGGTAGATCGCTAAGTAGCCCAACATGTCCACGGTCCGAGCTGACTTTGGCAACAACGTTAAAGCCACGCGGGGGCATTAAATGTCGCGCAGGAACGACACCATCCCCAGGAGTAAATATATAATCCGAGAAATCACCATCAATAATTCCACGTTCTCCATTGACACGGGCGCCGCGCACTGTCGGAACGGTAGGGCCATAAACGATTGCAAGAGGTGGATAATTCACAGAAGGATCATTCACTAGTAGCGATTCCTTGAATTTTTTTGTTCGTGGTAGAATTTGCTCAAGATACGTTTTAGCATCTGAGTATGAAATATCATTCTCTTCATTTTGTAATGATCGTCTATTGCTCGACGTGCCCATTGACGTCGGCTCGAGTACGTGCTCAGCTCTTGACGATAATTGCTGATTTTGTTGATGCTGTTGCTGCTGAAGGTACTGCTGATGATGGGAGTTCTCGATCTCTTTCTCTGAACTAGAGCTTCGGCGAAAATTGGAAACGGAAGTGCTGCGAGGAGTTGGCGATGCAGCGTCGCGTATGCAGGGAGAGAGACCGTATTTGATCCAAGTCTTTACATCAAAGAAGTCAAGCCTGATTTCCCGACCCGTATTCTTATCCACAAAACAGCGTCCGTCTAGTGGTAAGAACACAAAACTGCTTCGCATTGCAAAATTGACTTGCGCTGCCAATACTTTCGTACTCAGCATCACGCTGTCGCCATGTCGAATTGGTCCCAAGATATTGACGCAACTAGAAGGCGACCCAACGTAAAGAACTCCTCTGAATAGAGAAGGGTCATGCTGCATTGCTGCATGGGCAATTATACCACCCATAGAATGTGCAATTACAATCGCACCGTTCCAATGAGGGCCTCGACGATGTTTCAGAGCAATCAGATAATCTACGAGCTCCTCTGCAAGAAGGTCGTTGGAAAGACGCCAGTCGTAACCGAAATCATGCACAGTACATCCCGAACTGGATTGCATGCGACGAACAAGTCGGCGGGAAATATCCACGGGCCCAATATGTGTCAGCATTCCATCAGCTATGATATCTCGATCCGCATGCTTTTCGTCGTAGTCCGATAGACCGAGCTCAAGGTTGATTTTGCGTATATTCAAACCGACCTTGATAGGAATCCAGACTCGTCGTCGTGTTTTTGCATCTCGTAATATACTACCACGATAGCCGCCAAGAATGACGACATCACCTGTTAAATCTTCAGGAAATCCGTCTTTTGGAGTAGAGAAAAGTTGGTCCATTGACATTGATGTTCGCAACGTCTCTTTTACCGCCCGCAGTCGTGAATTATCCATTTGATGAATATTTGCAAATTTTTTCTCATCTTCTAGAATTGAGTCCGCAATAGACTCTTCTGTAGAAGAACGCACCAGCTCAGTTCTTGGAAATTCATGTTGATGATGAAGGGGAGGCGATGATGCAGGTGAGCCCTCTTTGTCCTTGAAGATCGAAAGGGCCCGGGCTCTCTTTTTGAGAGAAATCGAAGAACGAGAAAGCATCCCCTGATGAGAAGCGTTTGAGTCGGATGCTGTCCCTAAAGAAGGTATCATGTCTTTCAGAGAGGGAAGTAAAGGAGGATGATACGAGGCAGCAAAAGGGAGGGAGAACGGAAAGATGCGACGGCCTTGATTGCCATTATTCGACGCATCGGTCTGTGAGCTACTGCCACTGCTGCTTAAGTTCTCTTTGAGCTTTGCATGACTGGCATGAGCATGTGGGCTATGGGATTCTGCAGCTTCCTCCTTTTCATGGTCGTCCTGCGTTTGGCGAAAAGTCTTCGACGCTGAATTGTGGACGGAAGATCCACCTATAATAGACTCAGCCTCAAGCTCTTCCATCCCAACTATCCCGCCGTCAGACAGTTCTGACAGACTAGACGAGTCTGAATCATCGATTGATAAAGTGTCCAAATTATAACCGGAGCTTGCGTGGATGAAGTTAGGCGACGACGGCAATGACTGCATAGAAGGCGGGCCTGCTGACGATTGCGGATGCAGTTGCGGCGCGGACTGCTCATTTACAGAGCGAGATTGAGCATGCGAAGCTTGGCGAGGGTGTGAACGGGAACGGGAACGGGAACGAGAATGCGATTTCCGAGCCGGCTCGACTATATTGCGCGAGAGCGCATCGCGAAGAGACTTGCTGAACGACATGTGTCTAAAGCCAAGGAGCCTACGAGACTGAAATGCAATAACGTGGAGGCAGGGTTCAGGTCGGGAATACCAAGTCCGGGGGAGAGTTGATAGGAAGAACAGGAAAAATAAGTTTGTAGGTGGCGGACACCAGCTCGCCAGCAACCCCGGACAAATCTCGAATTTTCGGTCCGATATCGGCCGCTTGTCTGCTCAAAAATACAGCAACAACCGACACCAACTGCGAGCTATCTGGTGTGCTTAGACTGGCAAGCCGCGCTTCTACGTTATATTAAATCAGCCCAGCGGAATACCAAACTTTTTTGCTCATCTCGCGCAGGAACCTTCGGAAGCCGAGCGTGCCCAGGAAAAACAGGCACAGCCGAATACGCAAAGCTAAGCGCGAAACTTTAATATCTTTTGATGGCTTAGACAGTGTGGCTGAAAAATGAGGCGGTGTAGAGCTGAAGGCGCGTTTTGTTTACTCTTTGCCTGCTGCCACATCTCGGCACTGCGCTGTTAGATTATTGTTCTGCCTCCGCTATAGCCTCCCAGACGAGGCGGACTTTTATCTTATTGCTGTTTCTAGATTGTAAAGTGCGAGCTCGATACTGTTTTTATTTTCCTTCGCCTAATCCACTAGATACATTTTTGAAAAACCGCGTATCCTTTTCTTCAATCAGACGCAATGGCGCCTCCTATTCCCGCCTGGGTCGCGACCCAGAACAAAGCCTTTCTACGATGGACAAACTCCCACCTCGAACCGCATTCTATTTCTCCAGTAACTTCATTTGAAACTGACTTTTCTGACGGTGTCAAGTTAATCCAACTTTTGGAGATCATCGGCGACGATAATCTCGGCCGTTACGCAACGCGACCAAAATTGCGCGTGCAAAAGGCTGAGAACGTGATTATTGCGCTTGAATATATAAAACGGAGAGGGATTCAGCTTTACAATATCGGTGCTGAGGATATTGTCGATGGCAATATCAAACTCATCTTGGGACTGCTGTGGACTTTGATTCTGAACTTTTCCATCTCAGAAATCAAGTATGTTGTTCATAGTTCGCTTTGACTCTCTTCGGAAATATACTCACAAAGATTAGTGCCGAGGGTCATACTGCTAAAGAGGGTTTACTTTTGTGGTGTCAACGGAAGACTGTCAATTATAGCGATGTCAACATTACCGATTTCTCGTCGAGTTGGAATGACGGTCTTGCATTGTACGTTATCTGACACATTTCACACCGATGCTATACTAACTACGACGTAACTTGCCCAGCTGTGCACTTTTAGATCGTCATCGTCCAGATTTGATTGATTTTGAGAAACTCGACAAGACAGACGCTAAAGGCAACATTGAACTTGCACTACGTCTCGCGTCTGAAGAAGTCGGCATCCCAGTATGTTCATTTTCTCCTTTTTTGCATATTTTACGTTGACGTTACTTACGTTATAAAGCAACTTCTTGACGTTGAGGATGTGCTGGTAGCCAAACCTGACGAACGTTCAGTTATGACGTACGTCGCGCATTGGTTCCACGCATTTTCCGCTCTAGATAAGATCGAAACCGCCGGTCGGCGAGTTGAGAAGTTTGTTGAAGTTATGTCGTCAAGTATAGACTTGCAGCACTCATACGAGGACCGAGTGAACAGAATACTCGATGAGATAGCTGGTCAAATAAAAGCATGGCAGAAGGCTTCGTTTACAGGCACGTATTCAGATGCAAAACAGCAGCATATAGAGTTCTCGACGTACAAGACGAGAACAAAGCGAAATTGGATTGCCGAGAAGACCCAAATCTCATCCATGCTGGGAAACATCAAGACTAAGCTTACTACCTATGGCTTGAGAGACTATTCGCCTCCTCGCGGTCTTGGACTGTCTGATCTAGACGGTGCTTGGAAGCTGCTTCTGCAGGCGGAAGCGGTTCGATCAAGACGAATAAATGAGGCAATTAGAGATATCAAGGAAGATCTGAGGAAAAAATTTGCCGAGACTGCGAATACCATTTCTGAGAAAATTGAGGCTGCCTCTATTGATTTGATTTCACTTGATGGTGAACTTGAAGAGCAGCAGAAGCTAGCAAAACAGATTGAGGGTAAGCTAGAGCCGGCCGAAGCTTTACTCGGTTCGTTGAAGCGCTTAATGGAGAAACTTGAGGAGGCAAAAGTTGAGGAGAATGATTATACAGTATACTCATACGACGAGCTTGAGTATGAGTTTCAACTAGCAAAGGAGGCAATAAACAAGAAGCTTGCTTTTATTGAAAATCAGATTGTGGCGCGGAGCATGACGAATTTGACGCCGATACAGCTAGAGGAATTTGAGTCTGTATTTAGATATTTCGACAAGCGTCAACAGAATTCACTTGAAGAAGTCGAATTTGCTGCTGCGCTTGCTAGTTTAGGACTTGTATACAGCGAAGAAGATATGCATGAAGTGTATGACGACGTGCGCGAAGGTGACCCCGCGGTGTCGTTTGAGCAATTTATTCGATTTATGGTTGACGTCACCGAAGATCAGAATACGGCCGAGCAGGTTTTGCAATCATTTATGGAGGTTGCGGACGGAAAGCCGTACGTGACCGAGTTTGATTTACGCAATTCACTCATTCCAGATGGTATGATTGAGCAGCTAGAAGGTATCATGCCAAAATATGAATCTGAAGAAGGCTTGGATTATGTGCAATTTATGGAAAGGCTCTGTATTTGATGAGATTGGAATTTATAGCGTTCGAACCCTAGCGCTATAGCGATAAATTTTTGTATATACAATAGATCATTTTTCGAAGTGTAAAATGGTATCACTCAGAATCCCAAACCTGAATTACACCCAATGTGCTACAACTGATCATCTGTGCCCGCTTCGGATGATAGGCTACACAACTAACTACATTCTTTGACTTTTCACCTCCAGCAGTTCCACCAGCAGGAGCCAACAACTCGTGCACAACTCTTCCTGATAACAATTCCCAAGCATAAATCTTTCCGTTTTCACTACCGGAAATAATATAGATGTCGTTATCGCCAAAACATGAGCGGATGCGATATTCAGAGTTTGTATGGCCGGTAAAGGACTGCAATAGGGAACCGTTTGATTTGTCGAAAAGACGAATTTTGTTATCGAGGGAGGAAACCAGAAGGGTCGCAGAGTCTGTTGAATCTCGGATTGACGTTACCGGATCTGTATGTTTATATTTTTAGAGCTGCCCAGAGTGAAGGAAAAAAAGTGACACATACAGCCGACTAAATCTTCTTGAAGTTGCCCTTTACGCAAGTCATATACGCGCACGTAGCCATCGACAGATCTACGAAGAAGTCAGCAACCCGCTTTGATTCAGCATATAATATTCAGCAGCACACGCACCCAGTGATGATCTGATATCCAGAAATCTGCACACTAGAAACGGAATCTCTCGCTTCTTCCAGGACTTGAATAGGCTTTTGCGATGTGGATTTGAGATCCCATAATCGGACAGTGGTATCGTAAGCCGCTGACGCAACAATCGATGCGTCAAAATTGAAATCTACGGCGTTTACACGCGATGTGTGACCTTGTAAACGACGCGTAATGGAGCCTGTTGTTACATCCCAAAGAAAGACTGCACGATCACCACCGCAGCTCACAAACTGTGTTGACAAAGTTAGTTGGGAACTGTGTAAGAGAAAAAGAGTGAGGGAGTGTACTTTTGCGTTATCGTGTGAGACAGATATATCGAGTACTTCATATCCATGCTACACAACCACAATTAATCAACGTACAAGAATGAGACAAAACAAGCAGACTGAATTACCCCCTGATATGCCTTAATCAGTTTTGAAGAATTCGGATTCCATAGTATGATCTGTTTATCCTGACCGCCACTCAGGATATACTGACCGGTATTATTGTAGGTAACCACATGTACTGGCCCGTTATGTTGCTAATATCCCACATATTAATCAAAAATGTCACAAACCAGAAAAATAAAAAATACTCTACCTTTAGCGGAGGAGTTTTTGCATATATTGGAAATGGCATCGCCTATGCCTTTGCACAAGCCGAATGCTCTTGTTCTTACGCTCTTGAGATATCATCCATGGGGCTTGTACTGTAGAAATTATATGCATCTATAGTTTGTAAGCCGCAGATATGGCAACTTGAAATAAGACTTGTATCAAGTGTGCTTCTGTTGCGAATGACTTATTGATTAGCAGGAAGTGCAAAAATGCATGCAGTTTATAGCCTAATCTTGAACCAACCAAAATGTTAGATTCTACAAGCGAAAACGGAAAACGGGGCAAAGAGCGTGCTCAGATTTGAGATCAGAGCTGCAAGCTGTCAGTAGCACGTGCTTCAACGGGCTACATACTAAGGCGCCGCGCCGTTTGCATTAACATCAAATAATACGACAGTGATGTCGGAGGCGTGCGCAGACGGTAAGGTCTATTTTTGATGATCATAAAACAATCTCGACTATAGTGCAAGATTTGGCAAAACTTGGGCTCTGTGCAGCAATAAAATACTAAAGTTAGACGAGCTTTGTTATCTGAAGTGGCTTGGTAGTCTGTATATGGGTTTCTTTGTTTCATTTTGCTGTGCTCGTGTGCCTTCGGGTTCTTCTCTTAACGCGTAGGACGGCGTCTATTTTTACAGGTCCTTTTTTTGTTTTCATCATAACCACATACGCACTCTATTCACGATGACGCCTCTGTCCATCAGAGGAAAAAACTTACTAGTTCGAGCAATAGCTGTGGTAACTGTTGTAATCGTTTTGTTGTCTCCGACGAATCGAATACGACAAACATCCTCGTCTTTGGAAGTTGAGAAAACTTTCTCCGATAAAGGCAAGCAGCCACCAAGAGAAGAGGATAAATCATTTCAGCCCATTGTCAACACATACTCTGACGCGCAAGATCATACCGATCAAGTGATCAGCGAGATCCATCAAGCGCTCGAGATCACTGAGGAAGATGGCGACCATCAAGTCGTTGACGCCACACTTATTTCGGCGGGACATATTGTTCCAGATTTGCCAGATTTACCATCCATATCATTAGATTCTGAAATGTCTGCACATACGGAGCAGCCGCTGTTTGCCGACACGAGAGTTGCACAAGAGGTGCCAAATGGTGCCGCAATTGAAGCCGCGAAGACGTTCGCCGAGGATAGACAGCGAAGGGTATATCTCGTCAACTCGCCTCGATATCATTATGAGATTGTCCTACCGGTTCTAAATATTTTTTCTGTGCTGGATAAAGTGAATTTGACACTATTTGCACACCACTCTGGGTATGATCGATTTGGAGTGCGGCCATGGCTGAACCATTACTCGATGGACAAACTTGATTTGCGAGATATTAGTACTGTCAGCAAATATCACGACACAGTTCCTGATTTAATTTTTTTGACATCGTGTGCGGAGGACACCAAGGCTATACGTGACAGTTTGACGCATTATTTGGAAAGGGGGAGTAAAGTCATGTGTATAGTGCACGAGGCGCAACGGTGGAATCTAGACGACCCTGATGGAGAGCGGTCGAAGTACAAGGAGGAAATTCGCTTCATGACGCCGTGGATCAAACAGGGCAAATGGGACATTGTGACTTTGTCATCAAATGTGCAAGGCTATATTCGTGAGAATTTCCCGTCATATTTCAATACGGGCGACACAGTAAAGTACGATCCGCCGATTTTTTACCCGGTGTTTCAGCTTCCCGAAGCACGAATCCTACTTGAGCGCGAATGGCCTTTTGTGGCGATGGTAGGAAAACTTGAGCCATGGCGAAGAGACTACAACAAGATTTTTACGCAGTTTGAGAAGTTTGATCCACCATTCAACTTGTCTTTGATTGGCAGCGGTGAACCACTGAAAGTGCCGGACGCGATTAAGGCCAAGGTCAGGTTTGAGAGCGAACTTGATTTTCCTGATTTCTTTAAGGCGGTGTCACGGGCAGCAGCTGTTGTGCCGTCGTTTGCGCAGGTTGATTACTTGATATCGCAGGCTTCTAGCTCGATAGCGACATCTGTGATTACGGTTACGCCGGCTTTGATGACGCAGAAGATGTTGAGCGCATATTCCTACGTGACGGAAGATGTGGCGTGGTTACAAGCAGATGAGGAGACAGAGATGGAGGCTGTCGCCCGAATTGCTACAATGGGTCCAGATGCATGGTGGGCGCGCAAGGAACGACTGGCTAGACGGCGGGATGAGTTGATATTAAAGAATGTTGATTTTCTGGGAGACTATCTTAAGCAGCTGAAGAAATAGAATTGGAAGGATGTGACCATTTTTATATGATGAGCTTAATTTGTGAATAGAAAGCGGTGCGGATGTAAAATGCGGCCGCAGCTAAAAGCCATTTTTGCCCTTGGCGCCTCGAAATGAGCGATGTGTTTATGTATAGCGTGAATGTAACATTGAGATGCTCAAAAGAAGCATAACAATACATATTGCAAGAACAGAAGGTGGAGTTCGGCAGAAGCCAGATGGAGTGGTGTCGGTATGTCTGTCACGATCGAAAGTTTTGGTTTATTACAAAATACAGCGCCACAAGGAGTGAGAGAAGTACGGCGAGGTAATTAGGTTCTACTATAATATATGCAGTATCTAAATTCACTGTATAGTATCCTATACACTATACAATATATAGTGGCTTGCTCATGACTATGAAGATCTCCAAACCCCGCAAGTGCACGAGTTCTCGGCCAAATGCATCAAATTTAAGGTTTAACACCTCTTCGATCGCGCACCCATAATAATACTAGATTATCTTTATTTTGGCGAGCACGTGCCACCAAGGAAGTGCTCGTCTTGTCTGGCAGCGATCTTCATCATACGCTACCCGATACTACACCTCGACACCACGCGACACCGCTGCAGCATCGCATATCCAGTCTAGAATAGGACTGTGTGATTGTGGGCTGCTGGTACTGGTGCTGCTTCCTGATATTGCTTGACTTGCGTGCTCAAAAGTCATGCCTATTTATCTCCTCATCGTACCGAACTTTGTACAGATGCAGGTACTCCGACGTAGCCAGCATCATAAAGACTTTTTTTTGTTTGGAGGACAAGGGTCAGTGTCTCAGATCACGCTTATCCTACCCTCGTCTTGCTCTAATACCCTCTCCTGCCTCGTCTCTTTTATTTCTTCTCTCTCTCTTGTTCTTGAAATACCGCTTCATCATGACATCCGCAGTCCACCGCCGCCACTGGACGCGCTCTCTGCGCATCGCTGCAATGACCCTCTCTCTGTGTATCCTCTTTTTCCTCGTCGTTCCCTGCAGTCCAAAACCGTATATTGCCGCCGTCTCTCGGCTACCTCCAGAAGCCCAAATGAACACACTTTCAAGCTACCGC